>NC_140964.1:75990625-76050625 GCF_056783735.1 Eptatretus burgeri
ATTTGACGACAGAATATTTTGCTGACGTCATTGACGATATAAATATTTTTTGTTTTTGGCAAGATAACCTTCAGCCTATGGCTGAGGTTCGGGCTAGTTTGTTTGTTTGTTTGTGAACAGTATTGCGGAAAAACTCCTCGACGGATTTCGACGAAACTTGGTGGGGGGATTAGGTATGGTCCAAGGACCATGCCATTAGATTTTGTACTCGGTTCAAAATCCAATATGGCTGCTTTGGCGGCCATTTTGAAAAAATATTTTTATTTTTATTTTTTGCATTTCTACATGTTTTTAGTGATTTCCAACCCCCCCCCCCCCCCAAAAAAAAAAATGTTGGAGAAAAGAACTATAACTCTGTCAGCACTGTTGACGTCATATTTAATGAATAAGATATATGGTTTACATGAGTGACCCAGCAGTATTGGCGGCGGAGGTTTTGCACTCTACCGAGTGCTCCCCCTCTAGTTAACCTCCGCCATCGAAGATGGATGGAGTTTACTGTTTTCACCCCTTTCTGTTTGTTTGTTTATTTGTTAACAGTATTAAGGAAAAACTCCTCGACAGATTTCGACGAAACTTGGTGGGCGCGTTAGGTCTGGTCCAAGGATCATGCCATTAGATTTTGGACATTGTCCAAAATCCAATATGGCCGCTATGACGGCCAATTTGAAAAAATATTTGAATTTTTTTCTTTTTTGCATTTCTATATGTTTCAAGTGATTTCCAACCCCCCTCCCAAAAAAAATTGTTAGAGAAAAAAAAATTTGCAAATTTTTTTTAAACAAAATTTCGATTTTTTTTTTTTTTTGCATTTCTACATGTTATAAGTGATTTCCAACAAAAAAAAAACATGCCAAAATTATAATTGCGGCTGATTTTGGAACTTCAGGTGGATATACCTACGTAAAATCAATTTATGTCTCAAGGAATCTAGTTATGACGAATGAATTGAGTATGTAAAAGTTAAAAGTAAAAGGGAAAGTTGCAAACTATAACTCTGTGAGCACTGTTGACGTCAAATTGAATGAATAGGATATCAGGTTCACTTGAGTGACCCAGCAGTATTGGCGGCGGAGGTTTTGCACTTTGCCGAGTGCTCCCCCTCTAGTTTTGGATGTATGTAGATACAGCCTTTACTAGTCTTACCCGTCACTTTGCTGGCGGACTTGATCGAAAGACAGCATGTTTTACTTCACAAACATTCTGCTCTATTCACTCTCATTTGTTTGAGGTCATCTTGCATCTGCTTGGAAATCGGCTAACATCCTTCCTCTGCACAAGCAAAAATCACTCTCACTTCGCTACGAAGCTCATGTTGGATGCTTTGGTTTGACCCTCCACTTAAAATGAGTGAAATGAAGCATTTAAAAAATTTTGAATTATTCTCGCTCGGATTTCAACATCACTGCAATGCATATTGTTAAGTTGTTTAAACTTTTTCTATGTAAGAATAATTGCAATAACAGGTGGCGCTATATCATGCACATTTACAT
This sequence comes from Eptatretus burgeri, assembly GCF_056783735.1. Classification (NCBI taxonomy): domain Eukaryota; kingdom Metazoa; phylum Chordata; class Myxini; order Myxiniformes; family Myxinidae; genus Eptatretus; species Eptatretus burgeri. The sequence continues at coordinate 75,992,119 of NC_140964.1, forward strand.
CGTGAGAATTGGGATCCCCCCCCCCCCACAACCCTCCTTGAACCACCTCCCCCAGATACGACCCAAACAGAAACCATACTGGGAATACCCTTGGGTAACAAGCAAAATTTGGTTGGTTTTTGGTTCAGTATTTTTTAAGTGTGTATAAACAAACATACATACATCTAAAGAAATATACAAATTCACTTTTATAGTATAGATAGATGTCGTAGTTGTTCTCGATGATGTCGCATCCTCAGAAAATAAGACCTCAGAAATTAGATTTAGTGTTTTTGTGCTGATTCTAAAGATATCAATAGAACATCATGTTCGCTGCTTGTAATCGTATTTTTTTTCTTTCCTTCTCATTCCCTTTCTTTCCCTTAGGTGTGAATATCTCCACTCCAAAGACCACTCTTGAATCATAAGGTTGCTCTTTCTTTGTGCATTCCAAAAAATTGCATCTGTGTTTCCCATCCTGACTTGAGCAACGAAAAGCCTTTAGCATAGTGTCTAAAATATACCATTTTACTTGATCACTTCCCATTTCATGCTATTCAGCCATGCCCTTGAGTGACTTTCATTCACGAGATGAACTGGTCATGGACTCTCTTGGTATAACCAGCCTTTGCAATGGTGGCTCTCCACCTGATAAGCTTTCAAACGGCTGTTTCATCGATGATCCTCTTGCCAAGAGCTGTTCACTTGTTGGAAATCTTCTTCCAGTAGATAAAGTAGGAAACGGTCATGTGGAACCTTCAGGCACTATGCAGATGGAGCTCATTTCTGCGTCGACTGCTTGCAGCAGTCAGCTTGACAATGACAGTGTCATGCGATACGTGCCAAACGAGGGTGAGTCTCGCTGCGGGTGGGGCACGTTCACCCCAGGTTTTCTCCAGATGTTTAACACACCCCGTGGTGCCCTCTTCTTCCTCTGTGGTGCCTCATTGCTACAAGGGATGGTGGTGAACGGGCTTGTCAACACGGTGATCACATCCATTGAGCGCCGATTCGATATGCACAGCTATCAAAGCGGGTTGATTGCCAGCACATATGACATTGCATCTTGCTCTTTCCTCGCACTTGTCAGTTATTTCGGAGGCACAGGCCATAAGCCTCGCTGGCTTGGGACCGGTGTGGCCTTTATGGCGCTTGGCTCTTTTACATTTGCTTTGCCCCACTTCATTTCGCCTCTCTACAAGCCTTCAGGAGTCAGTGAGCAAGCCACGTGTGCTGTGACCCTCTCCAATGTGAATAACTCCTTTGCACATGGCACCGGGGCATGCCAAGGACCCTCCTCTGATCTGGCCCGCTATCGCTACATATTTATGCTTGGGCAATTCCTCCATGGTGCCGGTGCTACTCCCCTGTACACTCTTGGAGTAACCTACCTGGACGAGAATGTAAAGACGACATGTTCATCAGTGTACATTGGTGAGTTATGACAGCCCATTGTACTTTGTGAGTTCCAATAAATTGTTAATATTCTCCGAGCAGATGTGAATAAGCAATATGAGAGCATTGATGTGAAGTTTTAAGGAATGGTACATTATGTACACGAAAGAGTATTTAGCAATTTATAGTTCCTCATTGGGGTATTTGTATAGGCAACCCCTTTCAAACACAACTGGAAAGAGCAGAGATTGTAGACCCTTACCAGGACTTGTTTTGTGTGGCACATAAATGGAAGGATTCACTAAACGAAAGGTCATTAATTTCAAACAAAAGGTCAAATGGTGTAAAGGGTCTTAAAAGGTTCCATCCATTTGCACCATACTCTGTACAGAGCGCCAGTGCTGCCAAAGCAGTCTCCTGGGCTATTGGGCACAATCCTGGACAGGTCGCCACTCGCAGGATACTGGAATGGCTCAATCATCCCAACAAGCTGGTACTTATTTTGCCAACCTCGGAAGGTTGACTGGCTGAGTCAACCCCACCTGATATTAAGTGAACATCTGAGCGGGATTTGAACTCAAGACCCTTGGATCCCAAGCCCACCAGGCATTAAAAGGTTGAAGGGGTCTAAAGGGTGTAATTTAGGTTATAAAGGGGTCTGAAGGGTTTTGGGGATCAACAGGGTTCTCAAGGGTCTTTGGAGTTTTAAGGTATATAGGGGTGTCATGTAATTAATGCACCTTCTGATGTTCTGTGCGGACAAACAAATCCAAATGCAATAATATCTCCTCTGGCGAAGGTAATAAGCCATTGAGTGTGACCCCTTTATGAATGAAAAGTCCTTTTATAATTTTTTAGCACACGTATTTTAAATGTAAAATCTATGAGCCTATTTCACTGCTGCACAAAGCTCCATGCATATTATATTTTTCAACACTTGATACTGAAAGAATTATGCTATACGGTAGATTACATGAGATCAAGATGTGGCCAAACTTACTCCAAGGAACGGGTGCAGTTAACTTGTAAATAATCAACATTAAAGATATAAAAACAATCAAGTCTGTTTGTAGCTCTCTTTTAACACAACGCCAAGGCCCCAGAGACTTTTGGAGAGTTGCTAACAGTGTCTTTAGCCATCGATCAACAGTCCTTGTTCTTTTTCAATGGTCCTGAAGTCATTTCCTCTCCTATTGATAAAGCCAACCTCTTTGCTGAGCATTTTGCTGTAAACTCCACACTTGATGGCCAAAATCAATCACTGCGGACTTGTCCCTCCCGTGTGAACATTAATATATCCACTGTCATTATCACTCCTCAGAAAGGCTGGACATTTCAAAAGCTACTGAACTAGATCCTATCCCTGCAATTGTCCTGAAGATGTGCTTGCGAGAATTATCTCCTATTCTCTCAAAACTTTACCACCTATGCCTATCAGTCGGTTTTCCCACCTTCCTGGAAGTTTGCTTCAGTTGTACCTACATTTAATGGCTTTAGGTCCTCTAGGACTCTTTGTCCTTGGGAACTCTTTGAGTCCTCTGGGACTTTTTTGGTCCTCAGGAACCCTTTGGGGAATTCGTACAACATGACTTTTGGGTCCTCGGGAACTTTTGGGGAATTTTGGGTCCTCGGGAACTTTTGGGGAATTTTGGGTCCTCGGGAACTTTTGGAGAATTTTGGGTCCTCGGGAACTTTTGGAGAATTTTGGGTCCTCGGGAACTTTTGGAGAATTTTGGGTCCTCGGGAACTTTTTGGGAATTTTGGGTCCTCAGGAATCTTTTTGGTCCTCGGGGACCTTTTTGGTCCTCGGGGACTTTTTGGAACTTTTGGGTTCTCAGGGACTCTGGGACTTTTGTTTCTCTGGGAATTTTGGGTCCTCGAGGACTTTTGAGACTTTTGGGACTTTTGGTTTCTCAGGGACTTTTGGGTCCTTGGGTACCTTTTGGGAATTTTGGGACTTGGTTTCTCAGGGACTTTTGGGTCCTAGGGAAGTTTTTAGGACTTTTGGGTCCTTGGGAACCTTTTAAGTCCTCGTACACTTTTGGGTACTCGAACTTTTGAGACTTGGAATCTCGGGGTCTTAAAGGTGGAAGGGGTCTCAGCAGTCTGAAAGGTTGAAAAGTACATTCCGATAATACGTAATTAATAGACGTACCTGTGTGAAGTCAGGGTGCAATTGACGTTCAAACTGTACGTAATGTATATAGACGTAGTCAGGGTTTCATGGACAGAGTGACCGTGTTTTTCATTTTTCCTTCAAAACTTCAAAACATTTATATTTATTTGTAATTGCTCAGGAAGAGAAACGTGAATAAGTAACATTGTTGCCAAAGGAAATTTGGAAATTGTAATACCGTCTGCCGCCACCACCAGGGGACGTTACACTGTACACATTTACATTGAGAATTTACTTTACGCCTTCCTTTCTCCCCACACACCCATGTAAGACCACGGCCATATAGCCTATGTTACCCCTCACACAAAGTTGTATTTGTACCCTGAGTTTGGAGTTTGTAACTTATAAGATGTGGCCATGCATAAGGAACAAAGGTAGATAGATCGATGGGCAGCCACTGTGTGTGCGCGTGTGCGTGTGCGTGCGTGTGCGCGTGCGTGCGTGCGTGTGTGTGTGTGTGTGTGTGTGTGTGTGTGTGTGTGTGTGTGTGTGTGTGTGTGTTTGTAATATATATATATATATATATATATATATATATATATATATATATATATATATATATATATATATATATATATATATATATATATATATATATATTATTGTGGGCCGCGGTTCGGTGGCGATAAATGACCACAAGGTGGAGCAGTAGAGCCGTCTCCCACCGAACACCCGGAATTTAGGTCATGATTCTCAAACAACTCCGAAAGGTCACGGGTCACTTAAAGACCGTGATCGCCAATTCTTTGACGGCGTGGGGGAGGGTCAAAAGCCAAATTTCAATGTACCTAAGTACCCACGTCGTCAAATTACCGGGGAAGTCACACCCTCAACGGACTTTGTCGAACCGGGTCGCTCTCGCGACCTCGGTCCAGTGTAGCCGAGCGCAATTACCAGAGTTTGACGGACCCAATGACAACTTACGGCACCGACGGCCTCACTAATTCTCAATACGCACCGTGCTGGGTCAATGAAAGAAAGTGACAGACAATGAGCTGGTACATTGAACAATTGGGGGTTTATTTATTGGGGGGGGGGGCAGGGGAGCACAAAGAGCAGAGTTATCCGAATAAAAGCAATGTACAATGAAAAGAAAATGCTTATACAATTCTACTTAACAGACGGGCCTAACACACTCAGACACACACACAAAATGAAAAGAAAACTCAAGGTGCTTTATTCGACCCCCCCAGCCGATGAGTGAGACGAGCTGGGGGTCAGAGTTCGGCTTGTACCTGGTCATCGGAGGGAAGGCGCACTCCACGATGCGGCACCTGACAAAGGTCGTTGGTCCGATCCCCAGTCGCACGTGGGGGACTCGTTCGTGGCGGAGCTCGGGTGGTGAATCGTCAGGGTCGACAGAACTCCTCGTGCCAACGACAACGCAACAACTACGACAACGACAACGACCTTCTTTCCACACCACTCCCGTTTTTCCACCAAAAACGCCTCAGAGCGTCTGGAACTTTATGGACCTCCCTCAGTGGGGAGGGGCCTTGGTCAGCACACCTCGCTATTCGCCTCAAATTTGCCAGGATCCTACGGGCACAGCCTTCCTGGGCGGGGTTTCGGCCATGCCGGGAGAAAGCCGCCCCTCCCCTCCACGCGTGTTTGAGGAAGGTGGATGGTGATGAAGCTCCATTGCGTGTGGAACGTTTTTGGAAGCCGAGGACTGGGACCGCGAGGCCCCCCTCTCGGTAAGTCAAGAGACGAGCGGCCAACGGTGCTGATGGAGTGTGATGGGCAGGTGGTGAGATGTAATAACTTAACTATAAGATAACTCGTAGCGCACACACTAAATTCCCATTAGACAGAAGGAAGGATTCTAACTATAAACACATACTTATCAAAATAACTAAGCTTAGGGACTGCTGTCTGTTTGTGTGCAAATGGCTTCCAGATTCGTAACAATATGTGTATTTGTCTACTAGGTGTGTTCAAAAAGTATCCAACCTTAATTTTTCGTGCGTAAACAAATGAAGCTAGGGAGGCGTGGTTTGGTGCACGTATGTTGGCGATCCTAATTCGTATGCGTGAATATTTTCCCGCCTGCAGAAGCTGTCAGTCGCCGACAGACCGCCGATGAGTGAGGAAGTGTAAGTGAGCGCCGTCGGATTTTTGTTTTTGACAAAATGACGGATCACTGTGGTCTCATCGCCAGTGATCACTGTGTTGAAGAAGTTGGGATCGCTGTTCACAGTCTCCAGCATGTCCTGTGCAATCTCCAAACGGAGTTGCTTCTGCTCGATCGTTAGCAGCATTGGCACGAACTTCGCTGAGATTCTCCTTAAGCCCAAATCCTCAGTCACAATGGAATGAACGGATCCAATGCTGACGCCCGCCTCGTCTGCAAGTTCTCTGATCGTGATTCGACGATCCTGCATCAGCAGGGTCCTCACTTGGTCAATGACAATCTCATTTCGGGATGTTGATGGCCTACCAGAACGTGCTTCACTTTCCACTGATGTGCGACCATCTTTGAAGCGGTTGTACCACTCTTTTATCTGTGTGGTGCCCATTGCTTCGTTCCCGAATGCCTGTTGAATCTTGCGGATCGTTTCCACTTGGGAATCGCCAAGCTTTACACAAAATTTGATGCAGTAGCGTTGTTCAAGTTTTTCCATCATTTTGTCAAAAACGAAAATCCGACGGCGCTCACTTACACTTCCTCACTCATCGGCGGTCTGTCGGCGACTGACAGCTTCTGCAGGCGGGAAAATATTCACGCATACGAATTAGGATCGCCAACATACGTGCACCAAACCACGCCTCCCTAGCTTCATTTGTTTACGCACGAAAAATTAAGGTTGGATACTTTTTGAACACACCTCGTGTATATGTGTGTATGTATACGTATATATGTATACGTATATATGTATATATGTATGTATATATATATATATATATATATATATATATATATATATATATATATATATATATATATATATATATATATATATATATATATATATATATACACACACACGTGTGTGTGTGTGTGTGTGTGTGGTCCTCTTGAGTAATCAAGAATGATTAAGTTTCACTTTTCATGCAATTTGTGTTGTACCAAGTCCCACCCACTTCGTGCAAATAAAAAATTACACGGTGTCAATTTTCTTCAAACGGTGTCAATTCCACTTTCTTGTCTCTTGAGTTGATACACAGGTTTTGAGCATAAATGATTGATAACCGACTCTGCACAGGAAAATCGCATTGCTTTGATGTCATTTTTAGAAAGATCATGTGATATTTTGCAAATATTGCATCAGCCAACACACAGGTTATTACTTCCTCGTCTTATCAATGTCTTTTGAATCTACAATTCTGATAAACATTGCTACGTGGAAAGGGAGGGGGTGGATCAATAGATAGATTATGCTAAGAATAATATGGACCATGTGCTCAAGTATGGTATAATCACTCCTGTATTCGGGATCTGGCAGGGCTAAGTTGTTTGTACAGTCATACCTTTTATCACGGAGCCTGGATTAACGGGCATGAAAATATCCACTTAATTAAATACTTCTCTCTTCACCTTGGAGATGAGTTCAGGGACATTGTTCAGCGAGCCAATCAAGCTGGACTTGATGAGTTAGATGTTGATGTGGAGGAGCTGCTGACATCACATGGGAGGGAATAGCTTAACAAATGAGGAGGTGGATGAACACCCACCGAGCTAACCAAGAGGCTGAAGATACAAAAGATACTGAACAAGAAAAAATCCTCAGCAAAAAGACTTCAAGTGATGCCTACAGGATGTTGTGTGGTGCACTCGAGCTTGTCGCTGAAAATGACCCTAATATGGAGTGAAGCACAGGAGTTGAGCGAATGTGTTCAACAGTTTTGCCCCCAAAACGGAGATGCTTCGCAACATGAAGAAGAAGGCTCAACAGTTAACCCTCGATGCCACCTTTGTGAATAAACCTGAAGCTTCGCAGGAGGATGGGTCACAGCCTGGCCCATCTTCATCAGAGTAGTTGCTCCCTCTCATCTCCCACCATTGCCAGGAAGGAGGAAGGAGTAGGTGGGCAATAAGAGCGAGGCAACGGTGGTGTTCGTACAACACAACAAGCTCTGAAATAATTAACTAGTGAGTGTTATTAAATTTCGTTTCATATGTTATTTATGTTAAAGTCTATTTTATCTATAAAACACCATACTTTATTTTTAATGACCAGAGGCCATCATATAGCATTTATAGGGTAAGAATTGACAGTCGGGAATGCACCTCCATAGGCACCATGTTGTATAATACATGTCTTAGAACGGATTATTCGCTTACCGGACAAGTCTCAAAAACCTATCTCCTCTTAAAATAGGTATGATCATAATATATGCAATGACAGGAGCAGTGATTGCAAACAATAGAACAACATAGGGTAAGATTATATTATGTAAAACTTCCTCTGCAGGTGAGGCCAGATGGAGGACTTGTGGAACCTGCCACAGAAAGGCACCATAAAGTGCTACGTGCTTATCATGAACAGGCCGTTGGCCAGAGGAATGCAGGCCACTGTGGCAAAGTGAGCTGCCGAGCCCTGGAGAGGGGCTGAACACTCACGCGGGGGTGTCCAACAAGTCGGGATGGACCGAAAGATTGCTCCACCCACAGACAGCGGGTGTCCAATTGCGAGACCAGCTGTAAGCTGGGAAAGCGGACCCGAAGGGCTTCAAGGCCACACACGCACTGCATGCATGCTTCAATTGGAGATAAAATGACAAAAATAAATCTTCATTCTCTGCTCTGTGGCTGATTCAAAAATGACGGATCAATAGATGCGGACGCCATCCTTTCCCCCACTTCTGCCATGAGCGGCACTTCGTCCTGTGCCACGCCAGCCTGCACGACATCATCATCCTTCATCCACTACCAGCTCGTGCCTGCACACATCCTATCTTGTTATATTCAGCTTCGTGGTATGAACCTGGAATTTTCAGTAGCTTTGTGGGTTACTTATCCTGAAGAGAACATCTTCTTTTCCCCTTTCATCCCTATCTGTGTCTGTTTACTCTGCCTGGTCCTGGTTTGGTGTGTGTGTGTGTGTGTGTGTGTGTGTGTGTGTGTGTGTGTGTGTGTGTGTGTGTGTGTGTGTGTGTGTGTGTGTGTGTGTGTGTGTGTGTGTGTGTGTGTGTGTGTGTGTGATTTTATATATATATATATATATATATATATATATATATATATATATATATATATATATATATATATATATATATATATATATTATATAAACAAACGTGTCTGTCTCTGTGGCTTTCGTTGCTCCTTATGCAAGGCCACATCGTTTAAGTTACAAACTCCAAACTCGGGGTACAAATGCAACTTTGTATCGGAGGGTTCATATACAGTGTACTGCCACCTGGTGGTGGTGGCAGAGGGTATTCCAATTTCCCTTTTTACCTTGACAACGCTGACGTTAAAGCACTCTCTGCACAGGTATATCTGGCCACCTCCGCTTCTTCTCCACTCCCCCCCCCCAAGGAAAAAACCCCCTAAAAACAGAGGGGGCCAGTCAAAGCCTGTCATCATGTGTGAGATATTTCTAATACGCAGGGACATCAGGACGAATGGGGGGCCAAAAGGGTGGCGGGAGCAGGACGTGGGGAGGTGAGTTCGGTGGGGAGTGGTTTAAGCATTCTATGCACAGGGTAAATTTGTCTTCCTTTCCTCCTTGCCCAAAATTTTTTGGCAAACGCAACGATGAATTTGTCAATCAGCGACTCAACGGGTCGGCTCTGCTAGTTTATAATGAACCATTTTATTTCTAATAAGAAACGTCTTTCCGCCTTTTGCCTTCCCACTTGCGAGAAACTGCAAATCTCGGCTTTATTTGAAGGATCCTTGGGGCATCGTAACTTGTTAAATAGTAAATTCTGAACGTAAATTTAATTCTCATTTTGGTCATTCGCAGAGGTCTTTCGACTTTCCGGTCCAAAGCATCTGCACAAGCTGGGGCTTTGATGCAACGCCGCAAACACATTGAATTGAACTTGATCTGCATGATTAAACGAGTTATGGCAGTAATTCTTGTTCACTGTTGTTGAGATAATGCGAATGGCGAGTACTCCCTTCTAATGCAGTGATCTTCACTATTTTTTCGAAGGAGGCCACTTTTGCCGATAAGACATCAGTGTGAGAGCCGCCACACCACTTCTCAGACTCCAAAATGGCTGCTATTAGGCCCCGCCTCCATGTACACTTTTTGTTGTTGTGGTTACTGGGCTGCAAGCATAATTGTTTGTATACTGCCCATTCACTGATGTAGTTACGTTACTTTTATGCATCGCATTGGAACACTCATTTCAACCCATTGACTCAATTTGATAGTGTTTATGGAGGATTATGATGGGGTGTTTTTGCATTTGTGTATTATCGGCTGCGCGTCGGGCCACACTTTCAGCCACAAGGGGCCGCCAGTGGCTCATGGGCCGCGTAATTAAGAGCATGGGTCGAATGGAATCTAATATCGATATGCACTGGGGGTCCATGTCTTGATTTGGTAAAGTGCCAATGCAAACTGCTCATCTAAAGAAAACTATGAAAAACAAACATTATAAAAATGCACGTCTCATAATACCTAATGTTGTCCTTGAATCATTGTTTGTAATTATATCTATACTGTGGCTAGTAGGATAGCTTAGGCCCGAGACCTCGAGGTACGTGCACACTCCTCTAAGCTGTCTATCTTGGTTTGAAATTTCAACCCAGCAATAAACTCTTATCCTGGTGTTTCACATGTCAGGCTGATTATTGATAAAGTTTGCTATTTAAAGTGATCTGTTTATTTCATAATTCTCTGTTTTCATACAATGGATATTATCATCTCGTAGCTAATAAGTATGTTAACTGTTCTGGGAAACAAGTTTATGGACGTTTTGATCATTAGCCCTTCAGAGCAAAAATGTTCATCCTTGAAATGTCATCCACACTTGGTTGTCCATGGTGGTGAATAAATTCTTATCAATTGTTCCTTAATAAAAAATTTTTTAAAATATATATATATATATTTTTTTTTTTGTTCAACCAATGCAGACTGACACTAGTCTTCATCGACTCGTATTTGGTTTGTCATTAGTTCATGCGTTTAGATTCTCATATAATGTGTAAACAGTTCTTCTGATATAATCGTACCAATGTGCTTGCTCCGACAATTGAATGAATAAAACGTGCTCAAATTAATTAATTCACCTGCAGCACCTGGGTGTGTTTTTTTTTTTTGTTTTTTTTTGTTTTTTTTTCTTTCCTTTTATGGAGTACATGCTGCTGAATCGGTTCCCCTTTGAATCAGGGTAAGAATTTGTTTTTCTCAGGTATGGGAACACTGGCCTGCTCTTATCAAAAGTTACTCTGGGGTATTTAACATCCACCAGAAAATGCTATCAGATGTGACAGCCAGCTTAATGTCATCTGTTAATGCTCAAATAATAAATACTTTATGGCAAATAAATAATTATAACACTTAGAGTTCCAATACAAATGTGATTTTGATCAATCGTGGAATTGCATGCGGAATACCCATGCTGTGATAGTTGGATTGGAAACAACCTGGATGAAAACAAGGCCTTGTTGAGTCCTTCGTGTTTCCTGATCTGATAAATACTTAAGCCTCAAGCAATACATTCTCAACATTTTGGTTTTCATTCACTTTTATGTTTAACATCTGTTAAAGGTTTGAGAGTTAGCGAGGAATGCTTGTAGATCGCCCAGTCTGGTTATTCGTGCTTCATCTCACCATCAGCTTTGAGTTGTATAATTGCTGTATCACGAATTGCACAACTACAAACCACCTTAAATACCCAAGCACGTAGTATGGATCTACATTTTGATGGCTAACGTGTGTTGCCTGAGCAGTGTCTTTATTCATCTATCTTCAGGGACCTTTTACACGGCAGCCATCTTGGGCCCTGCTGTCGGTTACTTTCTCGGTGGGATTTCCCTCATGCACTTCACCAATCCCCGTTTCAAGTGAGTTTGGTGCAATTACCCACACTCTCCTCGAGGTGTCGCCCACTCCTTGGCACAATTTTTATTTTTATTCACTTGTGAATTGGATCATCCCTTTTAGTTTTCCTTGTATTTGATGGCCTTATTGAATCCGATGGTGTTTTGGGAGGATAACGATACCTTGGAGGGGGTTATCTGATGTGTTTCAGTGCATAGGCTGCTAACGGGGAACCTTTCAGGAATTTGTAAGCTGAAATGATCTCAACCATTGAGTTTTGTTTTTTTGTTTTTAATTTTTCATGGAGGCTGAGCTATATAAACTCTGCACAAAAAGTGCATACTAATATTGACTTTTGTTCAATGGATTGGAATGGGATTGTAAATAGGAAAGGGATTGTGAAACGGAACCTGAACCTTGGATCCATCTTCATCAAACTTGTATTGTGTACCGTAGCCCACCTTGAGTCCTTTTGTGCAGAGTAAACCCTATGTTTTAAAGGCTACATAAACAAAAACAAAGCATTGAATCGGAAGTTAACCGCTGTTGATACACCACCTCATTTAACACTGTACATTCGTTCCAGACATTCATAACAACAGTAAGTTTCCTGTTTGGAATGATTTTCAATTTTGATTGATTGCCAGATGGGCAGCAGACTCAAAAAAAAAAAAAAAAATCCCTCACTCCTCTGTGTGTGTGCGCGATCAGGATGAGATTCCAAATCATTTGCCAATTTCAGAGCCAAACTACTGATAAACTGCAGGTTCATGTTCATATTCATGTTCCAATTCATGTTCTACAGTGTTCAAGATGTAAAACCCAATTGAAATTAAGTCGTTCCTCGAGCATAGACTGACACATTATCAAGCCTTTGGCATGCTTTTGTACTCTGTCTGCAGGCTTAGACATGTCCTTGTTTTAATAATGAGCCTGCAGTGTTATAGCACGTGTGACCCCTCCTGACAACCTTGTCATTTTGTGCTCTTTTCCACGCTGGTGACTTTTTGTGCAGAGTACTGTTGAACCCAGAGAGTACCCAGTGGGTGGGGGCATGGTGGGTTGGTTTCCTTGTGGCTGGAGCTGCTGCGGGTCTCATTTCCATCCCCATTGCTGGATTTCCAAGACACCTGCCTGGTGAGTGAGTGGAACATTTCCGATTTGCTTTTCTTTAGCTTGATGTAATAAGCCGTCTCATGTATTTTATAACGTAAATTCAGAAGGATGGAGTTTTGATACCTCCACTCCCCCCCCCCCTTCATCCCCCACACACCCACCCTTTATGCTATATAATGCTCCTCCCATCTTCTTACTCTAATTTCTTACCTGGCATAAACGATTTGCTTGATGCTTTACACTTACCTGTAAACACAAGTAATGGTGGCCCCTCAAAAAATATCTACAAACTGACATTGTAGTGCTACATCTGTGCACCAAGTCTGTTGATCTACTGAACATAGTTGTGACGTCCTTCAGATGGAAGTTAAACTGGACGTCCCATCTGCTGGCATTAGTTGCTGAACGTTGAAGACCATGTTCTTTGATGGTGTCCTTCGAGAAGTCGCCAAGTTATCGCCAGCTCTGTCCAAATTCCAAATTCCTCCCCAAACCTACAGGGGGCACTGTTTCATAAGCATAGCCGCATCCAAAGCTGTCATATAAATTATGCTACCCGAAACCTATGTACTGCATGCGAAAGAATAAGAACAAAAACAAAATTGTGACATTAACGTTGGGACAGTTTTTCCTCGTTCTTTTCATACCCTCTTAATAAACATTTTATCAATAGTTATAACGATGCTGATACGAGTTTCTTTTATACACGTGAAATTGGTGCATCATTTCACCATTGAGATGGGTTTTTGGCTAACCTTAAAATGAGTTTCAAAGGATGTATGAGTGAATGTTAAGCCTTCTGTTTCATGCCGGTTCCAAGCCTGCAGTGGTTTTTTTTTTCATTTATTTATTTTTATTATTATTAGTTTTTGACGATTGGCCTGTCTTTTAGTTTGGAATGGCTTTCAGTGCACCATTGCTAATGTGGGAATGGGAAATGTTGTTTTGTAAGCCGTTTTCTGGAGTTGTAATTTGTAGTTCGCATAATTAACCTCCGCCATCGAAGATCGGAGGTTACTGTTTTCAGTTTTCACCCCTTCTGTTTGTTTGTTTGTTTGTTTGTTTGTTTGTGAACAGTATTACGGAAAAACTCCTTGACGGATTTCGACGAAACTTGGTGGGGGGATTTGGTGTGGTCCAAGGATCATGCCATTAGATTTTGGACTTAGTCCAAAATCCAATATGGCTGCTATGGCGGCCATTTTGAAAAAATATTTTAATATATATTTTTTGTATTTCTACATGTTTTAAGTGATTTCCAACTCCCCCCCCCCCCAAAAAAAAAAATTGTTAGAGAAAAAAAATTATTTTTGAAACTTTTTTTCAAAATTTCGATTATTTTTTTTGCATTTCTACATGTTATAAGTGATTTCCAACAAAAAAACATGCCAAAATTATAATTGCGGCTGATTTTGGAACTTCAGGTGGATATACCCACGTAAAATCAATTTCTGTCTCAAGGAATCTAGTTATGACGAATTAATTGAGTATGTAAAAGGGAAAGTTGCAAACTATAACTCTGTGAGCACTGTTGACGTCAAATTGAATGAATAGGATATCAGGTTCACTTGAGTGAGCTAGCAGTATTGGCGGCGGAGGTTTTGCACTCTACCGAGTGCTCCCCCTCTAGTTTGCCCTGTTTTGCCCCTGGCTAACCAACCAAAGTTTTGGTTTGCCTTGAGAAAGAACAGTTTGTAAAGATATAAAAGAAGATATCTATAGACATTTGAGCCTGGTGTTGGCGCAGTGGTTAGGGCAGCGGCTTAGGATCCAAAAGGTCCTGAGTTCAAGCCCCGTTGGGCCACTGAATTAATACACCAGGGGGTTGACTCAGCCTGTCATCCTTCCGAGGTCGGCGAAATGAGTACCAGTATACTGGGCCGGTGTATACCCCGGTTAAAATAGGTGTACCATATCCCTGTGTCGTAAGAGGCGACCAAAGTTGCGTCAGGAAGGGCATCCGGCGTAAAACATGTGCCAAATCTCTATGCGGATCATACGGATGATCCGCTGTGGCGACCCCGAACGGGAGCAGCCGAAAGAAGAAGAAGAAGATCTATAGACATTTTTGCTTTCACAAATACTGTATTATTTAAAATCAATATTTCCTTAACCTTCATTGCTGTTTCTGGATTTGTTTTTCCACTTGAATTTGATCTGCCAGCTTGCATTTTGCACCTAAAGATGATTCCTATCCCAAGTAAATGTAAACTATTTGCCTGAAGTGTGTTTCATCATTTAAAGCCCAGTCTGTGCTCCTCCTTTGCTTTATTTTTCTTTCCAGCCTTGTCTCTTTTTAAAGGTATTTCCTTTAGTTTGTGGTTCCAATACCAAATATTTGTGATTACATTTTGTGAATGTGCATGTAAACGTGAAGCACACACTAAATTATTAATCCTCCGATCACATTCTCAAATGCAATACTCAACCCCGGACTTAAAATGCTCCTTGTGTGCTCGGTGGGTTTTGATCAACTACCTTTGTAAAAGTTGCGTGTAATCTGTTCACAGGGTCGGAGAGGTACATGGCAATGCAAGCTTCTCGGTCATTCCAAAGCCCACGTCGCACCAAAGAAAGCCCAAAGTTCAGTACGGCCATCCGAGATTTACCACGGTGCGTTGGGGGTACTTGTGTATGTACATCATGCAGTATGTTAATCATTTGTTATGTAGCCTCTTTTCCTCTCATCGTTCTTTTCAGTTATCTTCCACTCTTACCAAAGGCTTGTATTTTAAATCTCGTTTCTTTCTTGCTAATAACACCATTAAAACAGAAACGCACTTCCAAGACTGAAGCTTTAAGGTGCTTGCTTGAACACTGCCCCCCTTGGAGTTTTTTTTTTTTTGGAGAGATCTCTAGGATTGTAGAACAAATTTTAGTTGAATATTTCTTCCTCCTGGTTCTATTTCCAATTATTGGCTCGTCGAGCCTGACATCAATGATGACACGTTGGGTTATACAAACAAAGCATTTCTTAAAGTACCCTTCATGCAATGTGGAGTCAAACAGGATACGAACATTGAATTTAAAAGCTTTTTTTGTCCTCCTGTTAATGCCATTAAGATAAATGCATGTCCAAGATGACTTTTAAATTAATGACTTAAACTTTTCCCCCACCCCTCTCCTGCCACAAGAGGTTTCTAATTTTAGGAAGATTTCTTTTTTTCTTTTGTTTATTTGGTTTGAATGATCTTGTATAGGTATTTGGATCATCGTTTGTTCAATCTTTAGGCCTACCAACTATCATGAATGTAATGGGGGAGGGGGGGGATGCATAGCTGGTATATGTTAAGCATAGTATCGACCATGTTCTCGAGTTATTTAGATTTGCACCTGTACATAATATGTGCACTGAGGGGGCAGTGACTGTCTGTCATAGTATGAAGGTGTCGTGTAAAGTGTGGACTTGAGGTAAGTGCAAACAGGTGTACAAAGCACAGCCCGCATGGCCATGGGATGTCCTGCGAGCCCTTTGAGGGCTTTGCATGACCTCTTCAAGAGGACTCCACATTGTGGCTGGTAAAAAGGTGCTCCGGAAAAACCGAGTGGATGGGACAATGAGTTGACTCCCAGAATGGTGGACACCCAATTGCAGGACCAGGAAGGCAGGCTATAATGCCATAAAACCTCTGCACTCACGCATGCGTGAACTGTCTTTTCTTTATCTCCTGGCATCTTCAGCGCTTCTTTGGTGCAGACTGCTTGAGAGATCATGGACGCCATCTCCCCACAATCACCACTCTCACGTCCAGCCCTGTACCACACCAGCCTGTATGGTGCCATTATTGTGGACAGACCGGCTCGTGCTTACCTAAATCCCTCACTTTTCACCCTTTGTTCAGTTGCATCAGATTACGGTTTATTATTTTGGTGCCATCGGGGTTTATAGTTTAATTTGTATAAGTGTGTGTGCTCTCTTATTTGTTTGTCTTTTGAGCGCCAGGTTTGTCTGTTTATTAGTTATGTCTCGTCTTCCTTTCTGTATTTATTTAATCAACCATTTTAATTCCAAGGAACATCTTCCCTCCTTCAAGCCTTCATATGTGTTCCGACTAACCTCCAGTTTTAGAATGCGTTTGACTTGCCTCTGGGGAATATTAAATTAAACGGTTTCCTGCTTTTAGAGCATGGTTAGGAGCACAAGCACTGTCCACTCGCAACAACTTTAGCAAAGATCGTCTGCCCATTTCCAGAGATCTTGGACCTCAGGTGCAGAGTATCTACATTTGTGGGACCCCCTGACGTGACAATATTTTGTGATTGGCAGCTTGTGATTTCGAAAATATTTTCTGTTTATAATCTATGAATTTATCGTGGTTAAGTTTATAATAATACTAGATGACCCGTGAACCCTTTGGGTTCCCGTTGTGACCGTTTGATTAAAAAGAATCATTTCCAAAAAAAAAATTAAATAAAAAAGCAGCTCCAGTGAATCATACAGCTGAGGTTGTTTGCATTGATCAAATAATCCTGAAGAGTACTTGACTGACTCGGGAATTGATTTTTTTATAATTTTTTTCGTTGCCCGATTGGAACGATACTTGATACTGCACACCACAGGAGAATGGTAAGTAAGGTGGCCCTAAAATTTTTGCGCTATCGTGTACCGTTTTGGCTGTATTTCGGGAACATACATACATACATACATACATACATACATGATGAGAGTTTTAATAATATATAGATAGATAACATTGTCTTTGGTTATTGTATTTACAGGTAATTTGTTTTCAGGAAAAGCCTTGGCCGAGCCGGCAAAACATCTTACCTTTGATATATTGCAAACCATGGTGTATGTCCGTGCTTTCTTCTTTCTCCTGTTTACGATCGCTGCTTCCTGCACTGCATTTGAAAAGCTGTGCATGCAGGCAAAGCTCAATATTCACTTTTGAAATGATGGGAGAACAGTCACGAATAATGTTGATGCCAAATTTTGTTTTGCAAGCAGGATATTGATCAATTAAACTTGTCCCGTCACTGGGGATGGGTACTTTTGCTTGTATGTATAATAGACTAATGCTGTCTGTCTGTACCACCCTAAAACACAAGTACTTCTCGGAGAAAAAAAAATTAATTAGAAATTGCTTCAAATTCATCCAAACCAACTGAAAAATTATATTTTCAATCGAACAACAAATTGAACCCAGGTGTTATTTGGACAACAGGTTTGTGGTGCCGCAAGGCTAGTCCGCCTCGAACGCTCACAAAAAAAATTTCTTTGCTGTTAAGAAAGATTATTTTGGAATTTGATACGACGCTATACAGTATACAGTATATATTGTTGCAGACCGGAGGGGGGTTGCTACCTCGGGTTCCCACCAGACTCTTCGGAATCGCAAGCCATCGCACATGGACAACTCTGTGACGTGGAAGGTCGCGAATCGACCATGAACGCCAATAAATCAGCCACGTGACTTAGGGTCCTCCGTCTAATGTTAACCGGTTACCTAAAATGGTCACGTGACCTAATTACCGGGGCACACGCCCTCGGTACACCTTGTCCAAACCGGATCAGATGCAGCCGAGCGTAACTGCCAAGGAACGTACCGGCTCGAAGAACTGATCGTTGGGAGATAATGTCCCGGCTCAGCTCGGACACGGACCATGCTGGACCAATGAAGAAAAAGACAAAAATGAGCTGGGAACATTTCTATATGAGCATTTATTAACAATTAAGCGAAGAAAAGTATATGGCACAGTCAATGGGATTTATTATGTACAGCATTGATAGCAAGGAATTTGTGGGGTGCAACAAAAGGAAAGCAATTTACAAAAGCAGACACAGAGGAGACTTATCCCCGTTATATCTTCTACACTCTTAACTTAAGCTAGGATAGGCGCCATCACATACACACACAAATCCGATGAAGATGAGGTAATCAAAAGAAAGGAGAGGAGATGAGGGGTAACGGCCTCACAATACCTTGCACGGTCGACCGACCGCGCGCCCCAGTACGCTTTGAGGGACGCTCCGCTGAGCAATCCCACCTTGAGAATTGGCGTGTTGTCTCCTGCTCATTACTGTGCCAGGAAGCGTGGAAGCGCATGCTCCGCATCCAGAGGGTGAGCGGAGCAGGCAGGCAAGGAAGGCTGACAAGTGGGTGGACGCCAGCAGGCGGGCCAAGTGGGCGGAGCCAGCAGACGAGGCAGGCGGACAAGTGGGCGGACGTCAACAGGCGAGTCATGCGGACAAGTAGGCGGAGCCAGTAGGTGGGCGGAGTCAGCAGGCGAGGCAGGTGGGTGGAGTGGGCGGAGCCAGCAGGGAGGCAGGTGGACAAGTGGGTGGACGTCAACAGGCGAGTCATGCAGACAAGTAGGCGGAGCCAGCAGGTGGGTGGAGCCAGCAGGCGAGGCATGCGGGCGGAGCCAGCAGGCGAGGCATGCGGGCGGAGCCAGCAGGCGAGGCATGCGGGCGGAGCCAGCAGGCTAGGCATGCGGGCGGAGCCAGCAGGCGAATGCAGAGGTCAAGAGAGTGAACGGCTTCACGATTCACCTTTTATAAGCCCCGTGGTGTAGGGTGGGGTGATGACCTGAAGCGATGCGTTGTCACCCGAATTGTACGCTCCTATTGGGCCCTGGACCAGCCCTGCCAGGCTCCTATGGCCGTAAGTTGTCCCATTCGCACACCTGGCGCGACATGGCTGAGCTGCAGAATTGCCTTGCACTGAACACCGCGACATGAATAGCCTTGCACCGAACTACCGGGCCATGTTCCGGCGACTGGACGAGGGTCTCGTCGGCCCCGCATGCCCGTTCGGGCACCCCCGGCGAACTGCAGTTGGCACTGGTCAACGCGCTTGTTCCGTCCGCACGCCATGTGGCCCAAGCGGTCTGGGCCGTGCAGCACACCTCTGCTTGGTGGCGACTGCATTGAGGCGGAAGTGCGAGGAGGCGCGGGATGACCTCTGCTGTTTGCGGGAGATATTGGTGGCCGAGGTGGCGAGTGAAGGTCAATGGTGAGACGCCGTTGTAAATCAGCGTGTAGACCCAAATGAAGTGGTGCGCCATGCGCGTCCCTTACAGTGCGGTGGTGATTATTACAGGGCTGCGTGCGCGTGTTATCATGCATTTGTGCCTGCTTCGCATTGTGTCATGGATAAAAGGAAAGGGTTGGATGTAAATCAGGGTTGAAAAGAAGACAGACATAATAATTCGACTCGGATTTGAATGAAAGGGAGCGCCCCGTGCGTACCGTGTCATCTGGTTGTCACATAGTTGTGATCTTCACAGGTGGCCGCCTGGGTGCGGTGCCTGCTTTGATTTATTACATTGGTAAAAGGAAAGGGTTGGAATGAAATCAGGATTGAAAAGAAGATAAAGAAATAATGAGACCTAGCTCTTAGACCCACGCAACGCACTTTGTCCTGTAAACCCATGAGATATGAGGGGAAGGTCTAACTGCACGAATACTAACGAAATATCTGCCTGGGGATCAATGCATGTTGGGTGCCGTTGCCTTAGAGGCATGCGGTTTCGCAGAACCACAACAATATAATAGGCGAATGCTGTCTGTCGGTCCCACTGTGAAACACAAATTCTCCGTGGGGAGAAAAAAAAATTAAGCAAAAGTTGTCTCAAATGAATCCACACCTACAGTAAAATGAATCCAAACCTTGAGGTGTGTGTGCGTGCGTGCGTGCGTGCGTGCGCACAGTTGAGGCTCGTGGAAGAGGTAGTGCACCCTGAACAGATCAGGACTTAACAGACAAAAACAGGATGCAAAACGTGCATGCATGGGGTGGACAAGATGGACACAGAAGGAAACTCCTTTGTATGATGGAGGCTTTGTCGGCCAGCTTTGAAATGTGGTTTGCTGAAAAAAGATCATGACTGATAGTGAGTTGCAGGAATTTAAATGACTGAATTTCCTCAAGAGGATTGTTAAGTAAGTATATGGGAGAGCGGGGTAATTGGGGGGTGCGGTGCGGTGGGATCGCCAGATGGTCTTTTCAGTGAGAGAGATGCTGAGTGTGAGATTGTCAGGATTGAAAGACGTATTCCAAGTGTTTGACCAGCTTGTCATATGTATATAGATTTTTTCAAGGTATGAAGATAGGAAAGAGGCTGCAGCCTATCTGTTTGAAGGATGAGGGATGTCACGGCAGAGGGTGGTCATCGGCAAATAGATAAAGAGGATTTTCCCTGAGTTACAGAGATTGTTGATGACTTTCAGGAATAGGGCAGGGCTCAGAACACTGCCTTGTGGCACTCCAGCCTTAACATCTCTCCAGCCTTAACATCTCTCCATCTCACTTATATTTAACAGGGAGAGTCGATGAAAGAATTCTGTTGAGAGCCACACTTCGGCTACTAGAGTAGAGGAAGTCAGTAAGCCATGTGTGAAGTTGGCCTTGGATTCCATCGGCAGATAATTTGGATTGTAAGGCAAGATGCCAGACTGTATCAAAAACTCGTATGTCCAGAGTCGGCCCTGATCTCATGTCTGGCATTGAGGGCCTCCATCCATTGTTGAGTGAGTAGAAGCAGCATGTCCAGAGTAGAGTTACTGGGTCTGAAACCAAATTGGTGACCCGAGATGTGGCTGTTTGAGAAAATGAACAACTTCTATCAACTGCAATGATGGATTCCATGACCTTACTGATGATTGGAAGTACGCTGATCAGTCTAGTTGAGGGGATCAGTTTTTTGCACCTTTTTATGTAGTGCAGTGATGTTGGCTGATTTCCAAGCAGATTGAAGATGACCAAATGCAAATGATCGCGTGAATAGTGCAAAGGGAGGGGGTGTGTGCAAGAGCAGCAGAGCAGGTTTCTAGGGCATGTGAGTTGATGCCATCCTTCCAGTTGCAGTCAGGGTTGAAGGTTAAAATAACCTTTTCCACCTTCTTAGGTGCAAAAGACAGAGTCTAGGAGCAGTTGGGTATGACAGGGAAGGATGTGTACCTAGAGAGGTTGGGACACAATATTTGTAAGTGAACACAGAATTGAGGCATCCAGTCTTCTCATGAACTCAGTTGGCTGTGTTGCCATTTGAAGAGAAGGAAGGGGAGTTTTTTCCAGACACAGACTTAACAAAGAGCCACTAGGCTTTGGAGGAGGGAGACAAGTTTGAAAGTTCATTCTTGAAGTTGGACAGATGATGTTTTCTGGCTCTCCTGAGAGTGGACACACACTTGTTGCAGATGCTTTGTCATGCACTATTACTACATTCGGTTGGATTTTCCTCCCAGGAAGAGAAGGCAAGCTGTTTCAGTGCAACTGCCTCACCACACGATTCAGTGTACCATGGGCAAGAAGAAGCGTAGGATAATTCAAGACGAGATGAGATGAATCTGTGCATGAGAGAGAGAGCAGGTTTCTGTGGAAGAATTCCCAGGTTGAGTTGAGATCAGGGGCAGTCGATATGGGAGACCAGTCCTGAAGAAAGATGGCTGCTTGCATTCCCTGCCAATCTGCTTGTGAAATGCCAGACTTGCTGACATTGAGGCAGCTCTGACAATAGCCAGAGAGATGTTGACTTTCACAAGCATCTGATCAGATGAACCAATTGGAACAGAGGTAGAGCAGGAGACATTTGTGGGAAAGGTAATCACAAAGTCCAGAAGGGAGGATTTGCCATTGGGAGAAATCCGGGTTGGGAAGTACACAGATTGAGTCAGTCCCATGGAGTCACTGAAGTCCTTCGCTGAAGTGCCATGGCTGGTGAGAGAGGTGCCAAGACCCAGCCAAGATGCATGGTGGCAATTTACATTGCCACATAGGAGGGAGAGAGAGTTGGGATGAGCGGTTAAAATTTTGTTCATGTTTTTTTGAAAAGAGGAATGGAGATGGAGTTGTCAATGTTAGGAGGATGGTACAACACACAGATGAACAATAGGTGAAAGCAGAGGAGAAGTCGCTGCCAGAGGTACTACTGGGAGTTAGGAGGTGTAAGGTCAGTACAAGGGCAGTGAGAAATTTACTTCTTCATGTGAAGTCCATCTCCACCTCCGGGCATGGTTCAGCCCTATCAAATCAGATGAGACGAACCGGGGAGAGACACCAAGTAGTCTGGGACGTCCTGTGGGAGGATGGAATATGTTGAACAGATGATGTCTGGTTTATCAGCAGCGGCCTGGATTGAGATATGTCAGGTTAGAGCGGACCCCTTGTATGTTTGCATCTTAATGCATGTAAAGTGCAGATTATGCAATTTTTAGAACTGAGAACTTTCCCGGTTTATGAATTGGACGTGGTGTGGAATTCCCCTGCCCTCCACGATCTCCCAATGTGATGCCCTTAGACTTCTTCTTGTGGCGGTATGTCATGGATTATTTTCCATCTCTCTGTTGCTGACATTGAAACACATCGTGCAAGGATAACCAGTTGCATCAGCAGTGTGATGAGGGATATGTAGGTCAACATATATATTGAAGTGGATTATTGCTTGGATGTGTCACTTGCCACTAAATGTGCACATGTTGAGGTGTACTGAAGAACACAATAAACTTTATGAATTATTTGACAAAATTCAAAATAAACCGCATAATTGGATCTTTTTTGGTTTGGTTGAAATTTAATTTTTAATACTGGAACTGGATTTTGTGGACAGCCTGTACTTTGTTCTGAAGCCTAAAATTATCTTCATTACAATCCATGGTTCGTTTACGCAACCACATTTTTTTGAATATATCAATGAGTTGAACTCATTTTGCTCTTCTTGAAGTGCCAGGTGCATACAACTCAAGATATTCCTTGTTGAACCTTTCATCTTTGAGCTTTTTCAACCAGTGCAAGAATAAACGGCTTAAAAAAAAAAAACTTTTTTATATCGTCGTATTTTTACCATGGGCTGCTCTAGTCCATGATAAAGCAGAGATGGCGACTTGGACTCGAGTCGCAAATTTTGTGACTTGAGACTTGGCTTTAAAGACTTGAGACTTGATTTGAGCTTGTAGAGTTGTTGACAATGACGATGAATGAATGAACACTATCTATATGAAAATAAATGCATCTCGGTGATGAATTTGTGACTAATTTTCATTCGATGTCTAATAGGATGTGATTATATTTATAAACAAAGACTGCCGGGAGTCTTGTGCCAAAGGGAGCACGAACTTGGTAAATAGATTGCACAGAGCTTAGAAAAGGTATTCGTTATACACTGCCCAAAGTGCTGCTGAACTCCGAGCCTCCAATCACACATACATGTGTCGCGTGGAATAAAAGGATGTAAATTCGGGAGAAAAGCAATTATCTTTCATTACATTCAAGCTATAGTATCTTTCATTACATGGATTCTACACCCTTGAGTTCAGTTGGCATGTCCACCCTATGGCGTATGTTTAGAATTGTTGCTGCTGCTTTGTTCATAGTTTGTACGCATTTAGCTTCTTCCATGTGTTTTTATTTTTATTTATTAAGTTGACGTGTTTTATGGCTCATAATGGAACTAACACACACACACACACACACACACACACACACACACACACACACACACACACACACACACACACACACACACACACACACACACACACGTTATTGTTTGTACTTTGACTGAAGGTTCTTACCAATACACCATCGAGACTGAGCATCACTGTGTAACTTAGGCCTAAGTCACATTTGCTCTACGGCGAGGATACGGCGGCCATATGTCCTCTGAATTGACAGAAACGTGCGGCGGCCGCAGAGTTTCTGCGGTGGCTTCAGGGTGGCCCTATGCCGTTTGGCTATCTTTTACAGGCCGTAGGGGTCGCCGTGGAATTATAACGCGGAGTTATAACTTTTTTCATTTCTACGTTCGCCGTAGCAATTCGACAAGCCAAAAAAAAAAAAAAAAAAAAAACTGGTTAAAAAAAAAAAAATGAACCCCTCATTACCGTTCGTCTGGCCGCACGTTCGCCTTAGGGCCCCCCTGCGGTCGCCTTGCGGGCACCTTGAGGCTACCTTGCGTATGCCTTGAAAATTCTATGGCTGCCGCAGGGCCCCCTTAAGGTCACCGTGCGACATCAAATCAAAGACCGTACGGCAACCCCATGTTTTCGGTCTCCACAATTTCTAAATACGCGTGCGGCTCCCCGAAAAATAAAAACATGTGACTGCTACATTGTGTGACCGTGGAAATACTGCGGCCGCCGTATAATTGCGAGTGGCCGTAGATTCTGGAGACCCCACGGCTGCCGTGGCAAATGTGACTTAGGCCTTAGTGCTACTCTCTGCGCATGCGCATTTCACTTCACAGGGTTGCCGGATTTGAAAAGTGAAAATCTTATTGGAACCTCAAAATTATCGTACGATTCCCTTGAACCATGTGGAATTTTTTTTAACCAGCATGAGCAACATTTCATCGACCATCGTAGATTCGGAGTGTCATTCTCGAAACCGTCATTCTCGTTACTTCCTGGTTTTCCCTTACTGTACACGACCTCTGCTGTGCTTGTTTTTCCCAGTATGAACGCATCAATGCATGAGTTATATCATAACACTTTAGCTATACAAACATCCTTAAAAAAATGAAATTGAAGCATGTTGTGCTATATTACGCACCGCCTTAGATTATAGTGATACTGTTGCGGGCCGGGGATCGGTGGCGAGAGACAACCGCCAGGTGGGGGAAGTTGCGTCGTCTCCCACCAGACTCCCGGAATTGTAGGCCGTCGCTCCGGATAATTACGTGACGCGGCGGGTCGCTTAACCGACCGTGTACGCCAATACCTCCACGGCGTAGCATAGGGTCTTTTTGTCTCGAACCAATTTACCTAATTAACCACGCGGTGTCGTCTACCGGGGAACCATGCCCTCGGTACGCCTTGCCCGAACTGGATCACTCTACCGACTACGGTAGAGTACCAACTCCGGATCGGATGCAGCCGAGTGGAACTACCAAGGACGTACCGGCTAGAATGAACAGATTATCGTGGATAAGACCCGGCTAAACTCAGAACCGAACCATGCGGGACCAATGAAGGAAAAGACGAAAATGAACTGGGAACTTTCCTACAATAATTTATTTACAATAAAGCGAGAAAAGTTATGTGGTACAGTTAGCATGTTTATTGGGGTGTTATGCAGGGGAAGATGAGAGAGATGGAGTGCGACAATTTTACAGCAACTTATAAAGCAGACACAGAGCAGGCTTGTCACGAGAATAATACAGGCAAGATTTACATGGTTAGAATAACTTATACAGCTTCTACTTAAAGAAGGCGCCACACACTCGGACACTCACTCGGACAAAATAAACCCAGTTGAATGGCAAAGGATTTTTCAGCCAGGGAGGGAGGGAGTTGAGGTCGCAGTTCTCGGTACCTGAGTTCCGGGGAAAGGAATGCTCCATGGTGCAGCACCTGGCAATGGTCATGCTGCTCTGTCCACGGCCGCCCGCGTGGAGACCGTGTCGGCGAAGGAGCCTGGGTCAAGTAGAGCGGAGTCCGATGCAGGGATCAGGGTTTCCAACTTACTCTCAAGACGACTCACTTTCCAGCTCACCAGACGACTCACTTTCCAGCTCACTTGCTCTCCCTTTCAGCACTCTACCCTGAGGATGGTGTCGTAATTTATAGATCACCCTCAGCGGGGAGGGGTCTTGGTGAAGCCGACGTCACTGTTCACCCTCATTGGACGGGGCTTCCATGAGACCGCCCTTTCCGGGCGGGATTTTGGTAGTACCGGGAAGCCCGCCCACTCCACACGTGCGGACTCGTCAAAAAGGAACTACTGCAAGAGGGTTTTGCCTTGGACAGCGAGTCGCCGGTTGGGCGAGTAGGCGAACAAGCGTTTGTTCACCCCATGTGAGAGGAAGGTACTGTGGTTCATAATGGAGGGGATAAAAGATTTATTAATCGAACTAAAAAAACATCGCAACGCACCCCTTTGATTTCCCACTAAACACAAGGAGGGGTTCTATCTACACATATACATAACGGAATAACTGATAACTGACTTCGGGACAACTGTATGTTTGTATGCATACGGTTCCTATAACCGTAACAATATCATCCTCGTATCAAATATTAAAGGTGAACATTATTATATTTTCGGAAAGCGGAGATAAACGTGATGTTGCGTGATAATTTTCATCACTCTGTGATGTCACATTGTGGATGGTTAAGGTTGACTGAAATATCACAAAAAAATGCATGTTAGTTAATGCAGAGAATATCAACTCTAGATTGTCAGGCGTATTTGAAAGTTTTTTTTTTTTGTTTGTTTTTTTTGTATACACTGTCAAGGCTCGTACGAGAGCTAACACACAGAATGTACAACAAGGGGAGCAGGAGAGAGAGGGGCGGGAGTGGGAAGGAAAAAAAACTGTGGAACAGAGACATGAGATCTGTGGAAGGGAGAGGGATGGGGCGGGGTACACGGGGTAAACAAGATCGGCACGACAGGGACTTTCAGGTCCTTTCACGACAGGGACTTTCAGGAAGGAAAGTAGGGGATCTGAAGGAGATGGGTTTGGGGCGGAATAGCGGGGGAATAGCGGAAAGATCATGGTTTTGGATGGGGGAAGATAAGAGATTATGGTGAACAGCTGTTTTGAAGACCTGGAGGGAAGAGTGGGATTGAAGAGAGTGTGGGAGTTTATTCCAAAGGTGGGGGAAAAGAGGACTGAAAGAGTGAAGGTGAGCAGTGATTCTTGATTTTGGTAGTTTTACCAGAAGAAGAAGTTTTTTGGCAGACCTTGAGTGACCTATGGAAATATGGGGGGGGCAGGCCAGAGAGGAGACTGTAGAAGACAGACCACCAACCTGTCTGTGGTGAGAGAGTGAGAGATCCAAAGACTCAGCCTCACTGTGGGAGATGCCAATGATCCTAAATGCTTTGGTTTCCACAGCGTGAAGCCGAGAAAGGTGAGAGGCAGGTGTACCAGCCCAGAGGGAAGAGCAGTACTCCATCAGGCTGCAGACGAAAGCTTTGTCAGTGGTCAGGAGCTCAGGTGGGCCGAGGAAGGACTTTGCACGATGGAGGATTCCCAGTCGGAGACTGGCTTTGGAGGCCAGCTTAGAAAAGTGGCTTTCCTAGCAAAGATCATGGCAGATAGTAAGACCTAGAAGCGTGAATGAAAGGACTTCCAGAGGATTGTTGAGAAGTACATTGTTGGGTGGGGGTTCCAGATGGTCCTTTCGAAGAGACAGAGTGAGAGTGTGAGATTTGTCAGGATTGAAAGACATGTTGTACATATTGGATTTGTGATTTTATCTAGATATGCAAAGAGGAAGAGGCTGCTGCTTGCCGATCTGAGGGATGACAGATGGTATGGCAGAGGTTGGAGTCATCAGCAAAGAGATAAAGAGGATTTTCCATAGAATCAGAGAGATCATTGATGAAGACCAGAAAAAGAACAGGGCCCAGAACACTGCCTTGAGGAACTCCAGCCTGGTCAAGAAGAGGGGATGAGCGAACTCGATTAAGGGCCACACGTTTACTGCGACAGGAGAGGAAGTCTGTGAGCAATGAGTGGAGATGGCTTTGGTTACCATTGGAAGAGAGTTTGGTGAGCAGGGCAGGGTGCCAGACCGTATTGAAAGCACATGACATGTCTCGGGAGGTGGCTCTGATTTCATGTCTGCCATTGAGGATCTCCATTCATTGTTGGGAGAGCAGAAGCAGCATATCCAGGGGAGAGTGACCTGGTCTGAATCCAAATTGATGATCAGAAATCAAGCCATTGGAGAAGAGTAAGGATTTAATGTCTGAAGCGATGATTGATTCCATAACCTTGCTGATGATTGGGAGAAGGCTGATTGGTCTGTAGTTGCAGTATCTGTTTTCACACCTTTTTTAATCAGGGCGGTAATGTTTGCTGATTTCCAAGCAGATGGTAGATGACCTTGAGCAAATGAGAGGGTGAATAGAACAGAGAGAGGGGGAGCAAGAGCAGAAGAGCAGGCTTTGAGGACACGTGGGCTGATGCCGTCTGAACCGGTTGCAGAATTTGAGTCGAGGTTTGACAGAAAGCTCTCTACCTTGTCAGGCGAAAAGGACGCAGAGTCCAGGGACAGTTGGGTGCGACTATGTAAGGTGGGTACAGAATGCGACGGGTTTGGGACACATGATTTAGAAGCAAACACGGAGTTGAGGCATTCAGTCTTTTCACGTGCAGTGTCAGCTGTGCAGCCATTTGAGATAATGGAGGGGGAACATACACCAGAAACCGACTTAATTAGATGCCACCAGGATTTGGAGGACGGGGTCAGGTTTGAGAGTTCAGACTTGAGATTAGAAAGATGTTGTTTTCTGGCTCTGCTGAGGGTAGACAAACATTGTTCCGAGCTTTTTGGAAGGAACTGAGATTGCCTTTGGTTGCATTAACCTTCCATGAGGCGAAGGCAAGTTGTTTCAGGACAACTGCCTCGCCACAAGCTTATACATTTACTCTTATCGTTTTAAGCATTCTAAAAGAACACTCAAAACAATTGTGCTCGGAGTTGCACGTAGTCAGTTGGTAATAATCTGGGTCCAAATGAAGTTTTACTTTAACTTTAAGACAATATGCCACATCTGTGTTCCATTATATATTTGCCAATATGCTGAGATCGTGTGTATTGTTTTTAAGGATAAATTAAAAATTGCCAAGTGTTGTTTTAAAAGATAAATTAAAAGTTATAAATACATTTTCAGGTTACTTTTTGGCAAGGAAACACATTCCGACCATATTTTGATGATTCGGTAGCTTATTTAATGAGCAAGTCATGTTTAAAATAATCAATTATTCTCCTTATTTGTGCTCTCATTGGTTTATTTATTTTTGTCGTAGACCAACATATGAACACTTTCTGAACTCATTGCATCCACCTGCACACTGTGATGTCTTTTTTAATTTTTTTTTAAATCACCTAAATGACGAAGCCCGCACCCTGACCCTCACCCAAGTGTTTGCACGCCCACAGTCCACGACTCCACATGGTCGGAACATGGAAGTGACGTGTGCATTGCTTTGCTCAGTTGCTCTCTATGCACATGCTTACGTGATGTTATACATGAGGCCTGATGGAGAAGCTCATAATCTACCCAGCAGATTGAGAAAAATATTATGACATTAAAACGGAAAATTGAAGGTCGAGTACTTAATTTTTTTGGAATTGCCAGAATTATCGTACATTTTCAATTATCGATTGTACATCATACAACAGGTTGAATTCTCATAGAAATACGATACTCATCGGACATCTGGCAACCCTGTCACTTCATTATCCGTAGCATGGCAGACATTCTGAAGGTGATCTTATTTCCTTATAAACATTTGAATCGCCAAGATTAATGACACGCAAAAGACTGAGTCTGGTCACAGAGTTTTGTAACCGATAATAACCATTTTCGTCACCAAATGTAACCATTAAAGCAATTATACTTTGTCATTTTAATTTATTACATGTAATTTATTTTGGAGTCCATATCATCAAGCCCCCCCAAAAATCATCAAGCTCATCCAAACAACCAGCTCATGACTCGTTTAAACCTTTTGTGTATTAAAGGCTTACATGTAACCAAGGTCTATTTATGATATAAATGACATGAGACTTGCCCTCATTGACGTGAGACTTGCCCTCATTGACGTGAGACTTGCCCTCATTGACGTGAGACTTGCCCTCATTGACGTGAGACTTGCCCTCATTGACTTGAGACTTGCCCTCATTGACTTGAGACTTGCCCTCATTGACTTGAGACTTGCCCTCATTGACTTGAGACTTGCCCTCATTGACTTGAGACTTGCCCTCATTGACTTGAGACTTGCCCTCATTGACTTGAGACTTGCCCTCATTGACTTGAGACTTGCCCTCATTGACTTGAGACTTGCCCTCATTGACTTGAGACTTGCCCTCATTGACTTGAGACTTGCCCTCATTGACTTGAGACTTGCCCTCATTGACTTGAGACTTGCCCTCATTAACTTGAGACTTGGTTTGGGTGACTTGTTGACATCTCTGTGAGAAAGCACCAGCATACACACTATCTCGGTATATTGGCAAATATATAATGGAACACAGATGTGGCATATTGTCTTTAAGTTATAGTAAAACTTCATTTGGACCCAGATTATTACCATCTGGCTACGTGCATCTACGAGCACAAATGATTGTCATGGTGCCATGCAGCAAGCTTTTTAAAATGCTTTTCTCACATGTTGCAGGCTGCGAAGCCATGTCATGTGAATATTCTCGTTTCTCTAATTGGCATATTTTGACTGCTTGTGTTCTCCATTGTTAGCTTCCTTTACCTTGTTCACCGGGGTGTGTAATGAGGTTTACATTGCAACGAGGGCACTGCATATTCAGTGTGACCCACCTTTTTCATGCAAAATAGCAGATATCCATTCTGGAATACTTTCCTGCAATTGCTGGAGAAATTCCATTGGGAGGTTGTTCATGCATTCTGCAATGTTTCCCATGATTCGTCTGTTG
The DNA here is from genome assembly GCF_056783735.1 of Eptatretus burgeri. Taxonomy (NCBI): domain Eukaryota; kingdom Metazoa; phylum Chordata; class Myxini; order Myxiniformes; family Myxinidae; genus Eptatretus; species Eptatretus burgeri. The sequence goes on from NC_140964.1 coordinate 76,023,080, forward strand.
ATTTTGGTTGCTTTTCGTTTTTCTTACTGTCCAAATAATCCAAAAGTCTTGGGCCACCACATTTGTTTTTTCACCAATTTGTATTTTATATCTTACAGGTAATATAAACCAACACCATACCCAAAATATCAACCTCAATATAATAATTTTATACCAAAAGGCTTTTCCCAGAGAGGAATATCCCACAAAACAGGTACTGATGTGGTATTCAAGCATCTGCAGAAGCATAATGAAACCAGACATTAAAGATAGAAAACATATTGGAAAGGCCAAGTAAATTTAGCAAAACAGATGAGCAATAAGCTGCTTTAAGATAAGTTCCTTAAGAAATAGAAAAAAAAATTTAAGTGCTGAACTTGCATAACTGGCACAGACATCAGGGGTTCAAATGGACTCGTCCATTGTCAGAAGGTCTTTTATCAAAAGTGGTCTTCATGGGCGAGTTGCTATCAAAATACCCTTCCTGTGTAAAGGTAGCAAAGCCAAGAGACCAAAATATGCCCAAGAATAGCAGAGTTGGGATGCTAATTATCAGTGGGAAAGAATGACCTCCCCCCCCCCCAAAAAAAAATGCTGTCTTGTATTATTTGGACAGGAAGAAAAAACAAAATCAAAACACCAATTGTGAATGCTTGTAACAACCTCTCACCAATGAAATTTCTTGGAAAAATTGCAGGAAAGCATTCCAGAATGGATCTCTGCTGTTTAGCCTGAAAAGGGGTCGTCACACCTTGTATTGAAATTTCATTCATTACAATTGGGAAATATGATTTTTTTTTTCTTTAAAATAACATGATCATTATAAACATCTTTTATTTATCAAAATGTGCCATTGTGACAAAAATATTTATTTTCAAGATGGACTAAGACGTCTGTGTGTCTGTCTCCCGAACAGGCAACGCAAAGACACTGGTGATTAACTGCCATGATACCGAGTGGAAACGCACTGCACACATGCAATGTAATTCGGTTAGCATTATTTAATTTGACTCCACAGTTTTAAGGGTAATTTCGTTATGCTGGAGGGTGATTCTGCAAATCAATATCCACAGCGATAGCACTTTAAAACCAAATAGGGTAAATTAATATAACCGGGATGGGGACACAGTAAGGAATCGATGAATAAGAACACAGACAACAATATGAAAACCTGCCGGCACGCTTACCGACACAAAAGCTCTGTTCCTAAACCTTAAAATACACTTATCACATGTGCAGACGATACAAAAAGACAGAAATGGAGGGCATCTTTCCTGGAGATGCCTGTGATGTGTCGAATGGCTCATAATCAGGGCCTCGGGGCTCATGCTGTGGCTAGAATGGCCCATGTTGCAGCTGAAATGCAGGACTTAGCACGGCATTGACCACTTCGATGGTGGCGGCTCTTCTACTGATGACCACTCTTGACTGTTCTCTGGCATTGGCTGTGCTCTGCTCGTTGCTCACGCGTCACCACCATGTCAACAGAATCCTGTCCCATACTGCTCACGTGGACATGCCACTTTGATGTGGGGAGGTGAGGGATGACAATGAGGAATTATTAAGAATGTTTATTATTGAAGGAAATGATGACACATGGGCTCAGGCCACGAGGTGCTTCCTACACATCCAATTCTGGTCGTTTCCAACACTGGTTACAAAACACTTATGCTAACATTCGTTATGAGATAACTAATTAATAACTAACCTCTTGTTAACCCCAAAGTTTATTTATTTTTTTTTTTTTTAATAAAATAAATATTTTGAAAGTGATCTAAAGCTGACGGAGGAGCCTTGGCTTGTATCATATTCAAGAGAGACATTAAAACACATCATTGCACTTTAGGGTGACGAGTAATACCCGCTGCCTTCATGAGTGAAATACTATGTTAATCCCCCCTCCCCCTCTTGTTAATCCCTCCAGCAGGAGGAAAATGTTTTAACCACTTGCACTATTCCAAATGTACAGTCAAAAATTGCAACTAATCTCCCCACCATTATGGGGGGTGGAGTGGTTGGTGTATTTACTTATTACCCATGGCCTAACCCTGGTTAATCCCAGCACATATGCAAAATTTGTTGGAGATCGGATGACGAACCTTTTTCATTCTTTAAGGTTCATGCATACAGAGAATTGGAGTATTTTTGTGTGATTTAAAATGACATCGGTAGCATGTTATATGGCATTTGAACTTGGCTTCCCCACATAATGAGACAGTGGTTGAAATCAGAACGCCATACAAATGTAGTTTGTGTGCAAAATGGATTGGCACAAGGCTTTACCTTACTCCATTCTTCTATTTTCTATCATTCGCTGTTTGTTTCCCACAATTAGTTTTTTCCCATTCCTCCCACCACTATCCCTGTATAATGTACCCAATATGTGAAGGTAGTGGAGTATGAGTTGTATTGCTGCACTTTTCTAGCCTTTTCTGCAATATTATCAATAACCCTTTTTGATTTACTTATTTATTGTTGAACAATGATGTTGTGTTTATAATTATAATCGGTGTCTGCACATGGTTGCATGAAAAGAGGTGGCTGGAACTGCAAATGAGCTGGAAAAGGGTTTAGTGTTTAAGCGAGTTGGTTCATTTTTTTCCTCCCAAACCATTTTGTACTCCAAACCAACTGCACATACTTGTTTGACACGACAGACGCACAAAACGACGGACATCTCCAACTCGCAGGCATCACTATTCAATCACACCTGACTAATTGCAACTCTCCTTCCTACCATTCCTGCCAGTATCATCCTGGAAGACCAGTCCATACTTCAACAACATCTGTGTGTAATGTCCGCCTGCCTTGCTTCTAACGTTCTGTTCTGTTCTCACTGTCCAGCTTCTATTTTGTCCATAACCCCTCATCATCTTAAGCATCTCGATAGGATCTCCTCATAATCTAAGATCTAAGACCACCGGGTGGGTCTTAGGGCCACAGGGATGAAAACAGGAAAAAAAAAGTTTTAACTTAAAATAACATTGGATCATTAATGGTGTAACTTTTTTTGTAATCTTTAAACGTTACTTTCGGTGGGAAGCATGGGGATTTACTATGACACACCATGGACTTCACTTTTTTTTTTCTTTTTTTTTTTTTTTTTGTATATGGGAATTGGCTTATGGGGGAGCTCGGAATCCTCTCTGTGGTATCGACTGGTCTTCACAAGTATTCCTCATATTTTGTGACCGAAACTGCACATAATAATGCAGATGAGGCCTCAATATACACCTCTATTGTAAACACCACCTCTTTTGATTTATATTTTATCCCTTTGAGAAAATAACTGAAAACCCTGTTAGCTTTACCAATTGCTGTCTCTCCATGATCCCAGAAAAAATCTCCATTTTATTTAATTTTATTACTTACGAAATCTAAAGATTTCATAAGTATATTGATGACTTCCGTTTCTGTTTGTTTGTTTGTTTGTTTGTAGGCATGATAACTCGAACGGAAGAAGCTACCAATGTCAAATTACACCACGTGATTCAGGAGGGTGATGGCTAGTGCTGATTAGATTTTGGTCAAAATCGGTCAAAGGTCAAGGTCACAGTGAGGTCAAACATCCAAAACATTCGATTTTTAATGGTTTGGTACAGAATCATCGTAGAAACTTCTGGTTTGCGTCGCTACCTTCTCTTGAGACAGCTTTTATTAGAGAAGGTCAGAGGTCAAGTTGACGATTTCGTAAGTACCAGTCTATGACTGCTTGTTTTTTGTTGTGATTTTGGACAATTTCCATTCCCCAGCACACTTCTCATGTGGCATGTTCCAACTACACTAAATTCTTATGCATGATATTTGAAAGAAAAGTATGCTGGATTCAGGAAAGGCCTATTATAATTAAAACATTTTTGACTTTTGTTTCATTACCTGATATGCCATTAATATTCTCATCACTCATCTCCTCCACATCCCCATCTCACAATTTTCAAATCCCTCTTCTACCAAGACCTCATCATTTGTGTAGATGAAAGCAGGCACCCTATTCTTCTGAACGATGCTTGCTCATTTCTCATATGGGTTAGCCTTTTTGGTGTTCCCATCTGAACCAAATCCTCTTGATTCTAGGATCCCTTCTTCAAATCCCACATACGGTGTTGTTTACTCGTATCCTGCTGATTCAAGTCGGTGTAGCCTGATCCTTCCGATGTTATTGGTCTCCTTGTGATGCGTGTAAAGCTCTTTCACAAGGTTTGTGGAGTACTGTCTAAATGAATGGGCAGGCTGGGAAATCGGAACCTGTAATGATTTGATTAAGAGGGGAAGGAGCTTATTGTAAGAAATATTTTGCCACAAGTTTTTTGCCTAAGTGTGTGAAAAGATGAGGATTTGTGAGGGGAGGGGGCCGAGTCGACAAGAGTGGGGTAGATTGTAGTGTGGGGTCATGTCGGATTGCTCCTTTGTCATCCACCTGATGGATTCCACTCACAGTTGCCTCCGTAACAGCAATGTTAACCTTCAATGCATTTGCCTCAAAGTTTACTCTATCCCAGGAATTTCAACCACCCCTCAAGCCTGTGCTCCCTCCTCGATCCCAGTAATGCCATCCACCCCCTCTCACTTGTGCTCCCTCCTCTCACCTGTGCTCCCTCCTCAATTCCAGCAATGTCATCCACCCTTCTCTCGCTTGTGCTTTTAATTTAAGCCACCCAACCTCCCTCCTCTTGCCTGTGCAAAACAGAAAGTTCTATATTTATCATGTTTCGATGATACGCTTGATGATGACAAAATGTTGAGGATTGCGCTTTCTTTGCATGTTGATTGCATGTTGCGAAACAACTCTCCTTTTCAGTAAATGGTGGCCTCGAAGATTTGAGCATTTAGCTATTTTTATATGCGATGGCAATAAAGGCGCCGTGTTCCGGTCGCTTTTGGCTCCTCAAACGATGTTCCACTCGCTGTCACACTTAAACCGGTTCTGAAGAGTTCCGCACATACGCGATAAAATGCAAGCTGGTTTCCAGGGAGACGTGACGGCTTTGGCGTGCAGGCCTGAAAATTGTGCAGAGATCCTCTGAGTGTGGGCATCGGTCGCAGCGTTTTCATTGGCACTGGGTAGCGTGAACAAAATATAACAAATCAATGTGTCCACTGATACAGCATGTATTTTAATCGATAAATTTGATTTTATATCCTCAAAATTTGCTCACGGGTAATTATGTTGTATTTTTAGAGTCAGAAGCTATGTTGCCTCCGCCACTGAAGTTGGATGGAGGTTTTGTTCACACCTCTGTCTTTATTTGTCCGTTTGGTTATCTGTGAGCAGGATACCTGAAAAAGTTTTAGACGGAATTGGACGACATTTGTTGGAAAGGTTGGGTGTGTGACGAGGATTAATTGATTCAATTTTAGTGAAGATCTGGATCGAGATACTAGAATTTTTAAAGTAATTGATTCTTCACTATTGAGTGAGAGGGTCAAAACTATAGTGGTGCGGTTTTTGGAGATCTTGGGGAGCATGTACCAGCACATAAGGGATCCATAACGTAGTTGTTATCTGTAGTAATTCTGTCTAGCTGAATTACCTCTCCCCTCGTATCAATGGAAAGGGAATTACGTTGTGGTTGTGTGGAAGATTTGAGCCCCTTTGTTATAATATCCCACCCAAATCCTCTGTCTTTCTTTCCCACTCTTTCTTATGCATGATATTTCAATCTCAATTTTATCATATTTCTTATTCTCCCTCTCCCTCTCCCTCTCCCTCTCCACATCTCTGTAGCACATCCATACATGCTTTGCATCACTCAACATTGCACTTGACATCACACTCAACAGTACAACCAAAACTGCTAAACCAACATTACAAACCACCGTTCTCAATGAAATCCACCAAGAACGTTGTCGCACAGCATTGGCAGATTGGCAGGCCTCCAATGAAGAACTTTATGACTGATGCGCCGCTGCAGGAGCTGCGCCCGACCAGGAGGCATTGTATCGAAACAAGAATGGACGTAAGGAGGCAACATCCACGCAGCTCAAGCTGCACTTGAGGCTGCTCAATCCCAGAACTATGCCTTTCCCAGGGAATAAGCCAGTAAATTAAATGGCTGAGAGCTTGTGCACATCTGGGGGATCAAAGTGGAGGACAGACCCTAGGAGGACGGACCGGCTGCTGGTGTATTTCAGCGGAGAGCTGAGAAGCTGCGGAGTTCCTTTGACGCACCGGCCAAACGCTGATTTACACACTCTATCTCTGGCTTTCCCTACTTCTAATTCTTTCACTTTGAATGCTCAAGAGTATTCAACAATAAGCCCTCGTCCTGTTTATGGCTGGGTAACTGACTCGCATTTCACACTTTCCTCTGAAGCACTACAAGCATTCCCCTGCACTTCTCCCTACACCGTGCACCACATCATCTACCCTCCTCTTCTTTCTCTCCCCCCCCCCACTCCTTCTAACATTGTGAATAATGTGAGTCCGCCGGCTTGCGTCGGGTGAGCGCAAGGCCGACCCTACGCCTTGACCTAATTTGTTTCTCTCTCATCACACTTTCTTATCTCGTTTCCCCAGAATGACTAAGGCACCTGTGTGTAGAAATTTTGATAAGTTGACTGACGAAGTGGGTTTGCGTGTTCGGTTTTTTTGGATTGTTTTTTCGAGGTCGAGGTTTTGGATGGGGGAAGATAAGAGGTAGTGGTGAACGGCTGTTTTGAAGGCCTGGAGGGAAGAATAGGATTGAAGAGAGCGTTGGAGTTTATTTGGAGTTGGAGAGCGTTGGAGAGTTTGGAGGAAAAAAAGAGGAATAACAGAGCGAAGGTGAGCAGTGAGCAGTGATTTTGGTAGTTTTACCTGAAGGGGGTTGCTGGTGGACCTTGAGTGCCTTGCAGGAAATATGGGGGGGGCGGGGGTGACATATCGCAGACAGAGCAGGGGGTGCGAGACCGGAGAGGAGACGTAGAAGACAAAGTCCACCGACCTGCCTGCGGTGAGAGAGTGAAGATAGGTACGCTTTGGTTTTGGTGTAATATTGTGCATACTTGCCAGTGAAAACCATCAACTGTAACAATTTCCTCAGGGGCCTTTACTTCAAATTATGAGGCAGTGGGGGTCAGGTGTTTGGAGGGTGGGGGTGTCACATTTTGATGGTCAACTTTAGAGACATGTTTCTCATCATTGCTTCATATACATGGTGTGGCAGCATGTATGGTTGGATGGTTGTGCACGCAGACAGTTTATTTATTTATTTTTGTGTTTTATTTATATAACTATGCACAGAGTAAAGTGCAGATATCGTTCGCTTGAACCGTCTACAGGCCCTTAATTGTGGTTCTGGAATGCCAAAAAAGTTTTGGAAAGGTCAACGGAATCAATCATTTGTTAGATGCTTCATTTCTAGCCTCACCAGTGCAGAGGCATTTATTGTCTGTCTTCATTGAGTGGAAAATAGTTTTTGAAATTCATATGTGTTCTGTTTAACCCTACATATGCTAGTTTAGCATGCCAGTCCTTGAAAGTACACCTGTTATGTTTGCTCGGACTGCTGCTGGGAATTTTGGTTTTGGCCCACCTTTGCTGCATGATGTCTAATAGCAGATCATGCTGTATGTTTGAGCTTGACCACCCACATGTTCTTTAATCTTACCGAAAAGCTAATGTCCCATTTGACCCCATATATGACTTGCCATCATCACGACGGGTCGTGAAATCGACAACACCGGATAGATACATCATCCAACTGCTTTTTGATCGCTGTGGATGGTGCATACCACATTTGCCATCGCACTGATGCTCACAGCATGTAAAATATGAGCAATGTGCCAGGAAAATATGGAACAACACACATCCCATTAACCTTTCTCCCCAGCTCTCCAATATTTTGGCAAAATTGTTTCACAGAAATTGGGAGGGTGGAGGGGGGGGTGATGGGAGCGATAGATCGCATTCATAGCAGTTTACAGCCAAGACAGTCAGCAACAGTTTGATCTCATGAATGCTCGCCCTGCATCGAGAGCAAATAGGCCATGCTGTGAATGTCAGCATGCGACCTACCATCTGCATGATGGGCCTTGGATGGCCTCATTGGAAATGTAATCGTTTGACCGCGGTGGGTTTTTTCCCACCCCCGACAATTGATATGACTAATGAGCCATCCGGTTGTGTTTAACTCGTCTATCTAAAAGTGAGTGTTCGACATCTATCTTTGGACTCCAGGGAGAGTTGGAAACCAGTTGTTATGTTATATTCACATTGTCAACAAAGCATCCATTCTTGTCACGGAACAAAACCAGAAATGGATCGCTTACATTGTGTAGCCAAACCACGACAGGAAACCCTGTCCTTGAAAGAGAGCGTTCTAGCCTAACTGGATTCGCTACCAAAGCAAAAAAAAAAAAAAAAGGTGAGCCCAAGGACAATGTTGGAAACAGGTTTATATTGTTGCCTCCTGTACAGAAAGTTACTGCTGCCAAGGCAAATTGAGAGTAAAGCAGGAATGCAGTCAAAGTTAAATTGTTGCCAGGACACATTGTCTTCCAGTTCAATCCTGTCCTCTTCAGCCTATAGGTGGCTTGAACAGCCAGACGCACCAGAATGTTTGTGAACAAGGAAACAACATCGAACTTGCAGACCAGCGTTTCTCCTTCAGTTTATCATATTCCCCTGATTTTATCAAGTCCCAGCTGTTCCCGATGGATATCTCTCTCCTGTGAATGTACCAATGACCGGTTACAGGAATTTTGACTGCGTATGATTTGGTGCCCATAAACGAGACAGTAGTTTGTCGATGCACACTCCACTTTCGAATTTTCTACAAAACCATAAAACTTTGGGAGCTATATCTTTAGTTCTGTACGCCTGAGAGAAACGCATCGGTTTACCCCCCCCACCCCCTGTTTTTGGTGTCTGTGGGATAAACGAGACATACGCTCTGATGGAATTAGAGCAGGAGAGGGAAGTGAGTCTCGAATATCTGCTCGGTCTTGGTTTGTGTGTTACGTGGCAGAGATGAGACAAATTGGACTTGCAAGGAAAAATCCAAAATTCTCAACATACAAACAGATGTGCTTTACTTGAGAGGATTAAATTAGCATCTGATTTAACAGAGCACACAGCGAAGTATCTAAGATGATATATTCCACTCATTGAAAGGTTTGATGAGAAGCAATAGACAAGGGAGCGTCACCATTATGGCCAGAATCAAAGCATCCCATGAAAAATAAATTCTGTTCCCTAACCAATCCATAACTAATGTTAATATTCTGGAACCATAGGTTCGCTACTGCAGACTCTGCCAGTGATGGTAACCATGTGCCCACTTTGCTCCCGCACTGAGTTATCCCCGTTGAGGTGCATGTACACACACTCGCACAATGGCCACATGCACATCCAACTACACATGTGACACTATGTGCAATGTACATGCTAATATGATGTAGATCCCTGTCCTTGCTTCCTCCACCCCACCTCACCCACCCTCATGGGTATTTCACATCTCATGTACATTACTCACATCATCCCCAATGAAAACCAGTGTGGGGTCATAATATTGGACCATGGCCTTATCTTTAGTGATTCTTATAGTTTGTTATGCTCTCTATTTTCTTGTGAATTCTGCAAACTACGAGTTGTTTTTCATGGCTCTAATGGATTCTGTATTCTGTTCACTTTCTTTTAATCTATCCCATTACTGGAAATATTCCAGCTTTTCAAAACTGGTCTGAAGTCATCCTGACCTCTCACCCCCTTGAACATTCTGAGCAGAGTCCTTGCATCTGGTCTCTTCAATAGAAAATAAGATCAAATTGACCTCCAGATCCAGAAGCTGCTTGGGAATTCTGTTGTGCCAAGTCTTTCTCAATACTCGCAACTTGCTGAATTTAATGTTTTGGAGATGATAATGGAGACTCTACTTTGAATCTTCTTTGTTCTTTGTTCCTTTCACCCTTCTTTCTACTTTTTTCACATTTCTCTTTATTCATTTTAATTCTTGCTTTTTCTTCTTTTTCATCGCTTTTCCTCTCCATTCCTCTCATTGTCTATCTCTCCAAGAAGAAGTGAATTCTTGCAGAAATTTTTTCTGTAAGGCTCACTTGGTTGCGTCTGGTTGAGTTTGAGGGTTGTGGAGTAGCGGCTGAAACCTGACTCCTATCTTTAGTTCTGGTTTTGGCCCACCTTTGCTGCATGATTTTCCTCCCCATGACTCCATATTTCCTCTTTACTTCTTTGGGTTTCTTCTTGCTCTTCCGTTTCATTGACTTTCCATGCTGCAATAAAAATCCGTCATTACCACTTTTGGCCCATGTTGTCGGTAGGGAACCATTTGATTATATATATATATATATATATATATACATATTATTACAGTTGTGGGGGTAGATGGAGGAATTTCATCGGAAAGTTAAGATTGCATAGAGTTGCTTGTTCCGTGGATGTGTAGGGGACATCTTGATGTAAATTAAGTAGGGAAACTGAGCTCAAGTGTTACTTGTCACCACATGGGGGGGGGGGGTGGTGCAGTGTTAATTAGATGGGCATTAAGACCAATTTTCCGCAGTATGTAATTGTCTCCTGTGACCACCACCTGCATTTTTTGTATTTACAAGCCAGCCATGAAAGAAGCATTTTTTTTTTTCTAACAACAGCAACAAGACAGCTGCATGTGTCGAGCAGGCAGAAGCCCTGCCTTCCCGGTTTTTATGCCAGCAAGCCACGCCTGGAGGTGGATGATTGATGGGCATGACTTCAGATGGAAGAGATTTTGGTTTTGTTGGTTTTTGAGTTTGGGTAAGGGACGCACACGGTCGAGAGACGACGGAGCTAGAAGATGGCGTGAAAGATCACGTTTCGGTTGGCTTTCCTGCAATGCATGAAGAAGACTGCTCGATTCTCGTATTTGCACTGAGGCGAATTGGCTTGCATGGTTGAGCAAGACGCTGGCCATTGACTCTTGGCTGGTTGTGAGAGACGGACCTCGAAGCCTCGTGTATGTCACCGAAGGGAGCGGCGGCATTCTGCAGAGTGCCGCAGCATCGGCAAGTGCAATCGACGAAGAAGCCGCACAGCAGTTGGTGAGCCCTGGTGTTGAATATTGCCTCACGTACATTTCCCGCCCAGAGAGCAGCTTGGCGCCATTTTTTGGGCCTGTCTTCCCAGGCGAGACGAAGCGCCTCGATCACAAAGTTCAATGGAGACAATCTCTGGACCAAGATAAGTGCCAAAATAAAGGGAGGATTTGCTTTTCTTTCATTTTCCCCATGTCTGTGTAGATGCGCCTCAAGATTACATTTAATTTACTTCATGTATTATTATTATTACATTCTGATTTATACCCTTGTAAATATTTCTATTTTCATTAAATCCGTTTTTTTTTAAGTTGTGTCCATATATCTGTTGTGGGTTTAAGTATAAACCCCTTCTGCTGTGCTTCCATCACGCACGCACGCACACACACACACACACACACACACACACACACACACACACACACACACACACACACACACACACACACACACACACACACACACACACACACACACACACACACACACACACACACACACACACACACACACACACACACACACACACACAGGGCTCCACATCACTTTGTTTTTAGCGTGCCTGATTGGGCACCCATTTTTTGTAATGTTGATTTTTCGGTACCTGAAAAATGAATAATTTAAAAAAAAAAATAAAAAAATACTTTTTTTCTACGATATTAAAGTTAAAAAAAAATCTACATTTATGCATTCATTGATCATTGAGAAGTCCAAAACACCTCAACCAGCCTTTATTTAATTTGAATTGGTGGCCATTTTTCCCATGCCATCCCTACATGTGGAGTACAATCATACTCCATGATGGAGTGAGACAGAAATGTTCATTTTTTTCAACAACAGTAAGAACATCATCACTTTTAGAAGTGCACAGCCCTTGCATTGACACCAGAATTTATATCAGCCTTGTATTCTTTGACACTGATTTTTTTTTTTTTTTTGTCTACATTCTCAAAGCCAGAAAACTACATCTTTCTCATCTCAAGTCTGAACTCTCAAACCTCTCTCCCTCCTCAAAATCCTGGTGGCGTTTAATCAAATCTGTTTCTGGTGTATGTTCCCCCTCCATCCCCTCCCTTACCTCAAATGGCCGCACTCCTGATACCGCACGTGAAAAAGCTGAATGTCTAAACTCGGTGTTTGCAGCTAAATCTTGTGTCCTAAACCCATCACTTTCTCTACCCACCCTATCCAGTCGCACCCAACTCTCCCTGGACTCTATGTCCTTTTCTCCTAACAAGGTGGAGAGCTTGCTTTCAAACCTCGACTCAGATTCTGCAACCGGTCCAGATGGCATCAGCCCACGTGTCCTCAAAGCCTGCTCTTCTGCTCTTGCTCACGCTCTCTCTGTTCTATTCACCCTGTTCATTTGCTCAAGGTCATCTGCCATCTGCTTGGAAATCTGCTAACATCACTGCCCTGCATAAAAAAGGTGCAAAAACAGATCCCTGCAACTACAGACCAATCAGCCTTCTCCCAATCATCAGCAAGGTTATGGAATCCATCATCGCTTCAGACATTAAATCCTTCCTCTTCTCCAATTGCTTGATTTCCGATCATCAATTTGGTTTCAGACCAGGTCACTCTACCCTGGATATGCTGCTTCTGCTCTCCCATCAATGGATTGAGGTCCTCAATGCCAGACAGGAAATCCAAGCCGTATCCCTGGACATATCACGTGCTTTTGACAGTCTGGCACCCTGCACTACTCACCAAACTCTCTTCCCATGGTATCCAAGGCCATCTCCACTCATGGCTCGCAGACTTCCTCTCCTGTCGCAGTCAACGTGTGGCCCTAAATAGAGTTCTTTCATCCCCTCTTCCTGTCCAGGCTGGAGTTCCTCAAGGTAGCGTTCTGGGCCCTGTTCTTTTTCTGGTTTTCATCAATGATCTCTCCGACTCTCTGGAAAATCCTCTATATCTCTTTGTTGATGACTCCACCCTCTGCTGTACCATCTGTCATCCCTCAGACCGGCAAGCAGCAGCTTCTTCGCTCACTGCAGATCTGGATAAAATCACAAACTGGTCCAACACGTGGAACATGTCTTTCAATCCAGACAAATCTCACACTCTCACTATGTCTCTTCGAAAGGACCGTTTAGGATCCCCCCCACCCCCCCATCTACTTTCTCAACAATCCTCTGGAAGAAGTCCTTTCTTTCAAGTTTCTGGGTTTCACTATCTGCCATGACCTTTCCTGGGAAAGTCACATTTCCTTTTCATATGAGGGCCAACACACAACGCACAGCGAGACGCAAAACAATGGGGAGGGAAGGAAATGACAAAACGGTGGGGAACAGAGACGTTCGTAGATCTGTGGAAGGGAGCGGGATGAGGTGGAGAACACGGGGTATACAAGATGGACATTACAGGGACTTTGAGGAAGGAAAGCAAGGAATTTGAAGGTGGTGGGTTTGGGGTGGATTAACGGGGGTATAAAAGATCGAGGTTTTTGGATGGGGGAAGATAAGAGGTAGTGGTGAACAGCTGTTTTGAAGGTGTGGAGGAAGAATGGGATTGAAGAGAGTGTGGGAGTTTATTCTAAAGGTTTGAAAAAAGAGGAATGAAAGAGTGAAGGTGAGCAGTGATTCGTGATTTTGGTAGTTTTACCAGAACAGGGTTGCTGGCAGACCTTGAGCATCCTGCGGAAATATTGGGGGGGCGGGGGGGGATATATCGCAAACAGAGCAGGGAGGGGGAGACCGGAGAAGAGAGGGTGGAAGACAGAAAGACCACCCACCTGCCTGCGGTGAGAGAGTGGGAGTGGGAGGCCCAAAGACTCAGCCTCACTATGGGAGATACCAATTATCCGAAATGCCTTGGTTTCCACAGCATAAGGCCGAGAGAAGTGAGAGGCAGAAGCACCAGCCCAGAGGGGAGATCAGTCCTCCATCAGGCTGCGGACGAAAGCTTTGTATGTGGTCAGGAGCTCAGGTGGGCCAAGGAAGGACTATGCATGATGGAGGATTCCCAGTGCAAACCACGAAGAGGGTGAATATAACAGAGAGACTGGCTTTGGAGGCCAGGTTGGAAATGTGGCTTTCCCAGGAAAGATCATGGCAGATAGTGAGACCCAGAACCTTGAATTAAAGGATTTCTTCCAGAGGATGGTTGAGAAAGTAATAGGGGGGGTGTGTTCTGAACAGTCCTTTCAGAGAGACATTGTGAGAGAGTGAGATTTATCAGGATTGAAAGTTCCACGTGTTGGAACGGGAAGGATTTATCAGGTTCCACGTGTTGGCCCAGTTTGTGATTTTACCCAGATCTGCAGAGAGCGAAGAAGCTGCTTCCTGCTTGTCTGAGGGATGACAGATGGTACAGCAGAGGGTGGAGTCATCAGCAAAAAGATAGAGGATTTTCCAGAGTCGGAGAGATCATTGATGAAAACCAGAAAAATAACAGGGCCCAGAACGCTGCCTTGAGGAACTCCAGCCTGGACAGGAAGAGGGGATGAGCCAACTCCATTAAGGGCCACACGTTGGCTGCGACAGGAGAGGAAGTCTGTGAGCCATGAGTGGAGATGGCCTTTGATACCATAGGAATAGAGTTTGGTGAGCAGGGCAGAGTGCCAGACCGTGTCAAAAGCACGAGATATGTCGAGGGATATAGCTCTGATTTCATGTCTGGCATTGAAGTTCCTCTATCCATTGTCGGGAGAGCAGAAGCAACATTTCCAGGGCAGAGTGACCTGGTCTGAAACCAATTGATGATCGGAAATCAAGCCATTGGAGAAGAGGAAGGATTTAATGTCTGAAGTGATGATGGATTCCATAACCTTGCTGATGATTGGGAGAAGGCTGATTGGTCTGTCCTTGCAGTGATCTGTTTTTGCACCTTTGTTATACAGGGCAGTAATGTTTGCTGATTTCCAAGCAGATTGCAGATAGCCTTGAGCAAATGAGAGGGTGAATAGAACAGAGAGGGTGAGCAAGAGCAGAGGAGCAGGTTTTTATGCAACGTCGGCTGATGCCGTCTGGATCGTTTGCAGAATCTGAGTCAATGTTTGACAGTAAGCTTTCCACCTTGTCAGGAGAAAAGGACACAGATTCCAGGAACAGTTGGGTCCGACTGAGTAAGGTGGGTACAGAAAGCGATGGGTTTCGGACACAAGATTTTGATGCAAACACCGAGTTTAGGCATTCAGCCTTTTCACGTGCGGTATCAGCAGTGCGGCCATTTGAGGTAAGGGAGGGGATGGAGGGGGAGCATACACCAGAAAAAGATTTGATTTGACGCCACCAGGATTTGGAGAAGGGTGAGAGGTTTGATAGTTCAGACTTGAGATTAGAAAGATGTCGTTTTCTGGCTCTGCTGAGGGTACACGCACACTTGTTCCAAGCTTTATGGAAGGAACTGAGATTTCCTTCAGTCGGGTTTGCTTTCCATGAGGCAAAGGCAAGTTGTTTCAGGACAACTGCCTCACCACAAGCTTCAGTGAACCAATTGTGGGAGGAAGGGTAGGACAACTGAAGACCAGACCAGGATAAATCTGTGCTTGAGAGCGCAAGTTTCTTTGAAAGAATTCCCAGGATGAGTTGATGTTGGAGAAAGTAGCGATGGGAGACCAGTCTCGAAGTTTGATGGCTGCTTGGAGACCCTGCCAGTCGGCCTGAGTGAAGTGCCAGACTCGACGGCGTTGAGGTGGTTCTCTCGTACCAGGCAGAGAGATGTCCACTTTGAAAAGGACGTGGTCAGAAGAACTGATTGGAGCGAAGGAAGAACAGCAAATATTTTCAGGGAAATTTGTCAAAATCAGATCCAGAAGAGATGGAGTACTGTTGGTTGAGATCCGGGTCGGGAAGTTGACAGATTATGTCAGTCCCAATGAGCCGCAGAAATATTTTGCTGAAATGCCAGGACAGGTGAGAGAGGTACCCACACCCAGCCAACTGGCATGGTGACAATTGAAGTCACCACATATGAGGAAGAGAGAGTTCGGATGAGAGGATAGTTGGTCCATGCTTTCGGATAGTGAGGTGTAAATGGATTCATCACTGTTTCGTGGATGGTACAGTACACATATAAACATGAGGTGGGAGTGGAGGGGAAGCCGTAGCCAGAGGTATTCCTGGGGTTGTGGGGGAGTGAGGGCAGTGCATGGAGAGTGAGGAATGGAGTCTGATGAGAGCATCTCCTCCACCAGGACGAGGCTCAAGTCTGTCATACCCAGAGGAGGGAGTAACCAATGATAGATACTGGGGAATCAGAGACATCTTGAGGGGGAAAGTATCTGTTCGGCAGATTATGTCTGGTTTGTCAGTCGCAACCTGTATGGAAAGATCTGTAAGGTTTGAGCGAAGGCCTCAGATATTTGAGGTCCACACTGTTAATGACGAGAGAGGGGAGGAGGCTTTGGGTGCAGGAAATGGGAGGGGAGGTGGAGGGTAGGACAAGGGATAAGGGGTGAGGTAAGGAGAGTTGTTGAAAGAGTGTGGGGGATTGCAGAAGAGCTTGGGTAGGGTCTGGATGAGGAGGAGAAAAGGCTCTGTGGTGCTGGGTTGAGGTACAGTGGGGAGTAATCAGAGAGGGGGCAGAAGGCAGTTGAGGATTTGAGGAGGTAGAGTGATGAGATGGAGGTGAGAGGGCAGGGGAAGGAGGCAGCTTTGTGGATGAGAGAGGCGGGCGGCAACTTTGAGAAGGGTGAGTGGTGGTCGAAGGGGGTTGAATGGTGGTAGAAGGGTGAGTGGGGAGAGGTGAGGGGGGAGTTGTTGAGAAAGGTGAGAGGAAGGCTTGGAGGGAAAAGAGTGTGATGTTGCATTGAGAGGGGTGAATTGACACTGTAGTTGGAAAAAAAGAATGGTTGATGGAAAGTGAACATACATAGCAAACTGGGGTTTTCAATTTTTTTTAGTTCAGAAATGTGAATTAAAGACATTTCTTGATGGATGCAATAAAGGTGAGTTCAGAGAATGGAGAGAAGAAACGCTGTAACAGTTGGATTTTTTAGACAAGGTGTGAAGGAAAGGTCGAATTGAGAAGTCTGTTGAAGTGGGAAAATAGTGCATTGTGATGCAGTAATGAGAACCACACGTGTGAAAGAGGAAGATGAAGCATTATAAGAGATCGTTTTTATTATTATTATTATTATTATTATTATTATTATTATGTTTTTTTTTTAAGAGAGGTTTCATTTGATTAGTTGAAGGAAAGGTTGAAGAAAATTTTTTTTTGTGGTGAATGTTGAATTTGGATCAGTAAACGGAGAGGATGGAAACAGATCATGTGGTTACGGGAGAAGCACGTGGTTTTGGGAGGTGTTTCGTCAAAATGGAATTTATTTATTTATTTATCTATCTTTTATAAGGATTGCGTAAGATTGGGAAAAAGAAAGGTTGAAGTAAAATCGTGGAGGTGTATGGTGAATTTGGAACGGTAAACACAGAGTGAAGCTGATGGATCGATGAAATGTATCAGGAAGTGGGTGGAGAGATGTGTGGTTACAGGAGGTGTATAGTTAGTAAGGATACAAGGAAAATTATTATTTTTTGATGGATTTTTGAAGATTCGGTAAGGTTCGGGAATGGAAGGTTGTAGGAAGAAATTTTGAAGGTAATGGTGAGAGTGGGTCAGCTCAAGCAGAAGAAAGATGGTGTGCCAGCGTAAGGAGGAGGAGGAAGAAGAAGAAGAAGAAGAAGAAGAAGAAGAAGAAGAAGAAGAAGGATCGGGACTTGTGGGTATGCAGGAAGAAATGTAGTTTTTTTTTAATTTATTTTAATTTAAGACAAGAAACAGTGTTTAGTTGGGAGGGAATTGATGGGCCGCGTTGGGAAAGTGGGGAAAAATATAAATTGAAGGTAATAGGGAGATAATACAAATAAATACGATCGTACATCTGGAGGGGAAGGATGGGTAGGACTCGAAGGAACCCGATAAGACAAGGTCAACGAAAACTCACAAAATAGCACAATTTTTGAAACAAAACCGAACTAGGAACACAGTAAGCATTTAGGTGAGGAAATTACAGTTAAAACGAGACAAATAACGACCGGAAAACTTAACTTTGAGAAAGTCGGCAGAGGCCCTCACTTTTGCACCTTTATTCGCTTTTAAATTAGTTTTCTCCGCAACCGCTTCAGCGATCGACACAAAACTTTCAACCATGGAGTGGCTACCGATTGAGAATTTTTTGTTTGTTTGTCTTAAACGTGCATTATGATTGGATGCAAAATTTGGCTGGCATTCCAAAAAGTCTGTTTTCTATAGGCATGGATTGCAGGGCGTTTCACGTATCGGGAATAAGCAGCCTCGACCTCACTTTGTTCGGCCTTGGTCGAATTATGATTACATTAAGTTAATGATTTACCACAGACCAATGGACCACTAAATATTTACAGCGGCCTTCTGCTGGTATGCTTCATTTTCACTCCTGTCGTTCATGGAATACCCCCAAAACCTCATTTGCATATTTTGAATAAATAAACTTGACCAGGAAACTGCGCAAGACCAAAATAAGAGCACTATGTTAGCCCATTACTGAACATAGCTTGGATACGAAACTGACCCACTCCCACAACATGTTATATGACTCTTTCTTCAGACTAGTCTGCATGGGCTTTATTATCGCTGACTGATATATGCCTATTCATGCACCATGCCAGCCATAAAATATTCTCAATCCAACGCCACCAATATATTTCATTGTATGAAGTGAATTTCAAAAATATTGTTGGTCCGATCATGGCAATCGTAAATTTGAGGTCAAAATTGATGTTCAATATGCAATTCTGAGGGTGCCTGATGCTAAAATTCGATGCCCTGGGCACCCAGACACTTATTCATGTCAAGCCCTGGATACAGGTATTGAGGCTTATGAAAGTTTGGAACCACCAGCACACAGCAAAGACCTGGGGAAAAGGATCAACAAGTGGAAAGTATGGAAACTGGTGAAATTGGACAGCGTACTGTGCAGTGTGCAGTGTGCAGTAAAGCTCAGAAGTAGAATCTGGAGACTAAGAGGTGGTGGTGGGTGTGAAATTTGAAGTCCTGGAGATAGAGCATGAAACGATGGAGATGAGCATTAAGCTTAAACCGGGGAGGACTGCAAGATTACGGTGTCTGGAGATCTTGGTAGAATGTGCATGACCTGGAGGGGCAAGATTTTGGGCAAAGAGGAAAGAGGGCGTCAGGAAAAGACCGGAATAAAGCCGGAAATATAATATAAGGCTGCCAGCATGTGGTGAGCAGTAAGCAGATCTTGATAATGAGCAAATTACGATTTGCATGCACAACACTTCTTTTCTGCATAATACCTTCTTCACTGTTGGCCCGATGGTCTCCTGGGATTTAAGGTACCATAAACTGAGACATGACTTAATTTACATCCTGCAGAAATCCCACACTCCTTCCCCAAAAGATAAATGTAGTGGCAATATATTATTTTGTAAAGACTACTTTTATTTCTGACATTGTAAGTGCAATGGTAATTCAACGTATAAAGAGAAAAAAACCCAGCCCTGTTCTTTATTTTGAGGATGAGGCTAGAGGGGACAGTGAGGAGCTTTGCTTCATGGCACCATTTTGTTGACAATAGTTTATCATGTATAATGTGTTTTGATTATTTTTTATTTGCTTTATCGTGGTGGCGGACAAATGTACCAAAGTGATAGCAAATGTTGCATTTTCTCGTGACAATGTTGCACATACTCATCTTGCACTTTGGTGTGATAGCAAATTCTCCAAAGGTTGTAGCTGCTGCACAGAGCCACTGAACTGTGAACATGGCTTCTCTCTGTTATTAAAGCAATTGAGTGAAATGCCAAATGCAATTTAAAAAAAAAAATAGTAACCCCAGCTCATTGTGCTATAGTGTGGTTGTTGCTTCATCGCCAACACTTACCATGGTGCGACAGTGCAATATGCATAATTTGCAGCTCGGCTGTTTTGCCTTTTGCTGCGACCTTGCCAATACTGTCAGGATCAAAATATCTGAGTACCAAAGCCATTGGACACGTTATCGTGTCAGGGGCAGGCGGTAGAATGCAAATGCTGCAAAACAACATTTTGCTCAATTCGTAAATGGTGTTCAAATTTTAATTGTCGTGCTTCTACGAATAACATTGAATTGATGTCATTGAAACCGATCAAAGATGCACATTCAACTAATTTATGGTTGTTTGTCATCGTAAAAGTAGAGCGAACTGGGATCAGATATATCATTTTGAACAACCCGAGACTCATTGGAGCCCGTTGCCTGTCTGCAGGGCACCTAATGAAGGCCTTTCTGCCTTTGTGGGATCCCTGTCAGCAGCAGCTTCTGTGAACATATGCTTACATTAGAGCTGGCAGGTGTGAATGTTCCGAACACTGATCCTTTTGTTCTTTTGTTTTTGCGTTCCTCCTTTTGTTCCACTATTCAGCTCTGCTTGTAAAAAAAAAAAAAGCCATCCTTGGTTTCTGGACTCCAAGTCAGCTGTACAAAGATATTTCGGATGTGGGAAGTGTTGTCTGTTACCTCTTCAGCGTACTTGTTGGAATTTTTTGTTGAGTATTTGGGATGTTTTTGAATTTTCCTCGTTGCCTCTATTTATTTTTTTTAATACAAGGGAATCGTCGGCCTGGGAATTCTTCCATCGAAACCTATAGATTCATCCCATCTTGTCTTCAGTTATCATACCCATGGTACACTGAACCCTGAGGTGAGGCAGTTGCCTTAAAACAACTTGCATTCTCCTCTTGGAAGATAAATCTGACTGAAGACATCCTCAGATTATTCCACAAAGGCCACAACAAGTGTGTGTCTACTTTCAGGAGAGCCAGAAAACAACATCTGTCCAACCTCAAGAATGAACTTTCAAACTTGTCTCCCTCCTCTAAAACCTGGTGGTTCCTTGTCAAGTCCATCTCTCGTGTATATACTCCCCTTCCATCCCTTCCCTCACTTCAAATGGCACCACAGCAGACTCTGCTCGTGAGAAGGCCGAATGCCTCAATCCTGTTTGCTTCAAAATATTTTGTCCCTAACCCCATCTCTCTCTACCCACCCTTCCCAGTTGTACCAAACTGCTCCTAAATTCTGTCTTTTATTCCCCAAAAAGGTGAAAAGTTTCTGGTAACCCTCGATTCTGGCTCTGCAACTGGACTGGGCGGCATCACCTCATGTGTCCTAAAAACCTGCTCTGCTGCTCTTGCTCTTTCTCTCTGCCCTTTTCACCTGTCATGTACCAAAAGTCATCTTCCATTTGCTTATAAATCAGCCAACATCACATCACTACATACTAGAAGGGCATTCGGTAGAGCGCCTACCTCTGTCACGTAATGCTCGATCCACGAGAACATATCGGGTCCAATACATCTTTGAAATATCTTGCGATATATTGTTTTTGGCCCTCTCTCTCTCAATGGTGAGGAATCACATAAAAATTAAATCATTGTCATATCCAGATCCGGATTCGAATCTTCACCAAAATGGAATCAATTTGTTGTGGTCAAACACTCAACCTACCCACCAAGTTTCATCCGAATCCGTCCACAATTTTTTTATATATCGTGCTATATATTTGTTTAACTCGATCTCTCAAGGGTGAAGAATCACTTGAAATATTCTAGTAGACTGATCCGGATCTTCTCCAAGGTCAGATCAGTTCATCCTTGTCACACACCCAAACTGACCAGCAAATTTCATCCAGATCCATCCACAACTTTTTGAGATATCCTGCACACAGACAGACAGAGGGGTTAGAACATAACCTCCTTCCCCTTTGGTGGTGGAGGTATAAAAGGTGCAAAAACTGGTCCTCAACTGTTTCACTACAGACCTATTGGCTTACTTCCAATTATCAGTAAGGTCATGGAATCAATCATCGCAGTTGACATAAAGTCATTCCTTTTCTCCAATGACCATCTCAGATCATCAATTTGGTTTTCGACCAGGTTACTCCACATTGGACATGCTGCTTCTACTTTCCCAACAATGCATGGATGCCCTCAATATCAGACATGAGATCAGGGCGTCTCTGGACATATGTCAAGCTTTTGATACAGTCTGGCGTCTTGCCTTGCTCTCCAAACTCTCTGCTTATGGAATGCAAGGCCAACTCCACTCTTGGATTACTGACTTACTCCACTCTCATAGTCAAGGTGTGGCTCTCAAAGGATCCCTTTCATCTTCTCTTCCTGTCAATGGTGGAATGCCCCAAGTCAGTGTTCTTGGTGCCATCCGATTCATGATCTTCATCAACGATCTATCTGATTCTGGAATATCCCCTTCATCTAATTGCTGATGACTCCATCCTCTCCAGTGACATCCCTTATCCTTCATATAGACAGACACCAGTCTCTTCCCTCTCTTCAGACTTTGACAAAATCACAAACTGGTCAAACACTTGGAATATGTCTTTCAATCCTGTTTTCTCTTTCTCCCTCTCCCCCTCCCTCTCCCTCCCCCCCCACCCACTCCTCCATCTGGCAAACTCTCATCATCTACTTAACAAAACTCTCAAAAAAGTTCAGTCACTCAAACTCCTGGGTCTCATTATCAGCCATGATCCTTTAGTGTGATGGGTTTGTTGAGGAGAGGTTGATGCACAAGATGGAGAGGAAGAATGTCACAAAACGAGTAATAATAGGCCAGAGAGAAGCAGAATGGGATGAATCCGATTGTGTAGAAAAGATTGGAATGAATGCTCGAATAAAGTGATGAGGGGCGGCACGTCTGAAACACACTGAAGTGAGGAGGACAAGCCAATAGACACGGAAATTGTCATCTTCACTAACCTGTAATGATGGCTGATCATCTTTAAAGATGTTGGTGAACCTTTTGAGCCCTTGCAGGAATGCTTATCTGATATTGACTTAGCTTTCTGGGATTGTCTTGATGCTCAATTTAATTCAAGCCACAGCAGGACTCCCATTGAGGATACCAGCCCACTGTCCTTTCAGTTACAGTATCACGCCATGCTGCTTGTAAGTTGTTTAGACATTTTGAGTGTAATGTATTGCAACGATTCGTATTCATTGGTGATAATGTGATTGTTTAAAAATTTAAACAATCGTATTTGTTGATAATCTTTCCATTTCTCTCTCCTATCATTCCCTCACCATTCCTGGCGCTTCTGCTTGCTACCTTGGTGTGACTCACCGTTCACATCACTTGTCTCGTTCATTCAGATCGGCCGCAACACTCCTGCAGAACCGAACCTTTGTGAGCTTGTGTCTGGCTGGGGCTACAGAAGCGACGCTGATTTCCTCCATATCCACATTTGGTCCCAAGTTTCTCGAGTCCCAGTTCAACCTGAGTGCATCCAGAGCTGCTACAATATTTGGTGAGTTTGACCAGTAGTGTTTGTCACGACCTTTCGCACTTGACCAGACTTTTTAAATGTATTGTTAAGTGTTGAGCATCATTGCATTTGATGTTTTGTTCTTCCTGGCCCAGTTTTCTGCTCTAAAGTTTTGTACATATCTTATTTTCACTTTATTCCAGTTTCAAAAGTCCCCATACAACTCTCTCTAATGAAATAAAATTTTGCTTCTTGGCCAAGTTGCATTTTAATCTACAAGGTCCCCTGATTTTAAACCTGCTTTTTTGTATCGTTGGAGTTGTTGAATGATTCAGTAGATTTTGTCTGAAGGTCTGAAATAACCTTGCCACTTTCATCAAATGTTTAAAAATGTCCATCACCTGAGGCCCTAACAAAGAGTTTAACTTTTTCAGAAATATATATATATATATATATATATATATATATATACATATTGTTATGGATTTGGAAGCCTCTTGCACACAGTCAGCGGTCCCCGTAGATCAGTTATCTCGGTAAGTATGTGTTTATAGTTAGGGTCCCGTCCTTCTGTCTAATGGGTTAATTTCATGTGTGTGCTGCGGGTTTCTTTTTTAGTCAGGGTTTTTTTACAACAATAACAACAACAGCGGCACCGTCGCCTCGCTCCACCGACGCCATTATGCACGTGGTCTGAGGTGAGGAGGTAGGCATTGCTACAATCGCCTCAGATCGGGACTCCACCCAGAAGGTTGGGAGTTGCCCCGCCTACCGTTGGCCTATCCAATGAGGGACGGCCAACGAATCGCATGACGCAACCGTCCAATCAGGAGGTGAGTGGCCAGGGAAGAAATCCCTCCCACCTCACGAGAGGAACGAATAACGGTCGGGGCGATGATTCTGTCTGGGTCTGCCTCGCCTTGTGTCGTCTGATCCGTGGAAGCTTTTTCGACCTTGATCGCCTGTCGCCTCGTCGTCTCTCGCTTTGTCCGCCTTCGAGCTGGCTGGCGTCCATCGCTCTATCCCTTGTCCCTGGTGCTTGGTGCTGCGTTGAGGCGGTGGGTTCGAGTCCCGCTGAGCCAGCTCGACTCGACCGCACGAGGCGGACAGGTGCAAGTGCTGACTCTTGCCCTCAGCTCGCCTTCCCTCCCGAGCTGAAGGGCCAAATAAAGGCTGCGGCCACCATTTCTTTTGGGTGTGTGTGTCTGTGGGCCCAGTCTATAAGTAGCAATTGTTTAAGTGCCTTGTACATTACTTGCATTCCTTCTTGATAACTCTGCTCTTTTTGTGCAGAGTTAACTCTGCTCTTAACTCTGCTCTTTTTGTGCTCCCCTTCCCCATTATAAATAAACCCCGATTGTTCAATGTACCAGCTCGTTGTTGTGCTTTCTAATATTGACCCAGCACGGTTCGTGCTTGAGAACCAGAAGCCGATTGGGCTGTAAGTTGTCGTTTGGACCGACGGACTTTGGTAATTCCGCTCAGTTACACCGGACCGAGGTCGCTCAAGCGACTCGGTTCGACAGAGTCCATTGAGAGTGTGACTTCCCCGGTAATTTGACGATGTGGGTACTTAGGTATATTGAAATTTGGCTATTAACCCTACCCCATGCCATCAGAGAATTGGCGAGTACAGTCCTTAAGTGACCCGTGACCTTCGGAGTTGTCCGAGAGTCACGACCTAAATTCCGAGTGTTCGGTGGGGGACGGCTCTACTGCTCCACCTGGCGGCCGTTCCTCACCACCGAACCCCGACCCACAACAATATATATATTTATATATAATATCCTTTCACCACTCGCTCACTCTTCTCGCTAATCAAAATGTTAAATACTTTTTAGGTGAATGGGAAAGCTGACATTTTGTATACTGATATAACATGAAGCCACTGTTCCATCAAAAATCACAAAACTGTCCGGAAATGCTGTAAACCAAAATATCTGTCAACAAAAGTCGACCAGTGGAGCCTAGCGCAGTCTCATGGAGGGTCACATGACCAAACACAGTGGCCCGATCGCTCTCGCATGGATTGGGTGTTTCGAGGTTTTATGGCTGTATGATTAGAGAAGTGTCTCGAGTTTTTGGCATTACGGATGGTGTACAGTGGAAGGAAATTGTAAACATTTATCGTTTATAGACGGTTTCCAGTGCATATTTTAAGGGCTGCATGTTTACATGTGCAATCAGACCTCTGTGTAAGGCATCCTGGTTCGAACAAACCCAAACTTATGACTCTCACGACATTCAGAACATATTTTGGTCCCTGCACGTTTACGCTGCTATAACGATCCAGATTGCTTGAAAACCCGGATATAACATTCGTTTTGTCCTGGCAAGGTGAACGCAAACACAAGGCCCTTTGTTTGAAAATCGGCGAAATACAGATGAGATTGCCAAACTTAATGATTTAAAACATCAAAAGAAACAACCATTCTTTTTTCCCTGCATTTCTGCTTCATCCTGGTGTCAAAATACACTGTCCAGGGGTCTGGAAGAGTCGGGGGAAGAGGCCCAGACATAACACGAAATGGAATATTATTTCTGAAACCCAATTTAGGGGTTTTTTTGGAAACGGAAAAATCACTGGCTCTACAATTAGCAGTGGTTCAACAGCTTGTTATATGATATGGTTAATTTATGCTTCACAGCAGCATTTTGTCTATGTATGAAGGCATTTCTCATTGCATCATCTATTGAAAGCATTAAAAATAATTGTAATGGTGCATTGTACTGCATGCAAGTCCTCTCACATGTCAAACGATGTGTTTTATCAGCATGTTATTGGATCACATGCACTACTCTGTGTGATAACTTGACCGCCATCGTGATGTGGCTTCAGTGGGAAAAGTCTAAACTAAATGGTCCAGCCTACCACTTACAGTGGCATTGCAAATCTTTAAGGATATTGAGGGTACAAGGAAAAGCCGAGCAGACATCGCAAGAGATTAGGGATGAAGGGGTGACAGAGCCAAGGTAAGGTGCTGGCAGCCGTTGGAAATGCATATACGCTCAGGACCTTAAATCAGGTTCAAGCCGACATACATGATGATGATGTAGTACACATAGTGAGGGTATGTGACTTTGTGTGCAGTGTAGGATTATCATGGGAAGTGTGCAGTTCTGGGATTTGTACAGATGCTGTAGAAAAGAAAAACCCTGTTATGGTGAACACCCCTCTCGCTCACGAACCTAAATTTGCATTTCCTAACAACTCAGAGAATGTAAACGATAGTTTTATTTTAGAACTTTTTACCTTTTCATCATAATTACCTCCGTCAGCAAAGGTGGATGCAGGTGTTTCACCTTTGTTTGTCTGTCTGTGAGCAGGATATCTCAAAAAGTTCTGGAAGGATTTGGCCAAAACTTTGTGGACAGGTTGGGTATGAGACAAGGACTGATTGGTTTGATTTTGGTGAAGATCCATACATGAGAAATTTTTAATTTCTTAGTGATTCGTCACAATTGAGAGATGGACCCAAAAACTATATATATATATATATATATATATATATATATATATATATATATATATATATATATGTATATATATATGTATACATACATATATATATACATATATATATATATATACATACATATATATATATACATATATATATATACATACATATATATATATACATACATATATATATATATATATATATATATATATATATATATATATATATATATTGTTACGGTTGTGGAAATTCACAGAACACCATTCAGGTTCCCCAGAGATCAGTTATGTCGATAAGTGTGTGTTCCAGGTTAGATTTCCCCACCAATGTCTAACGGGAATTATTCGTGTACCGGGCTGTGCATCTTTGAGTTAGCCGTTATTCTTTTTCTATCTTTATTTTAAAATAAACAACATCTCACCATCATTTCAACAAACAAACAACATGTCCTCACCAGCATCTACAAGGCACCACCATCTTTTCCCCAGCAACAGCATCCCCAACAACCAACATCTCCACAGGCGAACACGATGGCATCCTCGCAGCGGCAAGGTGTTTTCAAACATGGCCGCGTTGTGAAAGTGATCTCAAACACGTCCGCGCATGACGGCAAAACGGATCAAAATGACGAAAGGGGCGGAGTCAGCCGGGGGTGAAGGGTCGAAGGTGAAAGACCAAGCGCACCCCGAACCCGATAAAAGGCCGACTGGAACGCCGAGAAGTTAGTTAAGAGTTGGGCTGGGCCGTTACAGTCCAGAGAGTCGAGCCTTCAGTGGAGTTTGGAGTCCGGTGGAGTGTGGAGTCCAGTTCAGAGGAGTCGGTGTGGAGAGCGCCAGAGTTGGTCGGAGTTTGTCGAATTGCAGCCGGAGAGAAGTCGCCAA
>NC_140964.1:76058125-76060625 GCF_056783735.1 Eptatretus burgeri
CTTCCGTCTCCGAATTTTATTTCCTCCATTATATGTCTGTACGCAAAAGAGACCAATGCTCCCACAACATACCTGTTATAATTTCTGCCTTGGGGTGGATTTTTTTTTTTAACCCCTTCCCAACTCCCCCTCACCAACACCCTTCAAAATTTGCCGTTACAAAGTATAACGGTTGGTCTGTTGGCATGCAAAATGCTGTTGCTTTTCCTCCTACTGTGGTGCGCTCTCGCACGTATAAATTTTCTCCTCGTCTTCAGTGATTAATTTTGCTCTGGATGAATTCTTTATAGACCACCAGGAGCTGACGACTAACAATAATTGGGTTCAGTTCCGATGCAGCATCTCGTCTCTCGAGGCAAGTTTGTATATATCAAGCCAAGATGGTCGTTTGCTGATGATGATGATGATGAGCCTAAAAGCTTCGAAGACTGCACCTTTAGTGGTAATCAACGTTGCCAATTAGAAGATACGACTGTATTGTGTTTACCTCGGTGGGAGCATTCCTTCATCGTGAAGGTTTCATGAGTTCTGGTCTTGATGCCCTGGAAGATGATATCTTTCCTCTGATGCATTACCTGGAAGTGCCACAATAGTTAATATCCATTCTTGTTCACCTTTTATTAAATTATTTGCACTTGTTGACGTGATATTTCACCATCATGGAAGATGGGGGCTGGGGGGCGTGCGAGAGGGGGGTTTTAGATTTAAACGTAACACTGGATCGGGAAATAAATTGGGATATACATGTCACGTCTACATATTTCTCATCCAGAGCCATCCATTATGTTCAACGAGACAAGATTGATAGACCCCTGATTGTTGCAGCACTGACGTTGAATAATGAGCCATTGTGTACACCTATTATTCCCGTTTGTACTATTTCTGTGGGGGAGTATTTACCCATGAAGTCGCCATGTGGCCTATGATTCATTTGACTCATCGAGCTAATTGCATGTTCGGATATTCTGAGATCTTCGCTATTTTTTGCTTCCTTTCCCCTGTTTGTTTCGCATCACTAGACCACACCTCTCACTGTCACACATACCCACGTGTATGTTCAAAGTGGGTGCCAATATAGCTGGGCAGTACTTTCTTTGCTTATTGTTTGCAAAAATCCTTGGTTTGCTCTCATTAGGATGTAGATCCAATTATATACCGCCATGTTGGTGTGGCACAATGTTGCACGAAAGAGCGTGCCATCTTCTGGACGAGACGACAACCTGGCTGTCATGAATATTTCTATATGATCAAGGTTTCCATGGTACTGTCAAAATAAATAACCATATCAGTAGTTGTGAAAATAACACAAAATAATACGTGTGTGTGTGTGTGTGTGTGTGTGTGTGTGTGTGTGTGTGTGTGTGTGTGTGTGTGTGTGTGTGTGTGTGTGTGTGTGTGTGTGTGTGTGTGTGTGTGTGTGTGTGTGTGTGTGTGTGTGTGTGTGTGTGTGTGTGTGTGTGTGTGTGTGTGTGTGTGTGTAAGAGAGACAGAGAGAGACATCTAGACTCAATGTTCTCTTGTTTCTGAGTTCAGGTGCATTTCCATGAGGCTTTTGTAAGATCTCTTCATTTGGCGATGTGCGTGCGTGTAATGTAGATATCTCATTGGCTTTGATGCAGTGGTATTACAAATCGGTATGAAGGGGTGTTTCTACTTAAAGTTACACTTTTGCAAACCTTTGGACAATACACATGCTGGTGGAGTTTTGTATCCATGCTCTTCATACTAATGAGCAGTTCTTCACCAAGACCTCTCACTCAGAGACGATGCTGCATTGTGACACTGGCCTTCAACATCTGTCTGGCCCTCAACATTTGATTAAAACATCTTTTCCTCAAAAACTATCCAGATGTGCCCCCGATAAAGAGGGTGAAAGGGAGATTTTATTTTTTTTTTACATTGAACTAAAATGTCTTCTCCTCTCAAACTCCCTGACCGATTATGGACCAAATTTGGTACGATGCATTTAGACAGCAAGGTATCATGGTGTCATGCTCCCCATCTGAATGTGCCCCTTCTAAAGGATGTAAAAGGGGAGGCTTGCCCCCAAAATATTGGCATTTTATTCAAAAATCTTTTCAAACTGCCAGATAGATCCAGACCAAACTCACCACGAGGGATCGGGATCATGCCCTAACCTTAAGTTGTGCTCACCATGGCCGTATCTCCCCTGGAAAGGGGAACACGGCCTCCCTCCCCAAATCCCTCATATTCACTAAACCATATTTTCCTCACAAACTACATGACTGATTATATATGGACCAAATTTGGTACAATACATCAGAACAGCAAAGTCTCATGGATTTGTGCCCCCCATCTGTATCTGCCCCCTAGAAGAGGTTTAAAAGGGGGGTTTCACCAAAAATTGAGGTAATTTATTTTAAAATCTTAGAAACCGATGGCCAGATGCTGACCATACTCTTCATGAAACATAAGGACCATGCCATTAACTTAAGTTGTGTTACCCATGACCGTACCATTTCTGGAAAGGGGTGTGGGG
>NC_140964.1:76073125-76190625 GCF_056783735.1 Eptatretus burgeri
GTCTGCACAGGATAGGTTTGCGACTCCATGGTAGTAACGTCGTTTTTCAATGATGAAGCGGAGCCCCACAGTACTGTATTGTATTTTTGGCACTGCTTGTGCTTAGAATGACAATGGTTCAGCAATTTAATTCCAGGCACGTTCTGGTAACATGAGGACCCTTGCACCGTTCTTCAAACCGTCCTCCATCGGCCGTTCTGCTTTAGAGATGCATCACAACAGTTATAGGGATGACAACATGAGCAAGAATAGTTAGGATTGGAACACCTAAATATGAAAGTATTTTGGGTTTATTTTGAATGCTTAGGTTTTTAACTTAAAACAACCCCCCCCTCCCCCCAAAAAAAAATTTCTAAAGAGAATTATTTTCAAACTCATTTTAAAATTTCATTATTGGGGAGAACAACAACCCAAAACTAAACAATCTGTCCTCCAATGCAACTTTTGATGTGGATAACCTAGGCCCCTGGGGTTTGTCACGCATTTGAATCATTCGTTAGAATGTTGGCCGAATCAACTTGCACAGTCTCTCATTCACTGATCCTGTTTTAGTCTGTCTAAAAATAATACAAGTTTTGCAATCTCTCTCCTGTTTGGAGAGTTATGAGTGAGTAAACCAAACTGTTGCAACTTTGTTGTTGCTTTTCCATTGTCTCCTCTGTGGGTGGAAGGTCACCCATAACTGGTGAACTCTTCCACAGCTGCATGTTCATTCTGCACAGTCTTGACTCCGTCGCATGGTGTTGCTGAAGGAGTCTCTTCACCAAGGCACCAACTTGCAATTTTGCCGTGATACTCGCACAAGGGGCCGTGGGTTTTAAAAGCCATTTGCTTCCGCGTGTCGGTATCGCCATGCCTCGGGTAATTCTCTGGCGGTATGACATGTTCACGCACGTTCAATGTGAGGGGGCACAAGTTGTATTCACTGCAACGAGCAATCCAGGGAACCGAGTTGCTCATTATAAGACTTTGCTGAGGATGCAATTTTGAAAACAACTGTCCAAGACTGATACTGATGCAGACTGAACAAACTCGTGTGACCATTGCACATTTTCTGGATTTCCCAGCGGGAATTTTTCTCCCGTGTTTGCATTTATTTTTGTATCTTATAAGCCAAGTGGTATAATTATAAACTCGACATCTTAAGCTAAATCCACATGATTGAAAACGATTATCTTTCTGCACAATCTTTCCTGCTCCTGGAGCACTTAACGATTACAAGTCTGAGAAATCTGAAGGAAATGTTAAAAAGCAGAACTCTGCTCACATTTGAAAGCCTCGTCTGCCTGTGAAAAAGAATGCAAAAATAAAAGGATGTAATTTTGATATTTCAAAATAAAACAGCCCGGGTATATTTCACTCCCACGCACTCCCCTCAATGCCAACTAGACTGCTATTTTTCCACCCTTCTTGTCTTGCTTGTCATTTATTTTCCTTTCTCACTTTCTTATTGTGCCTTCGGCGTATCGCTGAACTTCCACCCTCTCTTCTCATTTATACTTTCTGCCTGCTGGCTCATTAACCATAGCAAGGAAGAAAAGCACACTTCGGGTTTGGAGTGCTGTGGTTGTCACCAGGTCAGGGGGCACAACCAACAATGGAATAAGCGAGCAGAAAAAGAGAGAGATGGGGAGGAAACACTGAAATCAGCAAGTATGAAGGATGGGTTAGGAAGGGTTAATGAGCGGTGGTGGGGTGGTGGTGTTGATAAAGATCAGGTCAGGATTATTGGGGTGGTATGCAATGCCTGCTTGAAACGGTGGAGAGAAGAGTGTGAAAGAATGGCCTCTGGAAGGCAGAGCCATAGACCGGACAAAAAAGGAACAAAGGAGTCGTGGGATCTGCCTGGATTTTTTTTTCTCCTCCCCCTCCTCCTCCACCCTCCCCCCCCCCACCCCTTGAATCATTGAGAATGATTCCAAAAATATATTTGAAGCCATCCCTTGTTCCAGTTGGTAATTTCTTCCGACTTGCATTCCATCATGCATTCATTTATTCATTTCATTTATGCGACATGTGAAATACCAATGTTGTGCGTTGCTTACGCAGGTGGCATTCCGGGGCCAATTGCTTTCGGCTCGTTTATTGACCGCACATGTCAGCTCTGGCAAAAAGATTGCGGTGAGCTTGGGGCGTGCCACCTGTACCACAATGCTGCCATGAGCAACTCGACTCTCCTACTGGGAATCACTTACAAGGTAAGAGTAGAATTGCAGAGGCGGTGGTACAAGCCTGTTAATCTACGTGCGTTCTCCAATCTGCCTTGTCAACGTCACCCTGCTAATAATGGCCCTCTGTCACGACATTGGGCTGTCCCTACCCACTCCTCCCTAGCCCCTCGGTTCGGCACAAGCGTGACGATAACCTGATGGAAACATGGTCATGAAACATTCGATCTTTGGGAACATGCACTGAGGGCATTGTCTTGAGGGCATTTTTTTTGTTGTTGTTGTTATCGATGTTGGGAGTGGACTGCACACAAAGGCCTCAAAATCCCTCCTCGTGTTTGGTGAATATTTCTCAGTGATTTGGCATAGCTCATGTGTTCGTAATATAATAAAATGAGTATTTTAGAGATTGCATGCTCCATCATTAATCACTAAATTCGGTGTACTGTGCAATAGTTTAATTTTCTGTGGAGTTTAAGCACCTTGGTGCTTGTACTCTTTTAACGAGATGTTTGTTTTCGTGATTTCCAGCGGCCTAACAAACGCATTGATATAACTTGTAACAGTCTTTGTGCGGGGTGTGATCTTTTCTTGTTTTCTGGTTCACAAAGCTTCTGAGTATCTCGTTCTTCTTGGCTGCTCGATGGTTCTACCTGCGCCGGGAGGACACCCCCTCGGCCTCCAGTGGAAGCTCTGACAGCACGGACAGTCCGTGCACCCCTCAGCTGACCCGCACTCCCTGAATCTCTGCGGAGCCTGTCGTAGGCAATGGGATTATCATCTAATTATTTATTTTCCTTTTCATTTTATGATTGTTAAATTGCATTTGCTTATTTATTCTAAATTGGCCGTGTCTGGCTGAGCAGATATGTGAGCCTGTGAGTGGTTCGCAAGATATCTTTGGTTACTGCACTGATGAGGTTACATTTATCTTCTTGACTCTGCCATTCACCCCACTTCGTTTACACCTCACCCCACTTTGTTTACACTTCACCCCACTTCGTTTACACTTCACCCCACTTCGTTTACACTTCACCCCACTTCGTTTACACATCACCCCACTTCGTTTACACATCACCCCACTTCGTTTACACATCACCCCACTTCGTTTACACATCACCCCACTTCGTTTACACATCACCCCACTTCGTTTACACATCACCCCACTTCGTTTACACATCACCCCACTTCGTTTACACATCACCCCACTTCGTTTACACATCACCCCACTTCGTTTACACATCACCCCACTTCGTTTACACATCACCCCACTTCGTTTACACATCACCCCACTTCGTTTACACATCACCCCACTTCGTTTACACATCACCCCACTTCGTTTACACATCACCCCACTTCGTTTACACATCACCCCACTTCGTTTACACATCACCCCACTTCGTTTACACATCACCCCACTTCGTTTACACATCACCCCACTTCGTTTACACATCACCCCACTTCGTTTACACATCACCCCACTTCGTTTACACATCACCCCACTTCGTTTACACATCACCCCACTTCGTTTACACATCACCCCACTTCGTTTACACATCACCCCACTTCGTTTACACATCACCCCACTTCGTTTACACATCACCCCACTTCGTTTACACATCACCCCACTTCGTTTACACATCACCCCACTTCGTTTACACATCACCCCACGTTTACACATCACCCCACTTCGTTTACACATCACCCCACTTCGTTTACACATCACCCCACTTCGTTTACACATCACCCCACTTCGTTTACACATCACCCCACTTCGTTTACACATCACCCCACTTCGTTTACACATCACCCCACTCGTTTACACATCACCCCACTTCGTTTACACATCACCCCACTTCGTTTACACATCACCCCACTTTACACATCACCCCACTTCGTTTACACATCACCCCACCCCCGTTTACACATCACCCCACTTCGTTTACACATCACCCCACTTCGTTTACACATCACCCCACTTCGTTTACACATCACCCCACTTCGTTTACACATCACCCCACTTCGTTTACACATCACCCCACCTCGCTTACACCTCACCCCACTTGGTTTACACATCACCCCACTTCGTTTACACATCACCCCATTTCGGTTACACATCACCCCACTTCGTTTACACATCACCCCACTTCGTTTACACATCACCCCACTTCGTTTACACATCACCCCACTTCGTTTACACATCACCCCACTTCGTTTACACATCACCCCACTTCGTTTACACATCACCCCACTTCGTTTACACATCACCCCACTTCGTTTACACATCACCCCACTTCGCTTTACACATCACCCCACTTCGTTTACACATCACCCCACTTCGTTTACACATCACCCCACTTCGTTTACACATCACCCCACTTCGTTTACACATCACCCCACTTCGCTTACACATCACCCCACTTCGTTTACACATCACCCCACTTCGTTTACACATCACCCCACTTCGTTTACACATCACCCCACTTCGTTTACACATCACCCCACTTCGTTTACACATCACCCCACTTCGTTTACACATCACCCCACTTCGTTTACACATCACCCCACTTCGTTTACACATCACCCCACTTCGTTTACACATCACCCCACTTCGTTTACACATCACCCCACTTCGTTTACACATCACCCCACTTCGTTTACACATCACCCCACTTCGTTTACACATCACCCCACTTCGTTTACACATCACCCCACTTCGTTTACACATCACCCCACTTCGTTTACACCTCACCCCCACTTCGTTTACACCTCACCCCCACTTCCTTCACACCTCACCCCCACTTCCTTCACACCTCACCCCCACTTCCTTCACACCTCACCCCCACTTCCTTCACACCTCACCCCCACTTCCTTCACACCTCACCCCCACTTCCTTCACACCTCACCCCCACTTCCTTCACACCTCACCCCCACTTCCTTCACACCTCACCCCCACTTCCTTCACACCTCACCCCCACTTCCTTCACACCTCACCCCCACTTCCTTCACACCTCACCCCCACTTCCTTCACACCTCACCCCCACTTCCTTCACACCTCACCCCCACTTCCTTCACACCTCACCCCCACTTCCTTCACACCTCACCCCCACTTCCTTCACACCTCACCCCCACTTCCTTCACACCTCACCCCCACTTCCTTCACACCTCACCCCCACTTCCTTCACACCTCACCCCCACTTCCTTCACACCTCACCCCCACTTCCTTCACACCTCACCCCCACTTCCTTCACACCTCACCCCCACTTCCTTCACACCTCACCCCCACTTCCTTCACACCTCACCCCCACTTCCTTCACACCTCACCCCCACTTCCTTCACACCTCACCCCCACTTCCTTCACACCTCACCCCCACTTCCTTCACACCTCACCCCCACTTCCTTCACACCTCACCCCCACTTCCTTCACACCTCACCCCCACTTCCTTCACACCTCACCCCCACTTCCTTCACACCTCACCCCCACTTCCTTCACACCTCACCCCCACTTCCTTCACACCTCACCCCCACTTCCTTCACACCTCACCCCCACTTCCTTCACACCTCACCCCCACTTCCTTCACACCTCACCCCCACTTCCTTCACACCTCACCCCCACTTCCTTCACACCTCACCCCCACTTCCTTCACACCTCACCCCCACTTCCTTCACACCTCACCCCCACTTCCTTTACACCTCACCCCCACTTCCTTTACACCTCACCCCCACTTCCTTTACACCTCACCCCCACTTCCTTTACACCTCACCCCCACTTCCTTCACACCTCACCCCCACTTCCTTCACACCTCACCCCCACTTCCTTTTACACCTCACCCCCACTTCCTTTTACACCTCACCCCCACTTCCTTTTACACCTCACCCCCACTTCCTTTTACACCTCACCCCCACTTCCTTTACACCTCACCCCCACTTCCTTTACACCTCATCCCTCGCACCTCATCCCTCTTCCCTCACACCTCATCCCTCATCCCTCATACCTCATCCTTCACGCCCCACCCCACTTCCTTTCCTTTTTGCCCCACCTCTCTTCCTTCGCACCTCACCCCGCTCCCTCTCCTTTGCTCCTCACCCTGCTTCCTTTCCTTTTTTCCCCACCCCTATTCCTTTTCCATTCACCCCTCTTTGCTCAACTCCACTGCCTGACCGATTAACCTCTATCAGCAACTCCGCTTAATGGCACTTGAACAAAAGCTATTTATAATGGTGAAGGTTTCAAGTATTTATTTCTACTTCTGATATTATTATTATTATTATTATTATTATTATTATTAATATCATTATTATTATTCATCTCTGGTCCAATTATTATTTTTAATCTCTGGTCCTGAAGCAATGACGAAAGTGCTTAACAGAAGATGCGGGTAAATGACGAGTACCAAACATGAGGTTGTAACTCTACATCCGTTTTATTAAATTTTTTTTAATCATAACATTTTCTCCACCATCACTCCCTCCGTTGTTGTGTTCCTTCTGGAGCACACGGCGGCATTCTTTCTCGAGATGCCACAACCTACTTTTGAAAGCCCCGCCATAATGTTGTGAAGAGACATTCCCTTTAGATCTTCTCCAAAAGAACCACAGAATGTTTGTTTTTGTTTGCTTGTTTTTGATGGGTTGTGATGAAATTGAACAGTGGTAAATGGAGTTCACTCCTTCCAATATTTGGATAGTTCAAGGTGTTTGTGAGTGTTTACGTGGTTTAAAGGCTTGGTTTTTAGTTCAACCAGGAGTGCGAGCGGTTATTATCGATATGACGGTGTATATAGTACTTACATGGAGGCTTTGTTGCATACTTTTTATTTTTTATTTTTGTCTGAAACATTCTAGTTCACTGGAAGTATTGCAAGTAAAGGTAGCAAGTTAAAATGGATATTGTGAATTGTACATATTTGCTTGAATGGAATGAAAAATGCACTGGGAACGTGAAGGTTCGCTCGGCCTTGAGTCGCGCTGACTCCGATTGATATTTTGGCAACGATGTGGGGCTCCATTAATGTGTGACAAGCCACGTGCACATGCCACGTGGACACGTGCGTAGTACCATATGTACACGTGTGACGTGTCGCACGTAAGCCTGCACGTGTAGCATGTCACGTGTAAACGTGCGATGCGTCGCGTGTCCACGTGAGACTTTTTGAAGAAGAGCCGGGTGTCTGTCGGGTGAAGTATTTTTGTTACTTGTAGCACTTCATATATGAAGTTGTCAGAGTGAACCAACATACGGTGTAAAACTTGATCTGATCGTGTGTGTGCGCGCGCAGACAGGTCATTGCCTGCTCTTGTGGCCACGTTAACCTTTGCACTTTGACCTGGGTGCAAAATGGATCTGCACTTGCTTTTGAACTCTATTATTATAGTTTTCATTTTTATTGTTATTTTTCCTTTTGAATCGTTTTTATTTATTTATTTTTTAGCACTGGGCCTTTGTTGCTCTTTTTCTGCTTTTCTTGATAACCTGCAGCTCAATTGACGGACATTGGTCCTGAACTGCTCGGACATTGATCCTCGTCTCTGTCCAAGGCTGACTGCGGACAACCAGCCTATCTTGACTCGTTTTCCTGTAACTTGTCTTGAATGATGTTCGTCCTTATGGTTGAAAGGTGGGATGAAATTATGAGACCAGATTTAATATTGCCTCTGTCTTAAAATAAACCGAACATCTTCCTCTCAAGTTCATCATGCTTGTTTGTGACACATCGCCGTCGTAAACCATCGTCGTGTTCCACTTGCACAACAAAACTGTTTTACTCCTTCGTTCGATGTTTGCGGTATCTTTTATTACAACAGTGAATGAAACACACAAACACCATCACCACTACGTTAACACAACCCACCACATTTGCATAATCAATTGTTAAGCAGAATGGCATTGTGGCTATAAAATGTAAAAAGATTCTCGGTTTCTAATTTTAAACCAAGCAAAGCATCTGTACACACAGAAGACTCCAGACGGACATCTACATTCACTCTTCAACTTTATATTATTATATTTCATCCCATCATTTGTGGAGGTTGAGAGAGATTAATGTTTTGTGCCTGGATTTTCAATTTGGAAAACTATCTCGTATTCTAAACCCCCTCGGTTGAAGTTGAATCCATTCGAGTTGCCTTCCAGAGCCCACGCCATAAGCCGTACAGCTATCAGCTCAGCTAACGTGCCTTTTGAGACCGGCTCCGCTGTCTCGAAACGTGCACTCCTGGGGTCTCGTCTCGGCAGCCACCGAGGGCACGCTCGCGCCATGCCACGCATGAAGGGCGCCTGTGGCCAAGCGCTCCAATTGATGCTTTACGGCCGTGTCCAGCACCTTCTGCTTGTTGTAATACTTGACAAAGTTGTTGATGATGGGATGGATCGGTAGCGCGATGGCCAAGATCCCACACAGAAAACTCGCTGCCGCATTCAACTTTCCCAGTCCAGTTTTGGGGAAGATGTCACCATAACCGACCGTGGTCATTGTTATTATAGCCCACCAGAATGAGTGTGGGATGCTGGTGAACATGGTCTCTGGGTGGCTCTGCTCCAGTGTATATCCCAGTGCTGAGAAGAGGAAGATTCCCATAGCCAGGTAGAGAAGCAGCAAACTGAGTTCTGCAAGTGTACAAGACAGCATCCTAGTGAGAAGGAAAGTGTCTTCGTCGCTTATTTCTTGCTGACTGGAAATTACTTAACAGGGTGGGGTTGTTTCATACACTGCACCACATAAACTTGTTTGGTTAGCATAATCATTTTATGAAAAAATATATCTCGTCATTTGTTTAAAATTAAGATATAATTCAATTTTTATTGGGGTGGGGATGCTTGTCATGGCCGTGCACGTTTTTCAATTATTGCTCCTATCCTGAGCGATCTCATACTCCGATCATACTCACAAACTATAGGGTTTGGTTGGATTTGAGCATCGGTACTATAATCACCAATACAACATGGCTGGAATTTCATGTATTCAAGGGGACATTGGCCCTTCTCCTTCCCGAAACGATTCCGAGATGTGAACGAGCTGCATCTGCGCCCACACCCTGGTGTACCTTTGAAGCTGCTTTTGAGTGCGTATGTGAGGGTTTGCAAACCACTGGAGTGTCTCGCCAGCTTGAAGACCCTCACGATGCGCATAATGCGTAGAGCTTGCACCGCTTGCTGCACGTTGTTCAACTCCAGGATTGCATCGCCCATGCCGGACAGGAGCATTGCCAAGTAGTAAGGCAAGATAGCCAGCATGTCAATGATGTTCATGAAGGAGAAGACGAAGTGCAGAGTCTGCGGAGCTGAGATGAGCCTCAGGACATACTCTAGTGTAAACCACACGATGCAAACGGTCTCGATAATTGTGACCGTCGGGTGTTCCACTAGTTGTCCGGTCTCACTTTTCACCTGCAACTCTGGGATGGTTCCAAGACACATGGTGACCGCAGATACGACCACAACAAGAAAGGAGGCGATTGCAAGCGTGCGAGCCTGTGCGGACGTCTCTGGTTTTTCCATGAGCTTCCACAAGGTCTTCTGGAATCGTTTCCAATGGTCTCCTTCTCCAGCACCAGCCTGGTCATCCAAAACGAGCCGGACCCGTCGTGCCACTTCCTCCAACTCTTCCAGCTTCTCACTGAACAAGCCTCGACAGCAGTCGTCCAGGTAATCCACGTCCACCTGCCAGAAGTCCATCTCATTCTTGAAGCATATTGGACACACACCGCGCTCCATATGAATCTCTCCGACGTAATACAAATCTAGCACAGCGTCAAATGAGCGTGGATCCCGATCAAAGTAGAACTCGCCTGAGCGTGGATCGAAGTCATCACAAAGGTCCAGTGCCAGCTCTGGGGCAGCACCGAGCACAGGAGCACCCGGAGAACATCGCAGGAGGCACAACTGTCCGAGACGCGTCTCTGGGAAACGGCACAACAGTTCGCTGGGAAGCAGCTGACGTACACCTCCCACATTAACTGTGACGATCACCTCACCACCCTCACCCTGCTCACCGCTGGACACCATTACTGGGCTGGAGTCGTGCACAATGGGGTGGCTCCTTAAAGAATTGTTTTTTGGAACATGGAGGAGTTAGTCCACTGGTTGTCTGACAAGTGGATGTATTTCACTCCATCCGGGAACTGACAATGTAACAGGAGGGGGGGGGATATAACCTGTCGTCTCATTAAGGATCAACAAACTGGCTTCGCAAGGACCACTGTGGGTCTTGCAAGCACTCACTGGTGTGCACCGTCAGCACGTGCTCCCAGCGCTTATTCTCATTCTCCGAAGACATGGCCCGCCCAAGCACGACCCACGTATAGTGGGAGGGATTCGCTGTTTGGCGTCATCAGGCTGTCTGTGCCCCGAATCCCAATTTGTTAGCCATTGGGGTGTCTTGTCGTTCTATCCAAAGTTTAAGGAAGAGGTGTGTGTGTGTGTGTGTGTGTGTGTGTGTGTGTGTGTGTGTGTGTGTGTGTGTGTGTGTGTGTGTGTGTGTGTCTGTGACATGATACACACACCCAATGCCCAGTGAGAAACAGGCAACTTTCAATGACTTGAGAGGAGTTTGATTTGCGAATCAATATATTGGATGATTACACCAGAATATTGTACATTTCAATGCCACCCTCACCACCACCACCTCTCCCCACCCCCCACCCCCACACCACCACCTCCTCACCCCTACTATTCCACCACCACCACCACCTGACCCCTACTATTCCACCACCAACACCACCTCCTCTCACCCTCCCCCCACCAACAACCATGACTTCTCCTTGCTCACCATCGCTCTTGCACACAACCCACCGCCACCTCCTCACCCCTACTATTCCACCACCACCACCACCTCCTGACCCCTACTATTCCACCACCAACACCACCTCCTCTCACCCTCCCCCCCCCCCCCAACCATGACTTCTCCTTGCTCACCATCGCTCTCCCACACAACCCACCACCACCACCTCTCCTCTTACGTGACTGAGTGGTCTCATTTAGATTTTTTTTTTTTGATTTTTAAATCTTTATTTCCCGTTTCCATGGGTTTTCAGGGTTCCATCTCAGACATGGACGTTCTCTGTTGTGTCTTCTCTTGTAAACATTAATATTAACCCTTCCCCGATCGCCACAATAATGACACTGCGGAATAAAAGAAAGATGGCACAACAGATGTGAGTATGTTTGAATACTAAGCTGGCTGCCCCATGTGTGTTTAATCGATTTGTGGGTAATCAATGTACTAGAAATGAAATTGTTCATTTACATCACAACCCCAGCAGCCATGTGTAGGATGAGCATTTAACTACCTAACCCAGCAAAGCACCGCCACCTTGTATTTGTCCCAAAAGAGAAGCTGATGTGCATGAAATTCTTACCAAATCCTGGAGGTGACTTCCAGGCTTACTTTGAATACCACGAGGGACAAAATCGCTGCTGAGACCTTCACATAAAGGGCATGAGGGAGACATGAAATCGAATCATCACGTAAAGCAATTCGTCCGAATGATACAGGCACAAAGGTGCACGACGATGGGAGTGGGTCATGGGGTTTTAAAATGGCTTAATTCCTGCAGTGTGGTCGGCCTGCAAGAGAAACTGCTTTATCAGACAAGTGACTCTTTCCACACCCAGAGTAAAGGGTTTCTATTCGGAAGAGAATCAAACCCTTCACTCTCGGTGTGTGAAGTCCAGTTTACCTGTCGGACCAGATTCTGTACCACAAGTCAATACCACCTGGTGTTACGACTTGAACGCGGTCCGCACAAACATCACCGCTTGGTTATGCTGCAAGTTTGTACTCTTGCCTTTCCAGGAGTGAGCCATGGTGGGGATTATTCATTTATTCAGGGTGCCAGAGATCACGCTCCTACTCTGCCTGAAGGACACCATAGGATCTTTATCGTCCACCAATTAATGCCAGCAAACGGGACGTTCAGTTTTATGTCCATCCGAGGGTACACACATTATCTCGTTCGTCTTATGAAACAGGATGACTGCTTGTAGCTGCTACCTGGAGGTTCGAATCCGGGCTACACCACTTGGTGGTATTTGCATATCTTCTTCCTGTGCGCATTTCACAAATATACAAAACTAATGTTACGATTATTATTATTTCTTATGTAGCCTATGGCTGTTGGTTTCAACATTGCTGGAAGCATAGCTGTGCCACTGATGCAGTACCCCCTGTTTCTGGTGAGCTGGGACTCAAACTCAAGACCCAAATATTATAAGCCAGTCAGCTTAACCATTAAGGCAAGACCAGGCTCATATTGTTCCTATGATAAACCAAACTGCTCACCAAGAGGCAGAATTTGTTACGTCAAACACTCAAGCAATTGATTTGATTCCCCTTTTGGTGACACCTAGCAATTCGCTTGTGAAATCAAACTTTTGGGTTAGCATTTCTCACCAAGTAAACGAGAAATAATTGACAACAAAAAGCCATTTAGACGATCACACATATGTTGTAATTAAAATATAATTTGTCCTTTTTGGTAAGCCTTGATGAAAAGCCAAAGTTTTATCTGGGCTGAGATTAGCTGGTGGACGTTAATTAAGACCCCGCAGTGTCTTTTGCAAACAGCAAGTGAGTTATCTACGGCAGCCTGAACAAATTACAAATACCTGCCAAAATCACCTTCAGGTGAACTTCAGGCCTGGCCAGCCGGTTTTTGAAAGACTTGGGTGAACATCTGCGGCCAACCCCAAAAACAGATGAGAATAAATAGAGCCGTTAAAAGTAGTAGTCGTAGAACCAGACTCCGTGCCATCATAGTTAGTGTGTCCACTCGGTCTGGGAGGTTGGTGGTTCGAATCCCGGCCAAGTCACACCAACGACTGAAAATATTACGTACTGCATCCTTGCTTGAAGTTCAGCATTTATTCGGACAGAGTAAGGACAAGCACCCAATTTAATCCTTCCCAAGAAACTGCTTTTTTTTTAAGTATGGTATGTCAAAAAGTAGTCATAGCTGACGAGTAACAACAACACCCCTCTACTATTATAACTTGGCCACCTTGCTACTACTTTCTACTCGGATAGTTCATGATTATTATTCCAAGAACAAGAATGAGCACACTGGTCACAACCTGACAAAATCCGGTAATGGGCCGATTGAAAAATGGGCATTTGAAGCACTCAGAGCTGAAACTTTTGAGTTAGTACTTACATAGAGGAAACTTAAAATATTAACTCGACACCTCTCATCCATGTCAGTCTCTGCCACGGTTGTATTAGAACGCACTGATGCGACACGGTCAGCGATTGTTTAACCCCGATATGGGGCTGTACAAAAACTACATACCGTAACAGTTGTTTTTTTTGTTTTTTTAGGGTGGCATGTACCATGTATGCTGACACGCTTGATTAAACCCGACTATTTTTTTTACCTGTGATATGGCGCAGGTCTTCAAGAGCTTCGCATGGTTGTTATGGTTCTTGGTGGGGTCGATTTTTGAATGTGCACCCATTAGTCAAACCCCTTCCACATTTTTCGCTTTACTTCACCCAACCTGGCACCCAGACAAAATAATGTGGCCATAAGACATCGGGCCTGTAGGCCTCTGCTGATTATTCACTGCCCGGGTTTGTTGAGTCAGATTTCTATTGGCTTTGTTTGGGTTGAGTGTTACTCACGATGAAGGACCCTGAAAAATCTAATCATTTCCAACTGTCTCCTCCAGCATCAGCCTTGTCATTCAAAACGAGCCGGATCCGTTGTGCCACTTCCTCATCTGAACAATCCGCAACAGTAGTCGTCAAAGTAACCCACGTCCACTTGCCAGAAGGCAGCTCTCCCACCGACCAATGGATGCACATTTCAAAAATCGACCCCCAACAACTATGCGGAGCTCTTGTACATCTGCGACACGTTACAGGTAAAAATCATAAAGCACAAGGAAGTTAATAAAGTTAAGCCTGCTATTGGTTTAATGGTTAAGGTGACTGGCTTAAGATCTTGGAGTATTGAGTTTGAACCCACTATCCCATTAAATAACACCAGGTATGTTGACTCGATCAGTGCTCAGCCTGTCATCCTTCTAAAGTGGGGAAAAATGAGTACCGTACTTGCTTATTGGTAACAGGGGGCACTGCATCAGTGGCACAGCCACGTTCCCAGCAATGATGCAACCAACAGCCACAGGCTGCATACAAAACAATAATAAAGTTCACCCCTTTCTCAAGGTATTCCCTTGCAACACCCACATAGAGTGGTCCCATCAATGTCATAGATCTTTGATTTCCTCTGCAATTATATATTTAGGATACAAAGGTAGCTTTGGTGTATTCCTGATGTTTTGGAGTGGTCCAAGGAGAGAAG
The DNA here is from genome assembly GCF_056783735.1 of Eptatretus burgeri. Lineage (NCBI taxonomy): Eukaryota > Metazoa > Chordata > Myxini > Myxiniformes > Myxinidae > Eptatretus > Eptatretus burgeri. Next base: position 76,087,597 of record NC_140964.1, read on the forward strand.
AATCACATGGTGCCAAGGCTGGACTGTATGGAGTGACTGGAACTTCCCCCACCCATCTCTACTACAGCATTCAGATCCTCTGCAGTCTGGTGCAGTATGTGTCCTTCGTTACCCACCTCACTGAATTTCAGGCGATAATGAAGGATTGGGTCCTCACTTCCAACACCAACATCAAATTCCTCTGCAATTTAATATTTAGGATCCGAGGCTCCAAAATTATCCATTCAAGGCATTTGATATTTGCTCGAGTGAAAGAGCAGCTGGTTGTATAGAAGAGTGCTCGAGATTACTCACCAACATAATTATACAACAAATGTTTACCCCCAGGGAATTCTGGGATAACGGAAAGCCACAGTTGCCATACTTGATTTTTCTCACTGAAATGATCACATTTTCTCACTGAAAGCATACCGAATATAAACTACTGTAGACCAGACAGCGTTTCAATCGAAACACCTCTCCATGTTATCAATAACCAAACAATCCTAAGCTTTTTGCTCTTTCAGATCAGTCAGAGATTTGATTATGTAGCACAATCTTCATGAGGAACATGGTCTTCAAATCTGAATGCCTCATCAACACCATGGTCGATGTCTTTTTCAAAGGCCCAAATACTCAGCATAAGAGATAGTCTTCAACCCTATGTTGGTTTTCACCCCAGCCCTCCCCCAAAATCACTGCCCATACCAGAACACTCCACAATGGGCTAAAGACAATGAGGAGTAATTTTATTTTTGACGAGTTTATTCCTTCTCATCGGAAGCTTCCAGCCAAGTCAGTGGAGATGACATTGAATTGTTTAGGCAGTGTAAAGGAATCTAGACCCAGTGCAGACGTGGCGAGTAAAGGAAGTCATTGTGGTGGTGTCACCGTCGGGGACCTTCCTGGTCACTTTTCTGTAGCAGTGAGATGTTCCTGCTTTCAGTTTGTGATAATGTTGGCCACAGATCGGTGAGAACTTTAGATAATCGAGTCTGGACATTGGCCAATAACATGACCTCTGACCTAATCTTTCCAATGCACCACAACATGGAGAATTATCTTGGGATCCCAAAACTTTTGGCATGGTGATGTGATCTACACATTTGCTCATCTCTCTTGTAATACTGTATTGCCATGAAATATGTAACTTTCAACCATATACATTCATGTATGGGGAAGCCAAGTTTTATATACATATATGCATGCACATGCAGATAAATTATACAAAAGGGAATGAATAGATGAACTGAGAAAAGGACATGGAGAAGGAGAGGTTGGCATGTGGGCTAACGGGATGGCCTAGATCTTGGTTTTTCAAACCCGGGGGCGCGACCCCAAGTGGGGTCCGCTTGCAGCGAAAAAAAAATTGTCTATTTTCGATCGGGGTTCGCTTTTACGGGATGTAATATAAACGGTTCGTTCAAAGTATGGGAACCGACACAACATGACGCTTGGAATGGGATCCAGCCGATGCGCGGTTCATTTTGGCGGGAAATTGGTGGCTTGATCCACGGCCTCTCAGACTCTGACTCTATCATTAACGTCTATTCACGTCTCCACGTACGACTCGAGACCTTATTTGTGATGGAAGCACCGGCCACCAGCAAATCTCGAGAACGTTCTTACCAGGATAAATTTCTGGACCTTGGATTTTACTACGTGGTGGATAAAAGTGGGGCACAGAGGCCTCAGTGTGTGATTTGTTTCAAAGTGCTTTCTACGGAGTCTATGAAACAAAATAAGTTGCAGAGGCATTTGACTACAAAACATGTGCCTTATCAGGATAAGGAGAGAGCGTTCTTTGAGAGGAAACTTCTTGCACTCAAGAATACGAGTCTTGACAGAGAGGGTACATGCCATTAGACCAATTCTTGGACATTAGAGGCCTCGTATCGAGTGTCGCTCCATGTTACCAAGACTAAAAAGCCTCACTCCATTGCGGAATAACTCGTGCTGCCATGTGCAAAGGACATGGTATCTCTGATGGTTGGGGATTAAGCGGCGAAGAAACTGGCAGTTATACCCCTCTCTAACAACACCATCCAACGCAGAATTGAAGATATGAGTCTGGACGTAACAGCTCAGGTCGTACAGAAGATCAAGGAATCGCCGTGGCACGCCATATAGTTGTACGAGTCCACTGATATCGCATTGTACGCGCAACTCATCGTCTGGGTCCGCTTCATCAAGGCTGATAACTTTGTCGATGAGCCTCTGCTCATCAAACCATTGGAGGGCACCACCAAAGGAGAGGACATTTTGGGGAAAGTAGAGCAGTTTTATCGTGACCATGATCTGGACTTCGGAAAGTTGCTCGGTTCTACAACAGACGGCGCGCCAGCAATGTTAGGAGTGCGTTCTGGATTCAAGGCTAAGTTGCTTGAGGTGGCTCCTCAGACCTCCATGGTACACTGCATGATTCACCGAGAAGCGCTCGCCTCTCGTACTTTGCCAGGAACATTGCAGAGCGTGCTCTCAGAAGTCGTAAAAATGGTGAATCACATCAAATCGAGCGCCCTCAACACTAGGTTATTCAGGCTATTCTGCCAGGAGATGGACGCCGACCATAAGAATTTACTATTCTACACTCAAGTCAGATGGTTATCTTGAGGAAACCTTCTTCTGCACGTTTACAAGCTCAAAGATGAACTGAAGGAGTTCCTACGCACACAAGGGAAAACGGCATGGGTAGCGTTGCTCGAGTCAGACTCTTGGCTGTCAGAACTGTGCTATCTCGTTGACATCTTTGAACGTCTCAATGTCCTCAACCGCTCCCTCCAAGGCAAAGACGCCAACCTCATGATTTTTCACGACAAAATGAGCGGATTTCTGGCAACTAAAATTACTGGCAGACAAAGCAGCTGTTAAGCACTTCAGACTTTTCCCCCGTCTGGTGGAGCATCTAACGACCTGCCAGTACGATGATACTGAGCTCGACAGTCTTTCTGTGGAGATAGCACGTCACCTTCGGTCGCTCATTGAACAGTTCGAGCACTATTTCCCTGAGCTGGATGTGCAGTCCTTTTCTGTGGTTCGGGACCCTTTCACGGCTCCACTGGACTTGATTGCTGATGAAGATGATACAGCACAGGAAGAGCTTGTCCAGCTCCAGCAGGATTCAGGAGCGCAGGCTCTTGCACAGACGAATTCGTTGTCGACATTCTGGTGCAAAATGCTGCTGTCGTACCCGACCCTGTCACGGCGTGCCATCAAGGTTCTCATGCCATATCCTTCATCATACTTTTGTGAGCAGTCGTTTTCCACCATGGTGGTGATTAAAACAAAGTACAGAAATCGCCTAGAAATGGAGCATGATATGATCCTGGCATTGTCATCTACTTCTCCACGAATAGAGAAGTTGGTTTCTGAAAAACAGGCTCATCCTTCTCACTGATATATCTAAATGTCATTTGGACTAAACTTCTGAAATATTCAACTGTATTATTTGGATACTGTCGGCTATTCTCCGTTTACTCGTCTATGAAAACATGATGATGGTGAATAAAGTAAACAGTGAATGTTCTTGTGTCATATGAAATCTTATCTTATATATTATGAATTGGGTTTTGAATCTTTTGGGTCGCGCGATGTAGAGAGGTTCTGAAATTGGGTCGCCACTAAAAAAAAGTTTGAAAACCACTGGTCTAGATGTATGCTTACTCGCCCCTAAGTTGTCCAAGCTGGGTTCGAATCCTGACCAAGATACAAACTGTCATCTCGGTGTTTCTGGGATATTCAATGTGTGTGCCGTCCATCAATGAATGTCAAACAGGCGTCCCGTGTACCGGCACGAGTTGATGGATGTTAAAGATCAAACGGTGTCCCTCATGAAGAGTCGGTGTGCTATTGTCGCCACCTTGAACAAATTCCAAATTCCTACCCTAACCCACAGAGGGCAAAGCATCAGCGGCACAGCCGCACCCTCAACCATTGATGCTTCATCTGAACGAATAAGAAGAAGGTTGATATATATATATATATATATATATATATATATATATATATATATATATATATATATGTAATGACAGTTGGGGGGTGGGGGTGAGCATAGGAGCAATGGGAATGTATATAAAAGTAGGGATTGGGAGAGGTAAAATTCCACCATTTTTGCATAAAATATATTTACAATATTTTATTTGTTTATTACAATTGAGCTTAAACTTGAAAAGCCTTTTTAAAAAAAGTGTGTGTGGGGTGGGGGGGGGGGTGTTGTGAAAATACAGCAAAACTCACCTTGGCTGTGATCAGAGATAGTGAGGTGGTTGTTGCCGAGAGTTGCTCTTGGATCCAGATACTCGTCAGCATCAACAAAAATACCAACAAGCCACTGCACAACCATCACAACCAAAATTACACAGACATCCCATCTGAGAGATAGAACAAAAGTGCAAGTCGTGTAACATCAGTCACATTTCATATTTCCGCCGTTCCTTTGTTTTTACTCATCCATAACCCAAGATTGGTCCCACCAAGGAGTAGGAAATAGTGACCTCGCTACGAAGGCCACGTGAAAACGACGCAGCTTCAAAAACGGAAAGCTTAATGCCTCCGTGATGTCTCCTGGAAGACAATAATGATAAAATTGCTATTACAAGCCAAACAAAGAAATTCTTCCATTGTTATGAAGGGATTTTGAGCAGGTTATTATGTCTCACTTTTTATTTTTCTTTACAAGAGTAAGGCTCATGGAAGAGCAAAGTAGAATTGACAGTGAAACAAACATCAAGGGAATGAATGAAAAGAGAGAGACAGACAGAGAGACAGACAAAACATTGATGTCATCAAGTAAAATGGTTGGATTAGGAAAGATTAATGGGGATAATAAAGATTAGGGATCAGAATTGGGGATGACAAAAGATGGTGGTGCTGCTTGCTGAACTGCTGGAGGGAAGAGCAAGACAGAACATCCTCTGGAAGGTGGTTCCATAGATGGTTCATCCTCATCATGGGAGATTCCAATAATTTTGAGCTTTAAATTCCACAGAATCTAGAAGCAGATGTGATGCTGGGGTGCCAGCCTATAGCAAAGAGCAGTACTGTACTCCATTGAGCTCCAGACAAAGGCTTTATAGGCTGAGGAGCTCTGATGTTAAAGTCCCTGCAGTGTCCATCTTGTTTACTCCACCCCCATCCCTTTTCCTTCCTTCTCCCACCCCTCTTGTCTCCGACTCCCCTTGTTGTACATTGTGTGTGTTACCTCTCATACGAGCTTCGACATTGTATTAAAAAAAAAAGGAAAGACGGATTGAAAGAGACTGCCCAGTCCGCAGCTGGCATTGGAGGCCAGCTTTGCTATGTGGTTGGCCCAGAAAAGGTCATGATTGATGGTCAAAACACTGAACCTCTTCCAGTGGATGACCAAGGAAATCGATGGGTGGGTTTGTTTGGCAATCCATCCACAGCAATAGAGTGAGTGATTTTCCAGGATTGAAAAACTTGTTCCATTTGGCAGACCAGAGTTCAATAATCTCCAGATCAGCAGAAATGTAGCTGCTCTCTGCCTAGAAGTGAGATGGGGGGTCCTGTATGACAATATGGAGTCATCTACAAAAACGAAGAGGGATTTCAAAAGCATTGGAGAGATCATCAATACAGATGAGGAACACGACTAGGCTAGGCCCAAAACATTGCCTTGGGGAGCTCCAGCCTCCACTGTAAGAGGGGATGAGAGAGTGTCATTGATGGCCACACCTTGACTGCATGAGTGGAGGAAGTCAGAAGTTCAAGAATTAAGGTGGCCTACTATACCACAGGTGGAGAGCTTGGCAATCAAAGCAGGATACCAGCCTGTGTAAAATGCCTGATATATGTCCAGGGAGACAGTCCTGGCATCTTGTATTCGATGGAGGGCATCCAACCATTGCTGAGAAAGGAACAGAAGCATGTCCAGAGTTGAATGACAGAGATGGAATCCAAACTGATGGTCACAGATCAGGCTGTTTGAAAACAGAAAAGATGATATCAGAAGCAATGATGGATTCCACAACTTTGCTTGTAATTGGAAGCAAGATCACTGTTCTGTAGTTGCTACCCCCATGTACACAAAGCGAAAAGCAGGGTTAAGCAATTGGTTCACTTCTGTCTGTCCATCTACAAACGTCACTTTATGATTGAGAAACGGCTTGATTTCAATTGAACGTTATATTTTGAACACAAATCAAAACATGAACCTGTAGTTTCGTAGTACTTTGACTGAATTTGTCCTGATCAGTGATCACACATGTGTAGAGAGGAGATGATTTGTGTTACTTTGCCTGTCTGGCAATGAAACAAAATTGAAAATCATTCCAAACAAGAAACTTACTGTTTTTAAGGATGCCGTAAAGGACACAAACAACAAGCACGGATAACTCATGTAACGTGTTTGATGGGGTGGTGTAAAATAAGCTACATCAACGGCGATAAACTTCGATAATTTATTAATACGACCTTTAAAATCTTTATTTTATTTCAATCTAATTATATACTTGAAGACTGCAGAACACAAATCGCCTTTTTGGCACTTTCAAAACCCTTCCGTTTAGCAGCACTCGGACAAAATATTACAACATTTTACGTCATGACGACCAATCAAATTTGCCACTTGCAGACTGCCCATTTCCTTGTTTCGCAAGACAGTGCGGGGTAAGGTGTTCTATGAACTCTAGTTGGTCTGATTTTGTGCACTTTTTGGGGACAGGAGTGACGTTTGCCAACTTTCATACAGAGAGGGGAGTTGGCCAACCAAAGGAGAAGCAAAGTAAAAACTTTACACTGTAAAAAGCCAGTGCTGAGAACAGCAAGTTCATGCAAAATGTCTGAAACTTGTAGCTTTGGCTGTGGAACTTTCACCCCTTAAAGACAGGAGTCGATGTGTCGAGAGGTAGAAGAAAGCACTGAAATTTTCCAGAAGTTTAAACAAAAGCAACACTTGAGATAAATAAATGGCAATTTACATTATTGTTTATATTTTAACATATTGACTCTAATTTAAATCACCCAATTGGTGGACTTATGATTCCACATACTTCACCACATCACAATGTATTTTCAAATGCACCAGTCATCAAAATTTTGCATTTAAAGGGGGAGAATAAAAATCCGTTAAAAAAAATAGTGGAAACATCTCATCTGTAAACAACTAACCAGAGATAGCATTTTACAAACCCTTTGACCCCCTAACATCAGGAGATACTACCATTTTACAAAATCTTTGATCCCCAACATCAGGAAAGAAAACTTTTAATCCTTTGACCCCCACCCCCGTCCATCCACATTTTACAAACCCTCAACAATTACCCAGGAGGTACTGTATAACAACATCGCTAAAGACCCTCCACCCCTACCCCCAACACCCCTTTTTCCATCCTCCAAAGTGTCTTACCGAGTGGCTGGGATGCCAGCAACAGAACGACCACACTGCAAGCAAAAACAAACAAACCCACCATTAAAACCTGTACAACACAGGGGAACAAAATTCAACAAGCATTTTGTTCTCGTTTGATGGTGAACACGATCGGCTCTTTAGCACACAATCATTTTGGCAGAAAGACAGCTTTATATCATATCCTTTGAAGCAGTACTTTAGAGAACAAGAGTGTTACAATTACTCAAGGTACTGAACAGCTTGTTGGTGGCGTGCCGAGTGGGTATAAAGCCTTGTCACATTGCCATTGCATGCACTGGTGTCAGTCTGTTCGATTCCCATGGCTGCTCAGAAATATGGCCTGGAGAAGAGATGTGCATCGGGGCTATTTACCATATAAACACCCCATCACTCCCCGACAACCTGTATATGGTTTTGGCAGCTCTATCCCACATTAAAGTATTCGTGTTTGTGTGAATCTTCAAGGTGGAATTTAATAACAGGTGCATACTATATGTAGGGTACTTGTAGTGTAGTAGATAGTAGAAAAATCGTGCAAATTATGATACAAGCATCAAATTTGGCATTTCTCTTCTGCAGGGCTTTCTGATCAAATCTGCCCAATTGGCCATTTGAAAATCCAAATTTTGAAAAATTTGAAAAAAATAAAATAAAATAAATAAAAACTTCAAAAAAGTTTGAAGTCACAGCTGGCTGAAATTCTTGAAGCGCAAGTGAACATCCCAGACAGAGAACCAAGGGGAGATACAGTCATGATTGATGGCTCAGCACTTATCAATGCCCTACCTCCATGCACTGCAAAGATATTTGATGACAATGCTAAAGAAGACATCACCCCAAAGGTGGAATCCTATGGTGCCAGGTACGAGAGGGTGGACGTAGTGTTTGATGTGTACAAGAAGTCAAGTCTGAAGTCCGAGGCAAGGTCGAAAAGGGGGCAACGAATCGGAAGAAGTGTGACAGGAACCAGTAAGACCCAAGTAACTGGAGAAGCTTTCTTCGAGATGACAGCAACAAGACCGAGATGTTTCATTTCCTTGTAGTAAAGATGTGTGAAGCACAGACGACAAGCACAGTCATTGTCACAAAAGGATAAGATGCCATGAGCAACACAAGGAAGTCACTGGATGCTGTGTCTCCATGTTGTCATGAAGAAGCTGACACTCGAATATTTGTACACGCCAGGGATGCAACGACGGATGGTAGCAAGTACATTATCATTAAGGCTAATGACACGGACGTACTAGTCATAGCAATATCTGTACTGCCATCCTTACAGGAACTAGGTCTTGAGAACATGTGGATTGCCTTTGGCCAGGGAGCCAAGGCACGATGGATTCCAGTCCATGAGGTAGTTTCTGCAATAGGGCCTGAGAAAGCTAGAGGGATCCCATACTTCCATGCGTTCACCGGATGTGACGTCGTGTCTGCCTTCCGCGGTAAAGGGAAGAAAACTGCATGGCAGACTTGGAACGTCTTTGATGATGTTTCTGAAACATTCACCAATCTCAGCCAGCATCCAACATCGATTTGTGATCTTGACTTTTTTGAAGTTTTTTTTTTTTTCAAATTTTTCAAAATTTGGATTTTCAAATGGCCAAAATCAGGCAGATTTGATTTGAATCCCCTGGAGAACAAATGTGCCAAATTTGATGCTTGTATCATCATTTGCACGATTTCACTCAAAAATTTCTGTTATCTGCCCCACTATTGACAGTCCTCTCTTTCAGAGGAGCGTCTGGAAAACCCTCCCGTCTATTTTCTGAACAATCCCCTTGAAGAAGTTCAGTCATTCAAACTCCTGGATCTCACTATCGGCCACAATATTTCTTGGACAAACCACATTTCAAAGTTGGCCTCCAAAGCCAGCTCCCAACTGGGCATCCTCTGTTATACAAAGTTCCTCCTCAGCACACCTGATGGATACTTGTACATCATGGACAATGGACACTTTAGATGGCTCGGAGTTCCTATCCATCTACAAGGCCTTCATCTGCAGGATGGAGTGCTGCTCTCCCCTCTTGGCTGGCTTCCCTTCCTCACCTTGCTCAGCTTGACGCGGTGGAAACCAAGATTATTGGAATCTCCCACGTTGAAGTTGAGTCGATTGGCTTATCACTTTTCCGTCGCAGACAGGTCGGTGGTCTCTGTCTTATACCGCCTCCTTTCTGGTCTTGGACCCTCTGATCTTTCCGTGTTTGTCCCCCACTTCCCAGGTTTCTGCAGGGCACATGCGGTCCACCATCAACCCCCTTCTGGTGAAACTTCCAAAATCCAGGATCACTGTTCACCCTCACTCATTTGTTCCTCTTTTCTCCCACGTGTGAAACCAACTTTCACATTCTCTTAAATCTCATTCTTCCCTCCAGGTCTTAAAGATAGCTGTTTACTGGCATCTCACATCATCCCCCATCCAAAACCATTATCTTCTCTACTCTCGTAACCCCCCACTCCTCTCCTTCTGTATTCATCTTGTCGCCCCCTACGTCCTTCCCTGCATCCCTTATTTGTCCCAGTCTCTGTCTATTTTGTCCCTCGACTCTGCGGTTCCTTTTGTTCTGTTTCATCCTCATCCATTCTGTGTTCCAGCTCTTCCACGAGCCTCGTCTTTGTATATGAAAAGGGAAGGAGAGGATAATTGACTTCTATTTAAAGCAAAGAATTATTCAAAATTGTTATTTTTTTTTTCCAAAGGTAATTTTTATTTTCAGCCAGGGTTCAAAGGGTTCATAAAACTTGGTAACCAGGCTTGGACCTGCAGACTAGTTTCAGCGTTACCTTTGACTGACCTGACTATGCAGTTGATGTAATGCTGTTCAAAATCACTGCAAATACAGCATCAGCATCAACACACACGTCACCAATCCACGTCATATGATTTTAATGATTGACAACGATTTCGACGTTACCACATTTATTTCACCTCAAACTCTACTATTAACTCGTCACCATACCTGAGGGGTTGTGCTTTCTTCGAGAATTGAAACGTTTTGTAAAGACCTAAAGAAGGGGAGAGGGGGCTTCAGTCAATGACGTTGTGCTGAAACTCTGTAATGAAACAGACAATTCATCTCTGTGGCACTCCATAGAAACCCTCACCTGCGCAGATGCAGTGGTACATGGCCCACCTGCAAGCCTGAGCGTCAAGCTGGAAAGATAGCGATGGGGGTCATTTGGCATCTCAAATATACCTGTATACCGTTACCTACCCAAGATCCAGACATCAGCTCACCTGAGGCTCGATGAATGGAAGGCAAAGCGAGAGTGTGACCAACACGAGACTGTGGGAGGGTGTCCATTAGGTGGATTAAGGTAAAGAACATGGCAACAGATGGCTGCCATTAATCAGGCACTTTCATCAAATGCCTTCATTGCACGTGAATTTCATACTCATCGTAATCACTATTAGGGCCGAGTCACAAAAGACCTGTCATTTTACTTTTGAAAAGAGAAGTGGCTTTGTAAACTCCAAGATGGAGCTTTTTAATAACCAGAAATTACTTTCACGAGGGTTGTATCCGTCAGCTCGATTGCTTGTGTTGCAACACACCTGAAAAGTGCCAGTGTGATTATTTATCAAAGGTTTCTAGAAATTCATCACCAGGTTCTTTTCTCATACATTCAGTGGGTGTTTTTTTAAGGATCAGGCTGCTTCAAGCAAAGATTATGAATAAAAATGAATCGTGAGTTTGTCTTACCCCAATAGTTGAGGCACGGTGACTCTCTGGAACATGAAAACATTGTTGCATTAGTGGACGAGGCAAGACAATTTTGTTTCATACAAACGAAGACCTGCCCACATTTTCAAAAAAATTTACATAGTTTTGTTACATAGCTGTTACATAACATTCCAGTAACATAGCTGGAACACAGAATACAACCCTCTCAGTACCACGTATGCCTGGTGAAGGCTTAATGGTTAGGGTGGTGGGCTTGGGAACCTAGGATCCCGAGTTCAAATCTCACTCGACTGTTGAATTAATACCAGGTGGGGTTGACTCTGCCCGTCATCCTTCCGAGGTCGGCAAAATGAGTGTCAGCTCACTGATATCCTGTGTCGGAGCGGCGACCCATCCAGGATTGTGCCCAATAGCCAAGGAGACTGGTTAGGCAGCACCAACGCTCTGCACAGAGTATGGTCCTAATGGATGGATGGAGTACCATGTGAGCCTGCTCTGCGGGTGTGAAATTGGTGTTGCCACCAAAAAGCAGCTCAATGTAACTAATCATTTACAATAGGTGGAACAGCGGATAATAGGACTTCTCTTGAAAGTGTCCCATGAAGAGCAAAACGTGCATTTATTTTGTTCGTTTTCAGTGATCTGAGGCCCAGTGAGAAGTTTATACATGTATCGCATGCAACACAAAGACATCTGTGGAAGTCGGTATACATTAGCATGTGTTTCAAGGATATTGTCAAACAAATACAAGGAAATGGGATTTGAACCCGGGCTCACAGCATCATGAGCAATCGGGTTCAGATAGTTTATGCTAAACAGGCCAAACCCAAAATGCAGGCATGATAGAAACATCATGAGTAAAACCAGTTCCAACCATTTAATGTATCAAATGCAGAAGGTCGTCATCATAAACTATGAAATTTTGTCCAATATGAGGCTACGATAATGCCATAGATCAATGTGAACTTAGAATGGCACTCGATAGATCGCATACCACTGCCAGGCTGAACAGGTTATGTTTTGTATCCCACTGATGGGCCGGATCTGCATCCGGATCCTTAACCAAAATCTAAATCGGCTTGTTCTTGGAAACTACCCAACTCATCCACCAAGTTTTGCAATAACCCATCCGTAACGTTTTCAAACCATGCTATATATTGTTTTTTGGGCCCATCTCTTAATGGTGAAGAATCACTTACATAATTAAAAACTACTCTTTTCTGGATCTTCACCAAAATCGAATAAATCCATCATAGTCTCACACCCAACCTGTTCACCAAGTTTTGTCCAAATCTGTCAATGTTTTTAGATAGACTGTTCATAAGCAAATAGGGGTGAATACATAACTTCCATCGACCTTCTGTGGTGGAGATAACTAACGGATCCGTAAAGAAGCCACACGACATATCACTTGTCCAAAAAATATGGAGGGTTTATATTTTTTTAATGATGTTGCATACATTCCCCTCTTCCCAACCACTTTAGACACCCCCCCTGCTTTCTAGTTTACCTTCACTTTCCTTCCCAATCCTCCCTTTATTAATGATCCCTCTCCTGCCTTCAAATGTATTCAAATTCCACGTCCATCCATCCATCCATTAGGACCATACTCTGTGCAGAGCGTTGGTGCCGCCGAAGCAGTCTCCTTGGCTATTGGGAACAATCCTGGACGGGTCGCCACTCCGACACAGTATACCAGCATGCTGGCACTCATTTTGCCGACCTCGGAAGGATGACAGGCAGAGTCAACCCCACCTGGTGTTAATTCAACAGCTGAGCGGGATTTGAACTCAGGACCCTAGGATCCCAAGCCCACTACCCTAACCATTAAGCCAACACCAGTCATAAATTCCACGTCATATGCACGATTACTCTCCGTAATAGTATTTGGCCTTGAATCAAAAATAAACGATTATGGATTGGTGACATGGGAGTTGTGAGGTTTGATGTACTCACGTTTCCATAGATAACCGCCGTAGCCAAAGTGCGCACCAATTCTGAAACGCTCTGTAAAGCCAGGAAGACTGGAATCGGCTGAAAGATGGGCACAGAATGAGACATTTTCTATTATCATAACGATCACGATTAGAGACAGGCATATGCTTTTGCAACAGCGTCAGAGTGGTACAGAGGAAAAGGAATTTCATCCCAGAATACAATGATTGTACAAAACGGACCGATTGAAGTTCAGATCAAACGCCAAATAAATCGATATGGTGAATGAGATTTGAAGCTTTAATTACAGCTCGGAGTTCGTCATGATGAAAGCAAGAGGGAATGGGTCCAAATTAAGAAGGAAATCTATACGTGTATGCGTGCATCAGTGTGTCTCCTCCATAACTCCAAAACCATGAAACCGAGCAGCGTGAAACTTTGTATGCACACCAAAAAAAGACTCCAAGGAAGTGTACGAGTGAAAATTGGATGTTTGGATTAATTAAAACACCCCTTTTGAAGATAATTAACAGCCTTATTTAATTATATCCTTCATTGGGCGATCGATCCTGGGTCACCTCGCTCCCTGGGGTCTTCAGGCGCTTCCTGGGTCACTTTTTCCCTTGGTAAGCAACGATTTCTTAACAATAAAGTCTTTCCTCACTAATATTATCGAATGAATGTTCATTATAGCTATGAATCGCTGAACACATCGCTTTTGTAAGTACTATAGTTTTCAAATTCAGAGCTTCGAGCAATTTCATGCATTATACGATACGATTTTCCACGATCTGCTCTCATGGACTAATTAAAGTACATCATCAAAATATTTCAGTTATGAGGATCGGATATCGTCCGGACTAAATAAGTGTTGAAATCTGTTGTGAAATCTGATCATTTAAAGAAATTAACGAGTCTTATAACTAAGCCGATGTACCGATTTACTTTAAGCAACCAAGGTTATGTTCCCTCCTCCACACATACACAAGAAAATGTGTAATTTCCAAAGCATTAAACTTGTCTTTTTCTACTGTTTGGAGAATTATATTGAGTGAACATAAGATTTAGTAACTCGCCAAAATTAAGCAGCTTCATTGAGCTGTACGATTTAATGCATTCATTGCTTGACCTCGTGCCCTGTCCCACTGAGGGATTGCTTCTCCGTTGCATCTGCCAGATCTGTGTCTATATTTTCAAAGGTTTCGCGGAGTTCTCCACAGGGAATCAAACCAAATCTGGTGAAAAACAGACATTTTTAAATAAAGTTATAACGTTTGCGTGGACCGCGAACGATGTACCACATGACACTTGCACAGACGAGGAGGCAGAATGGTGGATTATCTGCAATGTTTTTCAGTGACGATTGAACTTTGCGATGTCTCCAAGGTTGTTCTGCATTAAGCTGCAACTCTTATATCGATAAAATCGTTATTTGAACGAATTCATTTTATTTCATTAACTGCTGTGTGTGTGTGTGGTGAAGACCGGCTTTAAAGTTAAAGGAATCCCATATGATATGCAGCGACAGCTGAGCCAACCATTCATTATCAACCATTTAATTGGAGTGCTTAAGCCACTTGCCGAATGCCTTAAAGTCGATGGCGGAACTGCACTACATCCCTCTGAGCGAATCGTTCACTCACTGCTGACGCTTTTGCCCACCACATCATTCAGAGCGAGTGGTTCATGCTCCGCCGCCCTGAGCGAGTGGTTGTGAAATAACACCCGATTTCCAAGCCGTTTGCCGTATTAACATGTTTTCGAAATTACTGAGCCAAATTTTTTTCCACCCGTCACACGTAGCTGTTTATAAAGATTAATGTTTGTGAACATATCCCTGAAACGTCGAGATAAATGCGGTATTGTTTTTCAGTGAAAGTTACTCATGGTTTTTGGGTTGTTGCCGACATCAGCCGTGTGTGTGTGTGTGTGTGTGTGTGTGTGTGTGTGTGTGTGTGTGTGTGTGTGTGTGTGTGTGTGTGTGTGTGTGTGTGTGTGTGTGTGTGTGTGTGTGTGTGTGTGTGTGTGTGTGTGTGGTGTGCGCGCGCGCGCACGTTTATAAAGCATCTCACTCTCACTCATCCTTGCTCTGCACCCTCCTCCCACTCTCCCCCTCCCCTCTGTCTCCGAATGTGTCCAGGTGGTGTTCGTCTCTGGATGCGTCCGGGTGGTAATTAATTCTCCACTGCACATCTGCCTTCCCTTCCTCTCACCTTACACCATCTTCCCTTTCCCCTCCCCCCCATCCCTCTCCCTCCTCCCCCCATCTCTCTCCCTCCTCTACCCCATCCCTCAATCTCCCTCCCCTCTCCCCCAATCTCCCCACCCCTCTCCCCCTCTTTTTTTTCTCCCTCCACCTTTAGTATTCACGTCAGCAAAGCAACAGGTGGTATTTGCTGGTAATGAAATAAAGAGAAAGCTGGTAGGGGTGGGTGAGGGGAAGAGAATAGAGGAATACGAGGGAAAGGGAGCCGGCAGAGAAATGACGATTGGGGGGGGGGGTGGAGTGGAGGGGGTAGTGGTTAAAATATGTGTTGCTGTTGTTACATCAGACTGGACACCGACTTATTGTAACATACCAAAACTTACATCCCATGTACTCGACGATTCAGCATGGGCTGGCCAAGATGGCCGAGTTCGAGGGACACATATTGGCCTCGAAGCTGTCTACACCGAGTTTGAAACTCTGCCCAGCTGCAAACTGTCATTCCGGTGTCTCACAGGCAGGGCGCTGCATCAATGCATGTCATCCCTCATATATGAGTTGGGGACGTTAAAGAGTCCCATCTGTCAACATTAGTTGGGGACATAAAAGATCCCACGGCGTCCTTCCTGAAGAGTAGGCGAGTTATTGCCGGCACCCTGGCAAAAAAATTAAATTCTAAATTCTTGCACTAACCTATAAGAGGGTGTTGCATCAATGGCACAGCTGTACCCTCAGCCAATGATGCTATTCACATTCTTGTGCTGCATACAAAAGATAATTTAGCACCTGCTTGTCAAAGCAAATAAAAATTATTGGGTAGTCCATCTAGTCGAAAAAAAAAAAGATTTTTTTTCCTACCCTTATTATCAGTATTTCCGTCGATATGTTTGTCTGTGTCTGTTGGGTAGTCGATAGAGTCAAAAAAAAAATCTCAAAAATTTTTTTGAGATTTTTTTTTCTACCCTTATCAATATTTCCGTCGATGTTTGTCTGTCTGTCTGTCTGTCTGTTGGGTAGTCAGAAAAAAAATTTTCAAAAATTTTTTTTGAAATTTGTTCTTCCCTTATTATCAGTATTTCTGTCGATATGTTTGTCTGTTGGGTAGTCGATCTCGTCGAAAAAAACAATTTTTTCAAAAAAATTTTTTTTGAAATTTGTTCTACCCTCATTATCACTTTTTCCGTCGATATGTTTGTCTGTCTGTTGGGTAGTCGATCAAGTCGAAAAAAAAAAAATTTTTTGATCTCCCCTTATTATCAGTATTTCCGTCGATATGTCTGTCTGTCTGTCTGTCTGTCTGTCTGTCTGTCTGTCTGTCTGTCTGTCTGTCTGTCTGTCTGTCTGTCTGTCTGTCTGTCTGTCTGTCTGTCTGTCTGTCTGTCTGTCTGTCTGTCTGTCTGTCTGTCTGTCCGGTCCAGTGCTCCGTTAATACAATGGTGATTTCGATGAAACTTGGTTGGTAGGTTCATACCATGACCTAGTTGTGTGCAAATGAGAATCGTTACTATGGACACCACCGTTGCCTAGCAACAGGACTTTGAAATTTTTGAAAAAAATCATAAAAAAATTATTTTTTCGAAAATCAAAAATCGAGCCACGAGCGACTGTGGGCAGTACATTCAGCCATATTGTCAAAAATTTCCAGCCGGATTCTATGAAAAATGTCGGAGAAGATAGACTTTGAATGAACCCTTGTCGAAAACAATTAAAAAAAACGAAGTTCGTTTTATCTCAGAGACTACGAGTCAGATATACATGAAACTGGTATGGTAGGTTCATGGTATGTCCTAGTTATGTGTGAGAAAGAACCATTGCTAAGGACCCCTCCGTTGCCTAGCAACGGCCGACGACCCATGTCCGCCTACCGGCTTGTTATAATGCCTCTCATTTCGAATCTTAAAGTGCAGCAGATTACACAAGGAACTTGAGATTGATGACACAAGGAACAGCAACACAGAGCAGGACCCAAAGGAAAGCATTTGGACATTTCTGCAGTCATAACTTCTTCTTAACAAGACATCAGCCCAGGAAAGGAAAAAGGGGAGGAGCATATGGGACTTGAGTCAAATGGGTGGGGGGAGGGGAAAATATTTTGCTCATTACCTCTGCCAGCGAAGGTGGACAGAGGTTATGTTTTCACCCCCGTCTGTCTGAGCACGAGATCTCAAAAAATTATTGACGATTCGGACAAAATTTGGTGGACATGTTGCGTGTTTGTGACAAGGACGAGACGATTCGGTTTCGGGGAAGATCCGGATCCCGTTACAATAAGTTTTTATTTTTTTTTGCAAAGCGATTCTTCACCATCGAGAGATGGGGCTAAAAACGACACAGAGCACGATATTTTAAAACGTTGTGGACGAGTTACGACAAAACTTGATGGATGAGTTGGGGAAAAGTAACAAGAACAAGCCGATTCCATTTTGGAGGTCGGGATCCAGATCCGACCTGTAGTTGAGATGCAAAACGTAAACTGTTCAGCTTGGCGGAAGTATGCACTCTACCGAGTTCTAGTTTGCTGATGTAATAAGTGGATGTCTCCTAATGTTGGGCACTCAAGTTCAAGGTTTTGGACAATCAAGTATCAAATATCTCAATCATCTGGGTTTGTAATGACCATGAACACCGACTGGACATCTTCTCAAAGTATGCACCATACATCACAAGTGCTTCATTTTCTTGGGATCCTGAGTTCGTGTGGAATGATAGAAAGTTGGAGGGAATGATAAACTAAAATTGATTCAGAAAATGAATTAATCAAAAAGGTGAGCGACTTCCACACAAATTTCATGTACCAAGTGGCACAGCTTGGCAATGGCAACATAATTAAAAGTGACAACACGGTGCGGTTGCAATCATGGTGGTAAATGCATGGTCACCACACCGGTCAGAGAGCAAAAGACCCACCATTTGTGACATGGCGCGAGAGCCGCAGTAGATCACTCCAATGTACAAAAGCGAACCCGGAAGCCACGGCACAATGACAGTCCTGTAAGACACACTTCACCACCAAGCGTCACGACATTGAACACAGTCGAACCGCCCGAGCTGTTGAACACTTATCTGTAAAAATAAGCAACAACTATGTTCGACCTCCACCACCAACAAAGAAACTTTTAAACACCTACCGTTGTGAAAGTAGTTAAAATAAAGTAAACCATCTGTTGTTGCTGTAACCTCACTCCTTTTCAACAAGGAAGTGAAAATTTGGACAACTGGAAGCACCCGCTCCCTACAAGAGCCACCAAGGGGGTCATGTTATTATATTTATGCCTATTTTACTCCAAAGGGTCCCAGGATTACACATCCAAGAAACGGTTGCGATCGGTTCAGCCGTTTTTGCGGTACCTGGGAACAGACAGACGGTGAAATATAGTAAGATTCCATTTGAACTCGGTCTGCTTCTGTACTTCTCGTGTTAGGAGGATGGATCAAGCTCGATGGTATTCTGTCCGACAGGTTTTCAAATCGGTCTCGTGGCAAGGAATACACCTGAAGGTTTGCCGTTACCTTCACAGCAACAATTAGAGCAGGAATTTGTAATTTGTTCAAGGTGCCGGCGATAACTCACCCACTCTTCGCGAAGGACACAAAGGATCTTTAACTTCCACCAACTAATGCCGTAACACTTAACTTCCATTCAATGGAGTGTATTTATTGATGCAACATGTCACCTGTGAAACGCCAGGGTGACAATTTAGAGTCAGAAGGCAAATGCCATCTGACCTATCATGCCAACCCAAAAAGGATGACTATTGAAGAAATTTTCTCTAAAAAGGTCAGACTAAAAAGCCTTTGTGAGGGTTGGGTTGGCCGGTTTAGTGTTCCTATCTGAACCAATGGCCTCGTGATGCAGTAGGACATGGATCACCCATGTTCAAAGTTCAAATCCCATCTGCAATAGGTACAATTTGCCCATTAATACGAGTTCCCTTTCAAGGAACTTCGCCACAGGAGGTCATTAGGCCCATCAAAGCCTGCACTGTTATTACCAACTCGGAGTTGTTTGTCAGTACACTATCCTTTTTAAATGCTGAGCATCAAGCAAAGAAGCAGCACGTACCATTTATTAAAGTCTTTGGTGTGACCGAAGGGCAACGATGACTCATCGTAATAAAGAAAGGCCATAGAGCCTATTTAGTGTGGCATAAGAAACAGAGCGAGATATAATAAAACATTAATAATTGTTATTGTTGCATCAAGGAGCACCCATGACTGGTTTGTGAAGGTCTCAATGCCCACTACCTTTCAAGGAAGAGAAGTTAAGGTGCAGCTTTGTCAAAAAGTTTTCAATAAATCTCCATCATACATGTGCTACAGGAGTTTACCCACCATATGTACCACCTCGAGTGTGATGGAGCGGTTATACGCACCTTGACAGCTGATGCAGATCCACGAGACCAAACTGCCCGCAAGTGAACAGCAAGAGAAATCCAATTAATGTCTGCCATCTGAGAGCACACCGATCACACAACCAGGTGAACACCACCACTTAGTGGATTGAAACAAAATTACAATTTGGCATTTTTATATAAAGTCCCTTGCAGAGGGAAGTAAAACATCAACAAACTAGAAGGGCACTCGGTAGAGCGCATACCTCCGCCCCGTAATGCCTCATCCACGAGAACATATCGGGCCCAATACTTTTTTGAAATATCATGTTATACAGAACTGTATCGTTTCTGGCTCTGTCAATGCTGAAGAATCACTTTTAAGATTAAATAATGCTCGTACCCAGATCCAGATTCGAATCTTCACCAAAATCGAATCAAATCGTCCTTGCCACACACCCAACGTGTCCACCAAGTTTCATCCGAATCGTCCACAACTTTTTGAGATATCGTGCTATATATTGGTTTGACCCGATCTCTCAACGGTGAAGAATCACTTTAAAAATTCTAGTAGTCAGATCCGGATCCGGATCCGGACCTTCACCAAAATCTAATCAGTTTGTCCTCGTCACACACTGAACCTGTCCACAAAATTTCATCCGGATCCGTCCATAAGTCATCACGTTGTCTGCTATGTTTGTCAATGGTATTGCATTCCACCCAAAATTATTCTGTTCAATTGAAACAAGATCAACAATAAAGAGGGTGGGGGTGGGGGTGGGGGTGCTCGACTCTCGATAGCATCCCAAGTCACGTGTAGTTATCTTTCCACAATTCAGGAAGACAACCACCGAAGGATATGAAAACATATTCACAAATATCCTCCTCCACATCTCTCCAACTATTGTCTCCTCTGTTTGGATGGGTACCTGACTCCATCGCGGGGGTGGAGTCGCAGTTTACATCAAGAACTCCATTTATTTCTTACTATCCCTGTACTGCTCGCACCCCTCCAAATCTCCAAGTAAGCTAGCTGCACACATCCTGACACTTCTTCACACGTGGTGATTTTAACCATGCCAAGTTGCTGGGCATTGGTACCTTGCTCTTCAACCAGACAGGGAACGGCAGCAAACAACTTCTGTGACTCCATGGGCCTGACTTCCCACACGGTCTAGTGGTTAGGATACCTGGTTTACACCCAGGTGGCCTGGGTTCGATTCCTGTTCTGGGCACCACACTTACAGGAGTTGCGACCGCTAGTGTAGTGACTCAAGTAAAATTGAGTGGAATACAATCAAAAGGTGAGGGCGTGCGTAAAAGCAACAAACTACGATGTGAAAGCAACAAACCAAGTTCGCTCAATCAGATGATGATGATGATGATGATGATGATGATGATGGGCCTGACTCAATCTCTAAACTTTGACCTGAATTTCTGCCATTGGCAGAATCTCCATCTTGTGCCATGTCGTACCCTAACCCTCTGCTGGGACGACTGCATCTGCATCTCTCTGCTGATAAAGGGAACAAGTCCTTCAATCCTGGAAAATCTCAGTCTCACTCTATCGTCACAGAATGATAATCAAATGAACCCACTTCTCTATTTCCTTGGTCATCCACTGGAAGAGGTTCAGCCTCTTCATCAGCCATGACATTTCCAGTGAAAACCACCGAGCCAAACTGGCCTCCAAAGCCAGCCGTCGATTGGACATCCTCCATCGGGGAAAATCTTTCTTTAGAAAAATCATAATTACTCTCAGACCACAAGGCCTTCATCTGAACCTTAATGGAGTACTACTTTCACCTTTCGGCTGGCACCCCCACCTCACACCCATCATGTTTTGATGTTGTGGTATCCAAGGCCCACAATATCATTGGCATCTCTGAATATGAAGCAGAATCTCTGGGCCTGTTGATCCCAAAATCTTACTGCTCACATCCACTCATTTGTATTGTTCCTCTTTTCTCCAACCGAAGGAACCAAAATTCCTGTCTGTTCAATCTCATTTTTCTCTCCACAGCTTAACCAACTATATCTATCTATACATATATACGTATATTTTTTACTGAAACTCTCATCACGTATGTATGTATGTATGTTCCCGAAATACAGCGAAAACGCTACATGACAGTGCAAACATTTTAGTGCCATCTTACTCACCATTCGCCGGCGATGTGCAGTATCAAGTTTCGTTCAAATCAGGCAACAAAAAATTATTTAAAAATCAATTCCCGATTCAGTCAAGTACTCTTGGGGATGCAAACAACCTCAGCGGTATAGTTCGCTGGAGCTATCTTTTTTTTTTTTCTTGAAATGATTTATTTTTAAATCTTCAAACATTTAATATAGACAAAGAACGATTTCTTTTTAAGCATAAAATAAACCGCCATTTTGATGTAATACTTCCATATTCGTTAATAAATAAAATTGTGTTTAGAAGATTACGCACAATAATTTCTTCGACTTTCTTTTCTCGGTTTTTTTTTTCACATTGACCCGCAATATCAAGTTTCGTTCAAATCGGGCAACGAAAAAAAATTATTAAAAAATCAATTCCCGATTCAGTCAAGTACTCTTCGGGATTATTTGATCAATGCAAACAACCTCAGCGGTGTAGTTCGCTGGAGCTATCTTTTTTTTCTTTTTTTTTAATCAACCGCTGTCACAACGGGAACCCAATGAGTTAACAGGTCATCTAGTTACCCAAGTAAAGCGTTTCTCAACCTTTGATGGCCCATGGCCCCCCTACCGAGTCGCTTAACAATCGTGGTCTCCTGCCCTTCAATAAAAGATGCAGATTTCGTTTTATGAAATTTATTTACTCTGTATTGCTAAGAAAAATGTTTACTTTGATTTATCTTTTAAGACTATCAATGAGACACTTGCTGTTGGGCTTGTCTGATGAGGCCTCTTGTGTGCGGCTCCGTCTTGGACACAGCAAGGCGAATATCGTTCCCAAAGTCAAGACGGTTTGTGGACTTCGTTATAATGGTCGCAAGGTCAGAAAATCCAGATTCGCAAAGATATGTTGTGGCGAATTGAATGAGCATTATGGATGCCTTCTTGCTGAGTAGTGGATACGCATCCTGAACAGACAACCAGAAGGTGGAGAGGTCTTCTTTGTTACTGAAGACCAGCTTCATTGCTTTTGAAACCTTCAACTCTGCCAGCTCCTCTGCTTCGTCTTCAGTAGGTTCAATTTTGGCGTTAATCGGGTCTTTGTGCCACGGCGGAACATCCAACGGTGCATCGTCGAAATACGATTTGAACTCGGCGGAGAGATTGTCGAGATGTCTAGTGATGCAATCTTTGATGCCGATGGGAAGCTCAATCCTCTGCGTCTGCAGGTGCTCGTCCAAGAAAGGAAACGAGGCAGTGGACCCGGCCTTGATTCGTGCCTGCCAGACTTCCATTCGAGCAGACAGTCTGGCAAGCTTGTCTTGAACGTCACTGACTGTCACATCACGGCCTTGCAAGGACTGGTTCATTTCGTTGAGTCGGCCGAATATATCGGCCAGGGAGGTGAGCATCATGACGAACTCTTCATTGTCGAAGTGGACATGGAGGATGTTTTCGTTGTCTCGCAGGAAGATTTCCACCTCAACCCGGAGTTCATACAGCCGAGAGAGGCATTTCCCCCTCGATAGCCAACGGACTTTGGTGTGGAACAGAAGTCCAACATGTTCCGCTCCCATTTCATTGGCCAGGAGTTGGAAGAGCCGATGATTTTTGGCCTTCACATGAATGAAGTTGATCACTTTGACCGCGATGTCCATGACTTCCAGCAAACGAGGCGGAAGAGTCTTTGATGCAAGAGCGTATCGGTGTAGCGAACAGTGGGAGGACGTCACATGGGGCCATTCGTTCTTCACAAGCGTGACGAACCCTCCTTTGACGCCGAGCATCGCTGGGGCACCATCACTATAAATGTGCTTGAAATTCTGCCAACCGAGTCCATTAGCTTCAAAAAAAAAAAAAAAAAAAAAAAAAAAAAAAAAAAAAAAAGAGTCCACAATAGCTTTGATATCTGCTGCTGTCATTGTGGTTGGCAGGGTATTGCAAAACAAGAACTCTTCCTTCATCTTTCCCTTTCTCTCATAGCGAGCGAAGGCGATCAACTGGCTCTCCAGGGCGGTGTTGGTAGACTCGTCTAATTGAAAGCTAGCCTGGAGCGTGCTTTGTTTGATTTCGGAGCAACCTTGATGGCACACATCAGCGGCCATGTCGTCAATCCGTCGTCGGATCGTGTCATTAGAGAGCGAAACTTGCTGGATCTTCTTTTTCGCCTCTGGTCCGATCATCAATTCCACCATTTTCTCTGTACATGGCTTGATAAGGTCCTCAGCAATAGTGTGCGGCTTCTTGCACTTCGCAATTCGGTATGCCACTTCGTAGCTGGATTGAAGAGCAGGTTTTTCTTCTGGCCGGAATCAAAATTTGGGAAGTGTCGCTTCACGGTCATATTGTGATCATTTCGCAGACAGAGCGTTGATATTATCTTCCTTCCTTCCGGGATGCATCTTGTCGCGATGGTTTGAAAGTTTGGAAGGACGTAGTGACGCATTTGACATCACGACCGAGCAGTGCAGACATTTCGCGCATTCCATGCCATCTCGACTGACATTCGTGAATCCAAACTTCACATAGCTGTCATTCCATTTTCGAACCTTCGACATCTGAGAAAAAAATTGAAAAAAACAAAATTCTCACGTTTTTATAAACATTGGTTTACTATGAATGCTCTGTGGGCTCCGCCTTCTCTTTTAAAATCGTGGCTAAACTCATCTACCCTTTTTACTTTGACACTATGACCGGAGACTCGTCACCTTAATTGTACATTACAAGCTTCTGCATTCTGAATCGCAGTTTTTTGGCGTCCGCTCATGGCCCCCTGGTCGAAGGCCGATGGCCCCCTTGGGGGGGCCACGGGCCCCCGGTTGAGAAACGCTGCTCTAGTATATACACAAATCTTGTTGGTATTGGCGACCACGACTCCCCCCCCCACCACCAACCAACCAACAGGTCAGGTATGGGAGCATGTGCCAGAACAGCGCGTCGCTGCGTCCACTTTCAGCCGGTACTCCAGGGGCCTCCTTCTGGCCATCCCCCAGGCAGATGCCAGGCCCATCCCCATCTCCTTGAGATGATGGTCAACCTGCTGCAACCACGAGGCACATGGTCGGCCCACTGGCCTGCTCCACTCATGACACCCTCTCGCTGAGAGAATCTGGTGAGCAGGATCAGCGTCAGGAAAACGAGCCACATGTCCATACAGCCGCAACTGATGCTCACGGACTATGCAGGTAACAAATCTCATCTGAGTCTCTCTCAGCAACTGCTCGTTGGACACAAAATCCGACCAGCGATAGCCAAGGATTCTCCGAAGAGACCTGGTACCAAAGGAATTAAGTCTCTGTCTCAGATCCTTGGTCAGAGTCCAAGTCTCACATCCATAGAGCAAGACTGGAAGTACCAAGGACCTGAAGACTCGGACTTTCGTCCTCCCGCACAGGTACCGGCAGCGCCACACCCCATGATCCAGTGAATCCATGACTCCCAGGCCCGACCTAGATGTCTATTGACCTCTGACTCGCAGCCAGCAGAGACATGAATATCACTGCCAAGGTAAGTGAATCTCTCCACGACCTCAACATGTTCACCACAAACAGACACAGACAGGACAGCAGCATCCAATATGTCACCGAAAGCCTGGATCTTAGTTTTGACCCAAGAAACCCGTAATCCCAGTGGCTCCGACTCCTCATTCAGCACCTTGAGGGCCCCCAAGAGGATGTTTAAAGTCTCCGCAAAGATGACTGCATCATCTGCAAAATCAAGGTCCGAGATCTTGACATTCCCAAACGATGCACCGCAACTTGATCTCTTCGACATCCTCCCCAAAATCCAGTCCATACAAGTGCTGAAAAGTGTGGGGGCAAGTACACATCCCTGACGAACTCCAGTAACAACTGGAAATAAGTCAGAGATGGTACCACCACACTTCACAGCACTCTCAGTACCAGAGTAGAGTTCAGACATCAGATCGATCAGTTTTGGTGGCACCCCACGAAGACCAAGAATCCTCCAG
The DNA here is from genome assembly GCF_056783735.1 of Eptatretus burgeri. NCBI lineage: Eukaryota > Metazoa > Chordata > Myxini > Myxiniformes > Myxinidae > Eptatretus > Eptatretus burgeri. Next base: position 76,113,191 of record NC_140964.1, read on the forward strand.
AGGACATCCCGATTCACTGAATCGAACGCTTTACAGAGATCAACATAGGGTGCAAGCAGCCCCTGCCGAAACTCTCGTCTGCATTCGGTGAGGACACGAAGGGCAAGGATACGGTCAATCGTTGACCTCTTTGGTGTAAAGCCTGACTGCTCTGGACGCTGGTGCTCAAGCAGATGGTGGAGAACCCTATCGAGAATTATCCGAGCAAAGACCTTGCCCGGCACTGAGAGCAGCGTCACCCCTCGGTAGTTGTTGCAGTCTTGGCGATCACCCTTCCCTTTCCAGAGAGGGACAACAAGGCCCCTCTTCCACTCAGTTGGGATGATGCCTGTGTTCCAGGCAGAGCACAAAACTGCATGCAACGACACGAGTGCAGCATTTCCACCAGCCTTGAGAAGTTCAGCATGGATGCCACAGATCCCTGGAGCTTTGCCCCGTTTCAACTGGTTCACCGCAGCCCGTGTTTCCACAAGCGAAGGTGGACCACAGTTGATTCGAGGGTCAGCAACAGGGATTGTAACACCCTTGACGTCCAAGTCGACAGCTGGGGGATCAGCCTGGTACAACCGCTCAAAGTAACCGGCCCAGTGGGCCTTCACTTCAGACTCCTCTGTCAAGAGCCTACCACTCTCTGCTCTAACTGCAGTGCTCCGAGGGATGGGCTTGGATGAACACAATGCGCTAATTCCCCTGTAAGAGGGACGAGAATCACCTGTCCACAGGTGATGCTCTACCCCCTCACAGATTCCTCACACATAGGCCTCCTTGTCCACCCTCAGTGCACGTACGGTTTTACGCCTCAGCTCCCCGAACAGCTCAGCTCTGCCATTCAGCCCGGCCCTGTGACTCTGGTCAATGGTATCCAGTGTCCCTTGAGAGACAAAATTCTTCTTTGCCCTGCGGTGAGTTCCAAGACATCCACCGGCAACATCAAGGATGGTGGTCTTGAAGGTACTCCACAACTCTTCAGGACCCTCCAAAGCACCCAGACCCCCCAAGTGTCCACTCAGCCTGTTCGCAAACTCCTCAGCTACTCTCTCATCCCTGAGCTTGCCAACATCCAGCCAAGGCTGGGATGGTACCATTCTCCAGGATTTAAGGTGCAGCTTTGGAGTTGCTACAACAAGCCTGTGGTCAGTACTGAGGAACTGAGCACTCCGGTAGACCCTGCAGTTCTGGATCATCCTCCAACGACTGTCAATGAGGACATGGTCAATCTCCTTTGCCACACCGCCAGCGTTGGAATACCAAGTCCAGCGATGAGCTTGTGGGCGCTGAAACCATGAGCCAGCCACCCTAAGTCCATGACTTCTTGCAAATTCAAGGAACTTATTGCTATTCTGGTTCATAGTTCCTGACCCATGGGGACCAACACACACCTCATAACCATCCCTATCAGTTCCAGTCGATGCATTGAAATCCCCCAAGACTAGAAGTGTATCTCGTCTGGGGCACTGATCAACCACAGACTCGAGCGTGGCATAGAATGCGTCCTTCACGGTGAGATCACTCGCTTCAGTCGGAGCATAAACAGAGACCAGGGAAATGACACCTAAGGAGTGACGAATCCTTAATCTCATAATACGCTCGTTAACCGGTGTTACCTCAATTATCATTGGAGTCAGCTTATTGGATACAGCTACAGCAACTCCTTGAGCATGGTAACCATCAGAGCGACCAGACCAATAGTAGGTGTAACCACCCACCATTATCTCGCCGCAATCCGGTCTCCGAACCTCAGAGAGAGCTGCAATCCCGATGTTCAAACGCTTGAGCTCAGGTGATCATCCTCTCTTAGGGATAGGACATTCCAGGCACCCACCCGAAGGGACCGCCTCAGGTTAACCCAAGGAGACCGCCGTCTGGTGGACGACACCTCAGCACCACTCCGACACACTCTCCTGCACTCTGACCCAGGGATGTTACCCTGTGGTTTCCCTTCTATCATCAAATATTGGGGGTCCCGAAGGCTTTGCCCCAATCCCGTCATCCGGTGAGCTGCCCTGCGAAGGTAAGCTGCACAGGAGGTACTCCCACGGAGTGGGTTTTCAGATTTTTTTTGTGTTTTGCAGAATGAAGGGTTTTACGGTGACCAGAGTGCAAATCCTGCCACCAACCTCCGAATAAAAAAGTAACCCAACTGCAGGAGGACGTCCGCAGACACAGTTGGGCACTAGATATGGATGGCCGTTGGCTCACAAGGAGCTCCTCCGCCCTTTGACAGGTTTTGTTTTTAATACTGCTGGGTGTCCATATCCAAACACCCTCCTCACCAAAAAACCTGGTGGGGGAGATGGTTTAGTCGCCGACAACCCGACCATGGAACAGGTTAGTACAGGTTTACATGGTACCTGTAGCAGGTCACAGATCTAACCTGACCTGACATTTTGTGTCCAACCAACCATACTTGTGGTCTTTTCTGCCTTCATTAACCCTCTCCAAGCCCGCTCCTACCTTTTCAGGTTATTGGGTTTTCTCACCTCTGCTGTAGGATATCTGCCAGCCCAAACCACACCAACAACCCAAGGTGTTAACAAAAGTGGAAATGCTTGAAGGAAAACAAAGACTATTTATTTGGTGAAATGTTTTTCTTGGTGTTTTCATGAAATGTTCTCCAATCTTCCAGCCTGAATGAAGAGCCCAAAATAAGGTCAGTTTTGTCAAAGTGCAAGCAATAACCTTGGCTGAACAACTGGACGTGAAAGGGGCAAGGAAAATGAGCTTTATGTGTGCGTGGGTGATACAAAGATGACTGAGAATCATAATGGTGTGTGTTCGTGCGTTTGCACTGTTAGTTCAACTCTGATAATTGCAAATAACTGAAGGAACTGTTGATGCAAATTCAAGAATTTGTTTGATTATATTAGTTAAGTGTTTCTACATTTTGAATGAATGATTACAAATGCTATAAATCGGATTTGTTTATAGATAAACCAGGACATCACCATTTTAAGCCAGTTCAATCAGACGATTGATTAGTTAAAGTGCAGCATAAGTGAATCTCTCATCTTTCTATTGCAGTTTTTGATGATGTCATGGTGATCATGATATTTCAGTCGCTCATGCTAGCTACACGGTTTAAGTGTTCACAATATTTACGCACTAGTCCATCCAATGACAACACGCAATTTGGCTCAATACATCGCTTGGTCCATCAAATTAAATTGCTGAGAGAATGCTTTTATTAGCAGAATTGCTAATGTGCTCGTTCTCCCAAGCCAGAAGTAGAGGGAATGACGTGGTTTGTAACAGCATGACACACCAACGTAATGAAGCAGAAAATGTTGAGAGAGAGAGAGACAGAGACAGAGACAGAGACAGAGAGAGAGACAGAGACAGAGACAGAGACAGAGACAGAGACAGAGACAGAGACAGAGACAGAGACAGAATGACCCACAAAATTATCCGGTTTATTTATTTGCTGGTTACTGATCAGTGTCTGTGAGCACCACATAAGCACATTGAATTTCAAAAGTTACGTCTACACTGAATATAATCTCAGGTCTTGAAGACAGCTGTTCGCCACCATCTCAGATCATCTCCCGTCCAAAACCATGGTATTTTCTACTTCCATTAACCCTCTCCAAGCCAACGTCTTTCCAAGTCCCCAGTTTTTCCCTTCCTGAGAGTTTGCTTCTGTATCCATCTTGTCCACCCCGACCCTAATTTGTCCCTCAACGCTGCTGTTGGTGTGTCTGTCCCCCCCCCCTTCTTTCTTCTGTTACATCCCGATCCATTCTGTTGTCCAACTCCTCCATGAGCCTCCACTGTGTGCAAAAGAAAAAAAAGAATATTGGGGAAAAACTGCTCACTGCCTTTTTTGGAGACAGCGACAAAGCAGGCACCTTATTGGTCCCATATTCATCGAAGTGACAGTTACGTCACCCTGGTATGTTGTGATGCCTTAAAACGACTTTTTAACTGAGTTTGTGTAACCAGCACGCAACGGTTCACGCAGGATGATGCAATTCCACAGAGTGCGAGAGGTCTCCATTTTGTCCAGAAAACTATTGGTGTGGAATGACTTTACTCTCACGTAGCCCCAACTTGAAACATGCGATTACATTCGATCAGGACAAAGTGTCCTGTGTATTATTTATTTATTTTCGATACAAAAATTGAGGCTTTTACAAGAGTGAGATGGCAGAAGGTAAAAAGCAGCAAATGGACAGTAGTATTGTGAGGAAACAGTTGGACACATAAACGACCAGGGAAAGAAAGAAAGAGACAGTAACTTACAAGTAGTAGTGTTGGATAAGGTAGGGTTAATGGGGGTAAAAAAAAGATTGTGGGTTGGAATGGTGGGGAGAATGGAGGGGGGGGGGGAGTTGACGCAAGTGGAAAATTAGCTTTGATGCCTTGGAGGAAATAGAGCAATTAAACCACCAAAGGTTTCAGACCAGGTCACTCTACCCTGGATATGTTGCTTCTGCTCTCCCAACAATGGATGGAGGTCCTCAATGCCAGACAGGAAATCCGAGTCGTGTCCCTGGACGTATCACGTGCTTTTGACATGGTCTGGCACCCTGCCCTGCTCACCAACTCTCTTCCTATGGTATCCAAGGCCATCTCCACTCATGGCTCGCAGACTTCCTCTCCTGTCACAGTCAACGTGTGGCCCTAAATGGAGTTCTTTCAATCCCCTCTTCCTGTCCAGGCTGGAGTTCCTCAAGGTAGCGTTCTGGGCCCTGTTCTTTTTCTGGTTTTCATCAATGATCTCTCCGACTCTCTGGAAAATCCTCTATATCTCTTTGGTGATGACTCCACCCTCTGCCGTACCATCGGTCATCTCTCAGACCGGCAAGCAGCAGCTTCTCCGCTCATTGCAGATCTGGATAAAAGCACAAACATGTCTTTCAATCCAGACAAATATCACACTCTCACTACGTCTCTCTGAAAGGACCGTTTAGAACCCCCCCCCCCCCAATCCACTTTCTCAACAATCCTCTGGAAGAAGTCCTTTCTTTCAAGCTTCTACGTCTCACTATCTGCCATGACCTTTCCTCGGAAAGCCACATTTCAAACCTCGCCTCCAAAGCCAGTCGCCGACTGGGAATCTTCCGGAGTGCAAAGTCCTTCCTCAGCCCACCTGCGCTCCTGACCACTTACATAGCTTTTGTCCGCAGCCTGATGGAGTACTGCTCTCCCCTCTGGGCTGGTTCTCCTGCCTCCCACCTTTCTCGGCTTCACGCTGTAGAAACCAAAGCATTTTGGATCATTGGCATCTCCCGCAATGAAGCTGAGTTTTTGGGCCTCTCACTCTCTCACCGCAGGCTGGTCGGTGGTCTTTCTGTCTTATACCGTCTCCTCTCCAGCCTCACCCCCCCAACCCCACTCTCTCTGTGATTTGTCCCCACCACATTTCCGCAGGGCGCTCAAGGTCCGCCAACAACCCCCTTCTGGTAAAACTACGAAATTCACGAATCACTGCTCACCTTCATTCTTTCATGCCTCTTTTTTCCCGCCTTTGGAATAAACTCCCTCACTCTATTCAATCCCATTCTTCCCTCCAGGCCTTCAAAACAGTTGTTCATCACCACCTCTTATCATCCCCCATCCAAATCCTCGTTCTTTTCTTCCCTCGATAATCCACCCAAGCCCACCTCCTTCAAATTCCCTGCAATGTCCATCTTGTATTCCCCATGTTCCCTGCCCCATCTCTCTCCCTTCCACAGATCTCCAAATGTCTTTGTTCCCCAATGTTTTGTCCTTCCCACTCCCGCCCCTCTTGTCTCATGCCCCCCCCTTGCTGTGCGTTGTGTGTTAGCTCTCACACGAGCCTCGACTCGACAAGGTATACAAAAATAAGGTTGTTCCACAAATAGGAAATAAATTGAACAAAAGAGTTGATATGTGCAGTCAACCTGGATTGTGGGAGTTCACCAAAGAGGGGGTTAATGGAAGAACGTGTCATGCTGGAGAAGTTGAGCAGGGTTGGAGGACAGATCGCAGAGGGAGTTTGACCAGATGAGAGTCTGTTTATAAAAAACAAACAAACACAGACATGCCTACGATGTGAAAGCAACAAACCTTGTGCTTCTGCCTCATCGCATGAGATTCCAATAATGTTGAGAGCTGTAGATGCTACAGAATTCAGGAGAGACACATGTGATGATGCGGAGCCAACCCATAATGGAGAGCAGAACTCGATTGAGTTACAGTCAAAGGTTGAGCGATTGTGATTTTTCAATGAGGGTAGGTAGTAGATTAATTGGGCTTCTAGTGCAGTCATTCAAATGAATGGGGGAAACTCTGTGATTTAAGGTTAAAAAGCCCGAAACAGGAGTCTGATTTTCTCCCCATTTACCCCTCTCCCATGCAAATGAAATGAAAAAAAAACTGTCTCAAGACTCAAAAGCTCGAACCAAGAGTTTAATCTCTGTCCCCTTCCCCTCCTCCACCCTCCAACCCCCTCCTCCCCGCCCCCCCCTCAATGTTAAATTGGGACCAACTTAAATTGGGATTATAATTAAGATCTGTCCCATTGAGACACTGATTAAAACAACATTTCTTTTATATTATCATTCCATTCAAAGAGTAAGCCAATGAATATTTGTCCATGTTCTACTTCAGGTAATAAATTAATTTTCCAATTACATTCATCACCATCGAGTATGTTCACAAATATTATTTTGGAACTTAGTTCTTGGTCTAAATATCTTTGTTGAGCAGAGATAAAATGATAAACTTCTCTTAATGCTCTTGTTTGATGACCTCCTGAGGCACACATTATTTTCCTTAAGCTCCACCCACTTTTCCTAAGCCCCACCCTATTTTGTGAGGACCACCTACTCTTACATCATTTCCAGTTAATCTCTTTTCCAAAGAATTTTCCAGAATTTCCAAAGGAAACCACACCCACCAGTGTTTCTATATAAAGGCTTGAAACCCAGACTGATTTTAAACATATTTTTACTTTTACTGGGAATGGACTGCTGTGCTGAGCTTGAGTGGGATGACTTTGGAGTTCCTTGGAATTCTACTACTTGTATGGAAATAAACCTTCAAGTTGATGAACTGGATTCAAACCTCTTATCTATTGAGGCAAGATTTTCTTTTCCTATCTACAGAGTTTGATTTAAGCATGTAATCATTTAATAATTAAATCACTTAATTAATACATTATTATTTTCTCTCACAGGAAATTGTATCAGAAATACAAAATGAAAATACTGCTTTTGCCACAACTTGGGACGAAATTGTTGGTTTGATTGAAGACCTTATGAGCGAACAAGACGCAGAGAACGAGCTCAACCTTGATGACTCAACCAAAAAGAGTTATACTTTGGAGACCCGCAAAATCCTGAAAAAGAGTTTTACATCGATGGTACTCATTGTGAGTCATCAAGACAATACCCACTGAACAAGTTATACCTTGATGAGCCAGAATACAAGTTTTACCTTGGAGACTCACAAATTTTGAAAAAATAAAAAATAAAAAAAAATAAAAAAAAAAAAATCAGGAAATGAGTTCTGCCTTGATGGTTTAAATAACTGCCTTGGAGACTCGGGAAAAGGGTTCTGCCAAGATGGTTCGAAATATGGAACCTACCTTGGAGACTCACAAATTTTGAAAAAAAAAAATCAGTAAACGAGTTCTGTCTTGATGGTTTAAATAACTACCTTGGAGACTCGGGAAAAGGGTTCTGCCAAGATGGTTCTAAATATGGAACCTACCTTGGAGACTCACAATTTTTGAAAAAAAAATCAGGAAATGAGTTATCCCTTGGAGACTTTGTAAGTTGGTTTTATTTTGGAGACTTCAAATGTGGGTTATGGCTTGATAACTCACAATGTGATACATATCTTGGAAACTCAACAGGAATGTGGTTATACCTTAGAGACTTGGAAAGTTGGGTTTATTTTGGAGACTTGAAATGTGGTTTCTAAACATATCGATGTAGTTTTGTTGCATGGTGCTTGATGAGAGCAATATCAAGAAAGTTCTGGGAAGAAGATGCAGGAAGGTTCTTACTCCCCCTTTCTACTTCAAACTTGAAAGCCTTAAAAGACAGAATTGGAAGAAGAGAAAAAAAAAACATATTGTTGAAATACGTATTTAAAACAAGGACAAATGTGTCCAAGAGCAGCGTCCTTAAGGTTTTGTCGGCTCAAAAAAAAAAAATTAAAAACAACAACAACTTCCGAGATTTCGTCACGTGCCTTCATTAAGCCATAGCAAAACCCGTCAAAATGCATTTACTATATATAGTGTATTTACGAAATAAATAATATTTACGAAATTACAATACGATAAATGGAATAATCTTTAAATAGTAACGTGAACTTTTCGAAACTTTAAAGCAAATGTCCGAATAAATTTAAAAGTTCATGATAGACGCTCTCAAAAGGCACCGTCTATGTGAGGATGTGTACATGTGCTCAATATTTAAGGAGATCCGGATCTTGTATAAACAAGAGCAGAGTCTGAGATATTAAGGTTTTGTCTTCACAAGAAGAAGAAGAAGAAGAAGAAGAAGAACAAAAAGAAGAAGCAGAAGAATGCCAAGCTCTCGATGAGCAGCGTTCGCTACGCGAGACGCTGATAAAAAGATATTGTGTTGGACAAGGGTTGGGTTGGGGTTGAGATTTTGAATGTGAGGGTTAGGGTGGGTTCAGATTGATTATGCTCCCTGTTCTATTATCACACACACACACACACACACACACACACACACACACACACACACACACACACACACACACACACACACACACACACACACACACACACACGTTAAGCCTTGACTATGTAGTTGAGGATTCTGTTTGGGTTTCACAGATCGAAGAACGTCCCCCATTGCACACACACCAACAAACAAAAGTTAAGCCTTGACTGACTATTCAGTTGAGGATTCTGTGTTTGGGGTTCACAGATCTAAGAACGAATCCCTTGTGACACACAATATATATATATATATATATATTTTTTTTTTTTTTTTTTTTTAAATTTAACCCTCGGCAGATGCCACCTGTTATACACCTTGGTCCTCGAGTGTCCATAAAGGTGTATAGTGGAGGGGAGTGAAGGGCCAACCCATTGCTCCTATGAGTATTATCTGCTTAGTTTTGTCTTTTGCAATTCCTGTAAATAAAATGAACCTAAAATCTCTTCCCCCTTTAAATCATATACCTTATAAGTCCAAGGAACTGTATCTATAACAACAACAATTTTAAAAAGTTCATTTGTCCACTGCTTTGTATAACCTTTTTCAAAATGAGATTTCCACCTATATATTCTTATATTACGATATCACCAACTTTGAACTTAGGTTTTCTGACATTAATCTCTTTTTCATATTTTAATTTTATAAATGTTTCTGATGGTTTCGTATTCGTTGAAGTGTGAATCGTGTCATTATACTTATCTACAATATCCTGAATGAAAGATGACCATTGTTGAGAACAGAGTTGTGTGAATTTTTTTTATATAGTCTCTCTTTTAAAGTACGATTAAAGCACTCAATAACAACGGCTTTTCCTTCATTAAAGGTACTGTATAATGTAATGCTGTTATTTTTTAGAAAATTCATAAATGTCTTGTTATAAAAACTCTCTACCCTCATCAGTCCACAATTTTTTAGGTTTTCTCTTACTTTTATTAAATATCTGTTGAAAGGCTAACATAAGAGTATTACCTGTTTTGTTTTTTAAAGGGACAACCCACGCATATCTACTCCTCAAATCAATAACGGTTAAAGCATACTTGTACCCCTTATCATTATTGAGTTCAATCAAATCAGCGGACCAGATATAATCAACTTCCTTGGAATAAACCTTCCTTCTATGAAACTTTGTGAATATTGGTTTATGTAATTCATCAGCTAATTGTTCTTCAGTCTTAATGACATCATTGGAGCCGATAAGTTTTTTGAATTTCCAAGCCCAAGTTTCAATTTAGTACTGATCATCTTCTTCACGATGAACCTATCAACTTTTTCTTTCAAGGTTGGATTTTGTATCAGAGACAAATTATACAACATTTCTCTATCGGCTTAATGCTTTTCTTCCAAAGTTGTAGTATTCCCATAATCAATATAGTGCCTCAGGCACACTTCATCAACCCTATTGATGGGTTTACTCCATGGTTTAGGATTGTCTGCCTCATCTAATCCTTTTATCCAAGTTTGTGCCTGGACCACAGAAAGAATACCCTGGTAGATGTAATTCCCCTGGTATTCCAGTAGTTGTAAATTTACTTCCTGATAAAAACTTTTGTACATCTCCTCCACGTTTGTGTTTGGAGATAAATTGACTCTTTTTTGAACCACACACTGAACATGTACCTTTTTGTATAACCCTGTTATTTTTACTTTTAAAATATGAGATATTTTTAGTATTAGTTTTCTTTTTACATTTGAGACAATAAGTCATTTATTTATGAGAAAAATTCCTACAGAGTGCAAAAACCTTTTTAGTTTCCATCATGCACATTTGAATCTTAATTTTTAAAACATAAAGAATCCTCAGAAATGTATTCACTCTCTCCTCCATTTATTTAAGAAAAAAATGAAAAACTTTAAAAGTCAATAACTTTCCCTTCAAAACGATGTCAATAGTCTTGTCGAAAATATTTCTAATAGACTTGTCAATTCTTTGTTTTCCTCCTCGGTACATTGAGATTTATTTATTTTCTATAATACCTCCAATCTTTTTTTAATCTCACTGGTTTCCATATTTTGCTAGTTATTTATTCTCTCTCTCTTTCCTTCTCTCTCTTCTCCCTCTCCTCCTCTCTCTTCTCCTTTTCCTCCTCTTCTCTCTCTTCCTCTTCAACTCCTTCCTATCCTTGAATCACTTACACCCCATAGAATATCATATATATATTCATCAAGATTTCTTGTTATTCCTGTATCCAAAATATTTTTTTTTACAACAGGAAACCAATAAAATTTCTTCTGGATTTCTAAAAGAGCCTTGTGTTTTCTTAACTTTATAATTTTTTCATTATTTAACATTTTAATTAAATCCAAAGTTGTCGGTTTATCAACATCAGTATAAAGCCAATCTTTTATTGAAAATACCTCATTCTTGTGTTGTAGAGCATATTTATTAAAATACCGAATACCCTTTTCTTGAAGGTATGCTTGGACACAGAAATGATAATTTTTTTTGAAGCCTTCTTGCTGTCATTTATTAGAAATATATGACAGAATAATATTATGACACGAAACACCTCCCCATAGTTAAATAATTTTGTATTTCTTTACTTATTATATATAACCCTGTTTTCATGATATAAACTAGGGCAAAACCATTATTATATTTACCCTTATTAAATTCTTTTATTTGTTGTTTACGAATCATGCTTCCATAAAACTCATTCTCTGCACCAAGTGGATAATATTCTTCCTTACGAGACTGATTTAATTGTTTCAGGTCTTCTAGGTCAATTTTAAATGACCAATTATACCCTAAATCATTCATTTCATACCCCCATTGTTCTATTCTCATACAAACGATACGCCCTTCTTTATAAAAAAAAATTATTTCAATTGGAACTGTGAATTCTGTATGACCTGGAGATAAAATCAACACTTCTGTATCTTTGGAAAACACGGCCGTTTTATTTAAGGATATATATTGTGATAAATCACTTAATCTCACCAAGTCATTCGCGTCAGTCGGGCTTGGATAATTTTTTAATTTATAAGCATTTTTCATATTAATATTTTTTGTTATACTATATTTCTGTCGTTCAGCCTGTGCCTTTGTGTAATAATTTGATAAATCAATATCCAGTTCTTGGGATACACCAAAGATAGAACCATCTTTACCAACATAAGTCATTTATATTAGATTAAAAATAATGTCATAAAATTTTTTAATATTTGTTGAGTTGAAATAACACATAGAGACAAAATTGACCACAACACTTGGAATTTAATTCTTAGACTTGAAATGTTTGATAAATAAACACCATTCTGTAAGAATTTTATAACTTCAACAGGTAGTGGAAGACCAAAACTATCAAAATAATATTTGTCTTGACTATTAAAAATACAAACCCAATGAGAACCTTTCCCATTATTATCTTCTAAGTTCATAATAATATTATTTGTATGTTTAGGCACATTTGTTAATTCATCTCTCAAACAAATAACCACATTATGAATTTTTAATTTCTTACAATATTTGACAAGTTGTAAATTTGATGTATTCTTTCCAAATTCTTTAAACCACTCATCAATGCTCATTTATTTATTAGAAAGATATAATCCATTACCCCTTTTAGTTAATTTTACACCTGCTTGTGCGATAGAAGAAAGCATATCTCCAACTAACAATCTCGCTTTATCAGACAGACTTTCAAGTTTTTCAGCAAAATCTACAATTACACCACTTCCTCTAATTTGTTTCTCCAACTCTTTGTTATGTCTTTCCAATTCTTTTTGAGCCCGGAGTTGAGCCTTCCTTCCGTTGGAAGCTTTCACCGCTGTTGAAATACCACCCGTCATTGCTCCAACCGCACTTAAACCAGCAAATAAAGGAATGAGAAATGGGAGAATTCCTCCACTCATCTCTCATTGAATATTTTTTCAACATTGGTTTTGTCATTTTAATTTTAAGTGAGCCAATATCGTTCAAGATTTTCACCTGTTATCTTGTGAGCAAAACATCAATTCTTACTGCTCCTTTTCTCTGAATTGTATTAACGTTAATCATAAAAGGCTTTTGATTTTGAACACAAGATGATAGTTTATGAAGATTGATTTGATTAACATATACCCCAGTTGGTACTTTGCCACTCATTTATTTAACAAAAAATTATGTGAGACTAATCATAACACCATTATCTGTATTAATCTGTAATTCTGTTTCTTCCAAAAGCAAACAATATGTATCAACTTCTTCACTCTCTCCTCTTTCAATGTATATGGAAGTATCCACTCGATTAGACTTTATAGTTTCCTTTTGAGCACTCAGATCAAACGCATAGATTGTATACAAACTTCTAAATGCTGTCATATCCAAAATAGGTTCTTTATTTCCATTACTTTCACATACCTTTTGGTAAGACTTGTATGCTTCAGCATAATCATTTTTTTCCCAATTAATTTCCAATCTATCTCATGGATAAAATGTTCCATCTAGAGAAACACAAAGTTGTTTCACCTTAGCATTATCACTCAATGCATTATTCTTATCAGTCGCAGTATCACCATCTGTTTTTTTTTTTAAATGATCCACAAATATCGTGGCTTTCCTTCCAGAACACCCAAATTCCACGTGTTAGTGGTTTGGTTCAGTTTAACGTGTTGACATCTTCTTTTAAGTTATGATACATTGAGTGGTTTCTTTGAGTTAAGTCTTCTATTCAACATCTCTTCTGTTTTAAGATTAGGAGTATATTCACTAATATACCAACTCATTTCATCAATTACAAGTTTATTCTGAGCACCAAAAGCACGAGCAGCACCAAAAGCATGAGCAACACCAAAAAGTAATCTATTTTCATCATCATTCCTTTGTAGTTGAAATCTAATTTTAAGACCATACAGAACTTTATCATGATCACAAAATCCAAATATACCTTTAAGAGGAACTGCCACAGTAAAACTATTAACTGCTTATGCATCCTCATTATACATTTCTTTCCTTTGACTATATCCAGGGTCTGTGTTTATTCCTGTTGACATATCAGGAATAAACCCTTCGACAGCCCCCTTTCCCATTCTATCACTGAATGAATATAGTGTAAATTTCATCATTTCAGATACAGCAGAGACATAATCAACCGCTTCAACTTCTTGTGTTCCAATGTATAAATAAACACTATCAAACATTTTCGAGAAGAAATCATTGACGAGTGTAGCGTGTGTGTTATTCCCAGCCTTAGTGAATTTAAATTTACACAACAAGAAACTTTCGGATAGAATCAAATAAGTTTGTTGATTATTTATTTCAAAACTTTTTGTACCATTTGCATTCCAGTCTGTTCCAGTTTTTGCATTCCAGTCTGTTCCAGTTATTGCATTTACCTTGAAGTAATCTTCTTTTTTAGTGGAGTTTGAGATGATAATAGTATCATCCAAATCATAGATACTATCAATTGCTTCCATACTTGTATTTATTTCAGAAAAAAGATGTTAAAACTTCTGACACACTGACCCAAGTATTTGAATTATTTTCTGTCGTTCTTGGGGAGACAAATGAGTTTTGCCTTTCTTAATTTCTTTTATTGCTTGTAATTTATGACATTCCTTTTGGGAATCTTTTATACTCTTTATAGCACCTGCTACATTTCCCACAGCAGAAGCAGTTGAACCAATGAGGTCTTTCTGTTTAAGAATAATTGAACCGATACCCATTAGAGTATCAATTATCCCATCTCCTCTAAATTGATGTCTGACACGCCTTTGTTTCTTAGTTTTATAGTATCCTCTACCAAGATACATACCTTCACCCTTGTAGTATGGGGAAAGGAACATCCCATCCCCTGTAATCATTTCATATTTTCCCAACTCGTGTTTCCTCACAATAACCATCATATTAATTTATTCGAAAACTTCACGTAGGTGAATTCTGATGGATATAACTTCTCCATTAAAAGAAATCATACGATTATCTTGGTCGGTTATCCTAAAATTTACTCTGTGTATGGTTTTTCCTGACACAGGGAGATAATCCAGATTTTTGGGTTCCATATTGAATTTATAACCAATTGGGGTTGAGTATGCGCTGAATGAAAATATTGTATTTGTTCTTATTCCATCATTATAAGCACCATCAATCAAATCAGAGTGAATTAATACCAAATTTATTCCTGAGGATATTTGAATGGCATTATCACTGTAAAACATCCCATTAATTTCAATCTATTTTGAGGAGAAACCCAATAACTCTCTAAATGAATTATCAATTGTGAAATCAACCTTGTAGTTATTTTTAAGTTTAATCGTTGATTTTTTTTGAATATCTATAACAATACTTTTTGGTTCATCACCCTGTTCTTTCATAAGACGAACAATTTCGGAAGATATTTGAGAAATCTCATATTCTCCGGGTGAAACTGTTATCGTTTTGTATCCACTTCCCAGATTATAACTAAACTTGTCATTTTTCTCAGTTATATCAAATAAGGTATTATAAGTTTCCATGGACAATAAAGATGCCTCATATTCTTTTGTTGTGTCAAGTTGTAGTGGGTATGGGAATGAAGATGTGTGGTCACCTGTTGTGAAATTAAAACTAAGGATTTTGCTTCTCATCTTATTTAATGAGATAAAATGTCTTTATATTGGTATTTATTAATTATTTTCATGTTCATCAACTGGTCTAAAATGGCTGCTGCTTCATTAAAACCATTGTTATTTCCAGCCTTCTTACTACCTAACAACAATAACAGTCCATTAACTAATTGTGATGGGTCATTTGTAAGAAAACCAACACCTGAACCAAGGATACTTAAAGCCTGAATAATGTGTTTCTCCTTCTCATTCTTCCTACTTTTACCAGAAAGACTAACCCTATTATTAACAGAGTCCAGCAGATCAATATATACTCTATCATCATTATTTTTCATATCCAATGGTTTATCAATATACTTTGATTCATCCCTCACAGTTGAACCTTGTCTTCCATCTTTTGTGAGAAGAAACATTAATCTTGGAGTTAGTTTAACAGGAGGTTGAGCAGAACTCAAGAACCTTAATTCATCATTAAATATCAATACCTTTTCTTGAACAAGATGAAATATTGCTGGTTGTTCTGTTGGAACGAGTCCTGCTTTGGTTTTTGATTCCACTGAATATTCATCGTTTTGAATAGCATTGACAATATAATCAGGGGGTTGATTAATCTCTTCCAGTTGTTGAAATAATCCTTCATCATCATATTCTAATTCTCCTATAAGCTCTAATTCTTCCTCTGTCATTTGACTGAAATCTTTTAACATTTGAAGTTTTTTAGGAGTATATTCTATTGTGGGAACTGTGGAAACATCTATAATTTTTCTTGGGAAGTTTTTAAAAGTGGTTCAAAAAAATTATCTTGTTTTCTTTCAAATGCTTCTTCACCCGTTAGTTTCTGTCTGCGTTTCTTCTTTATGTCTTCCTGTTGTTTTACAACTTTTGAAACCAACTCTTGATGTTCCTTAAATCTTCTTGCTCTTTCTTTCGCATCCATTTATTTTTTTGGAAAATATCATTTCATGAATTGTAAGGATCAACAGGGAAATTTTCCTTTTCTTCATCATCCAAATAGATGTGTTCAAATAAATCCTTTTCTTTAAATATTTCATCAAATTCTTTATTTACATTAATACGAGTTGTAATTTCTTCTTCACTAATACTTGTATCTCTGCTTTTCATACGTCTGTGTTGAGTTTCTTCATCAACATCAAAACCGAATGATAAAATCTTAACCCCACTCAGATGTTTAATAATTTGTCTCATTCCTTCTGGATTCGTTTCTAATATCCCAAGACCACCAGATTTTAGTTTATTTTACTCTCTTACAATGTGAATATTTTGTTGTACCAAGTGAAACCTCCTCAAATATTTGACCTTCATTCCTCAATCGCATATGTTCCTCCACTGAAATATAGTGATAACCTTCACCTTTTACTTCTCCAGGTCTTATTGCTGTAGTTGTTGATACAATGCGTATCACGGAGTGTTTTTTAAGTAAATTTACAATATTCTCATTTGTACAATACAAGAACCTTGATTTATGAAAGTTTTTTTTCCAGAAGCAGATTTAACCACAAGATTTATAATAGTTGTCATTTATATCTGCAATTGTTTATAAAACAAAAAATATATCCCTTAATATCTCATCTTGTTTCACAACAATATATTTATATTTTTCAGTCGTGTGCTTCATGTAATCCCCAAATTCCTTTTTACTACATAATGTAGAACAATTGTCTCTCCAAAAATTGGTTATATCTATTGAATTTAACTTGAATAAAATAAAAGTATGAGCATTGTTTCTGATGGAACGACGAGGAAGTTGAAAGTATGATTGACTAAGATAAATACAATTACAAGAAGAATGTCTCCCTCTTGTGTAGTGGCTGTCCATTACCATTTGGTTTCTCTCATTAACACAATCATCAAAGATAACGAGGTTCTTTTTTTATTTATCCAAATCTTGGGGAGAAGGTATATCATCCGTATCACTAAGAATACAAGTTATTAGTTTTGATTTCTTTTTATATCTCTGTGTATCACAAAATAGTTGTATTATATCTTCAATGTTATAATCATTTAGATTGTTTCGAAGTTTAAATAAACCGATTATATCTTCTTTTTGAAGACCAGCATTAAAACCTTGTGAGAGAGGTTGATACTCAGGTTGAAAACTTGACTTTGTGAAAATTATTAAATTATCATAATCTAAAAAGTTGGGAGTAAGGAGCATCTTTAAAAGTAAGCAGGTTTTTCCACATCCACTTGAACTAACTATGAGACATCTTAATGAATTTGGAAGATTTTTATGGTTGTCAAATTTTATCTTATTTTCCCAAGTGGGCAAAAAAATCACTCATTTATATATTTTGAAAACAGGTTATTTAATTTATTATTGGCTTTTTTAGAAACTCTATATTTTATCTGAAGTTCGGGTTTAATTTCAAGATAATCCATTATTTTTTTATACAATATCTTGTGTTGATATTTCCCTGAAAATGACAATCGTGAATAATATATAACAACAATCCTTTGAACATTTCTCTAATACGTTCAGTTTCTTCCGTGGCAAGGAAAGGTGTGTGATCGCCCTCATACTTTACATTCATTTCTCTAATCAATCTTGTAAAGTAATTCATTTTTGATGTAAATCTAAAAGAATTATATTCCTTTTTATATTTTTATTATCATTAATTAGAAGATAATCATAGAATATACATTGTTTATAGGCTTTTGACTCTGTGTTTAATCCCACTCTATCACATGCAGGACAATTCTCAAATTTTTCATATGGAGAATCAGAGAATTCAAGAGGCTCAAAATCGAGTAAACTATTCATATTTATAAAGTAAAACTTTACCTAAATTAAAATTCATCTTTGGTACTTTCAGAATCATCTATAAAACTACTTTCACAACTATAGTTTGAACACAAACTCTCGGTATCATAACTATCGTTTGAACGCCAACTCTCAGTATTTATCATAGTCATCTGTCATCACTGTCATTACTCTCATAATCTTCAAAATCTTCAGTTGAATAATGACTCGTATTTAATTAGTAGAAAAAAACATTACCATCTATATCTATATACTTTTTTTCATTAACAGATTCAACTACTACATTTTTAATATTAAAGGTAATTTTAAAATGATCCTTAACTACTATTGAACGAAATGTCATTTCACCTGATATATTAACATCCTTTATTTCATCAGGATTTACATCTTTAGGGTTGTTGAAAAAAATACAAATTTCTCCTTGCATATTTCAGATGGTCTTATCTTTTCTTTCTAAAGCTTCATCCATGAGGTTTTTCTTTTTTGATACTTTTTCTTGTTTCATTGCTTTTTCTAGTTTTGAATATATTGCCAGAAGGAGAGGAGAAACTTTTGTTAGAGCTACTTTAATTGATGTTCTTCCAGATATACTAAAAGCCCTTCCACTGAAGGAAATTGAAGAACTCATTATTTACCATAATTGTTTTTATACAATAGTTGTTATATTTATCTTTATTCAATTTTACATCCTCGACATATTTCTCAGTATCTTTTGCAAATGAAGAGATTGATTGAAACTTGTCTTTTGTGTCTTGATACAATGTATTTATTAAGTGAAAAAAGTTGGAGAATGAATTGGTTTTAAGCACAGATTCACCTCTAAATTAAACGAAATTTTCATCAAGAAAATTTTAGTTTGAGTAAAGTTTTATTCTATAAATGTGGTGAATACAACGTACTGCGATGTTTGTAATCATGAATATAAATATTATAAAAAAACACCTTCAAACCAACAGACACACATTCAATCTCTTCAGACAAATATCTCCACTTGACCAAGAAACAAAACATTGTGATAATGATATTCTTAGAAAGAATTATAATAAACATCGTCAATCACGCAAACACAAGAACAATGAAGAAAGGGAGGGCGCCACTAAATTCTCCATTGAAAACACTGATGAAGCATTTAACGCCGTGCTTCTCAACCGGTGGGCTGCGGAGCCCTCACAGGTGGGCCGCGAGGTCGGCAAAAAAGAAAAGAAAAGAAGAAGTATATAAAAAAGGGTCTGATCTTAAACGACAGCTGGAATTCAGCTCGGTCTGTTTGTACTTCCGTCTTTCCGAAACCGTCTAGCAAGCGCACGCGCGCGAGAGAGAGAGATAGAGTCATTTTGTGCTTACGTACGTCATATTTATGCAGTGGTGGTTTACGCGCGTTCGATCTACATGTAACGGTGATGTGAACGTACTATATCCGTGTGTATGTGTGTATTGTGCACGTGCGCATATATGCGATGTGTGTGTATGCATGTATGTGCCTTGTACTTAGTTCATGCGTTCACAAACTTGAATTTTTTTGTAACCTTTTCAACGTTCGCGGATAATTTCTTGAACCGAAAATGGATCGATTTTTGAAACAAAAGTGTGATGGAGAAGACAAATCTGCTACGGAAAAATCTCGAAAGGTTGTGGTGAGGAAATATGACCCCGATTACATTAAATAAGGATTCACGATGGCAGGCAGTGATGTTGAGCCAAAAGCACAGTGTGTTGAATGTGCTGAAATCCTGTCAAATGAGGCGCTTAAACCGTCAAAGCTTCAGAGACACTTAAACACAAGACACCCGAATAGTGCAGGTAAGCCAAAGGAATATTTTGAGAGGAAAAGGGCTGGACTTCAGGCACAGCAGAAAGTGATTACTGTGATGAATGATGATATACTAGGTGGTCACATTTGAGCCATAGTTGAATAATCAATAGTCAATAGTTGTATATTAATCAGCTGTCAGGATTCAAACCTTGCTTTAAGATGTTGCTTTAAATGTTGCATGTTGCCCTAACTGTTCCTTTGGACAGCCTTTATCACTCTCCTGTTTTTCTGCAGCTGCATGTCCTTGGGAGAACTGTGTATGCTGATATCCCACACATTCCTGTTCTTAGTCATCACCAGAGTTTCACCTTTGCTATCAACATGTGTCAGTGTAGGAGGCTTAGAAAGTCATTAGTTTGCAAGATAAACTGTTGGGTTGCATATCTGAGAATTGACCAATTCAACTTCCCCTAGGGCCACTAGGGAGGGGGGAAAGAAGCCCACTGCCAAATATATTTCTTTATCCCTTAGCACACACTTTTAGTCCACACCCAGTTCTGCTTTTGTGTGATTATATATATACAACTGTTTTGAAGTAAGAATCTCAATGTGGTCCAGGGGCACCTGACTGAAGGGCCTTTGGGCCGCATTCCGCATGCGTAGTGCCATCTTCTGAAATAAATCGTATCATTCGAGAACCCTCATTCGACTCTGTCATCACTCGGCCGGGTGAAGAGTCATAACAATTACAACATTTACAACTCAGTCAAAATCAGCATTGAAAGCCAGCTACATGGTTGCTGCTCGTAGCAATAAAAGCTTTCACAATCGTGGAGGAGCTTATTTTACCCAGTGCTGTTGATATGTGTCGAGAAATTCTTGCAGAGGCAGCTGCAACCAAACTTCAGTCCGTATCACTCTCTAATGATACTGTGATGAGAAGAATTGTTGAAATGAGTGATGACATTGAATGCCAACTGGTGGAAAAAATAAAGGCCAGTCCGTATTTTTCCATTCAGTTGGATGAATCTACTGACATTAGTAATAATGCTTTATTGCTAGTTTTCGTGAGGTACTGCGAGGACAGTGATGTTCATGAGGATCTACTGTTTTGCAAAGACCTTCCCACAAAAACAGCTGCAGATGATTTAATGCTCTGCCTTGACAAATACTTCACTGACAAGAGTGATTGGAAGAACTGCATAGGTATGTGCACAGATGGTGCTGCATCAATGACAGGAGTCCATCGTGGTGTTGTAAAACAGATCCAACAGAGGGCGCCAGATGCCAAGAAGACCCACTGCTTCTTACATAGAGAAAATTTGACAACAAAGCAGATGTCACCAGAACTGAATGAAGTCATTAATGCAACTGTTAAAACTGTGAACTTCATCAAGAAGAGTGCACTCAACTCAAGGTGTTTTGCTGCACTGTGTGAAAGACTTGATTCTGATCACTTGCAGCTTCTGTACCACAGTGAGGTGAGGTGGCTTTCAAGAAGACGTTTGCTTAATCGCCTCTTTGAAATAAGACATGAAGTCCACATCTTCCTTGAAGAGAAACACTCACCACTTGCTGATCATTACAGTAATGATAACGTTTGTGCCAAATTGGCTTACCTGTCAGATGTGTTTGACCAATTAAATCAGCTCAACATATCAATGCAAGGTAGGAACAGTTCAGTGTTCTTGGTTGCTGACAAAATTTAAGGCTTCAAGAAAAAGCTTGTTCTTTGGAACAGAAAAGTGAAGGATGGACAACTTGAGATGTTTCCACTTCTGAGTAAAACTTTGGAATCCACTCCTCATACAGACATATCTGGGCTCATAATCCAGCATTTGACCAAGTTATCACAAAAGTTTGCAGACTACTTTCCAGAGGACCCAAGGCACGGAAACCTTTGGATTTTGAACCCTTTCTCAGTGGATCCTGCTTCAGAAGATGTGGCCTTGTCCATTGTACTTGAAAATGAACTGATGGAACTTTCTGCAGACAGTAGTCTGAAGCTTCAGCATGCACAAGTAGACCTTCCTTCATTCTGGATATTGGCAAGCAGTGAATACATTTCTTTGTCAAAGCGTGCCATCAGATATCTTTTACCATTCACCACAACCTATCTCTGTGAATCGGGCTTCTCGACTGTAACTGTGACAAAATCAAAAGCGCGAAATAGTCTAAAACAGACACTCTGAATGCCACTTTGCATGTGAGCCTGTCCCCCATCAAACCACGACTTGACCATCTTATTTCCAAGAAGCAAGCTCAAGTGTCTCAATAAAGGTAAGCATAATGATTTGTTTTGGCATTAAGTTTTATTGCCATTTTTCTCATTACGATTCCGTATGATGGGCCTCGAAAATTTCCTCAGAGCCAGAGTGGGCCTCGAGTTGAAAAAGGTTGAGAAGCACTGATTTAAAGGACATATAAAAATAAGATTGTTTCGCTTTCAAGACCCCGGACCATCTTCAATCATGGAAGCTGTTGATATGGTTAAACAAAGTATTAAAACTATATTTAAAAACACATGAAGTGAAATGAAAACTTCTAAGTTTTATATGGGAGTAAAATTGAATATGGTAAGACAAGGTGATGAAACTACTCCCTATATGAGGACAAACCCTCACTTTATCTTATCATTTCAAGATTTTGTAAGATCTGATGTTTACGATGAACTCCAGAGACAAGAACAAGATGTTGATAACACTGTAGTAGGTAGTGGATTTGCTATTACAAAAATAATCTTTTTGGATATACACATCTTAAAATCAGATCCTCTTCAAGCTTCTTCTTATATTGATTTACCAAAAGAGATAAAACTTAAGAAAGCGGTTGTTAATATTCAAAACAAAGATAATAAATGTTTTCTATGGTCTGTTCTTGCTCACTTACATCCTCCACAATGGAATTCTGAAAGGGTTGAAAATTATAAGAAATACAAGAACACATTAAATGTTAAAGATTTAAAGTTTCCAATGTCAATGAGAGATATTTCTAAATTTGAGAAAATGAATAATCTATCTGTTAATGTATATGGATTAACGTATACAAACAAAGTTCAGATATTAAAAATTTCAAGCAACTATAAAAATGATGAAACACACATTGACCTTCTCTACTTTACTTCAAAGGAAAAATCACATTATGCTTTCATCAAAAATTTCTCAAGATTAACCAAATCACAACTATACAAGAGAAAATGTAAAACGTATCCTTGTAAGAGATGTCTCAACTCCTTTCACACAAAAGAACGATTAAATCAACATTCGAAATATTGTAGTAATCATAAATCAACCATAATAAATTTACCAAAAGCAGGTTCAAACACATCATTCGAAGATTTTAACAAATCTATAAAACATGCATTTGTGATATATGCTGATTTTGAAAGTATCCTTGAAAATATAGACACCGTTTCTCCAAATCCAAATAAGTCATACACAAATAAATACCAAAAACATACTCCTTGTGGTTTCTGTTATTATATCAAATCATCTGTTAGTGATGAATACAAGTTAGAACTTTATAGAGGAGAAAATGCCTCAGAGGAGTTTGTGAGACGATTGTAAAAAGACTGTATAAGACTAAGAGAAATAATGGTAAAAACCTATAAACCAATGAATTTAACAAAGAGAGAGAAAAAAATAATTTAGAAAGAACACAGTACCTGTCATATTTGTGAGGAGAAAATTAAGGAGTTTAAAGTTAAAGATCATTGTCATCTTACTGGTAAATATAGAGGTCCTGCTCATTCTTGTTGTAATATTAATTACAAACCTCCAAACTTTATTCCCGTCTTTCTTCACAACAACGTTCACTATGACACACATCTATTAATAAATGAACTTTCAAAGACATTCGGAAATATTTTCGCCATTCCAAACACAGATCAAAAATACATCTCATTCACAAAAACAATTTATACATCCCCATAACCCATATCAGATTTCTTGACACATACAAGTTTATGGGAGACTCATTATCTGAGTTAGCATCAAATATTAAAAACTTAACAAATCTTAAATCATATTTCTCAAATCAAGAAGAGATTGATCTCCTATCATAAAAGGGAATATATCCATATGACTATATGGATTCATTTGAAAGGTTTAAAGAAACACAACTTCCTTCAAGGGAAAGTTTCTATGGTAAGTTGAATAAAACTCATATTTCTGATGAAGATTATACACAAGCTAAAAAGGTTTGGGAGAAGTTTAATAAAAAGAATATTGGGGAATATCATGATTTATATCTTAAAACTGATGTATTGTTATTAAGTGATGTGTTTGTAACTTTTAGAACAGTCTGTCATAATAAAAATTCTTATGGATTAGACCCCGCTCACTATTACATGGCCCCTTGGTTTGCTTGGAGTGCTATGTTAAAAATGACAAAACAAAATTTGGAATTAATCAGTGATATAGATATGCTTTTAATGATAGAGAAGGCTAAAAGAAGAGGAATATCTCAAGTATGTTCCAAGAGATATGCTAAAGCAAATAACAAATATCTTCCTGATTATAATAAGAATGAGGACAACTCTTACCTGATGTATTATGATGCTAACAATTTGTATGGGTGGGCCATGTCTCAATCTTTACCTTATGGGAAACTTAAATGGGTTAAAGAAAAGCATTATGAACTAGAGGGGGAGCACTCGGTAGAGTGCAAAACCTCCGCCGCCAATACTGCTAGGTCACTCAAGTGAACCTGATATCCTATTCATTCAATTTGACGTCAACAGTGCTCACAGAGTTATAGTTTGCAACTTTCCCTTTTACATACTCAATTCATTCCTCATAACTAGATTCCTTGAGATAGAAATTGATTTTACATGGGTATATCCACCTGAAGTTCCAAAATCAGCCGCAATTATAATTTTGGCATGTTTTTTGTGGAAATCACTTTTAACATGTAGAAATGCAACAAAAAAAAAAAAAAAATCGAAATTTTGTTGAAAAAAAAAGATGCAAAATTTTCTGTTTTTTTTTTCTCTAACAATTTTTTTTTTGGGGGGGGGGTTGGAAATCACTTAAAACATGTAGAAATGCAAAGAACAAAAATTCAAATATTTTTTCAAAATGGCTGCCATAGCGGCCATATTGGACTTTGGACCAAGTCCAAAATCTAATGGCATGATCCTTGGACCATACCTACCCCCCCCCCACCAAGTTTCGTCGAAATCCATCAGGGAGTTTTTCCGTAATACTGTTCACAAACAAACAAACAAGCAGTCAAAGACTGGTACTTACGAAATCATCAACTTGACCTCTGACCTTGTCTAATAAAAGCTGTCTCTCGAGAAGGTAGCGACGTAAACCAGAAGTTTCTACGATGATTCTGTACCCAACCATCAAAAATGGAATGTTTTGGATGTTTGACCTCACTGTGACCTTGACCTTTGACCGATTTTGACCAAAATCTAATCAGCGCTAGCCATCACCCTCCTGAATCACGTGGTGTAATTTGACATTGGTAGCTTCTTCCGTTAGAGTTATCGTGCCTACAAACAAACAAACAAACAAACACACAAACAAACAGAAACGGAAGTGATCAATATACTTACGAAATCTTTAGATTTCGTAAGTAACAAACAAACAAGTAGTCATAGACTGGTACTTACGAAATAGTCAACTTGACCTCTGACCTTGTCTAATAAAAGCTGTCTCTGGAGAAGGTAGCGACACAAACCAGAAGTTTCTACGATGATTCTGTACCAAGCCATCAAAAATCGAATGTTTGACCTCACTGTGACCTTGACCTTTGACCGATTTTGACCAAAATCTAATCAGCACTAGCCATCGCCCTCCTGAATCACGTGGTGTAATTTGACATTGGCAGCTTCTTCTGTTCTCGAGTTATCATGCCTACAAACAAGCAAACACACACACAAACAGATGACGGAAGTCATCAGATTTCGTAAGTAACAAACAGACAGAGGTGAAAACAGTAACCTCCGTCCATCTTCGATGGCGGAGGTTAAAAAGTTTTACTTGATATTGTTATCTCCTCTCAAAAAGAATTGGATGAGGCTGGAGTTGGATATTATTTTGAGGTTGATTTAAGATACCCTGAAGAACTTCGTAATAAACATAAAGACCTACCCTATGCCTCCGATAAAGAAAGTCCAAGAAAAGAATGGTTAAGTGATTACCAACAGTCATTTAATATAAAAGGTAAATCTTCAGAAAAACTACTTACTACATTAAATGATAAAGAAAGTTATGTTTTACATCAAAGGAACTTGAGACAATATTTATCTGCAGGGTTGAGAGTGAGGAAAATTCATAGGATTTTGAAATTTAAACAAAGTCCATGGTTAAAGAAGTATATTGATTTTAATACAAAAAGGAGAAAAAAAAGCAGAAACAGATTTTGAGAAGGACTTTTATAAATTAATGAATAATGCTGTATTTGGAAAGACTATGGAAAATGTTAGGAATCGAGAAAACATAAGACTTGCTTCATCTTGGAAACAGGCTTCAAAGTTAATTAACAAACCAAGTTTTGAACGGGTGGAGGTATTTTCAGAGAACTTTTGTGCTATTTATTTGAAAAAAGAGAGTATTGAAATGGATAGACCTATTTATATAGGAACATCAATTCTTGATTTGTGAGAGTTGTTTATGTATGACTATTACTATAATAATTTAAAATTAAAGTAAAAGGATAATGTGTCATTGTTATATATGGATACAGATAGTTTTATATTAGAAATAAAGACTGGGGATGTATACGAGGATATGATTGATAATATTGATATATATATATATATGATACAAATAATTATAAACCTGGTGATGTGTTGTTTTCATCAAATAACGAAAAGGTTATTGGTAAGTTTAAAGATGAATTGGGTGGGAAGGTTATGAGTAAATTTATAGGATTGAGATCAAAGGCTTATGCTTTTACATATTGTTGCGGATTCGCGCCCGCCGGCGTGCTGACGGCCACGTAACTCGAATCGCGGCACGTCGCCCACCGGACGGACAATCCAGTCGTGACCCTCTCGGACTAACGCCGGGAACCAGTCACGGGTGGACCTTTCGGTCTCACCGCGATCGAGCCAATCAGCCCCCGCGTGGGATAGGGTTGCTCGCCAAATTCGACCTCCCTAAGTACCCACGCGGAGGGTAGACCGGGCGATCGCACCTCGCCGCAGGTCGACTTCGGACACGGGCCACTTAAGCGACCCGTTCCGTACTATCAGAATAACCGAGCGGTGTTATCGTCGACCTCGACGGTTCGATTAATTATCGGGCGTATTCAGCCCACTACCAACCCTTTACGTGAAGCAAGATGAGGATTCAATGGGAGAAATGACGAAGCGAAGCGGGAAACAGTTCAACACAAAGCACATTTATTCGCGGCACACGGGAAGCACACATATTCAATTCCACCAAAAGCACACAGAAAAGAAAAACACAATTCAATTTACACAAAAAGCAAATGTAAAAGCGAAGACACAATGCAGAGCTAATACCGACTACCGAGCACACGGCAACACTTATACAATTTTACTTCACAGACGGCGCCGACAACACATACCCAAAACCAAGGAAAGAATACCCTCAAGGATGAGGCGGGCCTGAGGCCGAGACCGGGTCGCGCCTACCCGTCTGGTGATGAGACGCGGAGCGGCGATGGCGCCTCAACTCCGCGGGCCTCGCGGACGGTGTCTGGTAGGGGGTGGGAAAGGGGCCCCCTTGGTCGCACTATCTCAGCGCGGGGGGAAACAGGAGGGGGTTGCTGATGCTCGGGGTATAGAGGATCTTTATTATCCCGCGACGAGCGTCTCCACCTTGGCCAGGTCGCGCTGTCGGCCTCCCTTGGGTGCAGCTCCCTGCACGACGCGAGCACCCCCTCGTCTGGTGTCGCCGCCTTTCCACAGCTCCGTCCCCTCCGTTCCGACTCCAATGCACACGACGAGCAGCTCCACCGCCCGCGAAGTCTTGACTCTCTGTTTCCGACTCTCCTACTCTCCTACTCTCCGCCTCTGGACTCTCCTACTCTCTTTGTCTACTGACGAACACGGTCCTTTTATCCGCCCCGTAACTTCGCCCTCTCATCTTTGACCCCCTCCCTTCGACCTTTCACCTCGCTCCCCATTGGCCCGAGAAAAAGTGGGCGTGAAGGCTTTTTGATCCATAAATTTGCATATATCGATCGCCCTGGGGGCGGGGCCAATTCGCCCCTCGCTCACCGATTGGACGGCAAAAAGTGGGCGTGTGTCGTTTTTGATCCGTTTTTGAAGCACAAAATCCGTGATTTTGTACACGCTGTTCGACGCGCGCCCTGCACGAGTCCAACACCGGTACCCACAGCGGGGCAAGAACGGTGGCGATGCTACGGTTGCGAGGTGTGACGGGAAGGTCGTGGCGGTTGTGGTGAAGCGGCGTTGTGGTTGGTGGTTGATGTTGTGATTGTGGTGGTAATCATGGCGGTTGGTCCAAAATAAAGATAGCAAAAGAAAAACGGCTATCCTGAAGAGTCGCAGCACGCATGAATGACATTTATTCCCACTAGACAACGGGTTTGGGCCTAACTACACATATACTTACCGAGATATCTCACCTAAGGGACCTGAATGGTGGTTTGCGAATTTGGTAACCACAACAATATATTGACAATAATATTGAAAGGTGTAAAAAGAAGTTAAAGGGAATAAAAAAAAAAAATGAAACAATAAACTTTAAACATTATTACAACTGTTTAATCTTAAAGAAGGAAGAGTATAGAAAAATGAATAAATAAGAAGTTATAAACATCAATTATATACAGAAGAAATAAATAAGAAAGCATTAGGAGCTTTTGATGATAAAAGATATATTTTAGAGAATGGAATTAATAGTCTCCCTTATGGTTATAAGTACAAGTGCTAAGGGACTACTACCATCTTTTACCGATTTATAAATGATAGAACCAAGCAATAACCAAAACCAAAGAGTGGAGATGTAATCAACCTTGGTACTTAAATGGAAAACATAAAGAATGTGAGAAATACCAAATAAGTCTTATTTAAGCAAAAACCAGGGTAAAAGTAGATAAAACAAATAAGTGGATAAATTTAATTACAAATAAGTTGGAGGATATAAAGAAAAAATAAATATCCTTGAATGGACTGAAAACTTTGATGGTTATCAATTAAACAATGGAAAAACAATTTACTATAATCTAAAAATGTTATGTGGCTCAGGAGGTGGTCAAACAAGAGCATTAAGAGAAGTTTATCATTTTATCTCTGCTCAACAAAGATATTTAGACCAAGCTGTTAAGTTCCAAAATAATATTTGTGACCATACTCGATGGTGATGAATGTAATAGGAAAATTAATTTATTACCTGAAGTAGAACATGGACAAATATTCATTGGCTCACTCTTTGAATGGAATGATAATATAAAAGAAATGTTGTTTTAATCAGTGTCTCAATGGGACAGAGATCTTAATTATAATCCCAATTTAAGTCAGTCCCTTAAGTTAGCCCAATTTAACATTGGGGGGGTTGGAGGGTGGAGGAGGGGAAGGGGACAGAGATTAAACTCTTGGTTCGAGCTTTTGAGTCTTGAGACAGAGAGTTTTTTCAATTAATTTGCATGGGAGAGGGGTAAATGGGGAGAAAATCAGACTCCTGTTTCGGGCTTTTTAACCTTAAATCAGAGAGTTTCCCCCTTTTCCCCCATTCATTTGAATGACTGCACTGGAAGCCCATTTAATCTTCTACTACTTGGGTAGTTCTACGAGTGGTTCTGATTTTCACACAAAAAAGTCACAAACTCACGAGGTCAAAAGTGAAAGTTGTGGAGTTGTAAAACTATCAACTAGGCCGAGTGTCACAAAGCCAGTGGCGTACTGAGTGTGGCATTTGCCCCCGGGGACTGGGTTCCATGGCAGTGGGGGGGGGGAGGGGGCGAGGGTCAGGGGGACCAAATTCACAACCCATGAACAAGTTCACATAGAATTTAGCTATTCACATAAAATTATGGATCATTAAGATATTTGTGTAACAAATGACGATGTGACATCAAATATTATTATATCAGCAGAAATATAATGCCTTGGGAAATCCCTTGTTTTTCAGTGTTAGATTTATTAAAATAAAATACGAGCGAGGTTCCAGTGCTCCACACAAGACGCTCGTGATCACGAACCCTCCCCAATCAGGTGTCCCAGAAAAGCGAACCACGTGATCACGGATATGCGAATCACACTTTCTCGTGGGCAGATTCGCTACTTAGGCGCATCACGTGGGCAGCTGGCATCATACAGATGGGGGTCGTTGCGCCATATCACGATGACGAGATGGGCTTGAAAGCCAACAGCCAAAAGGAAAGGCAGAGGAAAGAGGAAGAGAGCTTGGTGAGCATCGTGCTGTGAATAAGAGTTTGAGTGCACCTGAATGGTTAATAGTTACTTTTAGCAGTGATTTTCCTCCAGATATCCCCAAGTAGCAGCAAATAATAAATCTCCAAAAATATTGTTCATATTTGATCAATAAATTATTGCTTTATACACATTAATTCGGAGATCAAGCATACAGATGCTTGATCTCCCATTGTTGTTGGTATTTTCTTTAGTTTTGCGTCAAATTTTGTGGAAGCTGGAGCGTCAGCACCGCTGCTCCGATTAATTTGAAACTTCACATTTATTAATTATGTGAATTTGATTTGAAACTTTGAATGTTGGGGCAAACGGGAATTGATGCATATTGTTTCCGAGTTTTGATTTTGCAATCACCATGGCAACCAGCTTGGATTTAAGAGAAAACTTTTTTATTTTCTTTTTTTAAATCTTTTTCTCCGAAACCGTATGTTTGTATGGTCGTCATGAATGTGTCATCCATAAAGTGGTTTCGTGGCCATATTGGATTGAACAAAAACCTATAAAACCCTTCTCCGAAATCTCGTGTCTGATGTGTTTGAAACTTGGCACACGTGACCAACTTGCCATGTGATATAATGTGTGAAAATTATGACATCATATGTCACGTGGTTTGAAATTGCCTCATGTTGGACAAGGGATGTTTGGGCCCCTGCATCACTGCTTACAGTTTTAATTGCCATTTGAAATACAGTGTAAGCATTGAATGAGTAACCCCGTACAACAGTTCAAATTGAATATGATATTTAAACCGATTGAACACCGACAGTTGAATCCTTACTATTCAGTTCACTCACCGGTGTGTGTGTGTGTGTGTGTGTGTGTGTGTGTGTGTGTGTGTGTGTGTGTGTGTGTGTGTGTGTGGTCATGCTACTCCTACAGTTCTGGGCTGATTACATCCAGACATGCCATGTTGGATCAGCATGACTCCAATTCATGTATAGGGGTGTTTTTCATCTTTGCCGGTAGTCTTTGGGAGAGGGGATGGGGGACGCAAATTCTCCATGCACAGTAAATGTGTATCGTGTAGCGCCACTCTCGGTGGGAGAGGGTCCCAACCCTTTACAATACTGTACTGTATTCCTGTCTCCAAGTTTTCCAGTACAGCAGCAACAACACCAGTATTTTTAATTACCCATTTGAATAAGGCTAATAACATAACCCCTCACCCTCACCACCCCCCCTTGCCATAATTTCTAGTAGCTGTAAATAGGTACCAGGTAGCCTCGTTTTGCAATCATACTTACCCCTGGAACAGCGTGGGGTAGGTGAAGTGCAGGCTGGATAGTACATACTGCACACAGAAAGATATAAACACAGTGTAAAAATCATTCTCGATATGAAAAACAACATGGTGTTGCAGCAGTTTGAACAGATTAAACGACTGCCAGAGAAGCAAGCAGGTGGCATTGGAAGTTTGACTGCGGGACCAGTTCTCAAACGACGCACACCCCTAATGTCGCCAACTCTGGGTGCACACCATACAAGAGAGAAGGTGTTCTGACAGGTGGCACAATGGCACACTTACCTTCGTAATCTGGGTTCGATGCTCAACCCCGACTCTAACCTGGTCATTCCCAGCTAAGGCGGTGCTTTACAAAGTGTGTCGTTCGTCGGATGGACGTTAAGTCGGATATCCTAGCTGCTGGCATTCAAGTGTGGACGTTAAAGAGCCCCACGCCCCCCCCCCTCCTCCCCGGTGTCTCCTGCAAAGAGGAAAAGAGTTATCGCCGGCACAGAAATTCCTGCCTTGACATACTACATGCATTATGATATTGTGAGTTATATGCTTGCTTGATTGGTTGGTTGTATTCCTCTGGCCTGTACATGTGTGTACATGCACCAATAAATCTAGCAGTTGGTCCCCGTAAGGTGATCCTATTCGTGTCCGTCGTCATTACATGGTGTCAGAGATTCAGGATTTTCTTCTTCATAAACGGTGATGGAATTTAAACTGCCTGGTTATCTCCGGCAAGATGGGAATGTAGCTGAGAACTGGCGATGCTGGAATAAGGACCTTGACTGGTATCTTGAGGCTGCCGGCCTCAAGTCGATGAGCAACAGTCGAAAGGTCGCCATCTTGCTGAACTGTGCTGGGCCAGATGCTGTGGATGTATACGAGAACCTCCCGTTTGAGTCGGCGGTTGCTTCAAAGATATTCGAAACTGTCAAAGAGGTGATCGACACGTACTGCAACCAGCGGAAGAACCTTGTCCATGAGCGATTAAAGTTCTGGGAATTCGGCGAGTCTGAAGGTCAGTCATTTGAATCGTACTTGAACAAGCTGCACATCATGGCGAAGGCATGCAAATTTGCCAAGACTAATAACATGATCAGGGATAAAATCATTTTTTCCATGCGCAACATCACCTTCAAAGAGCGTCTCTTACCTGAACCGAGACTGACTTTAGAAAAAAACGATAACTCTCTGTTTGGCTGCTGAGTCGAGTAGATCGCATGTCAGTAGGGTGAATATACTGATTCTGGCTCACTTTCCCCATGTAAAGTGAATGGGGATTCTCAACGATTCATATTTCCCCCCCCCCCCCAAAAAACCCCCTTTTATCCCAAGGTATATTTATTTGTCTCCCCTTTTAACCGAGGGGCACTTTTTTTAAATAACCAATGCATATTGTTTAGCTCACTCATTGAACCTATAAAGATTTGTTCAAGTCGTAAAGTCGTCGGGTGAATATACTGTGATTTGTTAAAGGTGATTCTAAATAAATATCTAAAACATGTAAGTGAATGGAGATTTTAATAGCCTCCCCTTTTAACCAAGGGGCACTTTTTTTTCAAATTACCAATGCATATTGTTTAGCTCACTCATTGAACCTATAAAGATTTGTTCATTCTCAAATTCCTTCAATAGTTTAATTTTCTTTGCACAATAATCCCCATCTAAAATATTTAAAAATAAAACATTTGAATCTTTATATTTTTCAAGATACCCCTTTTGTGTCATTATGAAATGATAAACTTCTCTCATTCATCTCATCTGACCACCTCCTGAGCCTCAGATTATTTTTCGCATAAGCCCTGCCTACTTTTCATGAGGCATTTTCCGAAGCCCCACCCACTTTTCCTAAGCCCCACCCACTTTTCACGAGGTATTTTCATAAGCCTCGCCCACTTTTCCGAAGCCCCGCCTACTCTTGCATCATTTCCAGTTAATCTCCGACTCACAAAGAATTCACTAGAAAATTCTAGAATGTTATGTTTTTGAAAAAATTTCCCAACGAAGGCTTGCCTGGGCTTGCCCAGGGAATTTCCAAAGGAAACCACACACACCAGTCTTTCTCGATAAAAGCTTCAAACCCAGACTCCATTTTAAACATTTTTTACTTTTATTGACAATGGAGTGCTGTGCTGAACTTGAGTGGGATGACTTTGGTGTTCTACTACTTGTATGGAACTAAACCTTCAAATTGATGAACTGGATTCAAACCTCTTATCTATTGAGGTAAGATTTTATTTTCCTATTTACAGAGTTTGATTTAAGCATATAATCATTTAATAATTAAATCACTTAATTAATACATTATTATTTTCTCTCACAGGAAATTGTATCTGAAAAACAAGATGAAAATACTGCTTTTGCCACAACTTGGGATGAAATTGTTGGTTTGGTTGAAGACCTTATGAGCAACCAAGATCAACAGAACGAGTTCGTCCTTGATGACCCAACCAAAGAGTTATACCTTGGAGACCAGCAAAATCCTGAAAAAGAGTTTTACAGCAATAGTACTCATTGCGAGTTATCAAGACAATACCCACTGAACAAGTTATACCTTGATGAGTCAGAATACAAGTTTTACTTTGAAGACTCACAAATTTTGAGAAAAAAAAAAAAATCAGTAAATGAGTTCTGCTTTGATGGTTTAAATAACTACCTTGGAGACTCGGGAAAAGGGTTCTGCCAAGATGGTTGTAAATATGGAACCTACCTTAGAGACTCACAAATTTCAGACATTTTGAAAAATGGAGATTTCCTTGATGATCCACAGTTATACTCTGTGAGATCTATTACTGAAACCCATAAAAATTGGAAAAATGGAGTTTTCCTTGATGATCCACAGTTATATTATGTGAGATCTATCACTGAAACCCACAATATTTCTGGAAATTGTGGTTCTACCTTGGAGTCTTGGTTAGATGGTTATATTTTTGGAGACTTGAAATGTGGGTTCTGGCTTGATAACTCACAATGTGATACATATCTTGGAAACTCAACAGGAATGTGGTTATACCTTGGAGACTTGGAAAGTTGGGTTTATTTTGGAGACTTGAAATGTGGTTTACACCAAGACTCTTGGGGATCTCAACCTATCGATGTGGTTCTTTGTTGGATGGTGCTTGATGAGAGCAATATCAAGAAAGTTCTGGGAAGAAAGTGTAGGAAAGTTCTTACTCCCCCTTTCTACTTTATCAAACCTGAAAGCCTTAAAAGACAGAATTGGAAGAAGAGAAAAAAAACATAAAAAATATATTTGTTAGTTCTGGGAAGAAGATGCAGGAAGGTTCTTACTTCCCCTTTCTACTTCATCAAACCTGAAAGCTTTAAAAGACAGAATTGGAAGAAGAGAAAAAAAACATAAAATATATTGATGAAATAAGTATTAAAAAAAAGACATTGTGTTGGGTGAGGGTTGGGATTTTGAATGTGAGGATTGGGGTGAGGGTTGAGATTTTGAAGGTGAGGGTTGGGTGGGGGGTTGAGATTTTGAATGTGATGGTTCGGGCGGGGGTTTAGATTTTGAATGTGAGGGAGGGGGGAGGGGGTACACACACACACACACACACACACACACACACACACACACACACACACACACACACACACACACACACACACACACACACACACACACACACACACACACACAAAAGTTAAGCCTTGACTATTCAGTTGAGGATTCTGTGTTTTGGGTTCACAGATCTAAGAACGTCCCCCTTGACACACATTATATATTTTTAAGTTAACCCTCGGCAGATGCCACCTGTTATACACCTCGGACTTGGCCCTCAAGTGTCCACAACGGTGTATAGTAGAGGGGAGAGAAGCGCCAACCCATTGCTCCCATGGGCATTATTATCTTGCCAAAACGAAGTTTTTGCAAGATATGTTAGTCAGCTTGTATGTTTTTTTTTGTTTTTTTTAATTTTTTTTATTTTTTTGTTTGTCTGTAATCACGTATAAAAAAATTCTGCAGAGCACAGTTATCATTGGAAATTTTTGTAACTTCGCATATCAGAGGCCTATAGAGGTCCCTTTCAGCGCATAAAATTTTGAAGGTCAAGGTCAAAGGTCAAGGTCACTGTCGCAAATCAGGAGAGTCGACGAAAGCCTTATTTTTGAGTAATTTTGATGGGATCGTCTTCAAACTTCATGGGAATATAGTTCATGGTCTGGCGCTCAGCTGATTAATTTTTGGTGGTGATTGGTCTTGACCTTCATGTTTTTTTGTTTGTTTTTTTTTTGTCTGTAATCACGTATAAATCACTCTGCAGAGCACAGTTATCATTGGAAATTTTTGTAACTTCGCATATCAGAGGCCTATAGAGGTCCCTTTCAGCGCATAAAATTTTGAAGGTCAAGGTCAAAGGTCAAGGTCACTGTCGCAAATCAGGGGAGTCGACGAAACCCTTATTTTTTGAGTAATTTTGATCGGATCGTCTTCAAACTTCATGGGAATATAGTTCATGGTCTGGCGCTCAGCTGATTAATTTTTGGTGGCGATTGGCCTTGACCTTCATGGTTAGCACCTTAGGTCAAACATATTTGACCCCAAGGTCAAATTTTCAAGTTTTAGGAACCATATCGTGTAGTATCTCAAAATGAACACCTTGATGAGTGCTTTCTAGATATGTCAAGCTTGAGACATTATGACGTCATTTGGTGACGTTATGAGGCAAACGCATATTTTTCATGGTTACTCTGTAGAACGATTCTCATCGGAATCTCTCCTAGGCAGATATTCCTCAAGGAGTCGCTCCTGGTGGATAGCAGCTCTGTTCACCTCAGTGTGACCTTAAAGAAGTCACATGTGGTCACCTTTTGGCAAGATATGGGTCACCCTGCAGGTGACATTGGTTTTTTATTTGCTTTGTTTTGTCTTTTGTAATTCCTGTGAATAAAATGAACCTAAAATCTCTTCCCCTTCTTAATCATATATCTTATAAGTCCAAGGAACCGTATCTATTGTATCAACAATTTTAAAAAGTTAGTTCGTCCATTGTTTAATATAACCTTTTTCAAAATGAGATTTCCACCTATATATTCTTACGATATCACCAACTTTGAACTTAGGTTTTCTGACATTAATCTCTTTTTCATATTTTAATTTTGTAAATGTTTCTGATGGTTTCATATTCGTTGACGTGTGAATCGTGTCATTATACTTATCCACAATATCTTGAATAAAAGATGACCATTGTTGAGAGCTGAGTTGTGTGAATATTTTATATAGTCTCTCTTTTAAGGTACGATTAAAACGTTCAATAACAACGGCTTTTCCTTCATTAAAAGGTACTGTATAATGTCATAGTTATTTTTTAGAAAATTCATAAATGTCCTGTTATAAAACTCTCTACCCTCATCAGTCCACAATTTTTTAGGTTTTCTCTTACTTTTATTAAATATCTGTTGAAAGGCTAACATAAGAGTATTACCTGTTTTGTTTTTTAAAGGGACAACACATATATATATATATATATATATATATATATATATATATATATATATATATATATATATATATATATATATATATATATATACACTCCTCAAATCAATTACGGTTAAAGCATACTTGTACCCCTTATCATTATTGAGTTCAATCAAATCAGTGGACCAGATATAATCAACTTCCTTGGAATAAACCTTCCTTCTCTGAAACTTTGTGAATATTGGTTTATGTAATTCATCAGCTAATTGCTCTTCAATCTTAATGATATCATTGGAGTCTACAAGTTTTTTGAATTTCCAAGTCCAAGTTTCAATTTAGCACTGATCATCTTCACGATGAACCTATCAACTTTTTCTTTCAAGGTTGGATTTTGTATCAGAGACAAATTATACAACATTTCTCTATCGGCTTCATGCTTTTCTTCCAAAGTTGTGGTATTCCCATAATCAATATCGTGACTCAGGCACACTTCATCAACCCTATTGATGGGTTTACTCCATGGTTTAGGATTGTCTGCCTCATCTAATCCTTTTATCCAAGTTTGTGCCTGGACCACAGAAAGAATACCCTGGTAGATGTAATTCCCCTGGTATTCCAGTAGTTGTAAATTTACTTCCTGATAAAAACTTTTGTATATCTCCTCCACATTTGTGTTTGGAGATAAATTGACACTTTTTTGAATCACACACCGAACATATACTTTTTTGTATAACCCTGTTATTTTTACTTTTAAAATATGAGATTTTTTTAGTATTAGTTTTCTTTTTACATTTGAGACAATAACTCATTTATTTATGAGAAAAATTCCTGCAGAGTGCAAAAACCTTTTTAGTTTCCAACATGCACATTTGAATCTTAATTTTTAAAACAAAGAATCCTCAGAAATTCCTTCACTCTCTTCCATTTATTTAAGAAATAAATGAAAAAATTTAAGCAAAGCCAATCACACCAACATCACCAATAATATAATCTTTATCTGCACTTTCTCGTTTAATATCTTCTCCCTGAAAACGATGTCAATAGTCTTGCCGAAAATATTGCTAACAGACTTGTCAATTCATTGTTTTCCTCTTCGGTACGTTGAGATTCATTTATTTTCTGTAATACCCCCAATCTTTTTTTTAATCTCACTGGTTTCCATATTTTTATATTTATTTATTCTCACTCTTTCCTCCCTCTCCTCCTTCTCTCTAATCTCTCTTTCCTCCTTCTCTCTCTTCAACTCCTTCCTCGTCCCTTACTACCCTTGAATCGCTTACACCCCATAGAATATCATACATATATTCATCGGGATTTCTTGTTATTCCTGTATCCAAAATAATTTTTTTTTACAACAGGAAACCAATAAAATTTCTTTTGAATTTCTAAAAGAGCCTTACATTTTCTTAACTTTATAATTTTTTTCATTATTTAACATTTTAATTAAATCTAAAGTTGTCGGTTTATCAACATCAGCATAATGCCAATCTTTTATTGAAAATACCTCATTCTTATGTTGTGGAACATATTTATTAAAATACTGAATACCCTTTTCTTGAAGGTATGCTTGGATACAGAAATGATAATTTTCTTGAAGCCTTCTTGGTCTCATTTATGTATTAGAAATATATGACAATAATATTATGACACGAAACACCTCCCCAACTTCCCATAGTTAAATCATTTTGTATTTCCTTACCTATTGGTTCACGAAAAAATATTTTCACGAAAAAAAATAAGTGACCACTATATTCGTTATTGTTGTATGTCTGCATGTCTGCATGTCTGTCTGTCTGTCTGTATGTCTGTATGTCTGTATGTCCCGAGCAGAGCTCCATGGGTTTTGATCTGATCCTGACAAATTTTTGGTGGGAGGTTTATATCATGATCTAGTTGCGTTTTCCTGAAAATGGGCGTGGTGCGCCCATTATGGGCGGAGCTACTCCCAAAAAACGTGTTTTTAGTGGGTAGCCGATTTCAATTTGCATCTTCTCCTCGGGGGTTTGTCGAATCTGACAGGGGTTTCGGTATTTGGTTAGCCCAATGGCACCTGCATAGCTCCACAGAGCTCGATTTTTCATTTTCGTCCCAAGGTCAAGGTCACGAACTTAGAAAATTGTGAATTTTGACATAAAAAATTTTCTTCTCCGAGGGGTTTGTCGAATCTGGCAGGTGTTTCAGTACTTGGTTAGCCCAATGGCACCTGCATAGCCCCACAGAGCTCGATTTTCATTTTCGTCCCAACGTGAAGGCCACAAGGTCACAAACTTAGAAAATTGCCAATTGTGTTTTTAGGGGGTAGCCGATTTCAATTTGCATCTTCTCCTAGGGGGTTTGTCGAATATGGCAGGGGTTTCGGTATTTGGTTAGCCCAGTGGCACCTGCATAGCCCGACGGAGCTCGATTTTTCATTTTCGTCCCAAGGTCAAGGTCACAAAGTCACGGACTTAGAAAATTGCGATTTTGACATAAAAATCCATCTTCTTCGAGGGGTTTGTCGAATCTGGCAGTGGTTTCGGTATTTGGTTAACCCAATGGCAACTGCATAGCCCCATGGAGCTCGATTTTTCATTTTCGTCCCAAGGTCAAGGTCACAAGATCAAGGTCACAAGGTCACGAACTTAGAAAATTTCGAATTTTGACATAAAAATCATCCGACCGCCCAAACTTTGAGGGCGAGGATGACAATATGTTTTATGCATAATCTTGATATCATTCCCCACCTAAAGTCTTGAAACCATTTTGCTCTATCTCGAACACCTTGCCTGTGGCGCCCCCTTCAAGTTTGTTTTTACGCTGATTTCATCAAAGTATGAATAATCCGATGAGTGCGAAATGCCATATAGCCTATATGACGTTATATTGTTCCTGGAATGTTCCAGAGGAAGTTTTGCACCAAAGGTCATAATCCTTGACCTTTAAAGGTCACAAAAGTCAAATTTTCAAAGTTGTGGGAATCGAACCGGGTTGTCGACCTTCTTCGACGAATTTCTTCAATAAGCTATAGCACATATCCTGTTTCCTTATTTTAATGTCCACAACATTGTTTTATAACCTTTAAAGGTTATGCAAAGGTCAAATTTTTTAAGTTGTTGAACGAAACTGGGTTTTCAACATTTTGCAGCTAATAACCTGTCACTCGCACCACATCATGGTGATCATTTTTATAACTTGGTCAAACATTATCACATTGTCTCATACTTGACTTCTGAAACAATCTACATCATCATATACCGCTCGTGAACCATCATCCTCTTCAGACTTGTTATATATAATCCTGTTTTTTTCTATTTTCATGATATAAACTAGGGCAAAACCATTATTATATTTACCCTTATTAAATTATTTTATTTGTTGTTTACTAATCGTGCTTCCACAAAACTTATTCTCTATACCAAGTGGATAATATTCTTACTTACGAGACTGATTTAATTGTTCCAGGTCTTCTAGGTCAATTTTAAATGACCAATTATACCCTAAATCATTCATTTCATACCCCCATTGTTCTATTCTCATACAAACGATATGCCCTTCTTTATAAAAAAAAAATATTTCAATTGGAACTGTGAATTCTGTATGACCTGGAGATAAAATCAACACTTCTGTATCTTTGGAATACACGGCCGTTTTATTTAAGGATATATATTGTGATAAATCGCTTAATCTCACCAAGTCATTCGCGTCAGTCGGGCTTGGATAATTTTTTAATTTATAAGCATTTTTCATATTAATATTTTTTGTTATACTATATTTCTGTCGTTCAGCCTGTGCCTTTGTGTAATAATTTGATAAATCAATATCCAGTTCTTGGGATACACCAAAGATAGAACCATCTTTACCAACATAAGTCATTTATATTAGATTAAAAAAAATGTCATACAATTTTTTTTATTTTTGTCGAGTTAAAATAACACATTTTGACATAATTGACCACAACACTTGGAATTTAATTATTGGACTTCAAATGTTTGATAAACACCATTCTGTAAGAATTTTATAACTTCAACAGGTGGTGGAAGACCAAAACTATCAAAATAATATTTGTCTTGACTATTAAAAATACAAACCCAATGACAACCTTTCCCATTATTATCTTCTAAGTTCATAATAATATTCTTTGTATGTTTAGGCACGTTTGTTAATTCATCTCTCATACAAATAACCACATTATGAATTTTTAATTTCTTACAATATTTGACAAGTTGTAAATTTGATGTATTCTTTCCAAATTCTTTAAACCACTCATCAATGCTAATTTATTTATTAGAAAGATATAATCCATTACCCCTTTTAGTTAATTTTACACCTGCTTGTGCGATAGAAGAAAGCATATCTCCAACTAACAATCTCGCTTTATCAGACAGACTGTGGTGAATTAACGTGAATTGAGGGACATGACGCGGGATCACATGTTGTGCGTCTCGCGTATAAGGGGAGGTCTCTGCGGCACGAGTGATTGTCCCCGGGGCATTGCTATTGACATCGGCTGTCCACTTGATGCTCGTTAACTGAAGGTGCTCATTGACTGGTGAGAATGGAGATTATATCGAACTCCGTGCTTACGCGGATTGTCTGCAATGGTTAACTGCACATGTATACGTTACTGCTTATGTACTCCTAGCTGAACCTGTATTCCCCGGTGTGCCCACAGAAGCGGCTCCAATCAAATGGAATAAAGCCTAAACTCTGAAGGTTCATCTCTCGCTCTCATTTCAATTTATTCCATTTAATTTTCTCGGCTCTCTCAACCAAAGATGGACAAGATCTACAAACCAGAGAGGTTCGACGCAGACCCGAACGCGACTGACGCAGAAATGAAATGGTCACATTGGTTCTGTTCCTTCTCACACTATCTGACCATCATCGCAGAGGGAGCTGACAAATTTGCCGCTCTCGTGAATCATGTCTCGCCCAGCGTGTACAGGCTCTTCTCGGGGTGCGACACTTACGAAGCAGCGATCGAGGTGCTGCAAGCGCTCTACGTGAAGCCCAAGAACGAGGTATACATACGACATCTTCTCAACACACGCAAGCAAGCAGCCGGGGAGACAATCGATCAGTTCCTGCAAGCTCTGAATCAGCTGGGAAAAGACGGCAGCTTCCGGGCGGTAAGCGCCGAGGAACACCGAAAGGAAGCGACCCGGGAGGCATTCATCCAAGGACTCAGATCAGCCCACATACGGCAACGCTTACTAGAGAAAGCGCAACCCACTCTTGACAAGGTAGTCGATCAGGCTCGAGCGATGGATACGGCTCAGCAGCAATCCGAGTCATTTGGGACACCGATGCTGCTCATGAACGCTGCTACGATGGGAACCCAAGGAACCCCACTGGCACAGACACAGCCAGACATAGGGGATGGAGAAACACCCGAGGAGCCGGATACCCAGACCTCGTCAAACTCCTCAGCAACTGCTCCTGTTGGTAAATGCTTCTTTTGTGGGTACAAAAGGCATCCTCGTCAAAAATGTCCCGCCAGAGATGCCACATGCATGAATTGCGACAAGAAAGGGCATTATGCCAGGGTATGTAAATCTACTCTAAGGAGAAATAAACCCACTTCTGCGGCTCTCTACTCGCAAAATAAATTGACTGCAGCCTCCCGGGGAATCTATCCAAGGCTATCATCAACGTACGAATTAACGGGCATATGGCTGAGGCACTGATTGATACCGGTAGCTCTGAAAGTTTCGTCAACAGCTCGCTAGTGAAGGGCAGGAAATGGGTAATCCACCCGACTGACAATACAGTATGCATGGCCGCCACCTCACTACAATCCCGCGTACGAGGGTACTGCAATGTTGAATTGGACGTAAAAGGGTACACGCATCGGGATGTAAAGGTGCTGGTGCTTCGTGATTTGTGCGCAGACGTAATTCTGGGTCATAATGTCCTCAAGCAGCACACGAGCGTCGAAATACCCTTTGGAGGAAGCAAGCCTCGTCTAATTTTAAATGCGTTGACCACCGCGGAGGTGACGTCCCCCCAGCTGTTCGCTAACTTGTCGCCGGTCTGCAAACCGATAGCGATCAAATCGCGGCGATATACCACTGCTGACATGAATTTCATCACTTCGGAAACCAAGCGATTACTGGAGGAGGGAATTATAGAACCGAGCGATTCGCCATGGCGCGCACAGGTGTTAGTAACCAGCAGTCAGAACCATAAGAAACGGATGGTTGTCGATTATTCCCAAACGGTCAATCGCTTCACCCAACTCGACGCCTACCCCCTGCCGCGCATAGATGAGATGGTCGAACGCGTGGCCAATTATAAGGTATTCAGTACCATCGACTTGCGAAGCGCCTATCATCAAATTCCCATCCGAGAGGAAGACAAACCGTACACTGCATTCCAGGCAGGGCGGCGCCTCTACCAGTTCAGAAGGATACCATTCGGTGTCACGAATGGAGTAGCTTGCTTCCAACGGGTTATGGACGACATCATCTCAGATGAAAACCTCGAAGACACTTTTGTTTACGTGGATAATGTCACAGTGTGCGGTAGGGATCAGAGGGAACATGATAGGAATCTGGACAGATTCTTGAGCATTGCTAGAAAATATAATCTGACTCTCAACTACGAGAAATGCGTATTCTCGGCAAGGTCAATTGACCTTCTCGGCTACACAATAGCCGACGGCACAATTAAGCCTGATCCTGAGCGATTGCGCCCGCTCCGTGAGCTTCCACCACCTCAGGACTTGCAAACAATGCGCCGGGTGATCGGGATGTTCGCTTACTATGCAAGATGGATTTCGCAATACTCCGAGAAAATACATCCCCTAGTGCATTGCAAAAACTTTCCACCAGATGCCGCTGTCGTAAGAGCTTTCCACAATCTCAAGGATCATATCAGTAAGTCCGTGGTTTTATCGATCGACAGCTCGGTGCCCTTCGTGGTGGAGACCGACGCTTCAAATCACGCCATAGCTGCTACACTTAATCAGTCTGGGCGGCCGGTGGCGTTCTTCTCGAGAACTCTCTCTAGAAGCGAGCAGAGACACTCAGCGATAGAGAAGGAAGCGTACGCCATCGTGGAAGCGCTGCGGAAATGGAGACATTATTTACTGGGAAACCACTTCACGCTCGTTACGGACCAACGATCCGTGGCTTTCATGTTTGATGGGAAAAATAACGGGAAAATTAAGAATGAAAAAATTATGAGATGGCGGATAGACCTAGCTTGCTACAGATACGACATTGTTTACCGGCCCGGGAAAGAAAACCCTGCTGCAGATACCTTCTCCCGGGTCTACAGTTCGGCAACAATCAGTCAGGCTTTGCAAGACCTCCATGTGTCTCTGTGCCACCCAGGGGTAACCAGGATGGCACATTTCGTACGCAGACAAAATCTTCCCTATTCTGTTGAAGATATTAAACAAATGAATGCTTCATGCCCTGTTTGTGCTGAACTAAAACCCAGATTCTATGGCGCGGCATCTGGCAGACTGATCAAGGCTACTTCCCCCTTCGAGAGACTAAACATCGACTTCAAAGGGCCCCTACCGACCGAAACAGACAACAGATACATATTCACCGTTGTTGATGAATATTCAAGGTTCCCTTTCGCGTTTCCGTGCTCGGATATGAC
The DNA here is from genome assembly GCF_056783735.1 of Eptatretus burgeri. Lineage (NCBI taxonomy): Eukaryota > Metazoa > Chordata > Myxini > Myxiniformes > Myxinidae > Eptatretus > Eptatretus burgeri. The sequence goes on from NC_140964.1 coordinate 76,157,553, forward strand.
CTCGGGCACTGTCGTAAAATGTCTCTCTGACCTCTTCGCTATGTTTGGGAGACCTTCGTACATACATTCAGACAGAGGGCCGTGTTTCATGTCGGCCGGGCTAAAACAATTCCTATTAGAGCACGGCATAGCAACTAGTCGAACGACGGGTTACAACCCACAGGGAAACGGGCAGGTGGAACGGTATAATGGAGTAATTTGGAAAGCCGTAACTCTGGCGCTGAAATCGAGAGGACTGGGCCCCGAGCGATGGGAGGTTACTCTTCCTGACGCTCTGAATTCCATACGCTCTTTGCTCTGCACGTCCACAAATGCCACTCCTCACGAACGTATGTTTACTCACCAACGACGTTATGTTGACGGTCAAACGGTGCCCAACTGGCTGACCCACCCCGGTACAGTGTTCATGAAACGCCCGGTACGACAAAGCAAGTATGAACCGCTGGTGGAGGGGGTCGAACTCATTGACACTAATCCAGAGTATGCTCATGTCAGGCTCCCGGATGGCAGGGAGACCACTGTGTCGGTTCGCCATCTGGCTCCCTCAGGTACTCCTCCCGCCGGTACACCACCTTCAGGCACTCCTCCTTCTGACATTTCCCCCCCAGGAACTCCGCCAGGCGACGGGGCTGCCGCGTTCCACCCGAGAGCGATCGAGGAGTCATCCCCGGCACAAGTCGAGGCTCACCAAGAGGATCGGGAGTCTCCCTCAAGTGAAACTGCCGTTTACTCCCGGAGAGGTCGACGAATAAGGCCCCCTCGACGACTCAATCTGTAAAGGGGATTATCGGCATTCTCGCTGCTCATGCTCCTATATGCCCATTATATCATATATCGATGCTCATTTCCATGCTCCTACAACTCAAAATAATCACTGCTTGGCATGTATGCTTCTGTAGATCTATTAGTCCGCGTTGCTTGAAATGTATACTCCTATAGTGCTAAAGCAATCATGGTGTGTAAGATGGGCCCCTAGTTACATTTTAAAGGTGGGGAGAATGTGGTGAATTAACGTGAATTGAGGGACATGACGCGGGATCACATGTTGTGCGTCTCGCGTATAAGGGGAGGTCTCTGCGGCACGAGTGATTGTCCCCGGGGCATTGCTATTGACATCGGCTGTCCACTTGATGCTCGTTAACTGAAGGTGCTCATTGACTGGTGAGAATGGAGATTATATCGAACTCCGTGCTTACGCGGATTGTCTGCAATGGTTAACTGCACATGTATACGTTACTGCTTATGTACTCCTAGCTGAACCTGTATTCCCCGGTGTGCCCACAGAAGCGGCTCCAATCAAATGGAATAAAGCCTAAACTCTGAAGGTTCATCTCTCGCTCTTATTTCACAGACCTTCAAGTTTTTCAGCAAAATCTACAATTACACCACTTCCACTAATTTGTTTCTCCAATTCTTTGTTATGTCTCTCCAATTCTTTTTGAGCCCGGAATTGAGCCTTCCTTTCGTTGGCAGTTTTCAGCGCTGTTGAAATACCACCCGTCAATGGTCCAACAGCACTTAAACCAGCAAATAAAGGAATTAGAAATGGGAGAAATCCTCCACTCGTCTCTCTTATTGAATATTTTTTCAACATTGGTTTTGTCATTTTAATTTTAAGTGAGCCAGTATCGTTCAAGATTTTAACCTGTTCTCTTGTGAGCAAAACATCAATTCTTACTGCTCCTTTTCTCTGAATTGTATTAACGTTAATCGTACAAGGCTTTTGATTTTGAACACAAGATGATAGTTTATGAAGATTGATTTGATTAACATATACCCCAGTTGGTACTTTGCCACTCATTTATTGAACAAAAAAATTATGAGACTAATCATAACACCATTATCTGTATTAATCTGTAATTCTGTTTCTTCCAAAAGCAAAAAATATGTATCAACTTCTTCACTCTCTCCTCTTTCAATGTATAAGAAGTATCCACTCGATTCAACTTTATAGTTTCCTTTTGAGCACTCAGATGAAACGCATAGATTGTATACAAACTTTTAAATGCTGTCGTATCCAAAATAGGTTCTTTATTTCCATTACTTTCACACACCTTTTGGTAAGACTTGTATGCTTCAGCATAATCATTTTTTTCCCAATTAATTTCCAATCTATCTCGTGGATAAAATGTTCCATCTAGAGAAACACAAAGTTGTTTCACCTTAGCATTATCAGTCAATGCATTATTCTTATCAGTCACAGTATCACCATCTGTTTTTTTTAATGATCCACAGATATCGTGGCTTTCCTTCCAGAACACCCAAATTCCACGTGTCAGTGGTTTGGTGTAGTTTAACGTGTTGACATCTTCTTTTGAGGTATGATACATTGAGTGGTTTCTTTGAGTTAAGTCTTCTATTCAACATCTCTTCTGTTTTAAGATTAGGAGTATATTCAAAAAGATACCAACTCATTTCATCAATTACAAATTTATTCTGATTACCAAAAGCACTACCAACACCAAAAAGTAATCTATTTTCATTATCATTCCTTTGCAGTTGAAATCTAATTTTAAGACCATACAGAACTTTATCATGATCACAAAATCCAAATATACCTTTAAGAGGAACTGCCACAGTAAAACTATTAACTGCTTTTGTATCGTCATTATACGCTCCTTTCCTTTGAATATATCCAGGGTCTGTGGTTGTTCCCGTTGACATATCAGGAATAAAACCTTCGACAGACCCCTTTCCCATTTTATCACTGAATGAATATAGTGTAAATTTCATCATTTCAGATACAGCAGAGACATAATCAACCGCTTCAACTTTTTCTGTTCCAATGTACAAACGAACACTATCAAACATTTTCCAGAAGAAATCATTGATGAGTGTAGCGTTTGTGTTATTCCCAGCCTTAGTGAATGTAAATTTACACAACAAGAAACTTTCGGATAGATTCAAATAAGTTTGTTGATTATTTATTTCAAAACTTTTTGTACCATTTGCATTCCAGTCTGTTCCAGTTATTGCATTTACCTTGAAGTAATCTTCTTTTTTAGTGGTGTTTGAGATGATAATAGTCTCATCCAAATCATAGATACTATCAATTGCTTCCATACTTGTATTTATTCAGGAAAAAAGGTGTTAAAACTTTTGAAACCCTGACCCAAGTATTTGAATTATTTTCTGTCATTCTTGGGGAGACAAATGAGTTTTGCCTTTCTTAATTTCTTTTATTGCTTGTAATTTATGAGAATCCTTTTGGGCATCTTTTATGCTCTTTACAGCACCTGCTACATTTCCCACAGCAGAAGCAGTTCAACCAATTCGGTCTTTATGTTTAAGAATAGTTGAACCGATACCCATTAGAGTATCAATTATCCCATCTCCTCTAAATTGATGTCCGACACTCCTTTGTCTCTTAGGTTTATAGTATCCTCTACCAAGATACATACCTTCACCCTTGTAGTATGGGGAAAGGAACATCCCATCCCCTGTAATTATTTTATATTTTCCCCAACTCATGTTTCCTCACAATCATCGTATTTATTTATTGGAAAACTTCACGTCGGTGAATTCTGATGGATATAACTTCTCCATGAAAAGAAATCATACGATTATCTTGGTCAGTTATCCTAAAATTTACTCTGTGTATGGTTTTTCCTGACACAGGGAGATAAACCAAATTTTTGGGTTCCATGTTGAATTTATAACCAATTGGGGTTGAGTATGCGGTGAATGAAAATATTGCATTTGTTTTTATTCCATTATTATAAGCACCATCAATCAAATCACAGTGAATTAATACCGAATTTATTCCTGAGGATATTTGAATGACATTATCACTGTAAAACGTCCCATTAGTTTCAATCTTTTTTGAGGAGAAACCCAATAACTCTCGAAATGTCAAAATGTCAATAACTCTCAAAAGATGTCAACACGTTAAACTAAACCAAACCACTTACATGTGGAATTATCAAATGTGAAATCAACCTTGTAGTTATTTTTAAGTTTAATCGTTGATTTTGAAGTACGTTTTTGAATATCTATAACAATATTTTTGGTTCATCACCCTGTTCCTTCATAAGACGAGCAATTTCAGAAGATATTTGATTAATCTCATATGCTCCGGGTGAGACTGTTATAGTTTTGTATCCACTTCCCGGATTATAACTAAACTTGTCATTTTTCTCGGTTTAATTAAATAAGGTATTATAAGTTTCCATGGACAATAAAGATGCCTCATATTCTTTTGTTGGGTCAAGTTGTAGTGGGTATCGGAATGAAGATGTGTGGTCACTTGTTGTGAAATTAAAACTAAGGATTGTGCTTCTCATCTTATTTAATATGAGATAAAATGTGTTTATATTGATTTTTATTAATTAATTATTCTCATGTTCATCAACTGGTCTAAAATGGCTGATGCTTCATTAAACAATTGTTATTTCCAGCCTTCTTACTACCTAACAACAATAACAGTCTATTAACTAATTGTGATGGGTCATTTGGAAGAAAACCAACACCTGAACCATGAATACTGAAAGCCTGAATAATGTTTCTCCTTCTCATTCTTGCTACATTTACCAGAAAGACTAACCCTATAATTAACAGGGTTCAGCAGATCAATATATAATCTATCATCACTATTTTTCATATCCAATGGTTTATCAAAATACTTTGATTCACCCCTCACAATTGAAGTTTGTCTTCCATCTTTTGTGAGAAGAAACATTAATCTCAGAGTTAGTTTATATTAGCAGGGGGTTGAGCAGACCCCAAGAACCTTAATTCATCATTAAATATCAATGCCTTTTCTTGAACAAGATGAAATATTGCTGGTTGTTCTGTTGGAACGAGTGCTTTGCTTTGGTTTTTGAACGAGAAAAACCTGCTTTGGTTTTTGATTCCGCTGAAAATTCATCGTTTTGAAGAGCATTCACGATATAATCAGGGGGGTGATTAATCTCTTCCAGTTGTTGAAATAATCCTTCCTCATCATATTCTAATTCTCCTATATGCTCTAATTCTTCCTCCGTCATTTGACTGAAATGTTTTATCACTTGAAGTTTTTTAGCAGACCCCAAGAACCTTAATTCATCATTAAATATCAATACCTTTTCTTGAACAAGATGAAATATTGCTGGTTGTTCTGTTGGAACGAGTCCTGCTTTGGTTTTTGATTCCGCTGAATATTCATTGTTTTGAAGAGCATTCACGATATAATCAGGGGGGTGATTAATCTCTTCAAGTTGTTGAAATAATCCTTCATCATCATATTCTAATTCTCCTATATGCTCTAATTCTTCCTCCGTCATTTGACTGAAATCTTTTATCATTTGAAGTTTTTTTAGGAGTATATTCTATTGTGGGAACTGTGGAAATATCTATAATTTTTTCTTGGGAAGTTTTTAAAACCAGTTTATAAAATTTATCTTGTTTTCTTTCAAATGCTTCTTCACCAGTTAGTTTCTGTCCACGTTTCTTATTTATGTCTTCCTGTTGTTTTACAACTTTTGAAACCAACTATTGATGTTCCTTAAATCTTCTTGCTCTTTCTTTCGCATCCATTTATTAATTGGAAAATATCATTTAATATCTCATCTTGTTTCACAACAATATATTTATATTTTTCAGTCGTGTGCTTCGTGTAATCCCAAATTATTTTTACTGCATAATGTAGAACAATTGTCTCTCCAAAAATTGTTTATATCTATTGAATTTAACTTGAATAAAATGAAAGTGTTAGCATTGTTTCTGATGGAACGACGAGGAAGTTGAAAGTATGATTTACTAAGATAAATACAAGCCGGTAGGCGGACATGGGTAGTCGAATACCCAATATAACCTGATGTGATGGGCCCGTTTGATGGGGAATGACCTGAGGATTAAGCACAAGAAAACTCATGATTCTAGCTTCAAGGGTTAATGCTGCAGATTGTTTTTTCGTTAAAATACCCCCACATTGAGGTTTTTCGGCCGTTGCTCGGCAACGGAGGGGTCCATAGCAACGGTTCTTTCACACACATAACTAGGACATACCATTAACTGACCATACCAGTTTCATGTATATCTGACTCATAGTCTCTGAGATATAACAAACTTCGTTTTTTTATTGTTTTCGACCAGGGTTCATTCAAAGTCTATCTTCTCCAACAGTTTTCATAGGATCCGGCTGGAAATGTTTGACAATATGGCTGAATGTACTGCCCACAGTCGCTCGTGGCCCGATTTTTGATTTTCGAAAAAATAAATTTTTTTATGATTTTTCAGAAATTTCAAAGTCCCGTTGCTAGGCAACGGTGGTGTCCATAGCAACGGTTTTCAGTTGCACACAACTAGGTCATGGTATGAACCTACCAACCAAGTTTCATTGAAATCGCCATTGTATTAACGGAGCACTGGACCGAACAGAGGGACAGAGACAGACCGACGGAAATACTGATAATAAGGGTAGATCAAATTTCAAAAATTTTTTTTTTTTGAAAAAAAATTTTTTTTTTTTCGACTGGATCGACTACCCAACAATTACAAGAAGAAAGTCTCCCTCTTGTGTAGTAGCTGTCCATTACCGTTTGGTTTCTCTCATTAACACACTCATCAAAGATAATGAGCTTCTTTTTTGATTTATCCAATTCTTGGGGAGACTGTATATCATCCGTATTGTCACTAAGAATAGAAGTTATCGGTTTTGATTTCTTTTTACATCTCTGTGTATCACAAAATAGTTGTATTATATCTTCAATGTTATAATCATTGAGGTTTTTTTGAAGTTTAAATAAACCGATTATATCTTCTTTTTGAAGACCAGCATTAAAACCTTGTGAAAGTAGTTGATACTCTGGTTGAAAACTCGACTTTGTGAAAATTCTTAAATTATCATAATCTAAAAAGTTGGGAGTCAGGAGCATCTTTAAAAGTAAGCAGGTTTTTCCACATCAGCTTGAACCAACTATGAGGCATCTTAATGAATTTGGGAGATTTTTATGGTTGTTAAATATTATCTTATTTTCCCAAATGGGTAAAAAATCATTCATTTATATGTTTGGAAAACAGGTTATTTAATTTATTAGTGGGCTTTTTTAGAAACTCTATATTTTATCCTAAGTTCAGGTTCAATTTCAAGATAATCCATTATTTTATTTATGCAATATCTTGTGTTGATATTTTCCTGAAAATGACAATCGTGAATAAGATATAACAACAATCCTTTGAACATTTCTCCAATACATTTAGTTTCTTCCCTTGTAAGGAAAGGTGTGTTATCGCCCTCATACTTTACATTCATTTCTCTAATCAATCTTGTAAAGTAATTCATTTTTGGTGTAAATCTAAAAGAATCATTTTCCTTTTTATATTTTTTATTATCATTAATGAGAAGATAATCACAGAATATACATTGTTTATAGGCTTTTGACTTTGTGTTTAATCCCCGTCTTTCACACGCAGGACAATTCTCAAATTTGTCATATGGAGAACCAGGGAATTCAAGAGGCTCAAAATCTAGCATATTTATAAAGTAAAATTTTACTTAAACTAAAATTCATCTTCGGAATCATCTATACTTTCATACGTTTGAACACAAACTCTCAGTATCATAATCACTCTCATTATCTTCAGTTGAATATTGACTCATATTTAAATAGTAGAAACAACATTACCATCGATATCTATATACTTTTTTCATTACCAGATTCAACTACAACATTTTTTATATTAAAGGTAATTTTAAAATGATCCTTAACTACTATTGAACGAAATGTCATTTCACCCGATATATTAACATCCTTTATGTCATCAGGATTTACATCTTTAGGGTTGTTGAAAAAAATACAAATTTCTGCTTGCATATTACAGATGGTCTTATCTTTTCTTTCTTAAGCTTCATCCATAAGCTTTTTATTTTTTGAAACTTTTTCTTGTTTCATTGCTTTTTCTAGTTTTGAATATATTACCAGAAGGAGAGGAGAAACTTTTGTTAGAGATACTTTAATTGATGTTCTTCCAGGTATACTAAAAGCCCTTCCACTGAAGGAAATTGAAGAACTCATCTTGTCCACCATAATTATTTTTATCCAATAATTGTTATATTTATCTTTGTTCAATTTTACATCCTTGATATATTTCTCAGTATCTTTAACAAATGAAGAGGTTGATTGAAACTTGTCTTTTGTGTCTTGAAACATTGTATTTATTAAGTGAAAAAAGTTGGAGGATAAAATGGTTTTAAGCACAGATTCACCTATAAATTAAACGAAATTTTCATCATGAAAATTTTAGTTTAAGCAAAGTTTTATTATATAAATATGGTGAATACAACGTACTGCGATGTTTGTAATCACAAATATAAATATTATAAATAACACCTTCAAACCAACAAACATACATTTAATCAATTTCATCAAATATCTCCTCTTGAGTTGGAAAGAAAAACATTGTGATATCTGCTCAAAGGATGTTTTGAAGAGTAGTTATAAGACATCTTCAATCACAAAAACACAAGAAGAATGAGTTTAAAGTAAAGGGAGACAATTATATTGAAAACACTGATGGGGCATTTAAAGGGAATATAAAAATAAGGATTTTTTAATTTGGAGAACCCGGTCCATCATCAATAGCTGAATCAATTGAAATAGTGAAAACTGATGTTGAAAAAGTTGTTAAAAAGACATTAAAAGAAATGAAAACTTCAAAGTTTTATATGGGAGTGAAAATGAATATGAAAAGACAAGATGAAGAACAAACTCCTTATATGAGAACAGATCCTCATTTTATAACATCATTTCAAGATTTTTTGAATAGTGGGGTTTATGAAGAACTATCAAGACAAGAGGAGGATGTTGATAATACAGTGGTAGGAAGTGGATTTAATATTTTAAAAATCATATTTTTAGATATACACATTCTAAAATCAGACCCTCTTAAAGCTTCTTCTTATATTGAATTACCAAAATAAATAAAACTAAAGAAGGCAGTTGTTAATATTAAGAACAATGATAATAAATGTTTTCTCTGGTCTGTTCTTGCTCACTTACATCTGCCAAATTGTAATTCAGAAAGAGTAAAGCAATATATGAAATATGAGAATACCTTGGACATTAAAGATTTTAAATTCCCAATGCCACTAACAGATATTCCTAAATTTGAGAAAAAGAATAACCTTTCGATTAATGTGTATGGATTAACTAGAGAGAATAAATTTCAGGTATTAAAAATTTCAAACAACTATAAAAATGAAGAAACACACATTGATCTTTTATATTTTAGTGTTGGAAAGAATTCACATTATACATACATCAATAAGTTATCAAGATTAATCTCTTCTCAGGTATTCAGAACAGCAAACAAAATATATCCTTGTAAGCGATGTCTTAATTCATTTCATACAAAAGAACGATGAGAACAACATTCAATATATTGTTGTAATCATAAATCAGCTGTAATAACAATGCCTAAACCTGGTGAAAAGATTTCTTTTGAAGATTATAATAAATCTATCATGCACCCATTTGTGATATACGCTGATTTTGAATGTATCCTCCTAAAAAAAGATAAATACTGCTTCTCCTAATCCAAAAGAATAATATGCAAATATATATCAAAAACATATTCCTTGTGGTTTCTGTTATTATATCAAACCAGCTGTTGGTGATGAATACAAGAAGTTAGAACTTTATAGTGGAAAAAAGCTTCACAAGAGTTTGTGAAATGATTAGAAAAGGATTGTATAAGACTAACTAAATTAATGAAAGAAACAAATGAACCGATTAAATTAACTGAAGAAGAGGAAAAGGAATTTGGAGAGAACAATAAATGTCATATTTGTGGGGAGGAAATTGAGGAGTCTAAAGTTAGGGATCATTGTCATCTTACTGGTAAATATAGAGGTCCCGCTCATTCCTGTTGCAATCTGAATTATAAATTTCCTTCTTTTATTCCAGTCTTTCTTCACAACAGTGCCAACTATGATTCACATCTATTTATAAATGAACTTTCAAAAACACCAGGGAATATTTCTGCCATAACAAACACAAGTCAAAAGTATATTTCATTTACAAAAATGATATTCACAAAACCTTTTACTCATATTAGGTTTCTAGATTCTTCCAAGTTTATGGGAACACCACGAGCCAACCTAGCATCAAATCTAAGCTCCACGGGGTCTTTTCCAAATCTTAATTCATTCTTTCCAAAAGAGGAAATTCAAACTAAAGAGAGAATTCAAAGTAAAGAGGAAATTCTAATTAATGAGGAAATTAATGAAGAAATTCTAACTATAATAAAAATTCAAACAATGAATGAAAGTCTAACTAAAGAGGAAATTCTGATTAAAGAGGAAATTCTAACTAGAGAGGAAATTCAAACAAGGAATTAAATTCAAAGTAGAGAAAATTCTTACAAGTAAGGGAATTTATCCTTATGATTATATGGATTCATTTATGAGATTTAAAGAAACACAACTTCCTTCAAAAGAAAGTTTCTATAATAACCTTTATGAAGAAGAGATAAGTGATAAGGAATATAAACACACACAAGAAATTTGGAAAATATTTCAGATAAAGAACCTTGGAGAATATCATGATTTGTATCTCAAAACAGATGTTTTATTGTTAGCTGATGTGTTTGAAGCTTTTAGATCACTCTGTCATCATAAAAATTGTTATGGATTAGATCCTGCCCACTATTTCACAGCTCCTGGTTTAGCTTGGAGTGCAATGTTGAAAATGACAAAACAAGATATAGATTTAATCAGTGATGTATATATGCTTTTGATGATTGAGAAGTATGTTCAAAAAGATATGCTAAAGCAAATAATAAATATCTTCCAAATTATGATAGTGAAAAAGATTGTAATTATTTAATGTATTTTGATGCTAATAATTTGTATGGATGGGCAATGTATCAATCTCTGCCTTACAGTAAATTAGAGTGGGTGGAAGAAAAGGAATATGAAAAGGCTTTGATGAATATTGTTATTTCTTCTCAAGAGGAATTGAATGAGGAAAAAGAAGGTTATTATTTTGAAGTTGATTTGAGGTACCTGACTGATCTTCATAATAAGCATAAAGACCTTCATTTTGCATGTGAGAAAGAAACTCCAAAGAAAGAATGGTTAAGTGATTATCATAAAAGTTTTAATATTAAAGGTAAATCAACAGAAAAGTTATTAACAACATTCTATGATAAAGAGGGATATGTTTTGCATCAGAGAAGCTTGAAACAGTTTTTGAGAGAAGGATTGAGAGTAGCTAAAATTTAAACAAAGTTCTTGGATGAAAAATATATTAAATTCAATACAGATATGAGAACAAATACAAAAGTAAAATTTGAAGGGGAATTCAATAAATTGATGAATAATGCTGTCTTTGGAAAGACAATGGAGAATGTTAGAAACAGGCAAAACATTAGATTTGCAACATCTTGGAAAGAAGCTTCCAGATTGATAAATAAACCAAGTTTTGAGAGAGAAGAGGTTTTTTCAGAGAATTTTTCTGCAATTCATATGAAAAAAAGTATTGTAATGGATAAACCAATTTATATTGGAACAGCAGTTCTTGATTTATCAAAGATATTGATGTATGATTATTTGTATAATGGCTTAAAGAAAGAGTATGGTGAAAATGTTTCATTGTTGTATATGGACACTGATAGTTTTATTCTCGATATAAAAACTGATGATGTTTATAAAGATATGAAGAAAAATATTGGAGTATATGATACAAGTAATTTTAGTAAGAAGAGCGAGTTATTTTCAAAAAGAATGAAAAGATTATTGGTAAGTTTAAGGACGAGTTGGGTGGAAAAGTAATGCGCGAGTCTATTGGATTTAGAGCAAAGGCATATGCTTATAAGTATGGTGATTAGATTGATAAAAGGTTAAAGGGAATAAAGAAATATGTAATAAAAAAAAATCAATAACTTTTAGAAATTATTATAATTGTTTGATGAATAAGAAAGAAGAATATAGGAAAATGAATACAATAAGAAGTTAGAAACATAAGATATATAGTGAAGAAGTAAATAAAAAGGCATTAGGAGCCTTTGATGATAAGAGATTTATTTTAGATAATGGAATAGATTGTGTTCCATATGGACACAAGTTTTAACGATGGGAAGAAGGGTTAGGGTTTTCAAGGGCTACAGCCGCGTTTTTCACAATATATAAATGGTAGAACCAAGTATTAATCAAACCAAAGAGTGGAGAAAATCTCAGTCTTGGTATATAAATGGAAAACATAATGAATGTGAAAAATATCAAATAAGTCTTATTAAAAAAAAAAAAAACAAAGGTAAATAAAACAAATAAGCGAATCAATTTAAAAACTAGTAAGTTAGAGGATGTAAAGAAAAAAATATAAATATCCTTGAATGGACTGAAAACTTTGATGGTTATCAATTGAACAATGGAAAAATAATTTACTACAATCTCAAAATGATATGCAATTCAGGAGGTGGTCAGATGAGATCAATGAGAGAAGTTTATCATTTCATAATGACACAAAAGGGGTATCTTGAAAAATATAAAGATTCAAATGTTTTATTTTTAAATATTTTAGATTGAGATTATTGTGCAAAGAAAATTAAACTATTGAAGGAATTTGAGAATGAACAAATCTTTATAGGTTCAATCAGTGAGCTAAACAATATGCAATGGTTATTTGAAAAAAAAAAGTGCTCCTCGGCTAAAAGGGGAGGCTATTAAAATCTCCATTCACTTACATGTTTTAGATATTTCTTTAGAATCGCCTTTAACAAGTCACAGTATATTCACCCGACGACTTTACGACTTGAACAAATCTTTATAGGTTCAATGAGTGAGCTAAACAATATGCATTGGTTATTTTAAAAAAAAGTGTCCCAAGGTTAAAAGGAGAGACAAATAAATATACCTTGGGATAAAAAAGGGGTTTTTTTGGGGGGGGGGGGGGGAAATATGAATCGTTGAGAATCCCCATTCACTTTACATGGGGAAAGTGAGCCAGAATCAGTATATTCACCCTACTCATGTCTACTCTTCCACCGGGCTCTCCCTAGACATTGACTTGATTCGCCGCCAAGGGCACCGCAGTCCCAAGTCTGCTGACAAGGGTCCCTTTCACCCAAGCATGGGTTGACCAAGGGCAATTAGCACACCCAAGCCTGGTGTTGGCTTAGTGGATAGGGTGGCGGCTTGGGATCCTCGGGTCCTGAGTTCAAGGCCCGTTGACCGCTGAATTAAAATACACCAGGAGGTTGACTCAGCCTGTCATCCTTCCGAGGTCGGCAAAATGAGCACCAGTGTACTGGTAAGGGGGACACTGCATCAGCGGCATAGCTGCGTCCCAACCAATGATGCAACCAGCAGCCACCAGCAGCCATTTTGCAGAGGTCTGCTGACAATCCAAGCATATTCATGCATTGGCGATGAGCACAGCATTGACTGAACTGCCGTCTCTTAGAAACTTGTACATTGATGGCGTGTCTACACTGCTGGTAGGAGACACGCAGGTCATGAAGCCAGACGTTTCTTGGTTGCGAATATCAACATCAATGGCCATAGGCTAAAGGTGAAGGTTGACTCTGGAGCACAGGTATCGATACTCCCTCGCAGAATATTTGATTCCATGGAAAAGCCAGTCAAGACTATTAACTCAATGATCCTATTGAAAAGCTACAGTGGGGGAACCATCCCTCATCATGGAGTGGTCAAGCTACAATGCTCTGCTGGGTCATCAATGGGGTGCTTAGACTTATATGTGGTTGACACCAAAGCGCCTCCTATTCTCAGTCTTCACGCGTCAACATGCCTGGGTCTTATCCAGAAGTGCCCCAACAGTCGCTTGCTGTCTGTCGATGCTGTGATGTCATTGGCTTCATCACAGCCTGACCTTACACTGGACAAAGTCAAGGCTGATTATGCAGATTTGTTCACTGACCTGGGGAAGTTCGACACACCGTACCACATTGAACTGGATCCGTCCATCCAGTCAGTCAGTCATTGAGCCACCTCGTCGTGTTCCTCTCAGCCGACATGAGCGCTTGAAGACCAAAATGCTTGACATGGAGGCACAGGGTATCATTTCCAAAGTGAATGGACCAACGGACTGGGTGCATAATAAATGGTGTAGTCGTCGAGAAGAAAGATAAATCATTGCGTTTGTGGCTCGACCCCAGGAATCTCAACAAGGCCATCAAGCGTGAGCACCACCCCATCCCTACAACAGATGAAGTCATGGGTCAGCTCGCCAGAAAGGTCTTCAGTATATTTTATCAAAAGGACTCTTTCTGGCAGGTTCAATTCGTTCAATTCAATTCAATTCAATTCGGCAGGTTCAATTCAACTCAAGTGCACTTTTAATTCTCTTCTGGGGCGTCCTTGTTTTAACCGTCGACCGTTCGGTGTGACGTCAGCCAATGAAGTTCTCCAAGAGAGGAATGAGAGCACATTTGGAGACATTCATGGGGTCTTCTGCATCGCAGATGACATGATTCTTGCTGCAACCACCCCTAATGAGCACGACACCATCGCACACAAGGTACTAGACCATGCACGACAGAAAAACGTCAAATTCAACCCAAATAAGATCCAGTGGAAGGTTGCAGAGGTAAAATACATGGGTAATGTCCTCACCTCTGCTGGGGTTTGCCCGGATGAAGACAAAGTGCAAGCCGTGTTGGAACTTCTAACTCCTCAGTCACGTCTGGAGCTGCAGCGAGTTCTGAGTGTGGTTAATTACCTCAGTCGGTTCATACCCAACATGTCGACCATCACAACACCATTGCGTCATCCATCCATCCATCCATCCATCCATCCATTGGGACCATACTCTATGCAGAGCGTTGGTGCTGCCTAAGCAGTCTCCTTGGCTATTGGGCACAATCCTGGACGGGTCGCCACTCTGAAACAGGATACCAGCAAGCTGGCACTCATTTTGCCGACCTCGGAGGGATGACAGGAAGAGCCAACCCCACCTGGTATTAATTCAACAGCCGAGGGGGATTTGAACTCAGGATGTGCAGATCCCAAGCCCACCGCCATAACCATCAAGCCAACACCAGGCATCCATTGCATCAGCTGCTAAAGAAAGATGCAGCCTGGGAATGGCATGGAGAGCATGATGCAGCGTACCAGCTGTTAAAATCCTCAATTGCCAAGCACCCAGTATTGAAGTTCTTTGACCCCGCAAAGCTAGCGGTCCTTCAAACAGATGCATCTTCAGCTGGGTTAGGCAGTGCCTGCTGCAGGATGGGCATCCTGTAGCATATGCCTCTGTCTCTCACACCTGTTAAACAGAACTACGTCCAGATAGAGAAGGAGCTTCTTGGAATCGTATTCGGGGCAGAGCGTTTTCATCAGTACATCTACGGGTTTGACATGACCGTACACACCAACCACAAGCTACCGGTGGCTATCATCAAAAAGCCATTGCACCTGCTCTCACCCAGACTTCAGCTCATGATGCTTCGCCTTCTCCGATACACTGTGTCAGTGCAGTACATCCCAGAAAAGTATCCATACATCACAGATACACTCTCTAGAGTGCCATTTAGCTTGCCACTAGACGATCTGATGCTGGAAGATGACATACACCTTCATGTACATCAATTGGTCACTGAGCTTCCAGAACGAAGGTACTGCAACGTGAGATATCACTCGATCCAGTGCTTCAACAGCTCAGTACTACCATCACACAAGACTGGCCTGTACATTGAGCCAGAGTGTCTCTGATGGTGAAACTGTTCTGGCCTGTTCGGGAGAACATCCATCAGTCTGAAGGTTTACTGTTCTGTGGTAAGCAGATCATCATTCACAGCCGCAATACAACGGGACATGCTGGCTCTAATTCACAAAGGGCATCTAGCAATGGGAAAGTGCAAGGCATGGGCTAGACCCATTTTGTACTGGCCAGGTATGTCAAGAGACATAGAATCACGTGTTGCTGAGTGTGGGGTGTGTGTCAGATTTCGGCCTGCCAATCAGAAAGAGCCACTCATCCCGCACAGCATCCCTGATCGCCCATGGAAGGAGCTGGGTGCCGATATATTTCACTTCAGTGGAAAAGACTATCTCATCCTGGTGGATTACTTCTCAAAATTTCCTGGTGTCACAGCTAAACGGGCTTATGGATACCACGATCATATCAGCAATGAAAGCGAACTTTTCCCACCATGGCATGCCGGAAGAGGTATTCTTCGACAATGTTCCCTTTGATTGCGCAGAAATTAAGGACTTTGGACACGAATAGGGCATAATGTTCACAACCTCGTCCCCAATATATCCGCAATCCAACGGTCAAGCTGAGCATGTGATTCAGACAATGAAATGGGCTTTGCGAAAGGCACATGAAGATGGTACTGACATTCAACTAGCAATCCTTACCTACCACAACTCTCCAATTAGTGGAATGACACTCTCCAGCTCAATTCTTGATGAACAGGAGGCTAAGGTATAAATTACCTGTTTACAGTAAAAGCCTCTAACCAGGTGTCATATCGGATGCTCGTCAGCAGCTCCGGGACCGTCAGAGGCAGTACACCAAATTCTATAATAGAGGGGCGAAACCTCTTATGGAGCTCCAAGTAGGTGATGCTGCCCACGTCAAGACCAGACAGGTCTGGGTACCTGAAGTCTTATCTAGCAAACTTTCCACACCAAGATCATACCTAGTTACCACCGCGAACGGTAGATCCGACCGCCGCAACAGGCGACACCAGCGGAAATCTCCATCTGAGCCAGTGACCATTCTCCCACTTCTGGACATTGGAGAATTATACATTGCTCTAGAGTCTAGATCAAGTTCAGAGTACCGTGGACATGGCACCAACACCACCTTCAAGTGCTGAGAACTCTCAATTTCCTCGACCTCTGAGTCACAGATCACAGCTCGCCAGGGCCTTGTCTCAAAGGTTGAAGGACGACGTTCTATTGTAATCATATGGCGTAGCATTTGAGTATTCTTTAGCAAGTTATAAAGTTTGTTTTTTGCTATTTTCAGTCTTTCTCTTCATACTGAAAGGGAAGAAGTAATGATATTGTGAATTATATGCTTGCTTGATTGGCTGTATTCCTCGAGCCTGTACGTGTGTGCGCATACGCCAATAAATCCGACAGTTGGTCCACGCAAGGTGATCCTATTTGTGTCCGTCATTACATACATAGGGTGCACACTACAGCATGCACACACCATTTACTCGAGAAGGGGGAGTAAATGTAATAAAAACAAACAAACAAACAAACAGACAAACAAAGAGACAGACAAACAAACAAAGACAAACAGACAAACAGATAAATGAAAAATCGTGCTTAGCACGGCACTTGGCGAATTAGTTGACCGTTCCGTGTGGTGATCAAAGCTGTAATGTCATGGAATGTGTAGTGTTTATTTGTTCGTACATTAATAAAATGACGCGACGTCACAAATAACAATCAGGCGCGCGTTGTCATGGTAACGGCAGCAGATTGAAAATTTTTCACAACTCATTTAAAGCCACCATGTGACAATCAACAACTTATCATCGGTGCTTGTTGCCTTCATTCTGATCGTAGAAAATATTTGAAAATACCTAGGAACATTGCTTTTCAACCAGCTTTACGATCCCGTTATCAGGTCTGAAATATGTTGTAAAACAAAAATATGTATTTTATATGTGTTTTTCATGTTTTGGGTGACCCTGACCTTGACCTTGGGCCAATTTCAATCAAACTTTGTACACATGTTAATATTACATGCATAAATAGACAGTATAAGTTTCAATATAATAAGTGCAAAACTGTTTGAGAAATAGCCATGTGTAATTCACAAAATTAACCATTGGTTTATAATGGGCGATAATATAAAGTGATGCAGAATCCAGATCCTGATCTTGAACATCACCAAAAGTCACACATCTTTTTGCACTGTGGATTGCTATCAGCTGTTAAAATTTCATCCAAATCGGTTAAGAATTGTGACCTGAAGAACGAATAGATTTATTTTAATTCACGCCAACAGCTAAAAACTTTGACGTCATACGCTTGCGAAAACTGTGCATAATTTGTACTAACATGCATTTTAAAACATTTAGATATTCCATTGAAGTTTGTTTTGGCGTCAACAGGAAGCCGTTACGACTTCCGGTTACTGAGTTATGTTCAAAAGCTCGTTTTCACCTTTTTTTGACGTAACGTCGTGATGTTAAGTGCAATTATGACGTGATTTGATCCCAGACTATTTCAGCAAGATTGGCTATCACGTGTTAAAATTTGAGAACGATTACTTCAGTAGTTTCGGCTGCACACGAGCGTAAATATTTTTTTAAATGACGTCAATAGGCAAAACTTTGACGTCATACGCTTGCGAAAACTATGCGTAATTTGTAATAAGATGCATTTAGTAATCATTTAGATATTTGAATGAAGTTTAATTTGGCATCAATCGGAAGTCGCTACGACTTCCGGTCACTGAGTTATGTTCAAAAATGTGTTTTCACGTTGTGTGACGTCACGTCGTGACGTTTAGTCCAATTAAGACGGGGTTTGGACACGGACCGTCTCAGGTGGATTGCCTATCAGGTGTAAAAATTTAAGAACGACTGGTCCAGCCGTTTGGGCTGAAGACGACCGGACAAACAAACAAACCAACAAACGGAACAGACCAACATACTTGACAAAATCGAAGATTTCGCCAAGTAACAAGGACAAACAGACAAACAAACAAACAGACAAGCAGTCATAGACTGGTACTTACGAAATCGTCAACTTCACCTCTGACCTTGTCTAATAAAAGTTGTCTCGAGAGAAGGTAGCGAAGCAAACCATAAGTTTCTACGATTATTCTGAACCAAACCATCATAAATCGTAACGTCGACCGAAGCAAAAATCTCCATTTCTCCACGCAATTATTTAATATTATTTTATCAAAGTCACAAAACCGTAATATTCAGCCATCCACCAACAATCTTTACATAATCCGACGGCTTAGCGAGTCAGACTTGCGACGATAACCTTTATTGGGATAAAAAATGACTTTTAAACACCATCTTTATCGAAAACACCATCAGCGCGCACACGGAAAACCTTCACGTGATCAACGCCGCCTCTGCTCAAGCGCGCTACATCATGGGACGACCCGTGACGCGTCGAGTGATATATTTTTAATACAATCTTAAAACGTCTCCAAAACATCCGATTTTTACAAGAATTTCGACAACCGAGTTTTAAGCGTCGTAAGCGATCGCAAAAACCGAAGACAAAATTAAAATCGAAGTTAAAACGGACTCGTAACGTCGAGCAAAGCAAAAATACTCCATTTCTCCACGTGAATTTTAGAGAACATTGTACTTTACGGTACTTCTACATATCGTTCCACGCTAATAAAGTGGTCGTTCCACGCTAATAAAGTGGTCGAACAAATTGAACTCTGTTCTTATTTATAATCAAACAACTTGATGCAGTCGAGTAAGGATCGTCGGTGCTGAGGAGGACTCGACTGGGTGAAAACGGACCACGAGAACGTCGACAATGAGTTTGGATTTCTCGGGTACTGTACCCAATCTTCGCCCCCAGGACACTGTACACACGTGTGCATCACCGAAAATAGAACGTTTACTCCAGAATAACTGTTCCTATGGCGCCGGTGGAAGCAGAGTGCCCGATCGAGGGTTGTGACTATATGGCTACACACGCAGAGGCGGCAGTGGTGGCGGCCATGTTGAGTATACACGCCACTGTGCACGTCGCCGCCCCCAGGGCGGCGAGCTCGAATGCCAAGATGGAGAAACTCAAGCGTCCCTCCATAGCACTGGCCGGAACGGGCGAGGCCTGGTCGTACTTCATAACCCGCTGGGGCGAATACAAAACAAGTACTAAGCTTGTCGGACCCGACATAGTCGCGCAGCTCCTGGAGTGCTGTGAGGAGGAGCTGAGAAAGGACCTCACTCGCGCGGCGGGTAGGAGCCTCGTGGGCAGCGATGAAGAAGACGTCCTCGCCGCCATGAAGGCGCTCGCCGTCCGGACGGACAACACGATGGTAGCTCGAGTGGCCCTGTCTAACATGCGGCAGGGACACGAGGAGCCCGTCCGGTCGTTCCACGCCCGCATCAAGGGGCAGGCAGACACGTGCAAGTATGAAATGAAGTGCACCAAGGCGGGGTGCGATCAGGTCAACGACTTCACGGAAGAGATACTGTGCAACGTGGTTGCCCGTGGCATCGCGGACCAAGCAATACAACTTGACCTACTCGGTGAGAAGAACCAGGACATGTCATTAAAGGACATGATAGAGTATATCGAGGCCAAAGAGTCTGGAAAACGCTCGGCATCGCGCCTGCTTGACACTCAGAGCACGGACGCGATCAGTAGTTCGTATCGGCGGGGAAAGTGACAGGACATCCGCGCCAGAGTAGGAGCCAGGCCGGAAAAATGGAAGGCCAAGCCCGAAGGAGTATGCATCTGCTGCGGCGAGGTGGGCCACGGCAAAACGCCTCAATGGCGCGCCAGACGCGCCGAGTGCCCCGGATACGGTAAAAAGTGCCGGAAGTGTGACCGCCAGAATCACCTCGACAAGGCGTGCCTGGGCGGCCGATCGGCAAGACCCCCATCTAAAGAGACCGACGGGATGTACGACGAACAGACGGCAGCCTTCGTCGAGCTATGCACGGTCACCATGGCCAGCACAGAGGACGAAATGCGCGCGCTTCCCCTCGCTCACCACCTGTACGATGATATGTGCGATAAGTGGATGAAACGCATATCCGACCCGCAGCTATACGTCAACCTCACTCTCACCAACAAGCGCGAGGATTACAAAGCGCTGGGTTTTAACCTCCTGAAACACACCCGCGCGGTAACCCTACCCGCTATGGCAGACACGGGGTGCCAGAGCTGCCTGATCGGCATTAAAGTCGTCCAACAAATGGGCCTGAGTACCGAGGACCTCATACCTGTATCCATGACCATGAAGGCTGCAAACGACAAAGGAATTCGTATCCTCGGAGCCGTGGTAGTCAGATTCGCCGGTAACAGTGACGACGCTCGGAGATTGGAGACGCGCCAAATCGCGTACGTGACGGACTCTTCAGACCGCATATTCCTCTCCCGCGCGGCCTGCATGGACCTGGGAATGATCTCGGACAGATTCCCGACACTCGGAGAGGTGAATCTGACGACCTCGGAATTGTGCGACTGCCCGCGACACGCGGAGCCGCCAACCAAGCCGACCGCACTCCCCATGCCAGCGACCGAGGCCAACAGAGAGGCACTACAGTCACATTTACTCAGGATGTATGCTCAGAGCACATTCAACACGTGCCCACACCAGCCACTACCGAGAATGACCGGCCCGCCACTACGTCTTATGCTCAGTGAGAACGCGACACCGGTTGCCCATCACACTCCCATCTCCGTGGCCATACATTGGCAAGATGAGGTAAAAGCAGGCCTCGACCAGGACGTTCGGCTCGGCGTGTCAGACACGATTGAGGGGAGCTACTTCCAGGCGGTCCAATGGCTGGATATATGCGGCCGGAATGGAATCATCCTCAACCCGGAGAAGTTTGTCTTCAGCGCACCCACGGTGGACTTCGCGGGCTTCACCATCACCATGACCAACGTGCGACCGTGCAGCCGCTACCTGGAAGCAATCCACGATTTCCCACAACCGCGTAACATCACCGACGTCAGATCGTGGTTCGGGCTTGTCAACCAGGTGGCATACGCCTTTAGTATGGCCGAACGAATGCAGCCATTCCGGAAGCTCCTGAAAAGTGGAGAACGCTTCCAGTGGTCCATGGAGTTAGAGGACATATTCCGCGAGTCGAAAGACGTGATCGTACAAGAAATCGAACACGGTGTCCGCATATTTGACAAAACTAAGCCAACATGCATCGCCACGGACTGGTTGAAGGAGGGAATCGGATTCTGGTTGCTTCAAAAGCACTGCCGATGCGTGCCAGTTAGACCATTCTGCTGCACTGATGGATGGAAAATAACCCTGGTCGGCAGCAGATTTACACACGCGGCAGAATCCAGATACGCGCCCATAGAGGGCGAGGCTCTCGCAGTCGCGGACGCCTTGGACAAGGCGCGCTACTTCGTGCTGGGCTGCGAGAACCTGATCGTTGCGGTAGACCACAAACCACTGCTGAAACTCCTTTCGGACAGAGCACTTGACGACATACCCAACCCCCGCCTCAGGAACCTCAAGGAGAAGACCCTGCGTTATCGCTTCCGCATCATATATATCCCGGGCATGAAGAACAAGGCGGCAGATGCCATGTCGCGCAGGCCGGTCGGCACCACGCGACCTCCACTCATGAACCTTCCAGATGACAATGCCACCATAGCGACCCACCTCCAACCAAGCACGCACACCGACGTCCTGTCCCTCCTACGCCAAACTGAGCCGGAGTATGACGACGACGTCGAGGAGGACAACCTGGCATTGTGTGCCGCGGGCCTCGAATCATTGCGATCAGTAACATGGGATCGCGTCAGGGAAGCCACCAGCAGCGATGGCGATATGCACATATTGGAGGGAATGACAATGAACGGCATCCCCGACTCAAAAATCGAGATGCCAGAGACAATTCGCGACTATCACCAGTACCGCGAGAACATTACATCGACAGATGGAGTGATCTGAACCGAGTAGTCATACCACCCTCACTCCGCGGCGATGTGCTGAGCACCCTACACGCTGCCCACCAGGGCGTATCAATGATGACCGCCCGCGCAGAATCCTCTGTATTCTGGCCAGGCATGTCGGCCGACATCAGCGCCACTCGGAAAAACTGCGAACACTGTCACCGGATGGCACCATCACAGCCTGGAGCGCCACCAACTCCACCTATTCCGGTTGTTTACCCCTTTCGGGCAGTGTGCTCGGACTTCTTTGTACACAGGGATGCACACTACCTTGTGACGGTGGACAGATACTCGAACTGGCCGATCATCTCAAAGTCGACGGGTGGCGCCGCCGGACTCATAAACCACTTACGTCGCGCCTTCGTGACGTACGGGACACCAGAAGAGCTCGCGTCGGATGGGGGACCGGAGTTCACCTCCACCGAGACCAGGTCATTCCTGCACAGATGGGGCGTACACCACCGCTTGTCATCGGTGGCCTTCCTCACAGCAACTGTAGCGCGGAGATTGGAGTTAAGACAATGAAACGACTTATCACGGACAACACCAGCCCGCAGGGAGAACTTGACACTGACGCTGTGCAGAGAGCGATACTACAATATCGTAACACGCCTGACCCTGACACAAAGATCTCCCCGGCAATGTGTGTCTTCGGCCGCCCGATACGCGATTTCATCCCAATTATCCCCGGGAAGTACAGACCGCACGACACTTGGCATGAGACCCTGAAAGCGAGGGAGGAGGCCCTCCGCAAACGTCATATCCGCACAGCCGACACCTGGGCAGAACACACCAAACGCCTTCCGCCACTTGCTGTAGGGGACCTAGTCCGCGTACAGAACCAGACAGGATTCCACCCAAAAAAATGGGACAAGACAGGCAGTATCGTGGAGGTACGCCAACACGACCAATACGTGATCAAGATCGACGGCTCGGGCAGAGTCACACTTCGGAACAGGAAATTCCTGCGCAAGTTTAGCCCAGTTCGCAATGACCAGCTGCCACCCCGGTCTATCTATGATGATCTAGCAACCCGCATCACTGTACCTGCACCCGTTGTAACACCGCAACTGCCTGACCTCGACAGCGAACCCGTGACATCTGCGACGCCAACGGGGCCCACGCCGGCACTGACGTCAGCATGCACACCCCGGCGCAAGACGACACCCGTTTCAGACACGCCAGCAGCACCAGGACGAGGCACACCGAGGCGCGCGATCCTTCAGACGCCACCATCGGCCCCTGAAACCCCGAGAGCCCCATCCCCACTGGGGCCCGATGCGACACCACCAGCACCAGCAATAGGTCAACGCCGATCCACCAGAGCGACCAGCGTGCCTGCCTGGCACAACGACTACTCCATGGAATAGTCACACGATGGGCGATATCAACTTTTGTTCATTCATTAAACTTAATATTTTCTCAGCCTTTATCTATTAACATAATAAAGACTCGGAGGGAGATAGAGAACATTGTACTTTGCGGTACTTCTACATATCGACGGTCCCCCGTGCCAGTGCGCATGCGCAGCCTGAGCCGGAGCCAGGGATGTTGTGGGCGTTTCAACCTGTTCAATACTTGTTTGATTATTGTCGTTCCACGCTAATAAAGTGGTCGAACAAATTGAACTCTGTTCTTATTTAAATTTACGGAATTGGTTCTCACTGTGACCTTTACCTTTGACCGATTTTGACTAAAATCTAATCAGCGCTTGCCATCACCCTCCTGAATCACGTGGTGTAATTTGACATTGGCAGTTTCTTCCGTTCTCGAGTTATCGTTCCACCAAACAAACACACAAACACACAGAGGACGGAAGTCATCAATATACTTATGAAATCTAACAAACAAACAAACAAACAAACAAACAAACAAACAAACAAACAAACACAGCACCCACGCCTCGGCGATCGGCACGCATGGTAACCCGGAAGAACGCACGTGGTGTGGTCGTACCGCCACCCAGTGGAAGTACCTTATTGTTGAGCGTGACTGCCACGTACACAGCACAGTACGACACCACGAGCACGCCGTGACGAGGACGCATGGATCCTGGGCAAGGGCGCCGCCCGTGGCGGGTCTCTGCCGTGTGGCGGCTCCCTGCACTCACCGCTTATATCGATCGAGACACCGGCGAATCGCGTACAAATTGGTTTTCATTCCCGGCAGTGGACCACGTCCGGTTGTCCGCATTGACGTCTCACGCGCTCACCGCGGCACTCTCGGACATTTCAAAAATAATAAATACCTCTGAGGGAATTCCTGCGATGGTTTGAATATTCATGAAAATATATAACTCGTAACACACAAGATATTTGAGAACAACGACTGCACTGGCGGACATTGTATTCGAAGAATTAAATTGGAGGAAAATAAAATAAACGTTGCCAAAAATAAAAATGCGCATATTTTATATTAGGCGGTGTATATAGTTAAAAGCGTTGTTGTGTAAACCTTTTTTTTTTCGTGTACGTTTTCCGTCCCTTGTGAAGAGAGCTGTACCTGTAAATGTTGATTGTGAATAAAAAGTATTGTTTAATAACTGTTCATTAAAAGGCTCGCGACGATGTTGGGCGGAAGTTGATTGACGTCGGTGAATGCGAGAGGAGCTGGCGGAGGCTTGGCCGTTTGACTTCCCGACGGTCCGCACTGTTCACGGGCTGGTTTTGTGGACGATTCCTTCTCCGCGCGTTTTATCTCGGATCTCGAAACGCTCGGGACTCACCAAGACCTTCACAAAGACCGTCTGGCCCCGCTTCCCGGCCCTGGCCCAATGCGCAGCGGTTACGGGCCCCTCTCGTAGCACGACGCCACTTCGTCGGTGAGCACGACCCTCTCCCGGCCCCATGTACTGCTTGCAGTGGCTGTTGCCGGTGCTGTTGATCCCGCGGCCCGCAAACCCGGCCCTTTGGTTCAGCCACACGGTCTTCATGGGATTCTACCTGCTCAGCTTCTTCCTGGAGCGGCGCCCGTGCACTATCTGTGCCGTGGTCTTTCTGGCGGCGCTTTCGCTCCTGTGCTACAGCTCTTGGGGGAATTGCTTCTTGGACTTGCTGTGCTGCGGCGATGCGGCCGTGTTGGGCACCGAGCAGTGTCCTGGCGACGGTTATTGGCCCCGCGACTAAGTCCGTCACGGTTGGCCTTCGTGGAGAAACCTGCCGATATGGAGGAAAACGTGCTGCTTAAACTGAACTACTGACGATATGTTGAATTAATTCAATGTTGATTTTGAGGACCTGACCTCGCTGTCGTCCAACATGGCAGCGGTTTTTCGGCCGACCAACATGGCGGCGATTTTTCGGCATACCAACATGGCGGCGGTTTTGCGGCCTCCCAACATGGCGGCGGTTTTGCGGCCTCCCAACATGGCGGCGGTTTTGCGGCCTCCCAACATGGCGGCGGTTTTGCGGCCTCCCAACATGGCGGCGGTTTTGCGGCCTCCCAACATGGCGGCGGTTTTGCGGCCTCCCAACATGGCGGCGGTTTTGCGGCCTCCCAACATGGCGGCGGTTTTGCGGCCTACCAACATGGCGGCGGTTTTGCGGCCTACCAACATGGCGGCGTTGAATAAGTTTTTGCTGATTTTGTTTCAGTTTTTGCAGTGTTGCGCGTTGCTTGGTGAATTGGTTGGGGGAGAGGGTGGAAATTTGACATGTTTAGCTTTTACTTGGATAAAGTTGGCGAACGTGTGGATCTCCAATATGTCACGTACGATGATGATACCCTTTGGTTGCAGAGAAAACGCTCGTTTTCCATTTGATCCTAATTATTGTATTACTATTTCTGGAGAGTTTTTTTTTTTGTTTGTTTAATGCACGAATCACTTTGGAACCAAGTTTGGGTATTTTTGCAACGTCACTCGATCAGTCGTACCGATTAAACGGCGTTTTTTGACGCTTCAAGCGATGGCCATTCGGGTGTGAATTTCAGAAGAACCATGTCCTCCTGTTTCTCCTTCACAGACACAAAACGCCATCGTTCCGTGGAGCCTTTGGACAAATTTTCAACCATATGCAACCGAGCGTTCCATGTTTTGGTGTTTTTATAAAGTATTATCCAGCACATTGTGTTGCTGTCCGACCCAGCATGACGTGAGCTTCGTGGATCGCCATGCGATTGCCGGTCCCGGGCGTCGTGCTTGGTGACACGTTCACAGAAGCCATGCACTTGTTCTTGCAATAGGATTTCCGAGCCAAACAAAGTTATTTTGATGTGGAGTATCTTCTTATTGTTGTGCTTTTGTATAAGAGTTCAAATGTAGAAATAAATTCTTCTTTCAGTGTGTGTGTGTTCACGTGTTCGTGTGTGTCGGTCGGTTTTTCTGATCTCGGCTGGGTTTTGGTGTCGACTCGTCTGAGGTTACCGTTTAAAATCTCGACTTTTTTATTGTGTGTCACGTTGAAAGTTTTTAACCTCCGCCATCTTCAAAGATGGATGGAGGTTACTGTTTTCGCCCCTTTCTGTTTGTTTGTTTGTGAACAGTATTACGGAAAAACTCTTCGACGGATTTCGACGAAACTTGGTGGTGGGGGTTAGGTATGGTCTAAGGATCATGCCATTAAATTTTGGACTTGAATTAAAAAAATTAATTAAAAAAAAATTGTTAGAGAAAAAAATTTTTTTTTTGCATTTCTACATGTTTTAAGTGATTTCCAACCCTCCCAAAAAAAATTACCTCCACCCAAAAAAAAATAGAGGAAAATTTTTTTTTTTTTGCATTTCTACATGTTTTAAGTGATTTCCAACCTCCCCCCCCTCCCCAAAAAAAAAATTGTTAGAGAAAAAAAATTTTTTTTTTTTGCATTTCTACATGTTTTAAGTGATTTCCAACCCCCCAAAAAAATTACCTCCCCAAAAAAAAAAATAGAGGAAAATTTTTTTTTGTATTTCTACATGTTTTAAGTGATTTCCAACCCCCCCCCCCCCAAAAAAAAATGTTGGAGAAAAGAACTATAACTGTCAGCACTGGACATCATATTTAATGAATAAGATACAAGGTTCACTTGAGTGACGCAGCAGAGGTTTTGCACTCTCCCGAGTGCTCCCCCTCCCGAGTGCTCCCCCTCTAGTTTTTTTAACTGTTTTACTCGAATGATCCAACTTTCTCCTCCCCCCCCCTCCTTTATCTTTGTGTAGTGAAGAGGGCTGGCAGAATGGCTTCGTGAGTGGTTTGCGCGCACACACTTGGGTTCAGATCTCGGCTCAGCTATAAACTGTCATCCCAGTGGTTGACATGCATGAGGTATCAATGTGTGTGCTGTCGATTAGACGGATGATACGTCGGACGACCCGTCTGCCTGTACACGGACATTAAAGATCGGTGCCTTTTGTGTTCTGGCCGGCACTCTCAACAAACACTGTGGGTTGCAAGTGGTCTGATCTTGAATATCCTTAAATACAGGGTACACCACTTGTTAGAGTGTGATTTAGTAGCTCTTGCACCTACTATAAATGGACGAGATGTTTGTGTGTGTCGGGGTTTTTTTTGTTTGGTTTTTTGGAGTTCTACTGGAACTTTCTTATGTTGAGTGTGTTTGTCATGTTTGACATTATTGTCATGTTCTGAGTTGATAAGGCTAATTAAAATTCAACTCCCATAATCTTCCAAATAGACAGACAGCAATAACTGTTCTATTGTAGTAGCACATGGCTTTATTGGGGCTTTCCAAAGGGGAGAACTTTCTCGTCGGTGAAACTTTCTGTTGAAGCTAAACTTTAACTTTACCCAAGTCAAAGCTAAACATTGTGGTTCTGGAGAGTGCAGTTGGCTCCATCTGTCCATCCGTCACTCGATATATTGTTGTGGGCCAGGATTCAGTGGCAATAAACGACCACTATGTGGAGCAGTAGAGCCGTCTCCCACTGAACACCCGCAATTAAAAAGTTGTCACCCCGGATAACTCCAGAGTCGACGGGCCACTTAAAAGACTGTGATCACCAATTCTCTGACGGTGTGGGGTAGGGTCAATAGCCAAATTTCAATATACCTAAGTACCCACGTTGTCAAATTACCGGGGAAATCACACCCTCGGCCAAATCTGTCAGAACCGAGTCGCAGGTACCGACTCGGATCTGGTGTAACCGAGCAGAGTTACCAGAGCCGCGCCGGTCCCAATGACAACTTACGGCACCAACGGCCTTACTATTTCTCAAGCCCGAACCATGCTCGGCACTTGTCCACTTGCATGTGTCTTGCACCTGTTCACGTCATACACATGTCCATAAACATGAACTCACCGCTGCGTGACACCATTATGAAACAATGCAACCCATGTATACACACAAACCCCCCTCCATCCCCCCCAAATCCCCTCAACACACAATAATTAACAGCCTGAATGTGATACGGCATTTGGATTGAAAAAGACTACCTGTCACAAATGTCATAATATAACGCAGGTGAATACAATTTACTGAAGGATGATGAAGGTTTTTAACTGCAATCTTTCTGAATAAGGATGTGGAGGTAGTGATGAGGGATAAGGAAGAGGCGGCTTAGGAAAGGAGGGTGAGTGGGGGAGGAGTTAAATGGGGTAGTGGTGTGTGGGGGTGGGAAAGACAACCACGCGACATCTGGCTTCGCCTCACTGAAATACCGAACATGACCATCATGTCTAGCTTTGTGATGCAACCATCCATGATCGAATCTTGCAGGTGGGCTACACCATTCGCCATATGTATTTTCTTACATAGAGCATGTCTCTTGGGGGTTTATGTAACTATTCGATGCAACACTACTTGTATACATTATCAGACGTACAAAGTCCTTTCCATCCCCTGAACTCTGACACAGATGAGCTTCCCCAATGACCCCTCAAAGGTAAGTGCACTACCAGGTAATTGAGCTACCTCTGTACCATCCCAGCGGTCTCCTTTCAAGTCCCAGTGATTTCAAAGACTCCATCCTAGCTATGTAATTAGCTGCACAGTTTATTCCCTCCCCCCCTGCTCACCCTGTCTCATCTCAGCTAATTAACCATTATTTGCAACGTCAACCTTGTTATAAAATGAGAATCTTATAAATGCTTGATGGAATTGACAGAGTGTTGTGCTACCCTGCAGGGAAGAAGTGGGCACAGGTGAATTGATTGAAAGCTTGTCAGGTGTTTTGAACCGTCTGACGTCAATCCGGATTTGGAATCAACATTGCAGGATTAACATCGTCGTTTAGCTTCTCTATGAGCCGAGAACTTTCTGTGCAACAATTCGTTATAATGAAGCACTTACTCAAATGTCCACCTGTCTAGCGCAACGAAGAGGTCACAGTCGCGGCAGTTAAAGTGGACCTCTTACTGTAACACTGTTTCAATAACAATTTGCACCTTTTTGACGATGTCCATGTTGAGATAAGGCATTTGACATTATTTTGCACCACGCACCATGGGATATCTTAGCTACAGACTGATTTTCACACCTGTCAGTGAGCTGGCAGAATGTCTCGGAGGGGGTCTGCTCAGTTTGGAGCCGTGTCGATTTGATTCCTGACTTGACTATAAACCCATCGTGGTGCTTTGCAGGCAGTGTTGCATCAATGTGTGCGTCCATTGTATGGGACCTCGGCTGGAATTGCCATATGGAAGATGTTAAAGATCCTGGAGTAGGAAATGTATCGCCAGGTAGATCAGATCATGAAGCTCTATGTGAAGCATAGGTGCCGTAGAAACAGTTTATTGGCTCGGGTTAAAATCCTGGATGGGTCGCCACTCGAACACAGCAACAAGGCAGGAATTTGGAATTTGGAACTTGTTCATGGCACCGGCGATAGTTTGCCTTCTCTTCACCAAGGATACCATGGCATCTTTAACGTCCGCCAAATAAAGCTAGGAGATTGGACACCCATCTCAGTTTAACAGCCATCCGAGCGACTGCACACACATTGATGGCTCAACCTGCCCACGAAACACCAGGATGACAGTTTATAGCTGGTTCGGGATTCGAACCCAGGCTCGACTGAGACGAGACGGCTCAGACATGAGTGTGCATACCTCTAGGTCGAGGCTATCCTTCCATCCTTGACCACACAGTTACAGAAAGACTTGGACCAGAACTGTTCCACCCCGATTGACTGTCCAAAAAGGTGGAATAATTAGGTGTTTAAGAAAAGGAAGAAGAGTAATAAGACATCACGTTGAAAGCGTGCAGAGAATTTTAAAATTGTGAAAAATCTGTGGAATTCCAAAAAATGGAGATTATGTTTGCGGGCAAGCGCTCAAGATCACAATGTTTCAACCGCAGCAGCGGTCTTTGTCTCGGACCATGGGAAATGTACAAGCTTTCAGCCATAATATACACTTAAAGGATGGGGTGGAAAAAAACAGCAGTTGAGATAAAGAGGAAGTGGAGGAGGACGGAGAAGGGACAATGTATGAGTTAACACGTCATCCACCACAATAAGTGATGGGCCATGGGAGGGTCTTGTTCCACCTTATGGTAACCATTTCAGGAGATGACAACCAACGAGAGATAGGTAGAAGGCTACAAGATTCTGTAGGAAACACCAGGAGTATGGATGGACAAGTGGCCATAACCATCAAGGTAACCACACACTCCAAGCAGATCATGATCATGAGGAGTGGAGTGGTGGCTTTTAATGCCTTTGCAGGAACGAGCAGCCTTGGCCAAAACCGTCGTCCTTTCACCTTGTTTATCCTTACACCTCGAGGGTCTTTTCTTTCGTCCAGATTTGGTCAAATTGTCAGACCTGAGTCTACAAAATATTTGGTTTGTTGTACTTGAGTGGTTTTCAAAATTTTGCAATCAACACATTGAGCATCAACCTCTGCACCACCTATTCAATCAGGGCAGGGGATAAAATCAAATTGGGGCAATCTCAATCCTCATCTCCAATCTCCAAAATGTTCTGCAATCTCATTTATACTGGTAATTGGGGTGTCAGGAACAGATGAGAGGAACAGATGAGCATCAAAGGTTGTGAGGGTACATAAAGTGATGTGATAAGTAAGAATGGAGAAATGCATGAATGTCCATGAACAAGTGAATATGGAAGGTTGGGGGAAGGGAGGTTTGAGGGTCGCTGATGCAAGACCATTTCAAGTGTTGGTAAAATATGAAGAGGCTGCCAAGTTGTACTTTAGTGAGAAAGGAACAGACCAAACCCTGCATTCATTGAGAAGAGTTTTCAAGGATCTTCAAGTCGAGATCAAACAGCATAAAAGATAACTGGAGCAACATTCGGTAGAACGCGTACCTCCACCAGGCTGAACAGTTTACATTTGGTATGCCAACGATAGGTCGGATCTGGATCCGGAGCTCCAAAATCGAATCGGCTTGTTCTTGTCACCTCCCCCAACTCATCCACCAAGTTTTGTCATAAGCCTTCCAAAACATTTTAAAATCTGGATCTTCATGGGAATCGAATCGATTCGTCCTCGGCACACACCCAATCTGTCCAAGTTTTGTTCGAATCCGTCCATAACTTTTTGAGATATCCTGCTCACAAACAGAAAGAAAGAGACATTCAGACTAGAACGGCACTAGGTAGAGTACGTACCTCTGCCCGGCTGGTTTATTTTGTATCCCACTGACTAGCCAGATCCAGATCTTCACCAAAATTGAATCAATTCTTCCTTGTTACACAACCAAACTGTCCACCAAATTTTGTGCAAATCTGTCCTCAACTCTTTGAGATATCGGGCTAGTATCTCGTTTTTGGCCCTGTCTCTCAATGGTCAAGAATCGCTGAATAAATTCTCGTATCCGAATCTTCACCAAAATGGAACCAATTCGTCCTTGTCACACACCCAACCTGTCCACCAAGTTTAGTCTGAATCCGTCCACAACTTTTGAGATGTCCTGCTCACAGACAGATCGGGTATATCCTTTGAGATATCCCACCCACCTTTGGTGATGGAGGTAATGACAGGATTGCAGGAGCCCTGGCCCAAGGAAGGAAAGCATACTCCATTGCATTATCGATGAAAGCCTTTGAGTAGCTAAGAAGTGTCCACAAAGAACTTGGCTCAGTGGAAATGTTGAGTCTATATATGTCCTTTTGGGTCCCGTTTGGCTCGTCCCGTGTGCTTGAGAGCAGACGTACACTGAATAATAGTGTTTGAAACTTCATCAGTTTCTAACACAAGTGAGTGATCGCATGAATATAAATATCTGTTCTCATGGGAGTCTTGTCTGAGTACTGAGGGTACAATAACATACAAAGAATTTCGACCCTGGTAGAGCCATTTGGGCCTATTGTACCTGAGCTACATCAACACCACATTATGTGTCAGTCTCTCCACTTAATTTCATTTGGGAGGAAGAGGGTGGCAGTGGAACAGGCATAGGGACCTCTCCATGGTGTTATGTTTTATACGAGGAATTGTTTGAGGTTTATTGTTCTCATTAATTATTTTTTTGGGGAGGGTGATATTAAACATCATCATCAGATCTCCTCGTAATCACGCTGGGCATCCCACCTTCCAGCATTAGATGGTGGACGTTAAAGATCGCACAGTGTCCTTCGTGAAGACTCGGCGAGCTATCGCTGGCACCCTGGCCAAATTCTAAATT
>NC_140964.1:76205625-76280625 GCF_056783735.1 Eptatretus burgeri
CCACTGGACATCTCAAAAGCATACAGTACATACAAAACACCGACAAAGGGACTTAAAAAAATTAAACACTTCAAATATTAATCACGTGTATTTTCGTTGTAATGAAAACGACGTACCTTGTTCAGACCCACACATCCACCCACAGACCCACACATCCACCCACAGACCCACACATCCACCCACAGACCCACACATCCACCCACAGACCCACACATCCACCCACAGACCCACACATCCACCCACAGACCCACACATCCACGCACAGATCCACACATCCACCCACAGATCCACACATCCACCCACAGATCCACACATCCACCCACAGACCCACACATCCATCCCACATTCAAATGTTGTTTTAAAAAAAAGGCTCCAGTTACTGCATTCCTGCTATTGCAGACGTCGCTGCGTGATGACGTCATGTGGAGGGTTAAGACAACCATATAACCTTGTGGAGGGTTAGACAACGTATACAACCTTGTGGAGGGTTAGACAATGTCTACAACCTTGTGGAGGGTTGTACAACCTTGTGGAGGGTTAGACAATGTCTACAACCTTGTGGAGGATTAGACAATGTATAAAACCTTGTGGTGGGTTAAACCATGCATGTTGTTACGAATCTGGAACCCATTGCACACAAGAACCAGGGTCCCTATAGAATAGCCAGGGTCCCTATAGAACAGCCAGGTTCCCTATTGACTGTAAGTGTGTGTTTATAGTTAGGGCCCCCTACCTGTGTCTAACGGGAACTACATGTGTGCGCTGTGGAGATTCGTTTGCAACAACACACCTTCACCTCGCTTCCTCACACCGACGCCATTGCCTACGTGCGTTCGGCCACGTACGTGGGCAGAGATTTCCATCGACTCAGATCGAGACTCCGCCCAGGAAGGCAGGGGCGTGCCCCTTGTCCAATCACACCACAGAAGGCGACTTTCCCACGACACGCCGGCCAATGCAGATCGAGACTCCACCCAAGAAGGCAGGGGCGTGCCCCTTGTCCAATCAGGCCACAGAGTTCGACTTTCCCACGACACACAGGCCAATGAGGGTAGAGATGGCCACAGAAGGCAGTTTTTCCACGACACGTCGGCCAATGAGAGTGGAGGCTGCCTCAGCGGGCGGTTTTCTGACCCTGGACAAGGAGAAAATATGAAGTAACGCCAGGCTGGGAGCGTAGTTGGTTGGTTGGTCGTCACCTGGTTGTCATCTTGAGGTCATGGTACTCATAATCATCATGTTGCAGGTTCGAGTCCTGCCAAGCTGGATCATCGTCGCCTCTGATCTTCCCCTTGGCCGTGGTCGATTGGTGCGGGGCCGGTTGAAGAGCGCGGTGCCCGGTGCTTGGAGCGGCGTCGTGTTGCGGGTTCAAGTCCAGTCGAGCCGGATCATCGCAGCCCACACCAGGTGGACAGGTCCAAGCGCAGGCTCTGGTCTCCAGCTCCCTTTACTCGAGCTGGAAGACTTCAATAAAGAACCTTGGGGTCCATTTCTGTGTGTGTGTCTGTGTGTGGGCCCGTCTTTAAGTAGCAACTGGATAAGTGCTTTTGTTTGTACATTGACTGCATTTCTTATCGTCGGATAACTCTGCTCCTTGTGTGTTCCCTTCCCCCACCCCAGTTATAAATAAATCCCCTGTTAAATGTTTCAGCTCGTTTTTGTGTTTCTTTCATTGGTTTAGCACAGTGCGTGTTGGGAAATTTGGGAAGCGGCAAATTGTACATTTGCACCGACGGGACCTTGGTAACCATCCGCTCGGGTTACGCATGGGTCGAGCACGCATACGGCTCGTCCCGTATGAGTGCCGTCGTGGGTGTGACTCCTCGGTAGCTCACAACGTGGGCCTCTAGGTATTTTGAAGTTTGGCAAATAACCCTGTCCCACGTGGTTGATTTATTGACGATTCACGGTCCTGAAAGGGACCCGTACCTTTCGGAAAACTCCGAAAGGTACGATCGAGATTCCGGGTGTTCGGTAGAGTCGATCCTACTGCTCCACCTTGCGGTCGTGCTCGCAACCGACGCCCGGCTCCACAACAATATAACCTTGTGGTGGGTTCGACCATGTATATAACCTTTTGGAGGGTTAGACAATTTATACAACCTTGTGGAGGGTTAGACAATGTATAAAACCTTGTGGTGGGTTAGACCATGTATATTTTTGTGGGGCCGGGTGTCGGTGGCGAGCACGACCGCTAGATGGAGCAGTAGAGTCAGCTCCACCGAACACCCGGAATTCAGATCGTTACCCTCGGATAAGGCCGAAAGGCACGGGTCCCTTACAGGACCGTGGTCACCATTACTTCGACCGAGTGGGATAGGGTTAATTGCCTAATTTCAATATACCTAAATACCCACGCAGTCTAACTACCGGGGAACCACACCCTCGGCCGACTCTGTCCAATCCGAGTCGCAGGTAACGACTCGGATCCGGCATAACTGAGCAGAGTTACCAGAGCCGCGCCGGACCAAATGAACACTTTACCCTCGCAATCTCTCAATACACAGCATGCTCAGCCAATGAAAGAAATGACAGGGAACGAGCTGGGACTTTCAACAATAGGGAAATTTATTTATAATAATAATCGGGGAGGGAGCAGAGTTATCCAAATAAGAAATGTAATGTACAATGAGCAAAAGAAGGCACTTACACAATTCTGCTTGAAAACTGGCCCACACACAGACACACAGACAAAGAAATGGACCCCGTCGGGTCTTTATTGAAGGCTTCCAGCTCGAGGAAAGGTGAGCTGGAGACCAGAGCCTGTGCTTGGACTTGTCCACCTTGTGTGGTCTTCGACGATCTGGCTCAGCGAGACTCGAACCCGCAACACGATGCCACTCCAAGCACCAGGTACCACGCTCTCCAACCGGCCACGCACCAATCGACCAAGACCAAGGAGAACATCAGAGACGATGACCCAGGACCAGACGAACCAACCAACACCAAGACCCGCGACCCCCAAGACGACGACGACAACCACAAACGTTCCCAGCCTGGCGTTCCTTAATATTCCTTTTTCCTCCAGGGTGAGAAAATCGCCGTCTGAGGCGATCTCCGCCCTCATTGGACGGGGTGTCGTGGGAAAATCACCTTCTATGGCCATCTCAACCCTCATTGGCCAGCGTATCGTGGGAAAGTCGCCTTCTGTGGCGTGATTGGACAAGGGGCACGCCTCTGCCTTCCTGGGCGGAGTCCCGGTCTGAGGCTATGGAAATCTCTGCCCACGTACCTGGCCGAACGCTCATGGGCAATGGCGTCGGTGTGCGAACTGAAGTGAAGGAGATTTGTTGTAAAAGAAACTCCGCAGCGCACACATGTAATTCCCGTTACACACAGGAAGGGGGCCCTAACTATAAACACACACTTACCAATATAACTGTTCTATAAGGACCTGAATGTTGACTGCTCATGGCTGCCAGATTCGTAACAATATAACCTTGTGGAGGGTCAGACCACGTATATAACCTTGTGGTAGGTTAGACCATGTATATAACCTTGTGGTGGGTTAGATCACGTATATTACCTTGTGGTGGGTTAGATCATGTGTTTAACTTTGTGGGGGATTAGACGATGTATATAACCTTGTGGAGGGTTAGACCATGTGTATAACCTTGTGGAGGGTTAGATCATGTATATAACCTTGTGGAGGGTTCGACCATGTATATAACCTTGTGGTGGGTTAGACCATGTATATAACCTTGTGGTGGGTTAGATCAGTTATATAACCTTGTGGTGGGTTGGATCATGTATATAACCTTGTGGAGGGTTAGACCATGTATATAACCTTGTGGTGGGTTAGATCAGTATATAACCTTGTGGTGGGTTCGATCATGTATATAACCTTGTGGAAGGTTAGACCATGTAAATAACCTTGTGGAGGGTTGGATCATGTATATAACGTTGTGGTGGGTTAGATCATGTATATAACCTTGTGGAGGGTTAGACTACGTATAAAAACTTTGTGGAGGGTTCAACAACTTATCCAACCTTGTGGAGGGTTCGGCAACCTATACAACGTTTTGGATGGTCAGACAACTGATACAACCTTGTGGAGGGTTAGACAACGTATACAACCTTGTGCAGGCTTAGACATGTATATAACCTTGCGGAGGGTCGATTTTTTATTGTATTCATCGTCAAGGCTCGTGGAAGAACCAGTACACTGTACTGATCAGGATGTAACAAACAAAACCAGGACGAACAAGATAATGTGTAATCAGAGGTTGCAGACCCTCACCAGGACTTGTTTTGTGTGGTGTTTGTGTCGTTTTGTGCGGTGTATCTTGCGTGGTGTTTGTGTGCTGGTGTGTTACGTAAATAATAATAGACATCATTGGAACTGCCACTTTATAACCGCTGGCAGTGATGACCGGGTACCAAGACGTTCCTCTTTGATTGGACACCTGACCCTGACCTGTGACGTTTTTCATTGTTATTCAATCTAAGTTGGAATGGGATTAAAATTAATTCAATTCAAATCAAATAGAGGACGAAATTGGAACAGTCCTGCATTGGAGTCGTAAGGAACGAGAACAAGCAAAAAGCAAAGATGAAGTCATCAGGAGGAACCTGGATAGGATTAACATTTAAGCTGCTTCTCCGATACCCTCAAACCCATCCAGGCACAGCCAAGTGAGCCTTATTAAGAAAAGAAAAAAAGAACCCACATCTAAAAAATTTCATATTTTTGGCTGCTGGACCATGCATCCGATCAAGTTGAAATTTAAAATTTGTATTCTCTATCACTATTCGATCATAATTGTGAAGTTTCACTTTGATTGATTAAGTGGTTCCAGAGAAAACATTATTTGATATTTTTCTTCAATCCAATATGGTTGCCAAACCATGTGACCTATCAATTATTGCTCAACAAACTTGTACACCCGTGGCTTGGGGAACATTTGTGTGACATTTCCACTTGATCTGTCCAGCCATTCTGGAGATGAATATTTTTGGGATTTTAGGATAAATCCAAGATTGCTGCCAAATCAGGTGACCTATGATGTCATATGTGTGAACCTTTTGTTCCTCATGGATAGGTGGTCATACGTGTAAAGTTCCACTTCAATCTGTTCAGTCACTTCAAAGAAGAAGATTTTTGAAGGTTTTTTTTTTAACAATATGGCTGCCGATTAACGTGACCAAAGACGTCATCAATTTTCTCTTTCTGGGGACCATTTTATCCCAAGATGACCCTCAAAAAATTTCATACTTATCAGATGTCGCGTTCTACATATTAAGTCTATGATCTACATGGTTAGACAAGGTACACAAACTTGTGAAGGGTGACACAACGTTTCCAACCTTGTGTGGAGGGTTAGACAACATGTACAACCTCGTGTGTAAGGTTAGACAATGTATACAACCTTATGGAGGGTTAGCCCATGTATACAACCTATTGCAGGGCGAGACAACGTCTACAACATTGTGGAGGGCGAGACAACGTCTACAACTTTGTGGAGGGC
This sequence comes from Eptatretus burgeri, assembly GCF_056783735.1. Classification (NCBI taxonomy): domain Eukaryota; kingdom Metazoa; phylum Chordata; class Myxini; order Myxiniformes; family Myxinidae; genus Eptatretus; species Eptatretus burgeri. Next base: position 76,211,094 of record NC_140964.1, read on the forward strand.
GAGACAACGTCTACAACCTTGTGGAGGACGAGACAACGTCTACAACCTTGTGGAGGGCGAGACAATGTCTACAACCTTGTGGAGGGCGAGACAACGTCTACAACCTTGTGGAGGGCGAGACAATGTCTACAACCTTGTGGAGGGCGAGACAACGTCTACAACCTTGTGGAGGGCGAGACAACGTCTACAACCTTGTGGAGGGTGAGACCACATATAAAACCTTGTGGAGTGTTCGACAACGTATACAACCTTGTAAAGGGTTAGACAACGTATACAACCTTGTGGAGGGCGAGACAACGTCTACAACCTTGTGGAGGGCGAGACAACGTCTACAACCTTGTGGAGGGCGAGACAACGTCTACAACCTTGTGGAGGGCGAGATAACGTCTACAACCTTGTGGAGGGCGAGACAACGTCTACAACCTTGTGGAGGGCGAGACAACGTCTACAACCTTGTGGAGGGCGAGACAACGTCTACAACCTTGTGGAGGGCGAGACAACGTCTACAACCTTGTGGAGGGCGAGACAACGTCTACAACCTTGTGGAGGGCGAGACAACGTCTACAACCTTGTGGAGGGCGAGACAACGTCCATAACCTTGTGGAGGGTTAGACAACATTTCCAACTTGTGTGGAGGGTTAGACAACATGTACAACCTTGTGTGTAGGGTTAGACAACGTATACAACCTTGTGGGGGTTAAGACCATGTATACAACCTTGTGGAGGGTGAGACCACATATAAAACCTTGTGGAGTGTTCGACAACGTATACAACCTTGTAAAGGGTTAGACAACGTATACAACCTTGTGGAGGGCGAGACAACGTCTACAACCTCGTGGAGGGCGAGACAACGTCTACAACCTTGTGGAGGGTGAGACCATGTATACAACCTTGTGGAGGGTGAGACCACGTATACAACCTTGTGGAGGGTGAGACCACATATAAAAGCTTGTGGAGTGTTGAACAACGTATACAAACTTGTGAAGGGTTTGAGTCTGTTAGACCATGTATACAACCTTGTGAAGGGTTAGACAACGTCTACAACCTTGTGGAGGGCGAGACAACGTCTACAACCTTGTGGAGGGCGAGACAACATCTACAACCTTGTGGAGGGCGAGACAACATCTACAACCTTGTGGAGGGTGATACAACGTCTACAACCTTGTGGAGGGCGAGACAACGTCTACAACCTTGTGGAGGGTGAGACAACATCCATAACCTTGTGGAGGGTTAGACAACATTTCCAACTTGTGTGGAGGGTTAGACAACATGTACAACCTTGTGTGTAGGGTTAGACAACGTATACAACCTTGTGGAGGGTTAGACCATGTATACAACCTTGTGGAGGGTTAATACCACGTATACAACCTTGTGGAGGGTTAATACCACGTGTGCAAGAGGAAAATTAATCACAAGTGGTTGTTGCATTTGTAAGTTCAGCATCCACAGAGCTGAAGGAAGCAAATTAAAGCATCCACATCCACATCCACCTCTAAATCATTAGTAAATCTGCCAAAGAGTGTATTAATGGGTCGCGGCATCGGTGTTAAGCTGTTTCCGTAAAAAGCAAATTAAAAGCTTCAAGAGAGCATCAAATCAATGCTCAATAAACGCTGACATTACACCAAGATCTCACCTTACCCGTCCCACATTATTACCTTAATTACAGCAGGTGCGCGTGCTTTTTCGACATGAGTCTTGACTTTAAACAACCATCAATGTCCATTAAAAAGTGGAACAAAGTACCAGTGGGTTTCCATTTGTTTCTCTTTATTCAGGGTTTTTTTCTTTATTAAAAAAGCGCATTTTCTTCTGCCACTCACAGGTAACCAATGAGTCGCTAATACAAGCTGGTAACCTGTTTAAGGCTGATATCGGCCCGCATTGCCCTGAAGGTTCTGTGCTTTCTTCATTGATGTGATCCCGTCGTAATAGACCCTGCAATTACCATCCAACATATATATATATATATATATATATATATATATATATATATATATATATATATATATATATATATATATATATATATATATATATACATACATACACACACACACACACACACACACACGCAGGAATGTTCTGTCATTTACGTATGCGAACCACAGCAGGTACACCTTGTGGTCTTCCTTTGGACAAACTGGGTTCCTGCTCATTGAAAAGAAATAATAAATCCCATTGCAGTGAGGTAGCAAAACCATGTACATGATAACTCTGGGGCCCAAGGTACGTTTAAAGTGAACATAAAGCATATATATTGAGGATGTTACAATGTGCACAACATTTGAGCAACTCCGAGCTTTGCAATACTGCAATATTTGACTTTCTGCAGTGCACCAAGTACCCAGTACGGAATTAAAGGATGGTTTGGAATGCCACCTTTCTCCTTGTGGAATTGTAGGATGCTTTGGAATGAAATCATTCCGTACGTGGGATTTCAGGACAATCCAGGATGCCACCCCTCTGTGTGAGATTGTCAGACAATCTGCAAGAGTGTCATCCTTCTCTGTGTTGTATTGTCGGACAATCTGAAGGAGTGTCATCCTTCTCTGTGTAAGATTATCGGACAATCTGCAGGAGTGTCATCCTTCTCTGTGTTGGATTGTAGGACAATCTGCAGGAGTGTCATCCTTCTCTGTGTTGGATTGTAGGACAATCTGCAGGAGTGTCATCCTTCTGTGTGTTGGATTGTGGGACAATCTGCAGGAGTGTCATCCTTCTCTGTGTTGGATTGTAGGACAATCTGCAGGAGTGTCATCCTTCTGTGTGTTGGATTGTGGGACAATCTGCAGGAGTGTCATCCTTCTCTGTGTTGTATTGTAGGACAATCTGCAGGAGTGTCATCCTTCTCTGTGTTGGATTGTAGGACAATCTGCAGGAGTGTCATCCTTCTCTGTGTTGGATTGTGGGACAATCTGCAGGAGTGTCATCCTTCTCTGTGTTGGATTGTAGGACAATCTGCAGGAGTGTCATCCTTCTGTGTGTTGGATTGTAGGACAATCTGCAGGAGTGTCATCCTTCTGTGTGTTGGATTGTAGGACAATCTGCAGGAGTGTCATCCTTTGTGTGAGATTGTAGGACAAGAAGAAACAACACCCCCCCCCCCCCCACGACACTCTCTCTCTCTCTCTCTCTCTCTCTCTCTCTCTCTCTCTCTCTCTCTCTCTCTCTCTCTCTCTCTCTCTCTCTCTCTCTCTCTCTCTCTCTCTCTCTCTCTCTCTCTCTCTCTCTCTCTCTCTCTCTCTCTCTCTCTCTCTCTCTCTCTCTCTCTCTCTCTCTCTCTCTCTCTCTCTCTCTCTCTCTCTCTCTCTCTCTCTCTCTCTCTCTCTCTCTCTCTCTCTCTCTGACAACTCAAAACACCTTGCCAGAGAGCATGACCTTCATGACCACACAATGACCACCAACTGCTTGTTTAAATAGAAACCATAGTTTGTGTTCGTACATACATGCATCTGTTGTGTACCATGATTTATCAGAAAAAGACAAGGAACTTCATGTGATATATTGGACTTTTTCTCCTTTCCGGATACTGATAACGGCTACGATATCCAGGTGCATATAGTCGAAACAGGTGTAAGAGCTATACCTTGTATGCATATGCTGATTTTCTGAACATGCACCAATGGATGTACTGGGATCTTTGTAATACATGAATTGTTCGAGGTTAACACCTTTACTCAGTGAACACTGAGCTTCAACCGACGGCCTGCCGTTAAATAGCAATGAAATAACTAAGTCCTGTAGTATGCTTTTCATATGAAATAATTATAATCATAATATTATAATAATTATATAACAAATCAGACCCGGGGCAATTTACAATGATTAATTACATTACATTAACATATCAAACAAAATCATTACCTGAATTTCAGCCCCAATTGTAATTAACCCCAGAGCTGATTCACCCTTTCACTCATTGTTTGTGCATAATGCCCAAAATCATTAAAGGATCACACTTTTCTACATTTTGGTTTATACAAAGCTCAATTACTGGCATGAAATAACGTGAAATAGCCATATCAAGTTCATTTTCATGCAAAACAATATCATGTGACTGGTCATGTGATCTGAAATACATATTTCAACAGGCTATGAACCACAAAAGGTCAAAGCAACACAATATTTCAGTCATCACTGAACATCAGCAGAGTGTGTAAAGAGATACAGATTGATGGTGATACGTACAAGCAACACAACGAGCAAGTGTGTGTGTGTGTGTGTGTGTGTGTGTGTGTGTGTGTGTGTGTGTGTGTGTGTGTGTGTGTGTGTGTGTGTGTGTGTGTGTGTGTCATTTATGGCTGGCTGGACTGGTTGAAACCAGAACATTGAAGAGTAATGACGAAACCGTCATTTACTGTATATGTATCCCGGTTGGTGGCCGGTCCTTAGGGCCATGGTGGGTAGGAGAGAGGAATGAACCCCAAGGGTGGTCAGCACAAGAATTTGGAATTTGTTCAGGGTACAATAGCACAATGGCCTCTTTTTAAAAGGTTTTTGTCCATGTCCAACAGTTATTGATCGGAGAGGAGACACCCAGCTTAACGTCCAATTAAAAGGACGATGCTCTTATTGCTGCAATGCCCTGACTGTGAATTACTAGGTTGACAGTTTCTAGTTGGGTCAGGCATCAAACCCAAACTAGACAGCTCAAAGAAGAGTGCACTGCCTCTGAGCTATCCTGCCAGTCAAGGAGCAATCGGTCCGATCGAAGAAGATTGCCAGTTAAAACACAAAACCAAACGATCTCGTCGTTGTTTTGAACATTACAGTTTAATATTGTGATGTTTCTTTTTGCACTGCATTTTTAGAACCAGTCACATTGGAACTTCGGGGCTTTCAAATGCATTCTACACAGTAAGAAGCAGTGTCAGACTCAAAATTGTGTTTCTGAAGCATGGCGAGTCAGACCTTCTCCTGGTAAACTGTCTCCCTCGAAGCTGAGGTTGTTGTGTGATCGTGAGATCATCATGAGCTTTTCATGGTTGTTGTATTCCCGGCAAGAGGACAAAGGCATGGCAAAGAAACGATCCGCTGTGTCATCCCAATCATCCAGCTTCATGTAGCCCTTGCTGTTACTGCTATCTAGGCGACAAGGCCAGCTTGGATGCTTACGCTGTTCATTTCGCTCTAGTTTTGGTGTTGTCACTACAGAAACACCTATCTCCATAAGAGGACCATCTTGATCGAGGTCCAGGGATTTGGATAGACTGGGTGAAGGACAACCACGCCACTTCGGCGCTGGAGATAAGAGTTTACCCTGGAAAGCGGAAGGCACGAGGCTTACCCCATCAGCATTTTTTTCATCTGGTTGCTCCTGGAGAGGACGATGACCATCTGAGCATTCTGCAGAGGAGGAAAGTGGAGAACAAGGTGTTGTGACGGTGGTGGAATACGTGGTATAGCTGGAAAGTCGTTCCATCGTCAAAGTCTTGGCTTCCATGATCTCCTTTGTGATGCTTCCAACGTCTGCCTCGTCGATGACACAGTTGTTCAGCTTGATAATGGGCAGAGTGAAGGCATTAATGGACGATGATACAATCGAGCTTGTCCCACAATCAGTAGGGATCAGAGGAGTTAGTCCTGCCTTCTCACAAGGGCAAGGACTCAAGGCCTTTGTATTGCAATCATCCAGACACCGAGCTTCACATACTCCAACATCATCATCACACATCTGACTGCCAGTGCAAGTGGGTTGGCCTTTTGGTGATAAAGATGTTCGAGGACAAAGGAAGGTAGGTAGTGAAGTGGCTGCAAGTTTTTCTGCGTAGGGCATGTCCAGGCATGGGACACCACAGTCAACAAGAGGGCAAGCGTTTAGGGCTCCGTAACCCTGCACCCTCTGAGCTTGAAGGTCTATGACTGTCGAATATATGTCACGCATGTGGATGACGCGAGTTTCACGGTCACGGTTTTCGTGGAGCACGGCATTGGCACATATAAACACAAACAACCCGATACCCATGAGAAGAGGTCCCAGTAGTTTCAGGCGTTCTGACTGCAGGTGGCGAGAAACAAATGTCATGAGCAATCCCTCTGAAGCTTCATGCCATTCAGGTCCAGCAGCTGTTCTATTGCTCAGCTTTCCAATCTGTTCCATTGGTTTGTTCTTATAGGGCCAGTAACCCATGAACGTCATGGTGATACCCACGATGAGGATGAGGATACCCACAATGACCAGCACTCCAGAAAAAGAACACATGTGCACATGTCCCTTCACGACCACCATGTCGGGTTTTTTCTGACGTTTCGCCTTTCTCCTCCTCTTCTTTTTCTGCTTTTCATCCTCACGGCGCTTGCTCAGGGCCAGAGCCTCGGGTTTACGTGTGGCAGCGATTCCCCGGAGGACTCCTCCCGTGGCGATCATCGCTCGCTTGAGGCTGAGGTATCTAGAGCCCACACATCAGCACACCATTTGAGGCCTCAGGTCATGTTGGCAGCTCGTCAGTGAGAATAGGTTTGCAGTTTTACAAGGCCATTATTGTCATTAAAAGTTTACGCTGACAACAACATGCTTCAAAAAGAAAAACAGTCGCTTGATACCACTTTCACTTTTCCCTCGCGTTCTACCGGTGTGGCCCCTGGGAGTGTAATTGTGAGATGGTTTAAAAAGGAAAGCATTCAAAACATTGTCACCCTGTTAAAATCAGGCCCAGTGCTGGTTAAATATGTGTTATAGTCCTTATTATAAGTGTTGTATAACCCTTAACAGGTGTGTGTCTTAAGGCCCTGAACTTCTTAAACGGCCACAGTTGTTCCCACATTCTTGTGGGGTTGGCCAAGGGAAGTTTTTGGCTCAGGTCTTTCACGAACCGGCTGGCTAGGCTTGATGCTCGACTAAGTAGTTCGGGCAGGAATTTGGAATTTGGTCAAGGTGTTTGCAATTGCTCGCCTACCTTTCGGGAATGACAAGGTAGCATCTTCAGCATCTGCCAATTAATGTCCTTAAGGCCCACATTCATTCATTTTATGTGGAGCCTGTGACTGCTGGTTGCATCCTTGCTGAGGGCATGGCTGTGCCGCTGATGCAGTGCCCCCTATATGTCAGGGTAGGAATTTGGAATTTGTCCAATATCCCGGCGATAGCTCTCCCCCTCTTTGCGAGGGACACTGTGGGATCTTCAACGTCCACCAACTAATGCTGGCAGATAGGAAGCCCAGTATAACGTCCCTTAATGCTATAAACATGAAGTTCCAGAACATTCCGTACCCCTATGTTGTATTGTAACCCTATGCATGAGGTGATTATAACCTTATGCTTTCCTCTTTGTTTTAAGGGGTTTGGTTTACCCTTGAAATTGAATCTCAGCAATCCGGGTTCCTGCACACATCAGGTAAGGTTGTCCAACATGGGATGGCATCCAATATGGGACAGTGTAACTTGCTTTTAACATTGTAACTTGTTTTATTTGAATAGCAGTTTGATCCAGAGACCAAGAAGAGGGCTTATTTGGCCGTAAGCTCATCACCATAAAGATCGTCAAGAAGCTTTATCTGTGACTCATTTCATCCCGTTATATATATATATATATATATATATATATATATATATATATATATATATATATATATATATATATATATATATATATATATATATATATATATATATATATATATATATATATATATATATATATATATATATATATCAGGAAGAACCATGTTGCATCATCCTTCTCCTTATAAAATTAAAAAATCCAGAAAGGTATTTTTGCCATCCATGGTGTACTCTGACTGAGAGCTCATAAATTAATTTAAATTGGGGAGTTAGGTTTGAAGTGTGTGATCAAGAGATGATGAAAAGCATAAAAGCACAACTCCTGAAGATTTTGTCTCTGAAGAAATGTTCAGCGGTCCGAATTTTTGTCCACAGATACCTTCAAACTGCGCCAAAGCACAACACATTTCGCATTCCACTCCCAACCCGCCCCCCCCACCCACCCCACCCTCCTCATTCACTCGCTGTCATCCCAAAATATGCACTGTCAACCCCATTCTCTTGAAATCCATCATCTCCTTCTTCTCCTCCCATGTCCCTCCTTTGAGGAGTATATCTTCACCTGTGACTTCACAAATATGTTGTGCTTCGGCCCAGATGAAAACATTTCTGTGGTCGAAACGTGGAACATCCAAATGATTTCAATTTGCTCTCAGATAACATCTCTACTTTATGCTATCTACTACTACTACTACTACTACTACTACTACTACTACTACTACTACTACTAGATAACATCTCTACTCGATTGTGCTATTTGCCATTTTGTAATTTCCACACACGTCAAACACAATGTGCCCTAACGACACTCAGTTGTTCTCTGAGGATGTCTGTCAGACAACTATAGGTGCATGTGTGTAATTATAACTCATTGGTGGAGGTGTTTCAACCATGTGCACACTGCACAGTGCTGTGACAACCATGCAGGGGCTACAAGCCTTGTTCTCGTGGGCGCTGCAGGGAATCCGCTGGGAAACCGGGAAGCAATCAGCATGTTAAATATTTTTCTTTCTTACAAATCAGAAAATGAATGTCGATTACTTTGATGGAAAATAAAATCATCCATTATTTTAAATTGTTTTTCCTGCCCCAGAAGCTTGATGATTTGGAAAACTCGTGCATGACACGAGATGGCCGAGATATCATCGGCAGGGGTGGCCAAGATATCACAGCCAAGAAAAGAACAGAGAATTCACGATAAAACGGGCATCACGAGGGTACCGAGCACGTTTCACCTCAAATGTTGTTGCGATACCACACAGTAGTACAGATATTGGTTAATAATTTTGTTAAGGAGATTTGTCTTTTATAAGCAGTTGGTAACCAGACCCCATAATGTCATGGTTCCTGTTTTAAATGCACTTGCTGAAAATCAAGATGGCGACAAAGGGATAACGACGAGGGTGGAATCGGTGAATGATGAGGAATTGTCCAAAACCAGCTGCCGACTGGGCATCCTCCGTTTTACAAAGTCCTTCCTTGACACACCTGAACTCCTATCTACCTACAGGGCCTTAATCCGCAGCTTGATGAAACACTGCTCTCCACTCTGGGCTTCCCCCCCTCTCCCGCCTCTCATATTTCTCAGCTTGACACCGTGGATATCAAGGCCTCAAGATCATTGGAATCTCCCACGATGAAGCTGAGTCCATCGCAGACAGGTCGGTAGTCTCTCTGTCTTCTACCCGCTCCTTTCTGGTCTTGCACCCTCTGCCCTTTCCATGCTTTGTCCACCTGCCAGGTTTCTGCAGGGCTCACAAGTTCCACCATCAACCTCCTTCTGGTGAAACTACCTAAATCCAGGATCACTGCTCACCTCCACTCATTTGTTCCTCTTTTATCCTGCCTGTGGAAGAAACTTTCACATCCTATTCAATCTCATTCTTCCCTCAAGATCTTGAAGACAGCTGTTCACCACCATCTCAGATCATCCCCAATGCAAAACCATGATATTTTCTACCCTTGTTAACCCACCCCACCACAATCCCTCCTATCTCCAAATTTTGAGTTTTCCCTACTTCAAATTTCCTTCTGTATCCATCTTGTCCACCACCTGCATTCACTCCTCCCCACACCCTTTGTTTGTCCAAGTCTGCCTCTATCTTAGCCTTCAACTCTGCTGCTGGTGTGTACCCCCCCCCCCCTTCTCCACTGTTCCTTTTGCATCATTTTATGTCCTGATCCGGTCAGTGTACGAGCTGTTCCACGAGTCTTGATTATGTATACAAAAACAAAACAAAAACAAAAATCTCTACAGACGATTGGGTACACAGCACTGCCAATGACATGCCAAGTGTTCAAGAGCACTTCGAAAGTAACAAGCTTTTGATGAACAAAGCTTTTAAGAATGTCCTGCACTGGCTGTGTATCCATACTAAAGATCATCCACCACTGCAGTCTGCAGACATTCAAAAGCTTTCACTCCGATATAAGACAAGACTGCCATGAGATCCCTCATCCTTCAGACAGGCAGGCTGTAGTTTCTTCCCTCTCTTCAGACCTTGACAAAATCCAAAACTGATCAAACACTTGGAATATGTCTTTCAATCCTGAGAAATCTCACACTCTCACTATCTCCCCCCCTCTCTCTCTCTCTCTCTCTCTGAAAGGACCACCAGGCAACCCCACCCCCACCCCATCTCTTTTCTTAACAATCCACTTGAGGAAGTTCAGTCACTCAAACTCCTGGGTCTCACTATCAGCCATGATCTTTCTTGAGAAAAGCACATTTCAACGTTGGCCTCCAGAGCAAGCTGCCAACTGAGCATTCTCCGTTGTACAAGTCCTTCCTTGGCACACCTGAACTCCTATCCGCTGACAAGGCTTTCATCCACAACTTGATGGAGTACTGTTCTTCCTGCTGGGCTGACTTCCTTGCCTCACACCTTCCTCAGCTTGATGCTGTGAAAACCAAAGCCTTCAAGGTCATTGGCATCTCCCACGATGAAGCTGGCCTATCACTTTTCCATCGCAGACAGGTCAGTAGTCTCTCTGTCTTCTAACTTCTCCTTTCTGGTCTTGCACCGTCTGCTCTTTCTGTGCGTTGTCCCCCCCCCCCCCCACCCTGGTTCATCATCAACCCCCTTCTAATGAAACTCCCAAAATCCAGGATCACTGCTCACCTCCACTTATTGATTCCTCTTTTCCCCCCACCTGTGGAACCCATTTCTACATCCTCTTCAATCTCATTCTTCCCTCCATATCTTCAAGACAGCTGTTCACCACCGTCTCATATCGTCCCCAATCCAAAATCATGATATTTTCTACCCTTGTTAACCCCGCTCCTTCTAAATTTCCAGATTTTCCTTCCTGATAGCTTCCTTCTGTATCCATATTGTCCACCCCATGTGTTCTTTACATTGTTTGTCCAAGTATCCCCCATCAACTCCACTGTTGGCATCCACCCAAACACCCTCTCTACTGTTCCTTTTGGCCTGTTACGTCTTGATCCATTCAGTATACGAGCTCTTCCGCGAGCCTTGACTCGCATAGAAAAAAGAAAAGAAAAGAGAATACCTTGAAAAGCAATGCAGGTAACGTTCACGAAATGTCGGGAGGTGTATCCAATCTTCGTTCTCACGGCATAAACAGATTCATCCTTCGTGGCTGACTTTTAAATGGCAATGGAGCAACTTTGGATGTGCATAAAAATGCCTCTTGTGAAAAATAAATGCCATAACGTCCCCAAACCCTCCAACCCCAAACATTCCCCTATTAAATGAAATTTTTTATAAAAGTTTGTTATGATCTGCTTATCAATTATACATCTGTTCTGGTTGACCCTTGAGAAGGAAATTTTGACCTCCAGAGGTTACAAGATGCACTCTTATGGTGAAAGCTCTTTTTGTCATTACAAAAAAAAAGAGGGGGGGGCAGGGAAAAAAACCTTTGAACCCGAACCCAACTATCAAGGTGAACGTGCGTGCTGTGTGTTCCCTTCTTCGCAATGGATCATTGGGCCACGTGAAGGCGTTCCTCATGTTACATCGTTCAATCCCCAGGAGTACATCGGGGTTCGCCGTTTACACACGAGGGGTGGCAGATGTGAAGGAAAACGTTCATTTACTAAAATAACTGTTTCGTTTCAAGTAGGGATCCAACCATGAAAGGATCTGATCATGAGTACCGGAGGATCTGATCATGAGTACCAGAGGATCGCACCACGAGTACCGGAGGGTCGCACCACGAGTACCGAAGGGTCGCACCATGCGTACCGGAGGGTCGCACCACGAGTATCAAAGGGTCGCACCACGATTACCGGAGGGTCGCACCACGAGTATCGAAGGGTCGCACCACGATTACCGGAGGGTCGCACCACGAGTACCGGAGGGTCGCACCACGCGTATCGGAAGGTCGCACCACGAGTACCGGAGGGTCGCACCACAAGTACCGGAAGGTCGCACCACGCGTACCGGAGGGTCGCACCACGCGTACCGGAGGGTCGCACCACGAGTACCGGAGGGTCGCACCACGAGTACCGGCGGGTCCAACCATGTGTACTGGAGGGTCGCACCATGCGTACCGGAGGGTCGCACCACGCGTATCGAAGGGTCGCACGAGTACCGGAGGGTCCGACCACGCGTACCAGAGGATCTAACCACAAGTTCCGACGACTGGGGAGATCAAACCTGAGCAAGATGGGGAGAGTCTAACCACAAGTAGTGCGGTGGCTCAAATATCAAACCACGATTACCGCGGGGGAGGAAACCATGAGTACCAAGGGGGATATATCCACGAGTACGACGAGGGATGTAACCACGAGTACCACGGGGGATACACGCACGAGTACGATGGGGGATATATCCACGAGTACCATGGGGGATATCCATGGGGACTCCAACCACAAGTACCATGGGGACTCTAACCACGAGTACCATGGGGGATGTAACCACGTGTACCGCAGGGGATGTAACCACGAGTACCACGGGGGATGTAAGCACGTGCACCACGGGGGATGTAACCACGAGTACCACAGGGGACACGAGTACCACGGGGGACATAACCACGAGTACCATGGGGGACATATCCGTGTGTACGATGGGGACTCCGCCCACGAGTACTATGGGGACTCTAACCACGAGTACAGCGGGGGATGTAACGAGTACCACGGGGGATGTAAGCACGTGCACCACGGGGGATGTAACCACGAGTACCACAGGGGACACGAGTACCACGGGGGACATAACCACGAGTACCATGGGGGACATATCCGTGTGTACGATGGGGACTCCGCCCACGAGTACTATGGGGACTCTAACCACGAGTACAGCGGGGGATGTAACCACGAGTACCATGGGGGATGTAACCACGTGTACCGTGGGGGATGTAACCACGAGTACCACAGGGGACATAACCACGAGTACCACGGGGGACAAAACCACGAGTACCATGGGGGATGCAACCACGAGTACCACGGGGGAAATATCCACGAGTACCACGGGGAACATCCACGAGTACCACGGGGAACATATCCACGAGTACCACGGGGGAGGTAACCACGTGTACCGCAGGGGATGTAACCACGTGTACCGCAGGGGATGAAACGAGTACCACAGGGGATGTAACCACGTGTACCACGGGGGAGGGAGTGTGGGTTAAACACACGAGTTCCATGACGTTATTAAACACGACACAAGATTATTTTGTCGTTAAAGTAATGAGATTTTCCTGTACAATTCACATCGATTTGAGGTTTCGGCAAATAACCCCGAAACAACCCACGTGCCGACCCGATACTCCCGCCGCTGTCCGAGTGCGTCTCAGGTCCACGTGTGCATTGAACACTTGTTCGTTGTCCAACCTGGAGGGTACAGGACACGGATTCTCGGTGTACAAACGCATTCTGTGCGAGTCAACGAACGATACTCGAGAACTGTCGTCTCGTCCGAAGAGGAGAAAGAGAATAAATAAATCCAACGTCGGCTGATTGACGTACCGTGTGGTGCGGGGCGAGGTACCGCCTCGTACCCGCTGATACTCACCGAGGACGGCACGAAAGCAGGGCCTGATCGATTACGCTCGATCTCCGGGAGTCCGCGGCGCCATGATCGCAGTGCTATTCCGTCGGTCCACAACACCCGCGATTCTCGGAGCGATTTGTCCTGTGGTCGAGCGAAAACAGCAGCTGCGGTGCGAGGAATCCCCTTGGAACCACCGAGCCTTCCGGAGGCCTCCAGTCATATTGCGCGTTCTCAGCGCGGAGACGAGGGTGCCCCGAAGGTGGCGCGGCCATCGCCGGCACAGCGCCGAGCGGCCTCCAGGTAAGAATGACGCGCGAACTGGGAGCGCGAGAGCCGTTGCTAGGTGATGCGCGAGACAGACGGCGATGAACGCCACGCTGTGATGGACGAACAGACGGGGAGGGGAAGGAGGGGGAGAGAAATCACAAGTACTGGACCGTGGAACGTTTCACGTGGATTTTACAGCACAGGATGCGCAACAGCATGGATCGCTGCCTGGTGTTCCCGTGGAGGCGACTCCACCATATCGAGACCTCCCGACCATCTGGAGACATTGATCTCCTGTAGTGTGAGGCACACCAAGTCATGAGAATTTCGGAATATTAGAAATGGTGTTTAATCTTCTCTGTTGACACCACAGGAAGCAATGACTTACATGTCGTGGGAACCATTCAAGGAATCGGTATTTACGTACCAGTACCACGCTACCAGGTCCCATATCCTCGGTAACGTGAACCACCCATGAGATCACTGTGAAAGGTGTTTTGAGAAAGTACCAGTTTTACTCTTTTTCAGGTTCCTCGTAATCCCGTGTTTTATTTGCACTTTTCACGAGTACGTGCATGGGGTCTTCGTGAGTAAGCCCAGAATTCCCGCCACTCACCCATGGATGTTGGATGGATCAGGACTCGTGTCAAATCTCTGTGTCTCTCTTTCTTTCTCTCTGTCTCTGTCTCTGTCTCTCTCTCTCCTAACTGAACTGGCCAATTCTAGACAACGATTCCTGACTAATCATCCTTGCCGGGTATAGCGCAGCGACCTTTCGTTCCAGGTCTTATGCCGGGGTCCTCGAACCAGCATCTCATGCTTCACCATAGGCGGAGTCAAGACATGCTCTGTGTTGTCGTTGACAACTCACCTGCTCCATGTTTTAACCCGGTTTAATGTTCATCCGAGGGACTGTGGATTAATTAATGCAACCCTATACCTGTGAAGTACCAATTCCAGTTCATATTCGGGTCAGGAATCGAACCCAGACTAGACAGTTCAAAGCTAAGTGCACCAGCCTGTCGAACAATGGCATCAGGTCAGGTCAGGTATAGGAGCATGCGCCGGGGCAGCACGTCGCTGCATACACTTTTCGCCGGTACTCCAGGGGCCTCTGTCTGACCATTCCCCAGGCAGATGCCTTACCTGGCCCATTGGTCTCCTCCACTCACGAGACTCCCTCGTTGAGAGAATCTGATGAGCAGGATCAGCGTCAGGAAAATGAGCCACATGTCCATACAGCTGCAGCTGACACTCACGGACTATGACGTAACAAATCTCATTTGAGTCTCTCTCAGCAACCACTCATTGGACACAAAGTCCGACCAGCGATTGCCAAGGATTTTCCGAAGAGACCTGGTACCAAAGGAAGTCTCCATCTCAGATCCCTTGTCAGAGTTCAAGTCTCACATCCATACAGCAAGACTGGAAGCACCAAGGACCTGAAGACTCTGACTTTCGTCCTCCTGCACAGGTACCGGCAGCACCACACCCCATGATCCAGTGAATCCATGACTCCCGAGGCCCGACCCAGACATCTGTTGACCTCTGGCTCACAGCCATCAGAGACATGAATATCACTGCAAAGGTAAGTGAATCTCTCCATGACCTCAACATCCTCACCACAAACATGTACAGAAAGATTAACAGCATCCAAGACGTCATTGAAAGCCTAGATCTTAGTTTTGACCCAGGAAACCTGTAATCCCAGCAGCTCCGACTCCTCATTGAGCACCTTGAGGGCCCCCAAAAGGATATCGAGAGTCTCCGCAAAGATGACTGTGAAATCAAGGTGCGAAATCATCTGCAAAATCAAGGTCAGAGATCTTGACATTCCCAAACAATGCACCGCAGCTTGATCTCTCTTAGTTGGGCAGCTAAATAGGCCCGACGCAACCCCTCTGAGTACTTATGTAAACATACTTTTTTGGAATCCTGAAGGTGTCTAGTTGACATTTTTAAATGTTAACAAGAAAATTAAGTTGGTCTTGGAGTCTATTTGGCTGCCATCTTGGATTTTGACATGCCAAATTATCGAAAAAGAGAAATTTTCATAACTTTTGAACCAGCATGCTAGAAATACAATTGAAACATCTATTCCATACAATTTTGACATGACAAATTTATTTATATCATTTTTAATATTTGATAATGCTTTGTGGGTCATACTTCTCAAAATGGTGAAAAAACATGAAAAAAATATGAAAAAAACATGCCTAAGGAATTATATATATATATATATATATATATATATATATATATATATATATATATATATATATATATATATATATATATATATATATATTGTTGCGGATTCGCGCCCGCCGGCGTGCGACGGCCACGCAACTCGAATCGCGGCACGCCGCCCACCGGACGGACAATCCAGCCGCGACCCTCTCGGACTAACGCCGGGAACCAGTCACGGGTGGACCTTTCGGTCACACCGCGATCGAGCCAATCAGCCCCCGCGTGGGATAGGGTTGCTCGCCAAATTCGACCTACCTAAGTACCCACGCGGAGGGTAGACCGGGCGATCGCACCTCGCCGCAGGTCGACTTCGGACACGGGCCACTTAAGCGACCCGTTCCGTACTATCAGAATAACCGAGCGGTGTTATCGTCGACCTCGACGGTTCGATTAATTATCGGGCGTATTCAGCCCACTACCAACCCTCTACGTGAAGCAAGATGAGGGTTCAATGGGGGAAAAGACGAAGCGAAGCGGGAGAACAGTTCAACACAAAAGCACATTTATTCGCGACGAACGGAAAGCACACAAATACAATTCCACCAAATGCACACAAAAAAAAGAAAACACAATTCCATTTACACAAAAAGCAAACATAAAAGTGAAAACACAGTGCAGAGCTAATACCGACTACCGAGCACACGGCAACACTTATACAATTCTACTTCACAGACGGCGCCGACAACACATACCCAAAACCAAGGAAAAGAAATCCCCCAAGAATGGGGCAGGCCTGAGGCCGAGACCGGGTCGGGCCTACCCGTCTGGTGATGAGATGCGGAGCGGCGATGGCCCCGCAACCCGCGGGCCTCGTGGACAGTGCCTGGCAGGGGGTGGGAACGGGGCCCCCTTGGTCGCACTATCTCAGCACGGGGGGAAACAGGAGGGGGGTTGCTGATGCTCGGGGTATAGAGGATCTTTATTATGTGCGACGAGCGTCTCCACCTCGGCCAGGTCGCGCTGTCGGCCTCCCTCGGGTGCAGCTTCCTGCACGACGCGAGCACCCCCTCGTCTGGTGTCGCCGCCTTTCCACAGCTCCGTCCCCTCCGTTCCGACTCCAACGCACACGACGAGCAGCTCCACCGCCCGCGAAGTCTTGACCCTCTGCTTCCGACTCTCCTCTTCTTGACTCTCCGACCCCTTTTTGCTGACTCCGACTCTCGTTCCGACTCCTCGTTCTCGTTCTGCTGACTCTCCTCGTTTGCGACACTCTTCTGACTGACGAACACCGTCCTTTTATCCCCCCGTAACTTCGCCTTTGACCCCCTCCCTTTGACCTTTCACCTCGCTCCCCATTGGCCCGAGAAAAAGTGGGCGTGAAGGCTTTTTGATCCACAAATTTGCATATATCGATCGTTCTGGAGGCGGGGCCAAATCGCCCCTCGCTCACCGATTGGACGGCAAAAAGTGGGCGTGTGTCGTTTTTGATCCGTTTTTGAAGTACAAAATCCGTGATTTTGTACACGCTGTTCAACGTGCGCCCTGCACGAGTCCAACACCGGTACCCACAGCGGGGCAAGAACGGTGGCGATGCTACGGTGGCGAGGTGTGACGGGAAGGTCGTGGCGGTTGTGGTGAAGCGGTGGTTGTGGTCGGTGGTTGATGTTGTGGTTGTGATCATGGCGGTTGGTCCAAAATAAAGATAGTAAAAGAAAAACGGCTATCCTGAAGAGTCGCAGCTCGCATAAATGACATGTATTCCCACTAGACAACGGGTTTGGGCCTAACTACACATGCACTTACCGAGATACCTCACCTAAGGGACCTGAATGGTGGTTTGCGAATCTGGTAACCACAACAATATATATATATATATATATATATATATATATATATATATATATATATATATATATATATATATATATATATATATATATGCCTTATGTTGGGTCCATGGTGGTTTATTGCCACATATAAACTGACCAACAACATTGTAACTTATTTCATTTTGTATAGGCCTTGCTTACTGCTTACTGGTAAATGAAGCTTACTGGCTTACTTCCCCTTGTGTCTCATACTCCTTCAGTATATGGCATCTGTATAGGTATATGTTGGGCACTAGGCTTACTGGCATCTTAATCCAGCACTGCTCATAACCATCCCAGTCAATGCATTGAAATCCCCCAAAACTGGAAGAGTATCTTGCCTGGGGCACTGATCAACCACAGACTCGAGCGTGGCATAGAATGCGTCAGCAATGGTCATTCCGTGTAAAATTTTGTAACCTTGTGACATGTTTGTCAGTCTTCCTAGAACTCTTAGTCCATGTTGGGCCTGGGTAAGAATAGTCTCACTCACCTTATGTATGGAGTAGAAGTACCCTAAAATGAGGCAGCTTGATTAAGTGATAAGATCCTGAAACTTGAATTTTAAAGAGCAGGTTGCAGGTCACCAAACATGTTCTGAAAATTTATCAATATGTTTATATGTGCATTAAATAGTTCGATGCCAACTATTGTGGTTGCCTAACTATTGGGAAAATTGATGAAATTTAACTCCGAAGTTGTTATTTCTCGAGGATGTTGAAAAAAACAGCCGCGTGCCATATATGGATGGTGACGTCACGTTCTCCAAAACAAAGCGGATGCTCACTCTTTCATTGAAGAAGTGTCCAGTTGAGTGGGCCGTTCTTTCGCTTTTTTTGAGCTTGCAACTGCCTATATTATCCTTTTTTTATCTTGAATTATTGTAGAACAAAGTTATTTGGATATTTGTACATCATGCCTCGTACGTGTGTCGTCATGTTTTGCGAAAATGGCTGGAAAACGGGTAATCGCTCCCACCGATTCCCGAAGGAATCAAACATTCGCCGGCAGTGGATAAGATTTGTACGAACAAAATGGGCGAATTTTCCGTCTTTTAAACTTTTAAATAATATTGTTGTGGTTGACGAAATTCGCAAACCACCATTCAGGTCCCTTAGGTGAGATATCTCTGTAAGTATATGTGTAGTTAGGCCCAAACCCATTGTTTAGAGGGAATAAATGTTATTCATGCAGGCTGCGACCCTTTTAGATAGCCGTTTTTCTTTTACTATCTTTATTTTGGACCAGCCGCCATTACTACCACCACCAACCACGTCTCAACAGCCATCACACAACAACCACCAACCGCAACGCCGCTTCACAACAACAGCCACGACCTTTACCGTCACAACTCGCCCTCGCAACCATCGCATCACCACTATTCCCGCACCACTTGTGGGCACCGATACTGGACTCGTGCAGGGCGCGCACCGAGCAGGGGTGCAAAAGCGCCGGCCTTTCCGAAGAAAACGGATCAAAAACGACTCACGCCCACTTCTGTTCCGTCCTATCGGTGAGCATGGGGCGATTTGGCCCCGCCTCCAGGTACGTTGGAGAGTGGTCGCTATATGCAAATTCATGGATCAAAAAGCATTCACGCCCACTTTTCCTCGGTCCCATGGGGAGCCAGTTAGAGGTGAAGGGTCGGAGGTAAAGGGTCAAAGGTGAAGGAGCGAGGCCACGGGGGATATAAACGACCGCGTTCGTCAGTCAGAGGAGTGGTCGGTGGAGCTGGGAAGAAGTGGTAGTAGTCAGAGTGAAGAGGACGGAGCTGTGGAGAGGTGGCGGCGGCGAAGGCGGTCGAGGGGGTGCTCGTGTCGGAGTCGGGGAGCTGCGGAGGGAGAGGCCGGCGGCGCGACCGAGGTCGTGGTGGAGACGCTCGTCGCGGGACCCGAGACAGGGAGATATCCTCCATCCCCCGAGCATCAACAACCCCCTCCTGTTTCCCCCCGCGCTGAGATAGTGCGAGAAGGGGGCCCCGTCCCCACCCCATACCAGGCAGTCCCAGCGAGGCCCGCGGAGTCGGGGCGCCAGCGCCATTTCGCGGCTCATCACCAGACGGGTAGGCCCGACGCGGTCTCGGCCCCAGGCCCGCCTCATCCTTGAGGGTGGTCCTTTTCTTTTGCTTTGGGTATATGTGTTGTCGGCGCCGTCTGTGAAGTAAAACTGCATAAGTGTTGCCGTGTGCTCGCGTAGTCGGTAATAGATCTGCATTGTGTTTCTCTTTTATATTTGCTTTTTGTGTAATATTGTGTTTCTTCTTCTTTTACATTTGCTTTTGGTGTAATTGTATATGTGTGCTTTCCGTTCATCGTGAAATAAATGTGCTTTATGTTGAACTGTTTTCCCGCTTCGCTTCGTCTTTTCCTCTATTGAATCTCCATCTTACTTCACGTAAAGGGTTGGTCGTGGGCTAAAACGCCCGATAATTAATCGAACCGTCGAGGCAGACGATAACACCGCTCGGTTATCCCGATAGTACGGAACGGGTCGCTTAAAGTGGCCTGTGTCCGAAGTCGACCTGCGGCGAGGTGCGATCGCCCGGTCTACCCTCCGTGTGGGTACTTAGGTAGGTCGAATTTGGCGAGCAACCCTATCCCACGCGGGGGGCCGATTGGCACGATCGTGGTGAGGCCGAAAGGTCCACCCGTGACTAGTTCCCGGCGTTAGTCCGAGAGGGTCACGACTGGATTGTCCGTCCGGTGGGCGACGTGCCGCGATTCGAGTTACATGGCCGTTCGCACGCCGGCGGGCGCGAATCCGCAACAATATCTTTGTGGAAAAAGCGCTGCGGCCTAACATCAAGTCAAGGCGCCCTAGGTCCTGCGCGCCATCGAACATAAACCTTATAAAATATCGGAATTTTACAAACTTCACAATTACCGAGTCTTAAGCATCCTAAGTGACTGCAAAAAACGAAAACAGAATTTGAATTGACTTTAAATCGAACCCACAACGCCGATCGAAGCAAAAATCTCAATTCACCACAGAAATTCATGGCATTATTTAAAATTATTTTGTCAAAGTCATAAAACCGTAATATTCAGCCATCCACGAACAATCTTTACATAATCCCACAGCTTAACAAGTCAGGCATGTGATGATAAACTTTATTGGGATGAAAAATGATTTTTAAACCTCATCTTTGTGGAAAAAGCGCCACGGCCTAGATCTCGCCAAGGCGCCCGCGGCCATACGCGCCAGGCGCCCTCAACTTGAAACATTCATAACTCGACGAATAAAAGCTCAAATTACACCAAACTTACCTTATTCTTGCGAGCTCACGTTCCCTGTTAGTGGGTGAACAATCCAACGCTTGGCGAATTCTGCTTCGCAATGATAGGAAGAGCCGACATCGAAGGATCAAAAAGCAACGTCGCTATTGACGCTTGGCCACCACAAGCTAGTTATCCCTGTGGTAACTTTTCTGACACCTCTTGCTGAAAACCCAAAAAGTCAAAAGGATCGCGAGGCCACGCTTTCATGGTCTGTATTCGTACTGAAAATCAAGATCAAGCAAGCTTTCGCCCTTCTGCTCCACGGGAGGTTTCCGTCCTCCCTGAGCTGCCAGTCAGTCCTGCCACTTGTACACGAAATAGGCCATTTTCTTGCACTTGCAAGTGGCTCAAATTTATATGGCTCAGAGCCAGAAACTCCATAGTATAAATTCCCATCATCCCCCAACTCGTCCTCGGCAATATCGGAATGAAAACACTCAATTTCATCGCCGCTGAAATCACTCTCTGATTCGCATCTTGCCATTGTTTACACGCTGTTTCCGAATGTTCACGAAGTTTTCGGAGAACGTGACGTCATAGCATCTTCGGGAACTTCCAGACTGTTTTTCGATCACTGACAAAAGTTTTGACTTAAAAGTTAATTTTAGCATATTTTGAGTTTCAAATGTAAGAAAATAATTGCCCAACGATTATTAATGTGCTTACAACCTTCGAATCACATAAAGTCATCAGCGACCCAAAACCTGATCTTTAAATCAAATACAATAATAGGAACTTATGCTGTTTCCCATTGTTGCTGTGTTATACTTACCTGACCTTCCCAGAACACTAAATAATACTTTGTTTGTTTCAGGTGTTAAGATTTTTTTTGCAATGTATCAATGTATGGGCCTTACTGAGTTGAGTCTGTTGAAGAATCGGTAGTCATTTACTGCATGGAAACTGAAAAAGTCAAAGGTTGAACTTTCTCATCTTCCCCCATGCAGAGACTCCCTAATTCCTCATGTTGACAGGGTCAACTACAGGGTTGGTCAGTGGAAGCGTGCCCACGTATGAACTTCCCAAACCCGAGGATGATCATGGCTGGATGAAGATGGATGGATTCCTGGAACCTGTGTGGTCACGTGGTCCAATTCGGCCCCCTTCCCAAGTGGACCTCTTTGACACCCCTGAGGAGCAGGAAGAGAATGAAGAGGAAGCTGGTGTCTGACTATGAGGAACTGTTAGATTACCTTGATGATGACTAATTACCTTCGCATTCTGCGAAAGGTTATGTTTTGGTCGGCGTGTATTTATTTATTTATTTATTTATTTGTAATCTTATGATTCGTATAACTCAAAAAGTATTAAACCGAATTGCATGAAATTTGGTGGGATGATTGGTTATTAGCCAGGAAGCATTCGATTAGATTTTGGGATCGTTCGGGTCAAAGGTCAAGGACAAGGTCACGAAAAGGTCAAAATCGTCTTTTTACGATAACACGGTCAATTTTTATTCAATTTGCATGCAACTAACGCCAAAATGTTCAGAATTCAATGCCTCATCTTGTGATATGCAATATGACACAATGACGCCCATACTTTTGTTACCGGTTCGGGGTCAAACGTCAGGGGGGTCACGACCTTGAAAAATATGCGGTTTTTGTCATAACGCGGTCAATTCTTGTCCGCTTTACATGAACCCAGCACCAAAATGTTCAGAATTTAATGCCCAATCTTGTGACACAATGACGTCAAAACACATGTCACCGGTTGGGGTAAAATGTTCACGCCCTTGAAAAATATGCGGTTTTCGGCATAACTCAGTCAATTCTTATTCGATTTGCATGAAACCAGCATCAAACGAGATTACCTTCTCTTGTTGAAACGTTGTATTCACCGAGCTTGCGAGTGAAGACTCGCCAAAACGACGTGAGTTGATTGTTGTTTAGTCCGTAGCCCCCGAAAGTCGGGGGGGAGGGGTCATGACATTATAGATATGTGGTTTGTGTCATAAGACCATTCATATGAAACCAGTTCCCCACACTCATACCAAGAACAAAAAAAGTAGTGGCGGTGAAGGTATGCGCTCTATGAGTGCCCATTCTAGTTTTGTTCTTGGTATGAAGCGGGCACTACAAAACTAGAACGGGCACTCATAGAGCGCATACCTTTGCCGCCACTACTTTTTTTGTTCTTGGTATGAGTGTGGGGAACTGGTTTCATATGAATGGTCTTATGACACAAACCACATATCTATAATGTCATGACCCCCCCCCCTGACTTTCGGGGGCTACGGACTAAACAACAATCAACTCATGTCGTTTTGGCGAGTCTTCACTCGCAAGCTTGGTGAATACAACGTTTCAACAAGAGAAGGTAATCTCGTTTGATGCTGGTTTCATGCAAATCGAATAAGAATTGACTGAGTTATGCCGAAAACCGCATATTTTTCAAGGGCGTGACCCCCCCCCCCCGACATTTTACCCCAACCGGTGACATGTGTTTTGACATTATTGTGTCACAAGATTGGGCATTAAATTCTGAACATTTTGGTGCTGGGTTCATGTAAAGCGGACAAGAATTGACCGCGTTATGACAAAAACCGCATATTTTTCAAGGTCGTGACCCCCCTGACGTTTGACCCCGAACCGGTAACAAGAGTATGGGCGTCATTGTGTCATATTGCATATCACAAGATGAGGCGTTGAATTCTGAACATTTTGGCGTTAGTTGCATGCAAATTGAATAAAAATTGACCGTGTTATCGTAAAAAGACGATTTTGACCTTTTCGTGACCTTGACCTTTACCTTTGACCCAAACGATCCCAAAATCTAATCGAATGCTTCCTGGCTAATAACCAATCATCCCACCAAATTTCATGCAATTCGGTTTAATACTTTTTAAGTTATATGAATCACAAGATTACAAATAAATAAATAAATAAATACACGCCGACCAAAACATAACCTTTCGCAGAATGCGAAGGTAAAAAGTAGTGGCGGCGAAGGTATGCGCTCTATGAGTGCCCGTTCTAGTTTTTGTATATAATTCTGTTCAAATAGGATATTTTTTCGATTTTTCTCATTAGAGATGTCATCTAATGTTTAAAATGATGATTTGGTTTAATTTCCTGTGCCATAATTGTGCAGAATTAATGCTTCATTTGTGTTTCTAGTCCACTTGGTTCAAATGTTATGAAAATTTCTGTTTTTTGATAATTGGGCATGTCAAAATCCAAGATGGCAGCCAAATACACCCCAAGACCAACACAATTTTCTTGGTAACATCTAAAAATGTTAACTTGACACCTTAAAGATTCTAAAAAAGTATGTTTGCATAAGTACTCAGGGGGGTACACGTGGGGCCAATTTAGCTGCCCTACTATCTGACATCCTCCCCAGAATCCAGTCCATACAAGTGCTGAAAAGTGTGGGAGCCAGTACACACCCCAGACGAACTCCAGTAACAACTGGAAATAAGTCGGAGATGGTATCACCACATCTCACAGCACTCTCAGGACCAGAGTATACTTCAGACATCAAATTGATCAGTTTTGGTGGCACCCCACGAAGACCAAGAATCCTCCAGAGGTCATCCCGATTCACTGAATCAAACGCTTTACAGAGATCAACATGCTGCAAGCAGCCCCTGCCGAAACTCTCGTCAGTGTTTGGTGAGGACCCAGAGAGCAAGGATATGGTCAATCGTTGACCTCTTTGGTGTAAACTGTAAAGCCTGACTGCTCTAGACACTGGTGATCAAGCAGATGGTGGCGAACCCAATCAAGCATTATCCGAGCAAAGACCTTGCCCGGCACTGAGAGCAGTGTCACCCCTAGGTAGTTGCAGTCTTGGTGATCACCCTTCCCTTTTCAGAGAGGGACAACAAGGTCCCTCTTCCAGTCAGTTGGGATGATGCCTGTGTTCCAGGCAGAGCACAGAACCTCATGCAATGACACGAGTACAGCATTTCCACGAGCCTTGAGAAGTTCAGCATGGATGCCACAGATCACAGGAGCTTTTCAAACCTGTTCACTGCAGCCTGTGTTTCCACAAACAAAGGTGAACCACAGTTGATTGGAGGGTCAGCAATCGGGATTGTAACACCCCTGACATCCAGCTTGACAGCTGGTGGATCAGCATGGTACAACCACTCAAAGTAATCGGCCCAGTGGGCCTTCACTTCGGACTCCTCTGTCAAGAGCCTACCATGCTCTGCTCTAACTGCAGTACAACGAGGGGCGGGCTTGGATTAACGCAATGCATGAATTCCCCTGTAAACAGGATGAGAATCACTTGACCACAGGTGATGCTCTACCCCCTCACATAGGCCTCCTTGTCCACCCACCCTAAGTGCACATGCTGTTTTACACCTCAGCTCCCTGAAGAGCTCAGCTCTGCCATTCAGCCTGGCCCTGCGACTCTGGTCAATAGTATCCAGTGTCCCTTGAGAGACAAAACTCATTCTTCATCCCACAGTGAGTTCCAAGACATCTACCGGCAACATCAAGGACGGTGGTCTTGAAGGCACTCCACAACTGTTCAGAATCACCCAAAGCACCCAGACCCCCAAATCGCCACTCAGCCTGTCTGCAAACTCCTCAGCTACCCTCTATCCTTGAGCTTGCCAAATCCAGCCGAGGCTGGGATGGTACCATTCTCCTGGATTTAAGCTACAACAAGCCTGTGGTCAGTATTGAGGAACTGAGCACTCCAGTCGACCCTGCAGTTCTGGATCATCCTCCAGCGACCGTCAACGAGCACATGGTCAATTTCCTTTGACACACCGCCAGCGTTGGAACAGCAACTCCAGCGATGAGCCTGTGAGTGCTGGAACCATGAACCAGCCACCCAAAGTCCATGACTTCTTGCAAAGTCAAGGAACTTAGTGCTGTTCTGGTTCATAGTTCCAGACCCATGGGGACCAACACATGTCTCATAACCATCCCAGTCAATGCATTGAAATCCCCCAAAACTGGAAGAGTATCTTGCCTGGGGCACTGATCAACCACAGACTCGAGCGTGGCATAGAATGCGTCCTTCACAGTGACATCACTCGCTTCAGTCGGAGCACATAGAGAGACCAGGGAAACGACACCCAAAGAGTGATGAATCCTTGGTCTCATAATACGCTCGTTGACCGGTGTTCCGTCAATTATCATTGGAGTCAGCTTATTGGATACAGCTACAGCAACTCCTTGAGCATGGTAACCATCAGAGCAACTAGACCAATCGTAGGTGTAACCACCCGCCATGATCTCACCGCAATCCGGTCTCCGAACCTCAGAGATTGCTGCAATAGCAATGTCCAAATGCTTGAGCTCAGATGATAACAGAGACAGGTGATCATCCTCTCTGAGGGATAGGACATTCCAGGCACCCGACCAAAGGGACCGCCCAGGTTAACTCAAGGAGACCGCCGTCTGGTGGACGACACTTCAGCACCTCCCTGACACACACTACCACAATCTGACCCAGGAAGGTTACCCTGTGGTTTCCCTCCTATCATCAAAGATTGGGGGTTCCGACGGCTTTGTCCCAATCCCGTAATCCGGTGAACTGCCCTGTGAAGGGAAGCTGCACAGAAGGTACTCCCATGGAATGTGCTTTCAGATTTTAAAAATGCTTTCAGAATGTTTTGCGGAATGAAAGTTTTTACGGTGGCCGGAGGGCAAATCCTGCCACCAACCTCCTCATAAAAAGTAACCCAACTGCAGGACATCTGCAGACACAGTTGGGCACTAAGTATGGATGGCCGTTGGCTCACAAGGAGCTCCTCCGCCCTTTGACCGGTTTTGTTCTTCATCTTGCTGGGTGTCTATATCATACGCCCTCCTCACCAAGAAACTTGGTGGGCGAGATGGTTTAGTCACTGACAACCCCGAACATGGAACTGGTTCGTACAGGTTTTCATGGTACCTGTAGCAACTCACAGATCTCATCTGACCTGACCTGACGCACTACAGCAAGTCACATCTAATCTGACCTGACCTGACAATGGCATAGTGGGCAGTAAGGAAGCACGGTGAAGTGGTCTGTGGACGGATTGTAGAACTTTGAGTAAGGAACAAACACATTGATCAGAGTGGTTGAGTTGCGGCTGAGGAGCAATGGCCATGCAGTTGTGTTGCAGATGAGGAGCAATGGCCATGAGGTTGTATTAGATGAGGAGCAATGGCCATGAGGTTGTATTAGATGAGGAGCAATGACCATATGGTTGCGGATGAGAAGCAATGGTCATGAGGTTGCGTTGCTGATGAGGAGCAATGGCCATGAGGTTGCATTGCTAAGGAGGAGCAATGGCCATGAGGTTGTGTTGCAGATGAGGAGCAATGGCCATGAGGTTGTATTGCTGATGAGGAGCAATGGTCATGAGGTTGCGTTGCTGATGAGGAGCAATGGCCATGAGGTTGTGTTGCTGATGAGGAGCAATGGTCATGAGGCTGCGTTGCTGATGAGGAGCAATGGCCATGAGATTGCATTGCTAATGAGGAGCAATGGCCATGAGGTTGTGTTGTGGATGAGGAGCAATGGCCATGTGGTTGCAGATGAGGAGCAATGGCCATGTGGTTGCAGATGAGGAGCAATGGCCATGTGGTTGCGGATGAGGAGAAATGGCCATATGGTTGCATTGTGGATGAGGAGCAAGGGCCATGAGGTTGTGTTGTGGATGAGGAGCAATGGTCATGTGGTTGCGGATGAGGAGCAATGGCCATATGGTTACAATGTGGATGAGGAGCAATGGCCATGAAGTTGCATTGCAGAGGAGGAGCAATGGTCATGTGCTTGCATTGTGGATGAGGAGCAATGGTAACGTGGTTGCATTGCGGATGAGGGCCAATGGCCATACGGTTGCATTGTGAATGAGGCCATGTGGTTGGCCATAGTGAGGCTGAGGCCATAGTGGGTTGAGGAACAATGGTAATGCCATTGCATTGTGGACGAGGAGCAATGGCCATATGGTTGCATTGTGGATGAGGAGCAATGGCCATATGGTTGCATTGTGGATGAGGAGCAATGGCCACGCTCCCGTTGTTGCCCATGACGAATTCGCGGAAAACTATGTCGTTCTTTTAACAGCCTCAACCTGCTCTTGCAGGAATCATTGCTGTTCTGTCGAGGGCTGTTCCACAACACTGTACGGATGTCACATTCGGCATCATATGTCTGATCGTGAAGATGTGGAAGGTTTAGGAGAGGTCTCGAACTACACCACACAAACGTCAGCTGGTCTACGTTCTGCGACGCCAGGTCCAGGGATGTGCTCCATTACCAAGAAGCTTGCTATCGCTTGCCAAGTCAGCCGTTCATCAACCGTTTCGGGTGCTCTACAAGCTGATTGGTAATGGAACACATCCCTGGTGTCAAACGTCCCCAGAGCACAATGCCTGGCAATGTCTCCCTGGAGGACAATGACCGTTTGTCTATGTTCTGAATGTCAGCTCAAAGACAGTCCACAGTGGGCAGCAAACAAGATAGGTGAGCATTGCTTAACGTCTTCAACGGAGCCATCGATGCAGCCACCAGTAACTGGAAGCGCTACCATTGGTTGTGAGTGCTACAACTGCCAGTAACTTTGAGTGCTACCAATAGTCGAAAGGATTAGCATGTATTACCTTTGAGTTAGCATGTATTACCTTTGAACTGTGTACTGTGAGTTTGATTCCCCCTTCGACGATAAACTATCTGTGGGAGTAAATAACATCCCTTGGTCTCTCTCTATCGAGTGCAGCCTGTGGCTGCTGGTTGCATCATTGGTTGGGACGCGGATATGCCGCTGATGCAGTGTCCCCCTTACCAGTACACTGGTACTCATTTTGCCGACCTCAGAAGGATGACAGGCTGAGTCAACCTCCTGGTGTATTTTTAATTCAGCAGCCAATGGGGCTTGAACTCAGGAGCCAAGGATCCCAAGCCGCCACCCTAACCACAAAGCCAACACCAGACTTACATCCCTTGGTATATACAGTATATTGTTGTGGTTCAAGGAACCAGCCCCGAAGGCAATTGCACACAATATACAAGTCACCCAGTTTAGTTATTTCCATCGTTTAAGTTGAGAGTAGTCTCTTCCCCTTGTGTAGTGGGTTGAATGTGACTGAACGCGTTGGTAAAGTGTTCGATCGCCCCCCCCCTTTCTTAAAGGTTAATTAGCCTGGTGTTGTCTCATTGGTTAGGGTGGCGGCTTGGGATCCTTGGGTCCTGAGTTCAAGCCCCGTCGGCTGCTGGATTAATACACCAGGGGGTTGACTCAGCCTGTCATCCTTCGGAGGTCGGCGAAATGAGTACCAGTTCCAGTGTGTGTACTGGTAGAGGGGCACTGCATCAGCGACAGTCGTGCTTCAAGAAATGATAGCTACCCCGGCAGCTAAGCTGCCATACGACCACCACCAGCAAAGGTTAATTGTAAATCACTGACGAGCGTCGTGGCACGCACTGTGAAACACAGGTGATGGCTAATTTGCATATCGTGCCAAAAGCTCGTTTGAATCACGTGCCAAGACTATCCTGCCCCCTGACTCAACCTCCCCATAATCTTCCTTCAGACGACACAGGTAAGTGCACACAACCTTATCATTCATTAGTTCACATTTTCATTTACACTTGGTTTTCATTCCACACGTTAATTTACATTGATGTAAATTTTTTGATGATGATGTCATAGGTGCCTTCGTTATGACGTCATAATTGCATGCGTAGAATGCTATATCTGATCAGTATGAACATTTTTGGGGGTAATCTTAGGATAAAATGGTTGACGGACAAAAATTGAGGATGTCATCAGTCACGTGGTTTGGCAGCCATATATTTTTGGTAAGACATTGTACATGCCATTTCATCGCCACCACACACGAACTACCCACCTTCCTCCATCGTCATCACCACCTCATCGACACCAACCCCCGCAGATGCTGCTGCCGCGGCTTGGTAGCAGCACGGGGGAGGTAACGCAAGGCACAATGGCCAGACACCTCCAAAGCAAAACTACACGTTTTACACAATAAACCTTCATCGTGCAAAAACGGTCTCATTTACCTAATACAAGCGTTTGTAACAAATTACCTTGTTCTGACCCTGTTCTTTGTTTTAAGTTATCTTCAAGTATGTCAATTCATTACACACTATTGGAACATACCTTTTA
The DNA here is from genome assembly GCF_056783735.1 of Eptatretus burgeri. Taxonomy (NCBI): domain Eukaryota; kingdom Metazoa; phylum Chordata; class Myxini; order Myxiniformes; family Myxinidae; genus Eptatretus; species Eptatretus burgeri. The sequence goes on from NC_140964.1 coordinate 76,241,246, forward strand.
GACCTTAATACCCCTCAAACCCTACAGACCCTTTATAGACATTTTAAGACCCTTTACACTTCCCTTCAGACCTTCACACCTTTTTAAGACCATACGACCTTTACACCTTTTGACATTTACACCTTTGCCCTCTCGATCATTTAGACCTTTCATTTGCAATCGATGACCTTTCATTTGGTGAATCCTTCCATTTATTTGCCACTTCAAAATTCACCACACAAAACAAGTCCTGGCGAATGTCTGCAATCTCTGATTTCTCTTCCGAGTTGCCCTTGCCAGAGGAGAGGCTATTGCATTTGGGTCCGTTTGTCTGTTTTGTTTTGCCACACACAAAGTGAATACGGTTTTTCTCTGCAACTGCTTGTTGGATTGACACAATTTTCACCAAAGGAGCAACTACTCATTAAGAATGTTTTCATGATAATTATGATGTCATAAGTCACCTGGTGTGGCAGCCTTTTGGAAAAAAGGAAAAACTTTGGTCCTCTGCATCTCCAAAACCGCACCATGGAAAAATTGAAACTTGGCACATGGCAAGTACTCCTCATGGGGAATGTGTGATTTTTTTGATGATGTCATAGGTGCCTTCGTTATGACGTCATAATTGCATGCGTAGAATGCTATATCTGATCAGTATGAACATTTTTGAGGTTAATCTTGGGATAAATTGGTTGACGGACAAAAATTGAGGATGTCATCGGTCACGTGGTTCGGCAGCCATATATTTTTGTTTTTTAAACCTTCAAAAATAATCTCTGAAACCGCTGAACAGATTGAGGTAAAACTTTACAAGTATGACCGCTTATCCATGAGGAACAAAACGTTCCCACCTATGATGTCATAGATCACATGGTTTGGCAGTCATATTGGATTTACCCTCAAACCTTTTTAAATATTCTCCAGAACGGCTGGACAAATTGAGGGGAAACTTCACATATATGTTCCCCAAGCCTTGAGGATACCAGGGTGTTCACAAATAATTGATGGATGACATACATAGTTGGTCAGCCATAATTAATTGAAGGAAAATATTGAAAAAAACAAGATGCTCTTGAACCACTTCATCAACCGATATGAAACTTCACAATTATAATGTTGTGGTGATGGAGAATATATGTTTTAAATTTCAACACGATTGGAAGCATGGTCTGGCAGCCAGAATAATTTAATTTTTTGAATCTGGGTTCCTTTTGACTTTTTAAAAATAAAAACAAGGCTCATTTGGTGGTGCCTGGATGAGTTTGAGGGTAGACGAGTGGCAGCTGAAACCCGAATCCTATCCAGGATGCTCCTGATGACTTCATCTTTACTTTTTGTTTGTTTGGGTTCCTTTTGATTACTCCAATGCAGGACTGTACCTTCAGTGTTTGGTCTTCCATTTGATTTGAATTTAATTCATTTTAATCCCAATCTGAATTCAATTGAATAATAATGGACATCATTGGTCAGGGTCAGGTGTCCAATCAAAGTGGGGTTGCATCAAACGTCTCGGTACCCGGTCATGACTGCCAGCAGTTAGTTATAAAGTGGCAGTTCTAGTTATGTCACATTGTGGCAAATACACAAAGCACACCAAGTGGTCAGTACACAAACTCCACATCAAACAAATCCTGGTGAGGGTCTGCAATCTCTGCTCTTTTTCTTGTTATAAGTTTTTTGCCTTCATTGTATTATCTGGGAAATTCTCAAAATGGCATTTTTATCAACATTTGCCTTAAGCATTTCACATTCTGCAAAGAAAGTGGAAATATATCTGCTCAGAGCAAGCATGATGTGGGTGAAATTTCTGCGAGATCAAACTTCCCTGCAACACTGAAAGAAATTGCTAACACGTGGGGGGAGGAAGCCCAGATGGAACGGTATACAAACTGATCATTAGCAAACGGTCATGTCTATGTTCACTATATTTAGACCACAATCAGATCATGCCTGACGGACACGCCATCGGAGAGCCAAAGTATTTTGTTTGGAAAGACTGGGAGAAACCTGTGATTCAAAGCAGCAATGCAGCTATCATCAAATGGTCCCAATAGTCACTGGCAGCGGAACTTTGCCGCCACTACTCTCTGCCGCTCTACCTCCGGTAACTCGTAATCTCACTTGAGACTCTGAACTGGCGCTCAGTGCCAAACTCGACAACAGGGATGTTGATTTTGTTTTCAATTTACAACTTTCTGTTTAACTCCAGATACATTTTATATCCCAAATAAAGGGAAGGAAATGGTGTTCTTCTTTAAAAAAAAAAAAAAATACCACCAATGGTGGATGTGGGTTATGTTTTCAACCCTGTCTATCTGTTTGGCTTGATGATCCAATGCAGGATATCTCAAAAGGTTATGGAAGCATTGTGACGAAATGTGGTGGACAGGTTGGATGTGTGATAAGCACAAATTGATTCGATTTTGGTGAAGATGCGAATGTAGATCTGAACAAGAATTTTTAAAGTGATTCTTCCCCATTAAGAGATATAGCTAAAAATGATATATAGCATAGCATGGGCGTCGATTGCTTTTGAAAAGTGGGGGGGGGGGGGGGACATTGCATGTCCAGACCACGAAGCCCACTTCGTGCCGGCGTGGACACAGCAAGTCTACCCTTGCAAATTCTTGATTTTATACGCTCGTTGACATGCTGTCTTCTGATCACACAAATCTCTTAAATTAATCTGACCATCTATCGACCATCTTTTTTATCAAATGTAAGCAGACGGAGCGAAGTTAATTAAACATTAATCATACACATTTCAAAGTTTCAAATGTCATCAAAGAAATACATATATATACATATATATATATATATATATATATATATATATATATATATATATATATATATATATATATATATATAGAATTGTTTATCAAGCCTCCTTCTCACGACCCTTGAACTGATTCACTAAACATAAACTGAAAACTAGACTGACATACAAATTGATATTACACGAGTACGGTCAACTTACCTTAAAACTAGCCAACAATATGAACCCTCTTGTCTGCCGATCCAGTTAAAAACTTTGTAGCAATGTCTTGGGGGTCAAGTGCAGTCAGACGATCTCGGTGAACATGACAGATCATGAGATGGTTGAGGCATTGTTGGGTCATTGTGGAACGTAACCAAGTCTTCATACGTCTGAGTGCGCTGAATGGCCGTTCAGCTTCGCATGAACCTGCTGGGGAAACCAATAGAAGCCTAAGCAAACGTTCTGCCTGTGGGAACATTCGACGGACTTCCGGCACCATGTCTACAAATATCTTACGGTAATCCTCAACAGATGAACCACTGAACTGGTTACGAAAGAAGCCAAGTTCTTGCTCTAGGGAATCCGACAGTTCGGGATATTTGCGGACTATTTGTGGTTTGAATGACCCAGACAGGAGCATTTCACCCAAGTCCCTATACGCCATGAGGTCGGTTGATGTGAAGTACTCATTCAAGTTCTCGGATGCGCTGTCGATGACTGAAAAATTCAACTCTGTATACCTCCTCTGCAGAATTGGCAGTGTACTCCTGCGTGCCTCCATCAAGTCTCTTCGGAAGCTTGCGCTTACGAGGAGGGTCACTGGATCTAGTTGGCACTGCTGGAGCTTATGTTGTGCTGCTTCGAAAACCTCCATAAACGTCTGGTCGGTACGGAGAGATTGGAGATTCTGTGCAGTTACCTTTGCAGCAATAAGCATACCAGAGACGGTAACTTGTGAACCCTGAAGTGCCTTATTGAGGTATTCAAGGGATTGGAGGAGGGGCAATAATGCAAACAGACCGAGAACACACTTTCCTGATGAAAGACAGCTTTGAATACCGTTGGCTCACGATGCCGTGTTCGTACCAAAGTCATCACTTGCTTGTTGAAGGGCATCCAGTACCGCTTCGTAGTTATCCAATATCGATTTCATGGCAGGAGAACGAGTTAACCAATGCGTCGGGCAAATTGGCCTCAGGCGTGTAGGGCAAGGAGTGTCAGCATCATCAGTGTGGATATTCAAGTACAGATGCTTGAATTTTCCAGAGTTGTTGTAGATGTTTCTGAGTACCTGGACATAATCAAGGGCATCTCTTATGAACGGTGCAGTTTGTAGGGCTTTGGATGTAATGAGTTGGGTGACATGAGCTCCACAGTGAACATAATTGGCCAGCGGTTGGAGTTTTTTTTAGCTGTGCTTTACAGCCCTTGTACTTTCCAGGACATGTTGCTTGCCCCATCGTAAGTCTGCGCTCTAAGGTGTTCAATAGGGAGTTGACACCGAATTAGGACATCCTGAAGCATCTTACAAAGTGATACTCCTGTTGTTGACGATACTTGGTAGAGGCCGATGAGATCTTGAACATCAAAGGAATCCGTCACATAGCGCACACACACCGACTCCTGCTCATTACCCTGAATATCTTGCGTTCCATCAGTTATGAGTCTGAACTGAGTGGACATTTCATTCACGTTACTGCAGATATTTCGGAGGATGGCATGACTCATCAACTGTAGAATTTCGTTCTGAATTTCTCCACTTGTGAACGTCATCTTCCTTGACAGCCATGTCTTGAGGTTTACATCATCCTCGGCACGCAACTGTAAGAGCATTTTGAAATTCCCTTCAGAAGCATCCTTCCCACGAATTGCAAAACCTTGTCGGGCTAAATATTGCAGTGAGGTGATAATCTTCACAAGTGCTGACCATGCAGATCTTTGCTCTTATAGCAGTTTGCTATAACATGGACACCAGGTTGACTTCTGCGACATTTCAGATTTTCAGAGGCAAGCCTATGTGTGTTTGATCGTTCGTATTGTCTGAATTTTTCTGTAGCCTTTTTCCAGTTCTGAAAGCCCTTTGAGACAAATGCGTCTTCTGCACAGCAGGCAAGTTCGGTAAGTTTTTCACGAGAAGCGTCCGTACAGGTGTGACAGAGTACACCGCCGATATCTGATCAAAATGAAGCCACGGAAAATCTTTGAACCACTGTTGTTGAAACTTCAACTTTTGGTTTGGCAGTATTTGGACTGGGATACAACTGACATCATGAGGTTGAAAAGGCTGATCTGGGAAATTAGGCCGAGTACTCGCACATGCACCCTTTTCTGCTATCTTCTCCTTTGAATCGTCCACCTCTTTCTGGGAACTTGATTGCTCCAGGAGAGTGGTCGGGGATGTGCTACTTGATGCTGTCGCGAAAAACTTTCTGATATCCATATCCTCGATGAAACGAGAAGGGAATTACATTTCAGTTGAATAAATTTTGACATGTGATTTATAAGGGTTATTTTTGCGTAACAGCGCATTTTTATTCGGTCTATCCTTTATCCTTATTCTGTCGGTCTATCCTTTGTCTTTGTCCTCGTGCAAACGGAAAATTATTCGGATGATGGTGGAAGAGAAATTCCTTCCGGAACGTTATTTTTCCTAGTAAAAATTGCAAGCCGCGGCTAAGCTACTAAGCCTTAGCCTTTTTTAATCGGATTTTCGAGGTAATCTTATTACTACCCTATAGATACTGTATAATCCGAGAACAGAATTCAAAAATAATTTTCCGTTCGTTTGTCCGAACCTCTGAGGTGAATTTTGCATATTTTTCAACAGCTACCTTTTAAAATCTATAATTTAATCCTCATAAGTCCGACGACCGAATGATACCTCTCGTTTTGTAGGTCTATACCTCCCCTAAGTCCAAGTACCGATGAAAAAATGATTTACATTAACCGCCGCAAAAGCGAGTGGATCAGCGCATTTTATTTTATGTTTCCCAAGTATTCAAAGCTAATTTAAGTCGCCAAAATACCCACTTTCCTTCGATTTTCACCCGGTTTTCAACGTTGGGATTTAGGCCACTGTTATCGACTGCGAAATATGAAAACAGAATTACAAAATATCTTTCCGTTCGTTCGTGCGAGCCGGGAGAGTGTAACCGCGTCATCCTGCACAAGCTTCACCATCTCAATCAGCATGTACCAGACTGCAAAATCTTTTATTGGCTTATAACTCGACGGTGAAAAGTTACAAAAATTAAACACACACATCATCGTGCAGGTAATAATATCAGGCATCCGGCGATATAAGTTAGAAAGGTGAAATAACCTATTTTGGTCGCTAAAGGGGCCCCGAGCCATTGCGGCCTAACACTTTCCGAGGCGTGGCGCTCCGGGCCATGAAGCCGCGATTTATTTAAACACTCATAAAATGACGATACACAGTCCGAAAACGTCCCAACATACCTCAAAATGTCAAGGTCACGTTCCCCATTAGTGGGTGAACAATCCAACGCTTGGCGAATTCTGCTTCGCAATGATAGGAAGAGCCGACATCGAAGGATCAAAAAGCGACGTCGCTATGGACGCTTGGCCGGTGGGAGACCATGGCTTGGGAAGCACGGATACTCAATGTTGAATTGTTAACCTATCATCTTTAATAGAACTATAATAGACCAATAAAACTAACGGTTCTTTTTCTTTTGTTGTTTTTGGCAAAAAGTAAAGATCCAGAGAGGCTCTATATTTGGCAACCCCCCCCCCCCCTCTCTATTTACGTGAAATGGTTTGGTCCAACTCCCAAGGCCAAAGCAGACGAGAACGGCTTGCGAGTACGGAGACCATAACTTGGGAACCACTTGTCCGATTAATATCAAACCTTGAAAAGGCACATCCTCGGGTCCCCAGCAATATACCTGGCAAGTTTCAAGTGGATCGGACCAGTGGTTGTCGAGAAGCAGCGGTCGCAGACAAACATGCACACAGAGATTGCTGGAATGAGAGAGATTTAAAAATTTATTCTTGTATTTGAGGAGCATCTTGGCCTGGTTGTACTAGAGCAGCTCTTTTTGTGTTACGTAACTTACGTTCAATGAAAAAAGTGGGGGGGGGGGAGGGAATCGATATGTTGTCCCCCCTTGATAAAAAGTGTCCCTCCCCCCCCCCCCCCCCCACCAATCGACGCCCATATAGCATAGTATTTCAAAAGGTTATGGACAGATTCTGACAGAACTTGGTTGACAGGTTGGGTGTGTGACAAAAACGAATTTATTCGATTTTGGTGAAGATCCGAATGCAGATCTGGATACGAGAATTTTTCACGTGATTATTCACCATTGACAAATGGGGTAAAAATGATATAGCACTGTATAGCATGATATTTCAAAAATGTACTGGGCCCAATATGTTCTCGTGGGTCAGGCATTACAGGGTGGAGGGGTGCACACTACCGAGTGCTCTTCTCATAAAGGGTGAGTGATGTTACGAATTCCACATGCATTACTGACCTGAACGGGTTCATCTCATAGCAAACATCAACTTAGAGCGTCTGAAACATCAATTATACTTTGCTTCCCACGGCACATAGTTCCAACCTTTGATTCCCACCACGGTTATATCGTATTACTGTGATTCCCACCATGGTTATATCGTATTACTGTGATTCCCACCACCGTTATATCGTATTACTGATTCCCACCACGGTTATATAGTATTACTGTGATTCCCACCACGGTTATATCGTATTACTGTGATTCCCACCATGGTTATATCGTATTACTGTGATTCCCACCACCGTTATATCGTATTACTGATTCCCACCACGGTTATATAGTATTACTGTGATTCCCACCACGGTTATATCGTATTACTATGATTCCCACCACGGTTATATCGTTTACAGTGATTCCCACCATGGTTATATCGTATTACTGTGATTCCCACCACGGTTATATCGTATTACTGCGATTCCCAACACGGTTATATAATATTACTGTGATTCCCACCACGGTTATATAATATTACTGTGATTCCTACCATGGTTATATAGTATTACTGTGATTCCCGCCACGGTTATATAATATTACTGCGATTCCCACCACGATTATATAATATTACTGCGATTCCTACCATGGTTATATAATATGACTGTGATTCCCACCACGGTGACACAGTATTATTGTGATTCCCACCACGGTTATATAATATTACTGTGATTCCCACCACGGTTATATAATATGACTGTGATTCCCACCACGGTTATGTAATATGACTGTGATTCCCACCACGGTTATGTAATATTATGATTCCCACCACGGTTATATAATAGTACTGTGATTCCCACCACGGTTATATAATATGACTGTGATTCCCACCACAGTTAAATAATATGACTGTGATTCCCACCACAGTTATATAATATGACTGTGATTCCCACCACGGTCATATAATATGACTGTGATTCCCACCACAGTTATATAATATGACTGTGATTCCCACCACGGTTATATAATATGACTGTGATTCCCACCACGGTTATATAATATGACTGTGATTCCCACCACGGTTATATTATATTAGGTTGTATTGTTACGGGGCCGGGTATCGGCTGCGAGCACGACCGCTAGATGGAGCCGTAGAGTAGACTCCACCGATCACCCGGAATTTAGATCGTACTTTTTCGGAAAACTCCGAAGAATACGGGTCCCTTATCGGACCGTGAAGCGTCAATATTTCTACCACGTGGTACAGGGTTATTTGCCAATTTTCAAAATACCTAGAGATCCACGAGGCGATTTACCGAGTCTCCACACCCTCGACGGCACCAGTACTGAATGAGCCACTAGCGCACTCGAACCGCGTGTGACCCGAGTGGACGGTCACCAAAGTCCCGTTGGTCCAAATATCCCCTTCTCAGCGGCACAACGGCATTGCTAATTTTCCAACACGCAGCACACTAAGCCAATGGAGGAAAGGACACAAACGAGCAGATACATTTCACAAATGGGGATATTTATTAACAATAGGCAAGGAGGGGAACACAGAAGGGCAGAGTAATCCAAATATAGAAGGCACGCATGTACAGCATGGCACTTATACAATTTCCTACTTAACTGACTGGTGCCACGCACACACACACACACACACACACACACACACACACACACACACACACACACACACACACACACACACAATAATCGGACCAAAAGCGGTCTTTATTGAGGCCTGTCTCGGACCTGTCCACCTCGTGTGGTCTTCGGGATCTTGGGGGGGGGGGGGACTCAAACCCACAACCACGACCATCTGCAGAGCCCTCGTCGACAACCACTCACTGGCTCTGGATGCCAGATTCAAAACTGCCTGGACTGAAACGCCCTCTCACACCAGGGATGTCTCACACACGATCCTCCGAACTCGCGAAATGTTGCTGCCACGAGCACACCATCTCTCCTCCTCCCTCGTCCAGACCACCCCTCCTTTTTGTGCTTAGGCACGAGAGACCTACTTTTTTCGCCACTTGCCTCCTCATTGGACGGTCCGTTCTCGGACGACTCGTCCCGGCGTCCTGATTGGCTGGGGCCGAACACTCTATCTGGCTAAGGCGGAGCTAGCCTGAGGTGCTGACCTTCCTGGTTGGACAAGGGGCCCGCCTCTGCCCTTCTGGGAGGAGTCTCGATCTGAGGTGATGAGGTTCCTAGTTGGACAAGGGGCACGCCCCTGCCCTTCTGGGCGGAGTCTCGATCTGAGGTGATGAGGTTCCTGGTTGGACAAGGGGCATGCCCCTGCCCTTCTGGGCAGAGTCTCGATCTGAGATGAAGGAAATCTCTGCTCCCGTACGTGATTGAACACACGTAGACAATGGCGTTGAGCAGAGCGAAGGAAGATGACGCTGGCGTTGATGGTGGTGTAAAAATAAAAGAAAAGAAAACCTGACTATTAAAATAACTCCACAGCGCATGAACATTTAATTACCCATTAGACAAGGGAAAGGGAGCTATATGTCCACATTCACTTATCGATATAACTGAGCTATAGGACCTGAATGTTGTGTGCTCATGGCTTCCAGATTCGCAACAATATCTCCAACACAAAATCAAATGGAAATGACCTTCCTTTCGTTCCTTTCGTTTTGTTCACAGATTTTGTGACTGCTTTTCTAAATCATTTAAATTCATTAATTTTATAACACTTTTTCTTTCACCTGATATGAATAAAGGGATAAGCGGAAGAATAAAAATAATCAATCATTGTACATGGGGCGTTAAAAAAAATCCAACAACGAGAATTTCGAAATAGTCAGACACACCATGGATCTCTCATATGCTCTCATATTCAATATTGCTCGATCATCGGTTGGTCTCTTCCCCAACACGGATGACAGCAACAGAGAGACACATGAGATCTTCAGGATTCAGGTGAGCATCATCAATTCAACAGCAAAATGAGGAGAGAAAAATGCCACAGCCTCCTAATGGTGCTCTTACTCATTCTGCGGTGTCCTTCAGCAATGTCAAGCTCGTATTCCTACCATCCAACAACACATCACAAGAAGAAAAAGAGCAATCAGAGATTGCAGACCCTCACCAGGACTTTTTTTATGTGATGTATTTTGTGTGGCGTCTATGTACTGGTGCGTTATGTAATTAATGAGACATACTTAGAACTGCCACTTTATAACTGCTGCCAGTGCCAAGACGTCCCGCTGTGACGCAACCCCACTTTGATTGGACACCCGACCCTGACCCATGACGTTTTTTTAAAATTATTATTCAATTGAATTCAGAATCTATACTAAAATGGGGATAAGTGTTTATTATCTCCTCCAAGATGAAGCGTCAACGGTCTACGAAACTCAGCTATGTCATACTTAGTATACATGACTCTGGATCGCTGTACTTTCGAGCTCACTATCACGAGCGAATGAGCAAAATTAGGGGGGTTAAAAAGTGAAGCCGAGGCTGCCGAGTATTAACTATGCAGCCCACGATACATCACCAAACATGATTGGTCCAGTGCTATCACATACCTACCACAGAACAGACCAGTGATGGCAACTTTATTTACTACAAGATGACCCGTGAACCCGTTGGGTTCTCGATGTGACAGCGGTTGATTAAAAAATTATTTCAACAACAACAAAAAATAGATAAATCCAGTGAACTGTACCGCTGAGGTTGTTTGCATTGATCAAATAATCCCGAAGAGTACTTGACTGAATCGGGAATTGATTTTTTTAATAATTTTTTTCGTTGCCCGATTTGAACGAAACTTGACACTGCGCATCAATGTGAAAAGAAAAAAAAAACCGAGAACAGAAAGTCGAAGAAATTTTTGTGCGTAATCTTCTAAACACATTTTTATTTATTAATGAACATGGAAGTATTAGATCAAAATGGTGATGTTTATTTTATGCTTAAAAATAAATCGTTCTTTGTCTATACTAAATGTTTGAGATTTTAAAATAAATCATTTCAAGAAAGAAACAAAAGATAGCTCCAGTGAACTATACCGCTGAGGTTGTTTGCATTGATCAAATTCTCCCGGAGAGTACTTGACTGAATCGGGAATTGATTTTTAATAATTTTTTCGTTTCTTGATTTGAATGAAAATTGCATACCGTAGGAGAATGGTGAGTAAGGTGGCACTAAAATTTTTGCGCCATCGTGTACCGTTTTGGCTGTATTTCGGGAACACACATACATACATACATACATACATACAAGACGAGAGTTTTAGTAATATATAGATAATGGAGCTATCTGTTTATCTCCTCCTTGATGAAGCGTCAACGGTCCACGAAGCTTGGCTATTTTGTACTTCGTGTACATGACTCTGGATCGCTATACTTTTTAGATCATGAGCAAAAATGTACATACTCGCTCATTATCGTCTGTTACTGTAGTACATTTTCAAATAAATGCTGTGACAACATATTCGTTGTCTCCGCATGACTATCTTCAATTACAACCCCATAAAATCCACTCAGGAATCAACGGCTCATTCGGAAAAAAATGGCACACAAAAAGGAACAAAATTCCAACTGCAGATCTCCGAACCGTGAAGGACACCAAAATCACGTGACCACCACCACGTCCATGGGACAGGTAATATACTACTGGGATTAAAATAAATTCAATTCACATTAAATGGAAGACCACATAGGTATAATCCTGCTATGGAGTAATCAGAAGGAACTCAAACAAGCAAAAAGGAAAGATGAAGTCATCAGGAGGAACCTGGATAGGATTTGCATTTCAGCTGCTACTCCTCTACCCTCAAACCCATCCAGGCACAGCCAAGTGAGCCTTATTCAAACAAACAAACAAACAAACATATCAAATTTTTTTTTATAATTCTGGCTACCAGACCATGCATCTGACCAAGTTGAAATTTAAAACATGTATTTCCCATCACAACTTGATCATAATTGTGAAGTTTCACATCGATTGATAAAGTGGTTCCAGATAAAACATTATTTAATATTTTTCTTCAATCCTTTATTGCTGCCAAACTATGTGACCTGTCAATTATTCCTTAACAAAGTTGTCTACCTTTGGCTTGGGGAACATTTGTGTGAAATTTCCCCTCAATTTGTCCTGCCGTTTTGGAGAAGATTTTTGTAGGTTTGATGGTAAATTCAATATGGTCACCAAACCATGTGACCTATGAATTAGCCATGAACAAACTTGTACACCCATGACTTGGGAAACATGTGTGTAAAGTTTCGCCTCAATCTGTTCAGCCGTTTGAGGTTTTAAATTTTTTTAATCAAACATGGTTGACGAACTACATGACCCATGACATCATAAATTTACATTTTCCATCTAATTGGGAAGGGGATCATGCCTGTGAAGTTTCGTGTTAATCGGATAAGGTGCGTTTTTCTATCCAATATGGCCACCAAAGCATGTGACTTGTGACATCAAAATTTTAACCATCTATGCAGCAATGGCATTAGATGATAATTGCAGTTTCACTTCGATAGGATAAGTGGTTCCAGAGATAACATCATTTAATATTTTTCTTCAATCCAATATGCTTGCCAAACCATGTGACCTATCATCATTATTCATGAACAAACTTGTATCCCCTAGTTTTGGAGAACGTGTGTGTGAAGTTTCCCCTCAATTTGAAGAACCGTTTTAGAGAAGAAGATTAATTTTTTAAAAAAATTCAAAACAATATGGATGCAGAACCATGTGACCTATGATGTCATCGTATTTTTTCTTTCTTACTTGAGTTATTGCGTAGATGATGCTCAAGAAATTTCAAATATTTTGGATGCAGCATTGTACTTGTCAAATTTTCGCTGGGTTACCACTTCAACAATGCCGTCACGAAAAATCGAACTTCTTCCCCAGAGGGAGTTCTTTCCATGTGCCAAGTTTAAATTTTTTCCACAGTGTGGTTTCAGAGATACAGAGATCCAAAATTTTTCAGGTTTTCAAAGATGGCACGCATACCACATGACCGATGACATCATAATTATCAATTAAATATTATACTTAAAAAGATACATACTAAGGAGAAAATTTTGTGTCGATCAGACGAACAGTTGCTGAAAAAATGAATGTAAAAGTGAAAAATCCGAAAATTGCTGGCGGAATAACAAAAATAACTTGAACTGCCACTTTATAACTGCTGGCAGTGATGACCAGGTCCCAAGACGTCCGGCTTTGATACAACACAGATTTGACAAGTTTCAGACCGAATAACACGAAGTGTTCAATCTATTCATTACGCATGCAGTCAGCCATTTTTCCTGGGGACATTGTTGGTATGAATTAAAATGGCATTTAAATTACCTGAACACAAAGTAATAAATGTGGACACCATTGATGCAGAGGGTAAAGCGGGATTCCCCTGAGTCTAATGAGGCTCCACAAGGGATTCACAAGTTATGGAGTGAGGAACAGGCCATGTTCCATCCATTTATTATTTACACAGTTGACCATTTTCCTGGGCCATCTCCTGTATCCTCAAATGCATGCATTCGCAGCAAAGTGAGCGTTATGCAAAAAAATAAAAAAAAGATTCTAAAAAATCTCAGATTCAAACAATTAAATAATTCTGGCTGCTCGACCTTGTGGCTGATCAGGTTGAAATTTAAAATATACATTCCCCATGTCTGCTCAATCATAATTGTGAAGCCTTGCATTGATTGATGCAGCGGTTCCAGAGTAAACATTATTTTATATTTTTCCTTCAATCCAATATGGCTGCCAAACCATGCAGCCAATTGGGATGAAATTTTAAGCATACATTCCACATGCCTCCTAGATCATAATTATGAAGTTTCACATTGATTGAAGTAGCGATTCCAGAGTAAACATTATTTAATATTTTCCTTCAATCAAATAAGGCTGCCAAACGATATAGCCTATCAATTATTCATTAAAAAAAAACTTGTATCCCTGAGTCTTTGAGAAGATGTGTGTGAAGTTTCCCCTTGATCTGCTCAGCCATTCTGGAGAAGAAGATTCATGAAGGTTTAGGGTAAATTCAATATAGCTACCAAACCATGTGACCTATCAATTAGTCATTAACAAGCTTGTACAAGCATGTCTTGGAGAACATGTGTGTAAAGTTTAGCCTCAATCTGTTCAGCCATTTCAGAGAAGATTTTTTAAAAAATTAAATTTTCAATCCAATATGGCTGCAGAACCACGTGACCTATGACATCATAACTTTATATTCTGTCTCTAATGTGGTCGGTGATAACGCTTGTGAAGTTTTGTGTTAATTTGGTTAAGGTGCATTTTTCTATCCAAGATGGCCACCAAATCAAGTGATTTGTGACATAATTTTTACCGAATATGCAGCAATGGCGTTAGATGATTAGTTGCAAAGTTTCACCTCGATAGGATGAGTGGTTCGAGAGAAAACAATATTTAATGTTTTTCTTCAATCTAATATGGCTGCCAAACCATGTGACTTATCAATTATTCCTTCACACCCTTATACACACATGCCTTGGGCAACATTCATGTGAAGTTTTCCCTCAATCTGTCTAGCTGTTCTGGAGAAGATTTTTATATGTTTTAGGGTAAATCCAATATGGCTGCAAAACCATGTGACCTATGACATCATGTGTGAACCTTTTTTTCCTCAGGAATAGGCGGTCATATGTGTAAAGTTTTGCTTCGATCTGTTCAGCCTTTTCAGGGAAGAGGATTTTTTAAGATTTTTTTTTTTTAACAATATGGTTGCTGAATCACGTGACCGATGATGTTATCAAAAAAAAATTGTGGACCATTTTATCCCAAGGTGACCCTCAATTTTTTTCATACTGATCGGACACAGCGTTGTACATATGCAATTATGATGTCATCACGAAGGCACCTATGATGTCATAAAAAAAATTACACATTCCGCATGAGGAGTACTTGCTACATGCCAAGTTTCAATTTTTTCCTTGGTGTGGTTTCAGATACAGAGGTCAAGTTTTTTCATTTTTCCAACATGGCTGCCACACCAGTAACCTGTGATGCCATGGTTATCATTAAAACATTCTACATGAGTAGTTGCACCGATGGTGAAAATTTCATCTCAATCCGACAAGCAGTTGCAGAGAAAAACACAAAAGTTCTGTGCGGACAAACAAACAAACAAATGAAAAATCACTCATAGAGGGACACTTCGCAAAACAGCACAAAGTGGAACGGCACTCGATAGAGTGCATACCCCTGCCAGGTTTAACAGTTCACGTTTTGTACCACTGATGGGCGAGATCCGAACCAAAATCTAATCTGCTTGTTCTCGTCACCTAACCAAGTCATCCACTTTATTTTGTCGTAACTCATCCACAACTTTTTGAGACATAATGATTATATATATATATATATATATATATATATATATATATATATATATATATATATAGTATTTGGGCCTATCAATCTTAGAAATTAGGCCGATGTTGACCTTTTGACCTTAAAAATAATTGGTGGTTGAATGCATTGACCTGATGTGCAAATCCTGTTCAAATTTCAAGTCAATCATATGAAAATTGAGGATATTAGAAAGTGATACTAAGTTGTTGACCTTTGGCCTATATTGACCTTTTGGCATGTGCTGATCTCAAGAATAATGGGTGAGTGTATTCATTGCGTTGATATGAAAATCCTGTCCAAATTTCAAGTCAATTGGATGAAAATTGAAAATTTTAGAAATTTGGCCTACGTTTATCTTTTGACTGAAATTGACATAAAATAATTTGAGTTTGAATTCAG
The DNA here is from genome assembly GCF_056783735.1 of Eptatretus burgeri. Lineage (NCBI taxonomy): Eukaryota > Metazoa > Chordata > Myxini > Myxiniformes > Myxinidae > Eptatretus > Eptatretus burgeri. The sequence continues at coordinate 76,257,212 of NC_140964.1, forward strand.
TAAGTTGATATGCAAATGGTCTTCAAATTTCCAGTGAATCCGATGAAAATACATTTTAGAAATTTGGCCTATGTTGACCTTTTGGCCGATATCGACCTCAAAAATAATTCGGTGGTTGAATTCATTGACCAGATATGTAAATCCTGTTCAAATTTCAAGTCAATCATGAAATTTGAGGATTTTAGAAAATTTGGTCCAAATTGGCCTTTTTGCCTATGTTGACCTTTTTGGTTGACCGAATTTTATGAAACTTCAATACGGGACTCTCGCAGGGGTGATGACCATAATATCCAAAAAATTCAGAAAAATTGATTGAGCGGTTTGGGCTGGAGGCGAGCGGACAGATAAACAAATGAAAAATCACTCAGGGAGTGTCAACTTGGCGAAACGGAACGGCACTCGGTGGAGCACATACCTCCGCCAAGCTGAGCAGTTTAAATTTTGTATGCCACTGATAGGTCGGATCTGATTCCGGACCTGAACCAAAATCAAATCGGCTTGTTCTTGTCACCAAACCAACTCTTACACCTCGTTTTATCACAAGTTGTCCACAACTTTTAGAGATAACATGCTAAACATAGTTTTGGCTACATTTCTCGACGGTGAAGAATCATTTGAAAAATTCTCGAATCCGGATTCAGATCTTCACCAAAATCGAAGCAATTAGTCCTTTTCACACACCCAACCTGACCACAAAGTTTCATCCGAATCCGTCCTCAACTTTTTGAGATATCATGCAATATCATTTTTCGCCACATCTCTCAATGGTGAAGAATCAGTTAAAAATTAAATAATTATTGTATCCACATCAAGATTCGGATCTTCACCAAAATTGAATCAATTATTCCTCGTGGCACTCCCAATATGTCAACTGAGTTTCGTGTGAATCCATCCATAACCTTTTGAGATAGTGTTATATATCGTTTTTAACCCCATCTCTGAATGGCGAAGAATCACTTAAATTCTCAGATCCGGATCTGGATTCGGATCTTCACCAAAATTTAGCGGTGCCATCCTTCGCCGGTCACCTATACACACCAAAAATTTCAAAACGATTCCTTGAAAACTGTGGCCAAAAATTGCGTGACAAACAAACAAACAAACAAACAGACAAGCCGTTAGGCGACATGGGTGGTCGCTATATAATTGTATACTAGTCATAGTTTTTGACGGATCGGGTTGAAAACTTTTGACAAAGAGGTTGATTATAGTGCGCATAAAAGCCTGGAAGCCGATTTTTGATTTTCGAAAAAAAAAATTCGGATTTTTTCAAAAAATTCAAAGTCCCGTTGCTAGGCAACGGTGGCGTCCATAGCAACGGTGCTCAAAAGCATACAACTAGATCCTGGTATGAACCTACCAGTCAAGTTTCATCAAAATCGGTTGACTCCTCTGGCCTCCAGAGCTGTCCATTACATACAAACAAACAGACAGACATACAGACAGACGGAAAACCTGAGAATAAGGGTAGTCTAGTGACCACCCAACAGACAAACGCAACATACTTGGCAACAAATTTTTTTCGCCAAGTAACAAACGGACTCAAATGCAATAGCCTCTCCTTCGACGAGGGTAATTACACCTCTGTGATGCTGATATCAGGGTGTGAAGGCCCTCTACAGAAAGATGTTGGCACCACATCATCTTCAAGGTGGTTAATGTTAACATAGCCTGAGACCTTGACAAGTCCATTGGCATTCTCGATGCTATCTTATGGTTGAACTCCGCTTGGGAAGAACGATCACCATTTATGACCAGAATGGTTTCTTCAAGTTTGGGGGCAAGGAAGAGGAGGAGGAATATACAACGAAGGAAGAGGAGGAAGCCATGGATGACTTGATTCCCCTCCTTGGGGAGATGTCCCTTGAGGAGTTTGCCAGCAGTGACACCATTCAACCTCACCCACAGGTCAGGTCAGGTATGGGAGCGTGCACCAGAGCCAGTGGGAGATTTACCGGTGGGAGATCATCAAATCAGCCATGGGATCAGGGATTGTTTAAGAGGAGGATTGACAAGGAAAGTAGCGAGAGGATGATGAAGAAGAGGCAGTGCCTCAACCACCCATCATCTCTCCTGAGAAACCTCGTGACTCTGGACTGCATCACGACCATTCAGTTCAAGATGATGAGCAAATGCCACGGCATCTTAGAGATAGTGCGGTGTAAATCCATGAATGCATGATCTCAACAAACAGCAGTGAAGATATTCTTCAAGGCAAACAACTGAAAACTACCATTGAGTATAATATTATCTATACATACATATACTGTATTATTTCTCTTTCCATCTTATGAGGACACCTGTCCGCAGAGATCACTTTTTTTTCGAAGAAAGGGTGGTCACGCAGTCGAGGGATGGCTGTATAAAACAATTTTTTTTTAATATAAAATATATTTTGGATGAGATAACCTTTCACTTATTGGGTGAGAAATAATCCGTAAACAAAGGATTGTTTTTCATGACTTCACTCCTTTGTGCGCACGAGACAGACTTTATTAGATAAGGCAACTGCTGTCAGAGGCACCTGCACAACCTGTCAATTTTGGGCCAAAGCAGGTGCTTTTTTTACCCGCAAGCTGTCAGCACAACAACCGATCACAGCCCAAGAGTTGCTCCGTTGAGAGGTCTCTTGACGATTTTATTTTGGTTCATCGAGTTTGTACTTTCATCTTGAAACCAAAACGTGACCACAAGGCCCTAGAAAATGGTTACGGCAACAAATCAAAGCACCTCTACCTGAGACAGCAAAGTAATGGCAATTAAACCCAGAAGCTCAAACATGGGCTCTTCATGTTGCGAGCAAGCCCTTTGGATTAAATCACTGGTTTTCCCCACTTAGTGATGAAATTAATCCTCATTCTCACCCAGGATCAGACCAGTGGATCCCAAGATTGCAGCTCGTCGTCTCTTCCCAAACATGGTTCACACACTGTTCGACTCTCTGCGTTTTAAGGGGGTCCATATATCACATATGCACTAAAGGGGAGTTTGGGCCGGCAAGTGTGTGTGTAATACCATTGAGTCTTCAGTACGACTCAACCAAGGTCAGCATTTAACCGTCTACTTACCTACACTCTACACAAGGCCACCGAATCTGGTCCCTGCCCCTCCGACAAGGTTGGAGATGGGCGACATTAAAACGAGCTCCGTCCGACCGATCATCGGTCCACGTACTTTTGTGTATGCGATGTTTCAAAAACAGTTGAACATTTACCTTTCATCTTGGAGATATCTATTCTTCATGACATTCGATCACAGCCTATTGTCCGAATTATGTTGCCATGACAACAATCTTGGTGACGTGATATTTGAAAAACCGTTCAAGATGTTACAGATCCATTCCTCATACCACCAAGGTATCAGGTCGTTGTTGTAGTAATATTTTTTTTGTAATCTCGGAAGTCTTATAACACGTTTGGAATCCCTCATGCGACAAAACTCGCAATAACGGAATTAATACAGCGAGCATAAATAATGTTTTGAGGATATCAAATAACTCAGAAGTGTGACGTGGTGGCCCCAGGGCCATGCCTGTGATGGGGGAAGTATACTCACACGTTTTGTGTTTGTTGAATAGTTGTGAAATGTCTTGTCGCATTCAAATTGGAGTGCTGATACAGCTTGCTTTTGTTTACACTGGTAAGTGAAACGATTGTGTGGTTGAGAGTAATTAATCTTTTCTTGTAAATAAATACAGTATTGTAAAACAAATCTTCCCCTGTGTGCCTGACATGAAGTATGAAGTGTAAGGGTCACCACCAACAATTTCCCCGTTCGTTCACATGCTTGGAAACAACATTGCAGGCATCATTGAAATGGCCAAACTGCTTCGAGGGAGGGAAAAGTAAATAAATCACATCACCACAAAGTTACTTTTCCTTTCCACATCACTGTATTAAAAAATACTCTTTGCTCTTGTTCAACATACATGTTGAGATGCAGCTCCATTTTCAGGTACTATATAGTTTCCCAATTGTGCTGGCAGGATGGCCGAGAGGTATGCACACGAGCTAGCTCTCAGCTGTCCATTCGGGGTTTGAATCCCGACCCAGCTATAAACTACCAGTCCGGTGTTTCACAGGCAGGGTGATTCATCAATGTGTGTGTCGTCCCTCTGATGGACGTTAAACTGGGTGTCCTCGCTGCTGGCATTCGTTGGTAGACATTAAAGGTCCCATGGTGTCCTTTGTGAGGAATAGGTGAGGTATCACCTGCACAATGGCGAAATTCCAAATTCCTGACCTCATCTATACGGGGCACAACATCAGTGGCACAGACATGCCCTCAACCCATGGCGCTACTCACAGCCTTATGCTTCAAATGAAAGATGGACCTTGTTTCATGATTACTTCAATGAAGGTGTGTGGTGCAAGTTTGAACATTTATGAAACTAGTAAGTTGACCGTGCCTGTATGGGTTTCTGAAAGGGGAAGGGATGGAGGCTCCCATTCTGTTCTATGGTTTCTAATACATTACTCTCATTTCAAACATCTGGAACATCACACGTTTATGCAATCCATGCCTTTTAATAATTTCAAATACATTTTTCACATAACACATTTTAACTGACATATATATATATATATATATATATATATATATATATATATATATATATATATATATATATATATATATTGTTGCGGTATTCGCGCCCGCCGGCGTGCTGACGGCCACGTAACTCGAATCGCGGCACGTCGCCCACCGGACGGACAATCCAGTCGTGACCCTCTCGGACTAACGCCGGGAACCAGTCACGGGTGGACCTTTCGGTCTCACCGCGATCGAGCCAATCAGCCCCCGCGTGGGATAGGGTTGCTCGCCAAATTCGACCTACCTAAGTACCCACGCGGAGGGTAGACCGGGCGATCGCACCTCGCCGCAGGTCGACTTCGGACACGGGCCACTTAAGCGACCCGTTCCGTACTATCAGAATAACCGAGCGGTGTTATCGTCGACCTCGACGGTTCGATTAATTATCGGGCGTATTCAGCCCACTACCAACCCTTTACGTGAAGCAAGATGAGGATTCAATGGGAGAAATGACGAAGCGAAGCGGGAAACAGTTCAACACAAAAGCACATTTATTCGCGGCACACGGGAAGCACACATATACAATTCCACCAAAAGCACACAGAAAAGACACAATTCCATTTACACAAAAAGCAAATATAAAAGCGAAGACAATGCAGAGCTAATACCGACTACCGAGCACACGGCAACACTTATACAATTCTACCTCACAGACGGCGCCGACAACACATACCCAAAACCAAGGAAAAGAATACCCCCAAGAATGAGGCGGGCCTGAGGCCGAGACCGGGTCGCGCCTACCCGTCTGGTGATGAGACGCGGAGCGGCGATGGCGCCGCAACCCCGCGGGCCTCGCGGGCAGTGTCTGGTAGGGGGTGGGAAAGGGGCCCCCTTGGTCGCACTATCTCAGCGCGGGGGGAAACAGGAGGTGGTTGCTGATGCTCGGGGTATAGAGGATCTTTATTATCCCTGGTGTGCGTCTCCACCTCGGCCAGGTCGCGCTGTCGGCCTCCCTCGGGTGCAGCTCCCTGCACGACGCGAGCACCCCCTCGCCTGGTGTCGCCGCCTTTCCACAGCTCGTCCCCTCCGTTCCGACTCCAACGCACACGACGAGCAGCTCCACCGCCCGCGAAGTCTTGACCCTCTGCTTCCGACTCTCCTACTCTCCGCCTCTCCGCCTCTGGACTCTCCGACTCTCCACTCTGGACTCTCCGACTCTCCACTCTGGACTCTTCTTTGGACTCTCCTCTCTCCTGACTGACGAACACGGTCCTTTTATCCCCCCCCGTAGCTTCGCCTTTGACCCCCTCCCTTTGACCTTTCACCTCGCTCCCCATTGGCCCGAGAAAAAGTGGGCGTGAAGGCTTTTTGATCCACAAATTTGCATATATCGATCGTCCTGGAGGCGGGGCCAAATCGCCCCTCGCTCACCGATTGGACGGCAAAAAGTGGGCGTGTGTCGTTTTTGATCCGTTTTTGAAGCACAAAATCCGTGATTTTGTACACGCTGTTCGACGCGCGCCCTGCACGAGTCCAACACCGGTACCCACAGCGGGGCAAGAACGGTGGCGATGCTACGGTTGCGAGGTGTGACGTGAAGGTCGTGGCGGTTGTGGTGAAGCGGCGTTGTGGTTGGTGGTTGATGTTGTGGTTGTGGTGGTAATCATGGCGGTTGGTCCAAAATAAAGATAGTAAAAGAAAAACGGCTATCCTGAAGAGTCGCAGCTCGCATAAATGACATGTATTCCCACTAGACAACGGGTTTGGGCCTAACTACACATGCACTTACCGAGATACCTCACCTAAGGGACCTGAATGGTGGTTTGCGAATTTGGTAACCACAACACTACCCCCTCCCCTTTTTACAGACTCGTCCCGAGTCGTCAAATTTTCGTGTACCATCATGTGTAGTTTTCCCCTAGTACATTTTACCTACGGATCCCTGAGTGCGACATTCATGGTATTCGTGTCCCCAAAATAAATAACCTGAGGGCTGCGTAACTATCTAAACAAACTCACTCACACGGATGACTGAAATAAAATTGCCGGCGCTAAGACAAACATGCCGGGGGCGCACTCATATGTACAGTACATCTTAACCTTAACTTACAAATTTTACACTAAACCATGGCCCAGGATCACTGAACTCTGCAAAAAGAAAGCAGTTAGCAGGGAGCCAGGCTGCCCGCATGCAGTCTCTGGCTCAAACAATGCAGGTGACAGGGAACGTGGCTGGCTGCTCACACGCAGTCCAAGGCCTTCCCTTTTTGAACTGAACGCAGTGAACCACAACGGTGCATGGGCTGCACAAACGTAGTCTCCGTGCCAGCTCAAGTGGCACACGCAATGAGCACAACGAATGAATGGATGAATGGATGGACGCAAAACACGGTGCACGGGCCGCCACTGCAGGCCCGTGTTGTAGCTGCCAACAGGGCAGTTCTTGCAGCTTGCAAACTGTTGCCTTGCGGATCCTGGCGCACATGGAAATGAACAGGGAGGGCAAAGCAAAAATTGAACGGGGGCTGGTGAACAGGGACAGTGGGCATGGCATGGCAAAGGCAGCAGGCAAACACAGCCCGCAGAAGAAGGCCGCTGCAGGCAAACACAGCCGGCAGATGAACTGGCCGGCACAGGCCTTGAAGTACCACAGCTGCAGATGATCCGGCCGGCACAGGCCTTGCAGCAACACAACAGCTGCCGATCAAGTGGGCCGGCACAGGCCTTGAAGTAACACAGCCAGCAGATGAAGCTGGCCAGCCTTTGCCGTTCAGTGGAGGTTGGTGGAGGGAGTGCGGTGGTGCTGGCCACTTGGAAGGCGGGCTCGGACCTACCTACCTGTCTCCCTCCCAACCTATCGCCTTTGCCTGTCACTGTACATACCCACTCCCTTAATTTGTGAAAAACCAATTTAGCCCCCACTTATTTTTTTTGTTGTTTTTATTTTTTTACTTCCCCACTATAAATCGTCCCCTAACCCCCTTTATCGTCCTTGTTCGGCTAACCTATCCTGTCACCTAGCCTACTCCCAACCCCTACGTTCCCTTCCCAGAGGGGAACAAGGGAGAGCTAACGTCCTGTGTCGAGGCCCAACGAAGCCTCAGAATGGCCTCCCCAGAGTTCGGCGATCTATAACCAAAGTGGGTCCAGCGGCCCACAACGAGAGCGAGGGGATGGATGGTGCGGAAGGGTACATCTCCTAATCTACCCTATCCATTTAACAGTTAAACTACCCCGGGGCTTTCAACAAGCGCCTCTCGCTTAAACTATTGGTTCTAACAACCCAGATTCCCGTCGCCTGTGTTGGTGTCCTTACAATTTCGGGCCTCGCCCCCCAATTTTCTCTCCGTGCCCTCACACGGTCTCCTGGCTGGGACACGTGGCTCCCTTTGGCAGGCACGACCCTCTGCCGATTCTCCCGCTATGGCACCCCCGGGCACTACACTGCCTCCGAGCCTACCAGCTCCCTAACACCGGGAGTGCCCCCATGGCACCTCCCTGAAACGCACACGTGGCAGGCCGGCCTCCCGGGCCCCTTTCCGAGGGTCACCCGTGCCCACAACACTGCCCACGCGGCTAATGGCGCCCGGGCCCCCGCACCAAGCAGGCGCACCCGTGCCCACTACTCTATCCCGGCCCCCCATGGGCCCATGGCCTACCGCGGCCGACTAGCCTGGTGCCCGGGGTACCCACTCAGCGATACTCACCTTTCGCAGCCACGCTCCCAAGCCCGTCAACAGGGCTCCTGCACCCCTCCAAATGGGTCTCGAGCCTACTTTCCCACCAACAACAAAACGACCTCCATTTTTCAATTTGACTAACCCCCTAACTCACTTTATACTGACCCCGGGGTCCCTTGGGCGGGAGTCACTCCTCCCCCCAATCACTCATCGCACCATGCATTCCCCATTCACTCCATACACACAGACCCGCTGGCCTCACTCACTCACCAAGCACATGCTTCCATTTCACTCACCAACTCTTTTCAACACACACACACCACTGAACTCTGCCATCCTTCTAACTACATCCCCTAACTAACTCGTGCTCCCACGTCGTCCCTTACACTATAGCACGTTCCTTTTAACACTACGTAGCTAAACTACGTCAACTCTACACATCCACCAGTCTGTCACTGTCTTCTAACTCAAAAATTCATTTTATTTCCCAACCTAAAGCTCACTAAATCCCTCTACCTAATCCATTCCACGGACTCCATGAGGACTTACCCCTGCCCCATGAAGTCGGTCTAGCTAAGCTAACCCTTCCCCCTAACTAGTTTTCATCCTGTGCCCAGGTCAAGGGGGTCTTCCACCCCTTGCCCAGGAATCCTGTGTACCCGAAAGTGAGGCTTGTTCTTTTTTTTTTTTTTTTTCTTTACATGCGCAGCGCCAGCGCGGCAACTCAGAGCTCGCGCACTTTGCACCTGCCCGTGACGTCATGCAGCTGCACGTGTTCCTCGTCCCTCCTTGGACGGGACCATCCGGCAGAGATACCCCTCCTGCCGGATTCCAACCCCACGTGCAGCCATGACGTCACCGTGCGCATAAAAAAAAACAAGCCCCACGTCTCGAGGGGTTCCCCACGCGAACACATGTGCTTTGCCCGTTGGAGCTTAACACACACACACACACACACACACACACACACACACACACACACACACACACACACACACACACACACACACACACACACACACACACACACACACACACACACACACACGATCGCGTGGAGAACCCGTCCGGTCCAAATCCGTTTACCTGCCTAAACTTTGTCCGTCCGCGGGATCGGCAAATCCACCGCGTGCGTTTCCGGACCGGGACTTCACTCTCGCAAGCGAGCACGTGGCGGTCTCGTGCGTTGCACAGCACGAACCGCGTGCTCACTGCTGGGTGAACCCGGCACGGTCCTCGAAACAACTACAGCCGCTACTCGGCTTTCTCTCTGTCGCCGTCGCCGTCTCCATTCCACACACGCATACCTGCGTGTTACGACGCACACAGTCCACTCCATCACATTCACACCGGGAGACGCGGCTGCGTGCTCCCGCATGCCAACCGACATCTCCCTCTCATACCGCTCTCTCACACACACGGTCTCCCTGGCACACAGCGACCTTGCACACGGCCGTTCACTCACGCGTGCCTCACTACTCACACAAACCATACTACTCACACGTGGTGCTCCATTCACTCGCGCGGGGGCACTCACCCGCGGTGCCTCACCCTCACCCTCACTATCCTCCACTACCTCCGTGTGTGTGTGTGCGTCACTTACCCCGTCCTCACCGTGCAGTCTCTCCTCTATCGTTCCCTTCCCGGCTACCGTCACTGCCAACTCTTCACCCTTTACCTCCCTTGTCTCCACTATTATTTCCGTTGTCACGGCCTTCATGCCCGCCTGCAGGCATCGGCCCATGTTCTGCGTCTCACCCCGGAACTTTTTCATTTCCTCCCTCATGTTTGTTTCCATTCCGTTCATTTGTTTGTTCATTTCGTTTTTCATTTCATTTGTATTTGTATCCATCTTTTCGTTCATGCCTTTCATTTCGTTTGTATTTGTATCCATCGTCGTTTTCACTTCATTCATTTGCTTGTTCATGTCTTTCATTTCGTTTTTATTTGTATCCATCTTTTCGTTTATTTGTTTGTTCATGTCTTTCATTTCGTTTTTTATTTCATTTGTCATTGCCGCCAGCATGGCGCATAGCTGGGCCACGTCGGGTGCGCTTGAGTGAGCCGTTTCGGCAGGGGTTGGGGAAGGGTCTTGGTGGAGAGGGGGGGGAGGTGTCATACACCGCGGCCGCTGCCGCACCCACCTCGGGCCCTGGGTTCAGTTGGGCGAGTCCGTGTTCCTGCACAATCAACATTTCCTGCTCGGGGATTCCATCCTGGACCATGGATCCCACACATTCTACATCCATTTCTAATACCCCCGGCTCCCGCTCGCCTTGAGACGCCATCTTGCTTCTCGTGAAGGGTTAATTTGCTCGCTCGTAATTTGGAGGGAATCGGGGGTCGCTTCTCTCACCCCTGGACCGATTCCCGTGAATTTCGCTGGAGACAGGAGAGCCCGTTGTCCTGTTCTCCGATACCAGTGCCGCGAGGAGGGCGATGAATTTGTATCGCACGACCTGACACCAGTGTTGCGGATTTCGCGCCCGCCGGCGTGCTGACGGCCACGTAACTCGAATCGCGGCACGTCGCCCACCGGACGGACAATCCAGTCATGACCCTCTCGGACTAACGCCGGGAACCAGTCACGGGTGGACCTTTCGGTCTCACCGCGATCGAGCCAATCAGCCCCCGCGTGGGATAGGGTTGCTCGCCAAATTCGACCTCCCTAAGTACCCACGCGGAGGGTAGACCGGGCGATCGCACCTCGCCGCAGGTCGACTTCGGACACGGGCCACTTAAGCGACCCGTTCCGTACTATCAGAATAACCGAGCGGTGTTATCGTCGACCTCGACGGTTCGATTAATTATCGGGCGTATTCAGCCCACTACCAACCCTTTACGTGAAGCAAGATGAGGATTCAATGGGAGAAATGACGAAGCGAAGCGGGAAACAGTTCAACACAAAAGCACATTTATTCGCGGCACACGGGAAGCACACATATACAATTCCACCAAAAGCACACAGAAAAGACACAATTCCATTTACACAAAAAGCAAATATAAAAGCGAAGACAATGCAGAGCTAATACCGACTACCGAGCACACGGCAACACTTATACAATTCTACCTCACAGACGGCGCCGACAACACATACCCAAAACCAAGGAAAAGAATACCCCCAAGAATGAGGCGGGCCTGAGGCCGAGACCGGGTCGCGCCTACCCGTCTGGTGATGAGACGCGGAGCGGCGATGGCGCCCCAACCCCGCGGGCCTCGCGGACGGTGTCTGGTAGGGGGTGGGAAAGGGGCCCCCTTGGTCGCACTATCTCAGCGCGGGGGGAAACAGGAGGGGGTTGCTGATGCTCGGGGTATAGAGGATCTTTATTATCCCTGGTGTGCGTCTCCACCTCGGCCAGGTCGCGCTGTCGGCCTCCCTCGGGTGCAGCTCCCTGCACGACGCGAGCACCCCCTCGCCTGGTGTCGCCGCCTTTCCACAGCTCGTCCCCTCCGTTCCGACTCCAACGCACACGACGAGCAGCTCCACCGCCCGCGAAGTCTTGACCCTCTGCTTCCGACTCTCCTACTCTCCCCCTCTCCGCCTCTGGACTCTCCGACTCTCCACTCTGGACTCTCCGACTCTCCACTCTGGACTCTTCTTTGGACTCTCCTCTCTCCTGACTGACGAACACGGTCCTTTTATCCCCCCCCCCCGTAGCTTCGCCTTTGACCCCCTCCCTTTGACCTTTCACCTCGCTCCCCATTGGCCCGAGAAAAAGTGGGCGTGAAGGCTTTTTGATCCACAAATTTGCATATATCGATCGTCCTGGAGGCGGGGCCAAATCGCCCCTCGCTCACCGATTGGACGGCAAAAAGTGGGCGTGTGTCGTTTTTGATCCGTTTTTGAAGCACAAAATCCGTGATTTTGTACACGCTGTTCGACGCGCGCCCTGCACGAGTCCAACACCGGTACCCACAGCGGGGCAAGAACGGTGGCGATGCTACGGTTGCGAGGTGTGACGTGAAGGTCGTGGCGGTTGTGGTGAAGCGGCGTTGTGGTTGGTGGTTGATGTTGTGGTTGTGGTGGTAATCATGGCGGTTGGTCCAAAATAAAGATAGTAAAAGAAAAACGGCTATCCTGAAGAGTCGCAGCTCGCATAAATGACATGTATTCCCACTAGACAACGGGTTTGGGCCTAACTACACATGCACTTACCGAGATACCTCACCTAAGGGACCTGAATGGTGGTTTGCGAATTTGGTAACCACAACAATATATACAAAATAAATGGCAGTCATTCTGTCTGTTTGTCTGTCTGTCTGTAACCAATAAGCTCCTAGACCAGTGAACCAATCTCGATGAACCTTTACACACATATAGACCTAACATTCAGCTCCAGGATGCGCTAAGTGGCTTTCCATAAAAATGAATATATATATATATATATATATATATATATATATATATATATATATATACATTAAAAAAAAATTCCCATTAAAAAAATTAAAAATGGCTTTGGAATAGTGCGCCGGCGTATTAATCATAACAAAAGGCTTCATGGTTAAAAACGCTCGGGTTTTTTGAAATCCAAAATGTTCGTATTTGTTGACTTTTTAAACATACACATTCTCCTCCTGTTATTTGAATTCTCGAACTCCACGTGCACGGCAACAGCTAACTGCTGATCGATCTGCTCATGAAAGAGCCAGGCAAGTGGAGTCAGCTGCGGGGGGGGGGGTGGAAGAGAGATAGAGATAGAGATAGAGATAGAGAGAGAGAGAGAGAGATAGAGAGATAGAGAGAGAGAGATAGAGAGATAGAGAGAGATAGAGAGAGATAGAGGGAGAGAGAGAGAGAGAGAGAGAGAGAGAGAGATATATATCGAGAGAGAGAGAGATAGAGAGATAGAGAGATAGAGAGATAGAGAGATAGAGAGATAGAGAGATAGAGAGAGAGAGAGAGAGATTAGAGAGAGATAGATAGATAGATAGATAGATAGAGAGATAGAGAGATAGAGAGAGAGAGAGAGAGAGAAAGAGAGATAGAGAGAAAGAGAGATAGAGAGAAAGAGAGATAGAGAGAAAGAGAGAAAGAGAGAGAGAGAGCGATAGATAGAGAGAAAGAGAGATAGAGAGAAAGAGAGATAGAGAGAAAGAGAGATAGATAGAGAGAGAGCGATAGATAGATAGAGAGATAGAGAGATAGAGATAGATAGAAAGATAGAGAGAGAGAGAGAGAGAGAGAGAGAGAGAGAGAGAGAGAGAGAGAGAGAGAGAGAGAGAGAGAGAGAGAGAGAGAGGTCTTACTGCTGATATATCTGCTCATGAACGAGCCAGGCAAACAGGGTCGGCTGCAGAGAGAGAGAGAGAGCGTCAGGCGAGAGAAGCACAAAACTCACATTCCAGCTTTCTCGGTCTGGGTTTTGGCAGGACATCAAGGACAGTTGCCACTGCTGCTAGAAACATTGAGTGGCTCAAGGCCGCCTTCAACTATGACCTCTCTGAGGATTACGGCAGCATAAAGCCTTCCTTCCATAAATCTCAGGAATAAAAGAAGCCTTCCTAATTTTCTCCATACAACTAATGCCTCATTCTAACTAGTGTGAGGAAAATAGGGCAAATTCCCCGGGTATACCGGGTACTTCAGCTAGTATATATATATATATATATATATATATATATATATATATATATATATATATATATATATATATATATATATATATATATATTTACGGATCTGGAAACCATTTGCATTCAAACATACAGATGTCCCAAAAGTCAGTTATCCCATTAAGTATATGTGAGACAGGTCCATTCCTTTTGTCTCGTGGGAGAATCAAAGGCGTGCGTTACGATTTATTTTTAGGTAGGTTATTGAATCTTTACATCTAATGACCATCCCACAAACAAACCAACAACCCGCTACTGAACAAGCGCTTCACTCGCCTAACCGGCGACTTGCTGTCGGAGACAGAATCTCTGGCAGTTCCTTCTCGACTTCCAAACTTTTGTAACTTCTTTTTGACGAGTATAGGCACGTGTGGAGTGGGGTCGGGATTTTCCCCGGCATGGCCGAAACCCCGCTCAGAAAGGGCGGACCCATGGGAGCCCCGTCCAACCAGGGCAGATGGTGACGTCTGTTCCCACCGAGCCCCCGTCCCGTCCGGGGAGGTCCATAAAAGTTACGACGCCTTCCTCAGCAGAGAGTTGGTTGGTCCTTGGCTGAGAGGTTTGAGTGCTGATGAGGGTTGGTTGGTTGTTGCAGCAGAGAGTTCGTTGGTTCTGAAGAAGTTTGTTGGTCCTTGGCTGGGAGGTTTGAGTGCTGAGAGAGTTCTGAGTTCTGAAGAGGTTCGTTGGTTGTTGCATCGGAGAGTTCTGCGTGGGGCGTTCGTTGGAGCTTTGCTGGGTCTTGTCTGTGACCCTGATTCCCGCCCTGGGACTCCGACCACTCGACTCGAGTTCCTCCGTGGACACGAGCCCCACGCGTGTGACGGTGGGCCGAGCTGCACGACTATTGTCGGATGCCGCACCGTGGAGCACTCCCTCCCTTCAACGTGCAGTTACCCACATAAACTGCGACCTCCAGCTTGTCTCTCCCTCTCTGGCTGCGAGGATCTTTCAAAAAACCGTCTGAGTGTGCGTCTGATGTGTGTGGGCCCGTCTTGTAAGTAGAAACTGTTTAAGTGCTTGAATCCTTGTAAATCTTGCTTGCATATTCTGCGATAAGTCTTGCCCTGTGTCTTTTCTTTATTTGTAAATAAAACAATTGTAGAAATGCCCCCAGTTCGTTTCCGTCCTTTCTTGCATTCGTCCAGCATGGTTCGGATCTGAGTTTTAGCCGGGTTTTTATACCCGATAATCCGTTCATCCCAGCAGGCACGGCTTTGGCAGTTTCCGCTCGGCTGCACCCGAACCAGAGTAGGTAGTCGGTAGTTGGTAGTCGGGGGGGGGGGGAGAGTGGAGAGGGAACATAAGGGTTTTAATGGCACGGTGAGAAATGAGCGTTCAGCAATTTGTACAGCATTTAGAACAGAGAAAGAGAAAAGAGACACAGAGAAAACTTAACAAGCGCCTTACCGACCACTAACACAGTACATGGGCCCAGCATTCACAACCGCCATTCAACGCTAAGGAAGATAAATGGGAAGAAAGACTGTGAGGCAGCGAAGGTGTGTGGAGAAGAGTGACGTGTGTGCGTGCGTGTGCACGTGTGTGTTTGAAAAGGGAAACTGAGAAAGGTGCAACAGAAAAAATGTGTGAGGGGACAGCCTACGTGTGAGATCCTACCAGATGTGTCTGCAGTCGGTGGATCTTGGTTTCGGTCCTATTAATCGTCTTGGCTCCGCCCGCCCCTCGCGGCCTCGGCTCCTCGCTCGTGATGACGGTTCATGAAGTAAAAACCAAAGGGGTGAAAGTGTTAAGAACCAGCAGCACGGGAAACAGTGTCCTCAGGGAAACAGTGTCCTCAGGGAAACAGTGTCCTCAGGGAAACAGTGTCCGGCGCCCCTTGACGTCGTGCCTCAGGGTGCCCGCAAACGACCGTTGAAAGAGTCAAGCAAATAAAATGACGTGGAAAGGGCCCGAAGACACAAACGACTCTTGAAAGACAGGTGTAAATGACCATTGCAAAAGACAGCCTCCAATGACGGTTGAAAGGAGCCACTCGCGAATGCTCCGGGTTTCGCGATTTTGGAAGGCCGGCCTGGAAGCTTCGAGAATGTGCACGTCATTGGGCGGGCCTGCGCGAGCATTGGCGTTCCTCCTCCCTGGCCCCGCCCATTCGAGTTTCTGCAGCGAGTCCTCTTCTGGCTGTCGTCAGAGTCGGACCCCGCTTTACCACAGCTTCAGGGCGAGTGAGCATTCGGCTGGTTTGAGGCTCACAAGAACGATTACGGGAAAACGACTGGAGCCGATTTCTCTCAGGTTAATGCTGACCAAACATCGCCCAGGTGCCTGATAGCCATCACCAAGGATTACAATGGGGTTAATGGTTGAAAATTAAAAAATAAAACACTTTTATGAGGTAAATCAGACCGTTTTTGCCTGCATTTTGGTTTATTGTATAAAATGTGTAATTTTGCTTTGTCCGAGCTAAAATACACACTTTTTGATGAAAAGCACACAATGGTGATTTGGAACCAAAAACCAGGTTCAGAACAAGCTTATAGTGACAAAAACTGCTCGAATCAGGAAAACAAGACCGTTTTTGCATGATTAAAAGGTGTCTTGCGGTAAAACTTGTTTTGCTCACGACAAACTGAAACAAGTCTGGAGACGGCGACGGTTCACGAGCGATGTACGCGGTTCGCCTTTTTTAATTTTAACCTCCGCCATCGAAGATCCGAGGTTACTGTTTTTACCCCTTTCTGTTTGTTTGTTTGTGAACAGTATTACGGAAAAACTCCTCGACGGATTTCGACGAAACTTGGTGGGGGGGGTTATGTATGGTCCAAGGATCATGCCATTAGATTTTGGACTTCGTCCCCCCCCCCAAAAAAAAAATTGTGAGAGAAAAAAAAAGGTTTTTTTGCATTTCTGTATGTTTTCAGTGATTTCCAACTCCCCCCCCCCAAAAAAAAAAATTTTTGCAACTTTTTTTTTTCAACAAAATTTCGATTTCTTTTTTTGCATTTCTACATGTTTTAAGTGATTTCCAATCCCCGCCCCCCAAAAAAAAATCGTTGAGAAAAGAACTATAACTGTCAGCACTGTTGACATATTTAATGAACAAGATATAAGGTTCACTTGAGTGACCCAGCAGTATTGGCAGCGGAGGTTTTGCACTCTCCCGAGTGCTCCCCCTCTAGTTCGACCTTGTTTTTATTCACACGGGAACATTTTTTGACCTTTTTTTTGACTTGCGACGGGCAAACTGGCGGGAATCGGGAAAAACGTAAATGATGAAAGTTGTAGTACTCGAAGAGCACTACTTGCATACCAACTTTCATTCGAAACAGTTGAAAACCCTAGGAGCTCGATGCCCAATTTATTGATTTTTTTTGACATTTTCTAAGTTCGTGACCTTGTGACCTTGACCTTGGGACGAAAATGAAAAATCGAGCTCCGTAGGGCTATGCAGGTGCCATTGGGCTAACCAAATACCAAAACCCCTGCCAGATTCGACAAACCCCCTTAGAGAAGATGTAACTTGAAATCGGCTACCCCATAAAAACATGTTTTTTGGGCGTGGCTCCACCCATTCTCAGGAAAACAACTAGATCATGATATAAACCTCCCACCAAAATTTTATCAAGATCGGATCAAAACCCACGGAGCTATGCTCGGGACAGACAGACACACATAACGAATCTTGTGGTCACTGACTCGTGAACTAATACACACTGATGAAAAACATGCCACATTGCTGTTGTTGGGGGTCGATTTTTTGAAATGGGCATCCATTGGTAAGACAAATGCCAGACATGGGACAGACACGGCTCACACCCACATTGGTCACTTGACTCCATCCACCATGGCACAAGATTATATTTTTTAAAAGTGATTTAAATGTGTGTTTACCAACCAGCCCGTTACATGATTTTTTTTAAAGACAATTCACTCGCGCTTAATACTTCAAATGATGACGTACAGGTTTTATGAACAAAAGGTTTATTACAACAAAGAGAGCGGGACACACACTCACTCACACGACCAAACGGATGTTACAGATATGAAGAGTAAATCCCCTGTTCGGAATCATGATGAATCTTATTAATTCACATGAGAGACACGGGACAGACACGGCTCTAATCTTATTAATTCACATGGGAACATGGGACAGACACGGCTCTAATCTTATTAATTCACATGGGAACATGGGACAGACACGGCTCTAATCTTATTAATTCACATGGGAACATGGGACAGACACGGCTCTAATATTATTAATTCACATGGGACAGACACGGCTCTAATATTAATTCACATGGGACAGACACGGCTCTAATCTTATCAATTCACACAGGAACATGGGACAGACACAGCTCTGTTTAACCATTCATTCACATGGGAACATGGGACAGACAAGGCTCCAATCTTATTAATTCACATGGGAACATGGGACAGACATGGCTCTATCTAATCTTATTCATTCACATAGGAACACAAGACAGACACAGCTGTATTTAATCATTCACATGGGAGCATAAGCAGACACGGCTCTATCTAATCTTATTCATTCACATAGGAACACAAGACAGACACAGCTGTATTTAATCATTCACATGGGAACATGGGACAGACACGGCTATATCCAATCTTATTCATTCACATGGGAACAAGACAGACACAGCTGTATTTAATCATTCACATGGGAACATGGGACAGACACGGCTCTATCTAATCTTATTCATTCACATAGGAACACAAGACAGACACAGCTGTATTTAATCATTCACATGGGAACATGGGACAGACACGGCTATATCCAATCTTATTCATTCACATGGGAACAAGACAGACACAGCTGTATTTAATCATTCACATGGGAACATGGGACAGACACGGCTCTATCTAATCTTATTCATTCACATAGGAACACAAGACAGACACAGCTGTATTTAATCATTCACATGGGAACATGGGGACAGACACGGCTCTATCTAATCTTATTCATTCACATGGGAACACAAGACAGACACAGCTGTATTTAATCATTCATATGGGAACATGGGACAAACAGCACTAGGCTAATGAAACAGAACAGTATGGTTATTCTTGTCTATTTATATATTACGAGCGGAGTACCCGGCATTGCCTGGGGTAAAAAATAGGAATAAGAAAGGGGTAAATTGTGGTGCTTCATATATATCACATTTATATATCACATTTAATCTGGACACATTTCACATTTCTTTGTCGTCAGCGTTCGTCATCAGTGCTCATGAGGCTGTCACGGACGTTGTCGTAGTTATCAGCAAGCAAGTTCTTTTGCTCCCGGCGGATAAAGCCCAATCGCTTTGTCTCGATATTGCAGTAGACATCGACCAGAAACTGACGAAAGAATCGGTGCATCTGCAGTCTGTGGTTGCCCTCTCTCACCATGATGTGGTAGCTGTAGTACTGCAGCTGTGTGAGTTTTCATCCATCCTGTCCAGTAGCAGTCCTAGCCACCAGATGGATGCTGGAGCCATCTGTTCCATATGGGAACACAGATGGGATACTGGAGTACATCAAAAGATGCATGCAGCTCACTGATCCTTTTAAGTGCCCACATCATGAAGTCTGAGGACAATGACTCTGGGTTCTGTTGGCTCATTGTCCATTAGGATGGCGACTTCTGGTGCAGACTGGGCGTTGTAGCGGCGTGTGTGCTCTCCTTGTGGTCGCTTGTTCTCTCTGATGATGATCTGGCGCTCTTCAGAGTTGCCTCCTTCTGCAAGTACATATCTAGCAGTCTAGAGCTCACGGACCAGATGGTTATTCTCGTGAAACCACTTTGTGAACATCTCAAGGATGTGTGGATTGAGGCCGCTGTGGTTCCTGGCAGCCAGCTCCTTGGCGTGTGAGTCCAGGAAGTAGACCTGTAGGAACTTTGGCTGGCCCTCTACAAGCGGGAGCAAGCTGCCAATGTGGTGGAACACTTGACCTTGGATCCGGAAGCTCGGGTTCCAGCCCTGGACTTCAGCTTCCTTGTGCCCGAAGCTCGTCATCGCAAAGCTGCCATTATATGTCCGAATGTTGTCAAGGAAATGCTTGCTGAGGGGACCTTTGCCTGCGAGAAGTTCCTTCAGCAAGGGAGGAAGGGCAGGAGAGGGCTCAAGGACGACCTTGCCATCGCTGCAGCACACACCCTTGGTCTCTCCCTTGAACTTGAAAGCAGAGCAGTGGGTGCAGACTTGGTCCATTTGGCTGATGTCTGCATGAGTTGTTGGGTCAGCCAGGTCATACGTGAATGCCACCTTGTTGGCAGTGTTGTCCTCTTGTGCCCGGGCCAGTGCTCGTGTTTCTGCAGTGCGGTGATACATTGCCTCAAG
Organism: Eptatretus burgeri; assembly: GCF_056783735.1. Taxonomy (NCBI): domain Eukaryota; kingdom Metazoa; phylum Chordata; class Myxini; order Myxiniformes; family Myxinidae; genus Eptatretus; species Eptatretus burgeri. The sequence goes on from NC_140964.1 coordinate 76,277,346, forward strand.
TCTTGCATCTCACTCTTCCTCAGTCTCATTTGCTCGCTGCTGTTGTTGCCAATGAGCCTGTTCATTGAGCCTGGCTGATCGCTCCTCTTCAGTCTCTTTGTCGCTGCTGCTGTGCCTGTTCATTTAGCCTGACATCTTGCTCCTCTTCAGTCTCCTGTTGTCCCTTAGTGTGTTATCGCTTAGCTGTAGCTGTCTTGGGACCAATGGAGCTCTTCCTTTTTCGGGGAATCGAAAATCAGAAAGTCAAATTTTGATCAGAAACTTTGTAAACGTTCACTGGTCTGTCCATCCACTGGTCTGTCTTTGTCTTATTTTGATCAGGTTGTGAATAAACAAAGTCACGATGCGGAAAATCAATCAATTGTGGCAGAAAAATTGAAACGGCAAAAAAGACATTTTTTTTTCAAGATCTTTTTAAAGATCTAAGGTGTGCTGTCGTACCTGTGAGACGTGCTGATTGTGAATATGCCTTTAGTTTTGCTCTGGGATGCGTAGTTCTCGAGTTATAAGAGGACAAACAAACATACATACACTACTATTTTATATACATCATAATAAGAAATAATAAAATAATATATAAAAAGAAGATGTAATTTCAAGTCACTGACATTTTCTGTTCATTTCTTAATGTTCTTATGACAGTTCATGAAATGCTACATCATCGATGAAACCCCCGTTTGCCTCTGAATTACCGGGAAAAATGCAAATGGCGTCAACAACAATTTGCATTTATTGCCACATCCAATGCAATTAAATGCTGTAATGGCAGCAAGGAGCTCCATTTGAAACTGTTGGTTCGATATACAGGGTGTGTCAATAAAACGTTAGTTTGCGAGTTCGTGAGTCAGTCGTGCAAAGTCCAAAGAAATCACATCGACAAAGATCGGCTGAACTGGGTCTCACTCCCAGCAGTATCAGAAGAATAATGAAACAACATTTAAACCTTTATCCTTACCACATCACAACAGCTCATAAATTGACCGATGGGGATAAAGCAGCACGAGTCGCTATGTGTGACATTCTGCAGCAGAAGATGGAGGAAAACCCAAAATGGATTCGCGATGTGTGGTTTAGTGACGAGGCACGCTTTCACGTCAATGGTGGTGTCAATTCACACAACAACGTTTTCTGGGGAAGTCAACGTCCAGATGAGGTTGAAGAGAAGTCGCTTTAGGGTCGGAAAGTCACTGCTTTTGTGGCTGCCAGCTCGAGAGGTGTGTTTGGGCCGTATTGATTTGAAGACCCTCTACTCCGTCGTCCGTGCCTTCTAGAGTGAGGTTCAGATAAGGAGCCGTTTTTAATGCTGCGTTTATGATTTTAAACCCTACAAGACCCTTATATACTTTCTCAAGGCCTCTGTTTGTCAGTGATTGATCAGTTTTCTTTGAAATAATGCTCATAAGCTATAACCATACCTTGTTAAGATTACATATATACTCGATGTTACCTTCCATAGTTAGATTGCTGAGGATTCACTACAGTCTGTTTCCACGCACATGTGTATTGCCTTTGTTTCATTATTCAATAAACAACCCTCCTTGAATTATAAAGTCTTTTCTGTTTCAAGGTGTTCAAAATTTACACGACAGGAGCCTCGTGGTTGCAGCAGGTTGATCAGCATCTCAAGGGCCAGGCATCTGCCTGGAGGATGGCCAGACGGAGGCCCCTGGAGTACCGGCAGAAAATGGACGCATCGGTGTGCTGCTATGGCACATGCTCCCATACCTGACCTGACACCAACACCATCATAATCACCACTATAGTCACTAATACAGTACATCATGTTTATTCTTCCATATGAGCCACCAAACTCCCCTTTTCCCCATTGGACCATAATTTTAGTATTCACTGTGTTTTCCAGGAATGTAACCACACGATTAGCAACGGTTTACACTTTCCTTTATGCATCGAATAAACAACAATTACAACCACTCTCGAACAGATAAGAGAGGAGGAACCCACATACAGGAAGTTTCTCAAACAGTTGAAAGGGTATATCTAAATAATGTAAATGGAAGTGTTTGGTAAAAGGAGAAAAATAAAATTGAAGAGATTAAGGAAAAGTGAGGTGGGAGGGAAAGGATGGAGAAGGGAAGGTGAAGGAATAAAGGCATACAGAGGGAGGGCAAAGGGGGGGGGGAATGAGGGACAAAATGTAAAGGTGCAGGGAGGAGATAAGACTAAATGTCACCATAGACGTGCACAGGAGGTTTTTGTGAGATTTGATAAACTTCTCAGGGCTCATAAGAAATCATAGATTGTTGCATCATTATGACAATGGATTGCCATATGTGATCGATGATGGCTATTCACACGAAACATGTGAACCACATGATTAATTTGTTTATAGTGGAGGAGTTTCTCCCCAGCCAGCAACCCGACTGGGAAACAAGCAGTCTAATCCATAATGTTAAGGGATATCCAAAAGACTAGAGCACTTAATACTTGCATATCTTGACAAGAATTTGTAATTTGTTCAGAGCCTGCAATAACCCGCCTGTCATTCACAAAGAACACCATGGGGTCTTTACGTCCACAAACTAATGCTGGCAGATGGGACACCCAGTTTAACATCCAACCAAGGGATGGGACTCAAATTGACGAATCACTCACTCTGTTTGCGAAACACCAGGGTGGCACTTCAAAGCTGGGCTGACATTCAAACCCAGCAAGACAGCTCAGAGGGGAGTGTGCATACCTATAGTATAGACAATCCTGCCATCCCAGATTGTTTTGAAGGGGAGGGGAACGAAGGTGCTTGTCTCAGGCATGTTTGGGGTCGTGTGGGGTGCAAATAACAACAAAAAAAATCAGCAACATTGAATATTACCCCATTTATACTTGATTACTTTGCTCTCCAAGCCTGGTGTTGGCTTTAAGGTTAAGGTGGCTGGCCTAAGATTCTAGGGCCTTGAGTTTGAACCCCTATCGGCTGTTGAATTACAACCAGGTGGGGTTGATTCAGCCTGTCATCCTTCTGAGGTTAGTGAAATGAGTACCAGTGTATTGGTCATAGAGCGCACTGCATCAGCAGCACAGCTGTGCCCCCAAACAATGATGCAACCGGCAGCCACAGGATGCACACAATAGTGAGGTAATCTGCGTTACAAACTCATGCATTGAAAAAAATTAATCTGTTGCAAGGTGGATGATTGATTAAATTTTCTTTTACAACTTTTATTTTTAAAGTTAGCTCAAACTCCTGGGAACATATACCTGCAGAAACATTCGGAGACACGAGTCCTCTTACATGAATCACAAGGACATTAATAGGCAATGG
>NC_140964.1:76285625-76303125 GCF_056783735.1 Eptatretus burgeri
GAAAAACGATCACCGACTCACAGTTGATGACATCCAAGCAATGTTAAAAGAAATCGGGCGAACGGATCTGAATAAGAACTCCCCTCATATTATGCGACATCTCATGGGTATTGGCCCCCCGCAGCTTCCTGAATCAATCTGCCAACAGGCAAAAAAAATTTGGGACCGGGTCCAACCCAACGGGCGGATGAACCGCAGTTATTCCCCTTACTACATATTCAAGATCCTTGATGCAATTCTTCCAAAAGATACTGGCACCATCAATGGCTGCAGATCTCACAGAAGTAAGAGAGTTCCGGCGGGTCATCTACTACATACACATGCAGGGACGGGATACCCTCAAAAAATGCGACGGAGAGGGAAAAAATTTGTTCAGAGCATCCTCGGATAGAGTAGACTGCCACTAACCGGGAAAAAGTCCAGCGGCACCAGGCAAAAACCCAGCAGCATCGGCCGCTCTAATTCTTGTGACCGTTGAAGATGGCAGCTGGATCATATTCTGTAGCAAAGTTTGTTTTTTGCAATTCTTGAGCATAAAACGAACCCAAGATTTCTTTGTCAAACAGATCAAATAATTTATAGTTCCAGGGTACTGTGTCGAGCACATCAACAATTTTAAATAACTCATTAGTCCATGTCTGAGTTAGTCTCTTCTTAAAATGTGATTTCCCACAGTGTATTCGTGTGACATCACCAACTCTAAACTTTGATTTCCTCAGATTAATTTCTTGTTCATATTCTAATTTTGCAAATGTTTCTGAGGGTTTCAATTTTGTTCTAGAGTAAACTGTGTCATTGTAAGCATCCACAACATCTTGTATGATAGAAACCCATTTCTTATGGTCGAGGTGAGTAAACGTTTTATACAATCTGTCCTTCAAAGTGCGATTAAAATGCTCAATGAAAACAGTCTTTCCTTCATTAAAGGTACTGTATAAAATGTCATACCATTGGCCTTCAGAAAATCCAAAATCATTCTATAATAGAACTCTGTTCCCTCATTGGTCCATAATTTCTTTGACTTCTTTTACTTTTATGAAATATCCTGTTGAAGGCTAACATCAGAGTACTTCCCCTTTTGTTTTTCAAAGGAACAACCCACACATATCTACTCCTCAAATCAGTAATAATGGTTAAAGCATACTTATATCGCCCATCATTATTCGGTTCAATCTTATCAGCAGACCAGATATAATGAACTTCTTTGGAATAAACCTTCCTTCTTTTAAACTTTGTGGTTTTGGTTTATGCACAAATTCCTCACTGCTAAAGCTGAACAGAAGATGGGTCCTGAAAAGTGCCCGATCTTCATCAAGATTCCTTGGAAAGGGAAAATGTTGCAAAGATATGAGGAACAAATCAAAAGATGTGTCTCAAACACGTATCTGGCTGTTCGTCCAAGAGTGATTTTCACCTCTCGAAGTCTGATTCCTGCAGTTAAGAAAGATGTTCTGCGTAAATCAAAACTTCGCAATATTATTCATGAGTTTAAGTGCCGATGTGATGCTCGTTATGTAGGCAGAACTACCCAGACTCTGACTGACAGAATCAAACAGCATGTCCCTTTGTCCATCAGGAAAAACACAATTGGTACACGAATACAGCCGGTAGATGCTTGTAGGTAGGTCCCAGCATCAATCCCAACATACTGTGCATCTGCTATTGGACAGCATTTGATTGAGAATGCAAACTGTGCTGAATATTACAATGTGGATGCATTCAAGATACTGAGTAGAGGACGAAGTACAACACATCTCCGAATACTAGAAGCAACATTTATCTATTTCGTGGACCCTGTGTTATGTCGGCAAAAAAAGTTTGTCCACTCGCTTTGCTTATTTGTGCAAAGAAGAAGAGGAACACGAACTCTTCTTACGACCACAGATTGTGATGAAGAAGATTCTACAACAACCTTAGCGGCTCTGCCTCAGACTCTGCCACCTCTGATTGGAGAGCTGAACACTGAACAGGTTCCTCCCACCTCGACCGTTGAGTGATGATGATGAGTCAGTAGAGAACGTCCAATCAGAATTGACTTTGTTGATCGCTTTCTATTAGACTGTTCTTCATTACTCATTCACTTTGTGTGAATTTCACCTGATAAGAGCACAACGAAAAGCTTTGTGGTTTTCTTTTTATGATAATGTCCTTCAAAATGTTTATGGCTAAGCGCATGTAAGTGGTTACCACTCTTGTTTCAAAAATGTCAAAAAATGAAGTTTGTTCCATTGCCTTCTCACTACATTTTCCTGAAAGTGTAAGTCTAACTGAGTTCAGAACAAAAAAACCGTATAGCTTAATTACATATATACATACACCGAAATATAATACTTTGAAGAAGGGGTACCTATTTGGATGGTTTTGCGAGTTTTCAATGAAATTACCTAATTTTTCTTTTTTGGCAAAATAAATGAAGGTCATTGTATATAACTTATTCTCACAACTAATCTAATAATCAAAATACCAATTTCTGGGATTATTAAGAAATAATACATCCCTATTTTTTTATTACTGCTCTATTCAGTGACTGTCAGATGCAGAAAAGCACTAAAAGAGAGAAGATTTATCGAACAAATTATTGGACGTAAATTTTCAATTCAATCAATTCTAGGAGTAACAAAAAGCTCTCTAAATTCTCCAAAACTGTTTTAACTACCTTCTAAATGAATAAAATATTTTTTAAATACCTGGAAAAATATTGTAAAATTTTTGTAAGGAAATTTATTTTTTAATCAAATTCAAAAAAATGTGACGTGCAGTCGGACAAAAATGCAAAATTACTCTAAACCAAAGCCATGCACGTTTTCACTATTATATCTATATCACTGTGCCCCATTTGTAAATAAATTTTCGTGAAAATAATCTGATGCACAGAAGAATAAAAGCATTTTTTTTAAAAACGTGACGTGCAGTCGGACATTTGGGTTGGAAAGTTCGGTCAAGCCGCTGTAATTAAGTATCCACCCGGATCAGCTCAATTTTTTTACATTGATTATTGGTTATAAGTTGAATAATTTAAGTCATGTGAATATGAGTTATTGAAAAACTAGTCATTTTGTTAGGGGATTTCATAGTCACAGGCTCTAAAAGGGCAATAAAACAAGAAAAAATAAAAATATGCCAGAATGTGCATATATCATGCAAATCCACCACTGACCGACACAAATGCTGATTTTCTCAGACGGTGGGTGACAATCTTTTGATTAGATGAGAAATTTCATATCGAATGTTTTATATGTTGCATTTTTGCATGGTCTAATATATGTCATATTTTAAGGTGAAACAAGAAAAAAGGCCAATACTGGGCATGTATATTCAATAAAAATCCTGTAGATTCAGTAATATACATCATAGACCCATGAACCTATATATTTTAAGGTCCTATGGAACACTGTCTGTGCAATGAACCAAATTTCATGACCAGTAGTCTTTGTGACTTTCAAAAATGCCACTCAAGTCAGGGTATGCCCTAAAATAGGGGTGGTAACCACTTACATGTGCTTAGCCTTATACATTTTACATATATATTACCTAATAGTAATAGCAGTCTATTAACTCGCTGTGCCGGGTCATTTGGAAGAAAGCTGACACCTGAACCTGAACCAAGCTTACTTAAAGCATCAATGATTTGCTTTTACTTCTCATTCCTCTTACCAATTTTCCCTGCAACATAAACCCCACAGCCAAGTGATTCCAGTAAATCAATATATACCCCATCATTCTCATTTTAAAAAATTCAACGGTTCATCAAAATAAGTTCAATCGTGATGCCCATCTTTTGTTAGAAGAAACATTAATCTTGGAGTTAATTTAACATTTGATCGAGCAGAGTTTAGAAATGCCAATTCATCAATGAATATCAATACCTTCTGTTTGACAAGATAAAATATTGCTGGTTCTTCTGTTGGAATGAGACCCGCTATGGTTTTTGAATCCACTGAATATTCATTGTTTTGAAAATCTCTCAACATAATTGAGAGGTTGATTTGCCTTCTCCAGTGTTGGAATAATCCCTCTTCATCATATTCTAATTCTCCTATATCTTCTAGTTCTTGCTCCGTCATTTGGCCAAAATATTATATCATTTGAAGTTTTTTTTTAGGGGTGTATTCTTTTGAAGGAGTTGTGGAAACCCCCGTTTCCACCATTTTCTGTTGAGAAGCTTTCAGAAGCAGTTTAAAATATTCCTCTTGTTTTCTTTCAAAGACTTCTTCACCTGTTAGTTTTTGCCTCCGTTTCTTCAAGATGTCTTCTTGTTGAGCTACTTTAGAAACCCACCTTTGATGTTCCTTAAATCTTCTTGCTCATCCATCTATTTATTGGAATATATCAAAAAGCATCTCATCTTCATTAACAACGATGTGTGTGTGTGTGTGTGTGTGTGTGTGTGTGTGTGTGTGTGTGTGTGTGTGTGTGTGTGTGTGTGTGTGTGTGTGTGTGTGTGTGTGTGTGTGTGTGTGTGTGTGTGTGTGTGTGTATATATATATATATATATATATATATATATATATATATATATATATATATATATATATATATATATATACATATATATATATATATATACAGATGTTTGGTACTACAGAACTTTAATATGGATACAAAAAAACACGACCGAATAGTGACTGAAGCTTTTCGTGCTGCACTCTTCAGGGTAAAAAATCACAGCAAATGGAGAAGGAAGTGAAGGCGTGTGCTTTTTCGCTGGTCTCAATAAGGTAGACGCTGATTGGTTCAACCGTAATGATGTCACGGTTAATCCGAACGCCCATTGGTCGGCTCATCATCTTCACCTCGAGCTCCCATTGGCTGGAGCAGAGTTCGTCGATGATTGACGTTTGCAACCACATCCTGGAGAGAGGGGGGATGGGTTTCCCCAAAGGTCCATTCACCATTTGTTGCCGTACTTCCCTTGATCTTTCCATGATGAAAGAGACATAGAGATCGTACAAATTCCTTTTGACGACATAATATTGGATCGGTGGTCAGGATGAAGGTTGCTTCCAACATACGTAAATGAAACGAGCTCCGACCTCGGTTCAATATCCTGAACATATCTGCATTGTACTGGTCTGCACAGACAGGGTTGGCAACCAGGTGCTGTGCAATGGCAGATGAAGCAGGTACAGTGACCGGTGGTTGCTGGATATTTCTGCATGCTCGCACTGGTTGTGTTCTAACCCTCACAATCTTTCTTCGAATCACCAAGGGGACGTGTTGTTTGATCCGATCAGCCAATCTTAGTGTTGTGCAGCCCACGTACCGAGCTTCACATCGGCACTTAATCTCATAAATAACATTGCTGGTTTGTAAGGTGGGTAGCACATCCTTGTTGACTGACGTCAGCAAACGGTGAGAGGTAAAGATTACTCAGGGTTGCACAGCCAGAAACGTGTTGCACACAATATGTTTGATTTGTACTTCAAACCTTCGTGATGATTGCCCTTTCCAGGGCATCCTGATATAGACTGGACATTTGTCCAGACCAATCTTCCGATCTCGTCATGTTTAGAAACTTGTGTATGTATCTCTTAACTATATGCTCAGGATAACCATTCTCACCGAGTATATTCATGATTTTGTCAATTTCAGCAGGAAGATTACAAGGTGAACAAATCCTCTGTGCTCTGTTAACCAGGATATTGATCAAGGCAATTTTGTATCTCGTGGAGCTGAAGGAGTCCCACCGAGTATACTGCCCTGTGAAAGTCGGCTTCCGGTAGACGGATGTTGTGAAACTAAGGTTGGATCGATCAACCAACATGTCCAAAAACGTTAACGTGTTTGACGATTCCAGCTCCGTGGTAAACTTCAGCGCTGGATGGAGAGTGTTGAGCCATGCCTGGAAATTGTCACATGCCGTCCGAGACTCAAACAAAGCAAAAATGTCATCAACATACCGATAGTATACGATGGGGGAATCGACCCCTTGCCGACCAGTCAGTTTCTGCATTTCATGATAGCCAAGAAAAATATTTGCAAGAGCTGAGCCTAATAAAGAACTCATGGCCACACCGTCCGTTTGAACATACATCATGTTGTTAAAACTGAATTCCACCTCCCTTGTTGCTGTGTTCATTAATTCAACGAAAACGTGTTCTGAGATCATTGGTTGTTCCAGATCGGTGTGATACAGCAAATGTGCACATATCTCAATCATCTCCGTCAATGGTACATTCATGAACAAGCTTTTAATATAAAAGCATGCCATGATGTTGTCCTCACTTGTCGGTGTTTTGGCTCTAATTGATTCTGCAAACGTGAAGGAATCCTTAACCACGAAATGAGAAAGTGAATCCAATACTGGTTGCAGTACCTCTCCCAACCACTTGGCAAGTTCATGTTGTGCTGATCGCACCATGGACAGTATCGGTCTTAGAGGGATATTCTCCTTGTGAATCTTCGGCAGGCCATACTTTCTTGGACATTGGGCTCCAACAGGTTTAATTCAGTCGTACACCTCTTTTGATAGTTCTCCATGTTTGAAAAGCTGCAACAGTCGTTTGACGATCTGACCTTCCACCTGAGGTGTGCGATCATGTTCCGTTAACACCGCCCAGATATATAAATTTGGTTTCGTCTTTCAGGATGTCCATCATCTTGTCGATGTAATCAATCTGTATATGTATATGTATATGTATACATTATATATGTGTGTATCTACATTCTCTTCATTAGATATATATATATATATATATATATATATATATATATATATATATATATATATATATATATATATATATATATATATATATATATATATATATATATATATATATATATATATATATCTTCTTGCATGCAAATCTTGGGCATGAGATTAGGCGCCGCAGCTTGTCCTCATGGGCACGGACCAGCTTAACGTCTACACACTTGCGCAAGTTTTCCATCATCTTGCCGAAGACAGAATTGTTCATGAGCTTGTAGAGATCCTTTTCAAAGTGGCCTCCTTGCGAAGCTCTGTGTTCATCCTGATGTAGGGCTCCATCCAGGGGCTCTGGTTGAACCACTGAGTTTGGTGGACCTTCTTAAGCCTCATTCCCAGGAAACGATAGAGCTGAAGGTTGCGGTAGTGCAGCAAATACTTGGTCTTGTCGAAGAGGTTTGGCACCAGCTTTTTTTTTACTTCGACCGACATCCCTCTAAGTTCTTGCTGGTATTCGGACATCCACTCCTTCTGAACTACCATGTGCTCTGGTTCCAGCGGATAGGCATTGTGCTTGTCCTGCAGTTCCTCAGGATATTCTAGGTCCATTTCTAAGATGTAGCCCATGGGGCTGTCTGCCAGGTGATCGGCAATGCTCCCAGAAAGATGCCCACAGTCCTCTACCCACTCAAACCCACCAATTGGCAGTGGCTGGCTCATGGCCCAGACATATAGGTTGTTGGCGTCAAGGTACAAAATATGACTATTAGGTTTGCTTGAGTCGTACCCTTCGAAATGTGGGTTGTGTTGCCTTTGCGTGGCGTTTTGAGATCATGGATATGCCTCCACGCAGACCCTTCTCGATGAGAAGGTGCTGGTCGTAATTCGTGAGAAGTTTGAGCTCAACGCCAGCTTTCTTCAGGAGCACGTCCCAGCTCAGGCCAGGACTTGTGTAGTAGTTGGCAGGGTCTATTCCATATTGCCGCTTTCAGGTCTTTCTGAAGGTCTCAAAGACATCTGCCAGAAGGAGCACGTCTGTACGAAGGTAGAGGTCATGGTAGTCTCCCATGTCTACACCCAAAAGCGGTCCAAACTTTTTGGGATTGGGTGTAATCCTTGTCGCTGATGTTCTCATTGCTGAGCTTGCTGTAGAAGGCCTCCTGGGGTGGTAGGGGATCTACTAATCTCTCCCAGGAGTCCATATGCTCATCGGGGTGTACACCCTTCCACAGTAGTAGTTGCCGCTTATACTCGTCAGGCTTATATGCGACTGTGATGTGGAAGTCCTCAGGTCAGTTGGCTGATGCAAGCTTGTCTTGGGAAGCCAGGAGGAACTGGGCACTGTCAATGAACCGGAATTCAAGCAAAGAACTCAGTTTTTTCACCTTCTTGAGCCCACTCCTTTGTAACATCATGCTTGAGATAGAATGAAATGTACTTTTCTATGTTGTTTGGGATACAGCTGATGGTACCTTTCATCTTGCTGATATAGCCTGCATCAGAAGATGTGTCATAGCCCTACAGGTTGTGGAAGACCACAGGGGTGATATGTTTCAGGTTTATCCTCAGCAGTAGGTTGCATTTTTTGTGGGCTGCCCCCCAAAACTTTCTGGTGATATGACAGTGGTCAAGGACAGAGTCACCCCCCCCCGAAACTACCAGAGACTTATCACATATGTGACAGTTGATGCTGGTTTTGTATGTCTCCCAGTCTTGGGGTGTCATTCTCAAAAGCTTAGGGTTGCTTAGGATATCGTTAATGTGTCTTTCCTCCTTCTGAATTGCATTGAGGAAGTGTTCTGCTGTGTCTGGACCCCGGTAGACCACTGGAGGCTCTGTTTGACCATCACACCTTACCACGATGTAGCCATAGCCGCAAGCCTTATGCCGTTGCATCTTCTGTGTGTTGCTCTGGTCACAGTTGAGCTCTGGCCCAATCATGGTGGTAAGGGCCTCAAAGTCAGCATAAATGATGAAGGGAGCTGGTTGCTGCTTGTGACAGTTCTGAAAGGAGATCATGTTTTTCCCCTCCTCTGTCAGTCATCTCTCCCCTCATAGCAGTTTGCCCTATGCCCTTGCATTCTGGTCGATGTACCTCCAGCAGCTCCTCATGGGAGTATCCATGTTGACACCTCTTACAGAAGTACTTTCGCTCCCTATGTTGCTCTGGTCATAGAGCAGACGGTTCAGGTTTTATCCCAGGTATAGTGTGACTAACCATCCTCAATTAGCAGCGGGTTGTGCCTGGAGATATCTTCATGTTGCTTGCTAAGCCTGTGGACAATCACCCCCTTGTCTTAGCCAAATACATTCAGAGCCAGGTTACTCTGCCTTTCTACATGCTTTATCTGTGATAGTGGCATGGGAGCATCAACCCCTGTGAAGTCGAGACCATCTTCTACTAGATAACTTGTAGGCCTGTACGCATGTCCCCCATGGTCCAATGGGAACAGAGCTGACTGGAGGGCCCACCTGAGACAGCGGTCATCCTTGTTCTTCACATTGACCACTGCTTTCTTGTTTCTGAGAGCTGCCGGCAGTGGGATATACGAGCCACCCTCAGAGGCTGGTAGCGACCGATGTCCAGCCACAGAAGTTCCACTCTGTCAACCTCCCAGACTCGCCCACTTTTCAAGAGTCTCCAGGATGTTTGGGAAAGCCGTGTCAAGTGCACTGCCAATCTCATGGGCCTGTAAGACGGCCTCCTGCTTGTGCCAGAGCACTGCAAGCATATATACCCACTCCTTCTCCTCCTTGTCAATCTTTTCCTTCCAGAACAGAACCTTCAAAGCAAGCTGGAATTGAACCCCCTTCAAGGAGAGGATCTCTTCCACCAGTTTCTGGTGAATCTGGGGGCACACACCTTCCAGGAAGGATTTAGGGTCGACCTCGAGTCGGTGAAACTTTGGAACATCCATCTGCCACCCTCGCCGAAAATGTCCAATGGCCCAGGGGGTCTTTTCAAATGAGGTCACTTTTTTGTTCATCATGTTTGGACAGCTCAAGAATGTCTTTTTGTTAGCTATCTGTTGTCTGGGTTTTCTGGGGAGGTATGGAATCAAACTTTCCCAGAATGGCCTTCCACCTTCTCTCCTTCCTCTTTCGTGGCGGAGCAGAAGGTCGGTATTTCATTGAAAGCAGTGGTTTAAGAAGGTGCTTCTTGACTGCTTCCGGAATGGGCTCATCCAAAATGTTCTGTACAACACCCTGGAGAGGCTCCGGTATCTGCATTTCTGCAAGCGATTGTTCGATGTGTTTGAATGAGAGGCCATCTGCCTTGAACAGGCCAAGAAGTTCCTTCTGGTATTTCCTGGCTGATCTGATTTTTTTTTTCTGTGGAGGGTTGGGATCGAACTCCTCCAATATGGCCTTCCGCTTTCTCTCCTTCCTCTTTTGAGGTGGGGCAGAAGGTCAGTGTTTCTTTGAAAGCAGTGGTTTTAGCAGGTGCTTTTTCACTGCTTCTGGAATGGACTCGTCCAAAATGCTCTGCACAGCACCTTGGGGAGGCCCCTGTATCTACATCTCTGCAAGCATGAGTTCGATGTACTTGTCCATGGTAACCATGTTCCATGAGCAACATTAAGGAAAATGAGCTAGAGATTTGTCTTATGAGGATGCTGTGAGCCTACATTCATACAATAGCTTCGAACGTTTGTATGATGAAATGGATGAAATTTTGAGTGCCACTGCCGACATGTCTGATTGTGAAATGGATGAAATTTTGCTAGATATGTCTGATAGTGAAAACAATTAAAACTTGCCGGCCTTCTCGATAAGAAGCAGGTTAATCCGGGGAATGCCATCACCCTGCTTGCAAAGCAAGACGTATATGCCTGCATTTCGCGCAGTATTCCCACGGCACCCTCTCGGTGAATCCTCCACGGTGACCCACTGTGCATCCCATCTGGGGTGGGGGCACCTGTTTTGGATATTCGCAATTGCAGCATCTACTGCCTGTAAGGCGCGAAGAAGGTTCCTTTTCTTATTCTTGCATTCCCTAATCCCTTGGCGTATTTCGTAGACAACCTGGTTGTTGAGCTTTCAACACATCGTTGACTAAGACATAGTATCTATGAAAGGTAAGGGATGGGTTTCAGAGCCAGAACTCCTTTTGGTACAAGGTACATATTCTGCACGTTCAACTGTGCCGGATACTACTTTTTGCTTTGCTTTTTGCGAAGCTACAAGAGTTGGAAGCTGTAGTAGTAGCGACTTGTATCTTTTTTGCTATGTACTAGCCCTTTGTTATTGATAAAGTTGGCCCCCGGATCCCTTAGCAGCTCCTCTCGTATGCGCTAGGGCATCAACACTTGGGCATGCTCCCTCTCATGGTTTTCGAGAACCAAGATCATGCTCGGCCCGATACGTGTCTCAATAGCTTTCTTCTCGCTGATCCGGTATACCCCTAGGGGCAGGTCTCGCCACTTGGTTGGCTGTTGCGCTGGCACCTCGCTGGTGGTTGAAGTCTTCGCTCTTTGGCCATTGAAGGTCTTCGCTTGCTGCTGCGCTATGCTCTTCCATGGTAGCTATAAATGGAAATCTCGATATACTACCAATATGCTCATAATGGAAATCTCAGTGGTTCAAGCCAGACGCCTATATTCATCTCTAAAAGTATGGGTCTGGGAGCATTCCCAGAGCTCTGGAGCCCTCTAAACACAAGGCAGCCCAGAATCCCCCTTTCCTATACAGTACTACTGGGGAGGAACAAGATTTGAGGGGATGGGATGAGGAGGAGGTGTGATTGGAGGAAATAAAGAGCACATTTGAGATGTGGAGTGTACCGATTGAGACAGTAAAATATCTGTTCGGTTGGAACAGAGCCCACAAATGTTTGAATACTGCACAATTTGGGATGCCAGAGGAGGAGCTGTTAAAAAACAGCAGAGGGCAGTGGAGAGGTGCGAAGAGAGGAGGTAGGACGAGGGGCAAGATGGGAGTGGTAAGGAGAGGGTATAACAGGAGAGGAGTGAGGAGGAGGTAGATTTAAGGATGTGTGCTGAATCGGAACTTCAGTTGGAAAAAAAAAAGGAATGATTGATGGAAAACAAACATGCATTGCAAGCTGGAATTTTTTTTAAGGTTTAAGTCAGAGATACGTTTGAGGATGCCAAGGGAAGGGTGCAGTAAAGGCAAGTTAAGATAATGGAGAAAGGATATGAAACTGTTGGACTTTTTAGACACAAGATGAAAGAATGGTTGAATTGAAAACAGGCTTTTGAAGAAAAATAAGAGTAGTGAATTATGATGGAATACAGAGAACCACATGTGTGAAAGAGGAAGTTGAAACATTATAAAAGAACGTTTTTTTTTTTTACTTATTTATAAAGATTAGGTAAGATTAGGTAAAGGAAAGGTTGAAGAAAAGATCGTGAAGGTGTATCGTGGATACCTTCACAATTACAGTGGGATTGCAAGTGTGGATCAGCAGAGTCGAAGGAGGAAGTCACATGGTTATGGGAGGTATAAGGTGAGAAGGGAAAATATTTTTTTGTTGTTGCTTAAAAAAAAAAAATTCAGACATGAAACAGAGAGTATAGATGTGAGGACTTGAAAGAGTGGTAGAGGGATTGTGGTGAAGATTAAAAAAAACAAGGTAATAAGGAGAAAATACAATAAACTCGATCGTGCACACAAATGAGGAAATGATTCGGCCTCAAGGAACTTGATATGAAAAGTCCAACGAATATTCACAAATTGGCACAAGTTTTAAAACAAAAACAGAACTCCAAACACACAGTAAACACAGAGATAACTCGAGGGGGAGCACTCGGTAGAGTGCAAAACCTCCGCCGCCAATACTGCTAGGTCACTCAAGTGAACCTGATATCCTATTCATTCAATTTGACGTCAACAGTGCTCACAGAGTTGTAGTTTGCAAATTTCCCTTTTACATACTCAATTAATTCGTCATAACTAGATTCCTTGAGACAGAAATTGATTTTACGTGGGTATATCCACCTGAAGTTCCAAAATCAGCTGCAATTATAATTTTGGCATGTTTTTTTTTGTTGGAAATCACTTATAACATGTAGAAATGCAAAAAAAATCGAAATTTTGTTGAAAAAAATTTGCAAAATTTTTTTCTCTAACAATTTTTTTTTTGGGGGGGGGGTTGGAAATCACATAAAACATGTAGAAATGCAAAAAACAATCTAAATTTTGTTGGAAAAAAAGTTGCAAAATTTTTTTCTCTAACAATTTTTTTTGGGGGGGGGGTTGAAAATCACATAAAACATGTAGAAATGCAAAAAAAAATCTAAATTTTGTTGAAAAAAAGTTGCAAAATTTTTTTTCGGGGGGGGGGGGGTGGAAATCACTTAAAACATGTAGAAATGCAAAAAAAAAAATTCAAATATTTTTTCAAAATGGCCACCATTGCGGCCATATTGGATTTTGGACCGAGTCCAAAATCTAATGGCATGATCCTTGGACCAGACCTAATCCCCCCCACCAAGTTTCGTTGAAATCCGTCGAGGAGTTTTTCCGTAATACTGTTCACAAACAAACAAACAAACAAACAAACAAACAGAAAGGGGGTGAAAACAGTAACCTCCATCCATCTTCGATGGCGGAGGTTAACAAAATAACAGTAAAAAACGCAACAAAAAATGACCGGGAAACTTATCTTTGAGAAAGTCGGCAGAGACCCTGAGGAACACCACCATAGCTCAAGAACCGGAACAGGAAATTCAATCAAGAGGAGTGGGTGGGGATAGCCGGAAGGTAGGTAGGTGCACTCACTGTTGAGTGGTCTATCCTGGATTTGAATGTCGACCAAGCTATAAACTGCCAACCTGGTGTTTGCCAACATTAGTTAGTGGACTTTAATGATCGCACGGTGTCTTTTGTGAAGAGTAGGAGTTATCACCAGGCACCCTGATCAAATTACAAATTATTGCTCAAATGCGTGGGGGCACTGAATCCGCAGCACACTCACGTCTCAATAATGATGCACCTAGCGGGTCATATTCAGAATAGAATCCTTGTGTAATATGTATTTGCTGACAACCTACTAATAAAGTGTAGACCAAGTAACATGGAAATCAGTGAGTGGGTGGAGTATGCTTTTGAGCAAGCAAAGGCGTGGCAAGATGGTGCAACACACCATCTGGATGTTGCTACTTCGACCAGAGATAGGCATCATATGGCGTGTTGCACTCACAAGTTAAACTGATCTCTGATTTTGGGCTGCCACTCCTCAAAGATCAGGCTCTGATGGTTATTGGGCATGAAGTCAAGAACAGAAGCCCATTGCAAATTAAATTCAAGGTGAGACCGAGTAGAGTGATGTGCTGTCACCAACTGCTGGGACTCACATCCCAGTCAGGCTGCCATATCACATTCTGTACGAGTGGATCCACTTTTAAGACCTGAAAGAGGCACATTGATTGTTTGTGTGAAAGTCTCAAAAATGGAAGGTTTTCACAAGCTTGCTGCAATAGTGTATTTGCATTCCCACAAAACAATGCATACAAACTACAAGTAGTGGATTTAAAAAAAAAAGGAAACACCAACAGAATGTCACTTAGTAGAGTGTTGGGCCACCACGTGCATCCAAGACGATATGAATATGACGTGGCATGGAGTCAACAAGGGTCTGGAACTGTTCTCCAGGAATATGGCACCAATCTTCCACAAGAAAATCCTCCAATTCATTTCGGCTTGATGGAGGAGGAAACCGCAGCCTTTGGCGCCTCTCCGGACAGTCCCAATAATGCTCTATGGAATTGAGGTGCGGCGATTGAGAGGGCTATGGAAGATGGTTACCCGTCCTCATTCTCCTCAAACCACCTGGTGACATGTGCCCTGTGGACTGGAGCATTGAAAATCTTCACTTTCTTTTTCCTAACTTGGAGGGCCCTTTGCTTCTTTTGGGTGTGCGTCTATACTGTACAGTATTTAGTTTTAAAATGGAAAATCCCAGCAATCCCAATTTCAGTAAATTTTCAAGAATGGTCTTGTACAGACAATCTTCCCTGCTTTGTGTTTTGCCTGGGATTATATCATTGAGAAAGACTATGAACAAAAATGTGAGTACCGGGCTTTGTCTGCACTCAATGTCCTAGAAGTTACTGTCAGAAGCAAGCCAAGGTGGCACAAAGCTCAACTTATCCATAAACAAAAGGTAGAAGTTTGAGACACCTTACTCTGATTGTGTAGGCAGCCTGAAAATTAGTGTGATCTGCACAGGTGTACAATGGGGCTCCTTTGCTGGAGTTATGACACAAACAATGTCCCAAAATCTTGAAAAGCGTGTTTTTGGCACAACTCACAGGGTGGATGTTACACCACAGAGGGTAGATATTATGTAGTGCATTTATGTTAAAAAGTATGTTAAGCCTGGTGTTGGCGCAGTGGTTAGGGCAGCGGCTTGGGATCCAAAAGGTCCTGAGTTCAAGCCCCGTTGGGCCACTGAATTAATACACCAGGGGGTTGACTCAGCCTGTCATCCTTCCGAGGTCGGCAAAATGAGTACCAGTGTACTGGGCCGGTGTATACCCCGGTTAAAATAGGTGTACTATATCCGTGTCGTAAGAGGCGACCACGGTTGCGTCAGGAAGGGCATCCGGCATAAAACATGTGCCAAATCACTATGCAGATCATACCGATGATCCGCTGTGGCGACCCCTAACAGGAGCAGCCGAAAGAAGAAGAAGAAGATTTATGTTAAAAAGTAGAGTAAATTACACCAATATGATGATGCCAACAGCAAAAAATATCTGCAGAATACAAAGATGTGCTGAGCTTAAAATCTAGACTAGTGTTTGGGGATGACCTCGTGTTTGTTCAGCAAGTTTAATGGGCTGATCTTTCCTGGTCCTGGCCTGGGACTTTCATGACAGTAAAATGACAAAAGGAAATCAGCCTCAATTTGACATCGTTTCAGGTATTGGGGAAGATCACGGTAGATAACGAGGATGGCGACACCTGCTGGTTAAAAATTAAAATAAAAAAATAAAATAAAAATAAAACCACTCAAAATCGTTGATGTGGAGTGGGTGGTACAACTACGTTTGATGGAAGCGTTCTTTACTGTGGTTATTGATTAGCACGAGTTGGCTATAGTTATATAGTCAGGTTATTTTTTGCAAGGAGAAGCAATGATTGCCTGACTGACATCTGTAGTCGATGGAGGAAGTTTCTCTTTATTCCCACTTTTGCTCAGCTATGGAAAATACACACTTAAGAAAAAGGAAGGAAAGGCAGGGGGAAAGGGGAGAAGAGGTATATGGGAGTTGGGAAGGGAGGGAGGGTTGGCAAAAGAGGTTGAGTATGAGAGTTGGGAGGAGAGAGAGAGAGAGGATTCAAATTCCATTATTTTCACATATGTACGATGGCCCGAAGCTGTCAACTTTGTGAACCTATAAGAACAAGTGAAGATATCGCAGAAGAGGTAAATAAATATACATCTTGTTCTACTGTGATTTTGCTCTGAACGTAATCCTTGCACAACCTCTTACCAGCTCTCCTTGCCGGCCTCAGCTCCAGCAATTCTCTACCTTGTTTGATGACCGAATCCTTCAGAGGCCGATGAGCCTCCAGCACCTGTTTGAAATTCTGTCAACAAAAACAGCAGCTGGAGTAGAATATTCTCAAACTTGCTTATAACACAAAAAGTTGCTTTTTAAAAAAAATTTTTGCCTTATACTGACAGACGGAGTCAATGGTCATCATCAAGCCTTTATGGCAGATCAACTAGGAACAGAAAACGATTTAAAGTGTTACCGTAGCTCAATTAGAAAAGTATTACATTCATTTTGTTTAGGCAAATTAAAGGCCCCAACAGTGTCCAAGACAAACCCGACCACATGGTAAAGAAAACCACCACTCAAAAGATAATTTGTGTGCTATGACGAGCACATTGGTGGGAAAAAAAACCCCAAAAACACAACCTGTGTCTGGGCTCGTAACAATATTCTGCTCATTTTAAAGAAGCTTTTGAGACTCTAGAAAGTTCTTGGTCTGAAATGCCTTCCATTCCTCTCCATATTTCCAATTTGAAAAGGTCCAGTTACATCCTTTATGGCCTGAAATTGCACAGCAGCTCTTGGGCAAGCAGATTGCTTTGAAACGGATCATTTGATTGGGAAATGTCAAATCTAGTCATAATAACCATCAGTATTTGGGATCAGCTGGCAGGATGACCTGGAGCCCTAGAAGTATAATGCATACTCACCTCTGAGCAGTCAAACCTGGGTTTGAATCTCAGCCCAGCTCTCAACTGTCAACCTGGTGTTTCACAGGCAGGGTGATTCATTCAATGTGGGTGCCGTCCATCGGATGGACATTACAAGCCGGGCATCCCGTCTGCCAGCATTAGTTGGTGGACATTAAATATCCAATGGTGTCCTTCGTGAAGAGTCGGTGAGCTATCGCTGACTCCATGGCCAAAATTCAAAATTTCTGCCTTGACTTCCTGTGTCAGATTAGTGACCTACGCCAAGAAACTGCTTTAGCAGAAGGGACACTCTGCATACAGCATTGTGCATGAATGAATGGAATTCTCGATCAAACTCACAATACAAATGTCCATAAATGCTGTAACTCCAAATAGGAAGCACGTAGCATACCAATGGTACCACTAACGTCAACTCACCCAAGCCTCACAATGAACCAGGCTGCAGCTGTGAACAACTTGCACAACATTCAAATAAACAAAAAGTATGTGCAACGTGCACCAGTAAAGTGCCCACAACATACTGATCTGGGCTCGACGATACACCACAGGTTGGAGCACAAAATTACATTTACAGTTACAGTCGAAAAGTTTCAATGTGTATGAAGCAACGATGTATTAATCAAACCTGAACAATATTGTTTGGAGAATTATTTGTCACTAATATGTTC
>NC_140964.1:76308125-76352625 GCF_056783735.1 Eptatretus burgeri
CCTCCAAAAGACTTGGCGTATTCTATACTCCAACACAACAGTCTGCTTTAGTAAGATCCTCATGTCAAGTAGGAAAGTCCAGAAGAAACAACTCAGAGATGATTAAAGTCCGATCAAAGATTGATTCGATGAAATCCTTTTGATTCCGTTCTTCAAACATGACATGGTACCACTACTTATTGCACACGTGAACCAGCCTTGAGTGCGCTCAACTTGTGCACGGGAAGATGACATTGACAGGAGATGAGCACGCTATTAATCTCTGTCTGATGCCATTAAAAGGTGCAACTTGGTCCACAAGGGATTTCACCGATATGCAGAACAATCACTATTCTGACATGGCAATGGATGAAATAATAACAGGAATATAGTACCATAAAACCCCAACACGTCCAACTGAACCCCAAATACAATCTTACCTCGATTCTTTTCCATGAAGACACAGTATCGCAATGAGGTTCAATATTTGCATCTTTAATGAAGCAAGCATGATGACTGCAAGCTGGAGAGCTCCACTCCTCAAGTCTGGGATTTTTGGGGGTATGAGGTCGACAGCAGTCATGTAAATCACTAGGTTCATTAAAGTAATTCAAGGAGTTGGGCCATGATATACTGAGATGGGTAAGACGATCACAGCAACAGCTTCTGGGTTTAGTGAAGTTCTGACACCTTGCAGCACTTTCCAAATTTGCCATGTCACTCTGATTTGCATCACCATGGTCCAGCAACAAGGACAGGTCATTCACAGCTCGTTTCATGCCGGATGACTCTTTGAGAATGTTTGGCAGGGCCAGAAACTCGTCTGAACCAAACCATTTCCGCAGTCGTCCACAATGTGTTGGTGTCCTGCTCCCAACACGAGCCTCGTGCAGACACAAACGCGCACATGGAATTACGCGAGATGTCGGCACGTAATCGTTCGAAAAGCTTTTCGACCAACGACCACTGCAATTCTTCGGAAGGTGAAAGGGCGTGCATTCGGCTTTGAACTCTTGACCTCTCTCAAAGCGCATACCCACATGTCCCATTGAGTGCCAGTGGGAAACCTTTGGACTTCCATCTGGATAGAGACATCCTCCACAACTTGCCATCCCTGAGCATCCTTCAAGACTTGAAGAAGATGCACCACCTCTCAAGTGCTTATTCTCAGGGGTAAATATATCCAGTTCTTCTTTTCTCTTAATCCTCAGAGGGTAAACTCGATCCAACAAACACTCATATTTCTCATCAAAGTATCTGCAATTCCTGGAGTTGTCCGTCAGGTTTTGAGACTGTTGAGACTTCACAGAGCTCGTTGGGCATAAATTTTGTTTTTCCTTCCTCTTGGACCGATAATCTTTGACAGCACCCCTGACCGGGTCATTCAGCATTCCCTGGTTACGTCTACTATAATTGCTTGTCGAAATGTTACATCTTGTCGTGAAGTCATTACTTTGAGCAGAGCTCAAGCCGACTGAGGAGTAAATATCTGTATCACAGCATTCGCTCTGTTTCAGGTTTTTGTGTGCGTCACACATGCAGCACACTTTCGTAGCAACATCAACTTCCAGGTCAGCCGCATCGTCACTTTGAGTGCAACCCTGACCATCAATCTCAGTTAAGGTCAATATAGGGGGATTTGACTCATCCTCACTCATTTCCATGTAGTTCAAGCATCCACTTGGTCGTTGTGACAAAACATGGCTTCCATAACCATTCTTGATTTTCATTTCCACTTCTTTGCGATGGACACGATGATTCACTTTCAGGTCGGTCTGCAAGCAATAAGAGGTAGAACAGGTTATGCCAAGGCCTACACAGTAAAATAGCAATGTGGAACGTGAAAACACTCATGAGCATGCAAAGTGAACTGGTAATTCAAATAAATCATCCAAACAAACAAAGTAGACAATTACAAGTCCTGTACAGTGTATAAACATCAGTGCAGGGATATGAGGATTCAAACGGCCAACATTGACAAATTCTTATATTCAAATCTGCACATAATTAATGAACGGTAATGAACCATTTTTCAATCGGCTATTTTTCTGTATCCTTCTTAAAGTATCCAAGCTGTTATTATAACATGTTATAATTGTTATATAACATGTTATAATATAATTATGTTATAGTCCAAGCTAACAAAACCGATATATTGCACGATATCTCAAAAAGTTGTGGACGGATCCGGATGGAGTTTTGTGGACAGGTTCGGTGTGTGACAAGGACGAACTGATTAGATTTTCGTGAAGATCCAGATCGGGATCCTACTACGAGAATCCTTTAAGTGATTCTTCACCATTGAGAGATCGGGCTAAAAATAATCTATAACACGATATCTCAAAAAGTTGTGGACTGATTCAGATAAGACTTGGTGGACAGGTTGGGTGTGTGACAAGGAAGAATTGGTTCGATTTTGGTGAATATCCAAATCCAGATCCAGATACGAGAATTCTTTAATTTTTAAAGTGATTCTTCACCATTGAGAGATTGGTATCGCATGATATTACTGTATAGCATGATATTTCAAAAATGTATTAGGCCCGATATGTTTTCGTGGACCAGGCATTACATGGGGAAGGTAATTACTCTACCGAGTGCCCTTCTAGTTACTTGTTTCCCAATGTGATGCATATGGTATGCTCTGTCAGATGTGTTCGTGAGAATCCAACTCAGTGGACGAGAGACTAATGTATTGACAAAATACGTTTTTAAACAGTGATCAAATGCTCATGGGAGAAACCCAGGTGAGGATGGAGGGGGTGGGGGAGAGGGGAGGACAGGATGGAGGGGGGGGAGAGGAGAGGGTGGAGGGAGGAAGGGGGGAGAGGAGAGGGTGGAGGGAGGAGGGAGAGAGAGGGTGCAGGGAGGGGGAAGTGAGAAGATGCAGGGAGGGGGTAGAGAAGAGGAGGGAATGGAGGGAGGGGAGAGGACAGAGGGAAGAGAGAGGAAGCAAGGAAGGGGGAAAGAGCGAGGAAGGGTGAAAAGGGGGAGGAAGGGGGAAAGAGCGAGGAAGGGGGAAAGAGCGGGGAAGGGCGAAAGAGCGGGGAAGGGCGAAAGAGCGGGGAAGTGGGAAAGAGCGAGGAAGGGGGAAAGAGCAAGGAAGGGAAAGGGGGAGAGCGAGGAAGGGAGTGGTGCATGGGGAGTGGGGGGGAGAGAGAGACAGAGAGAGACAGAGAGAGAGAGAGAGAGAGAGAGAGAGAGAGAGAGCGCAAGACACAGATAGAGAAAGAGAGAGTGGGGGGGGGGTGGGGGAGGAGGAGGAAAAAAAAGTAGATTCCGCCATTTCAGTCACATCCATCGTTGACGTGTATAAAATGAAGCACACAGCCATTCAATCTCCATAGACAAACAATGGCAGCAGAATGGGCCATACTGAAGAGCTCAGTGACTTTCAACGTAGCACCGTCATAAGATGCCACCTTAGCAACAAGTCAATTCATCAAATTTCTGCCCTGCCAGAGCTGCCCTGGTCAACTGTAAGTTATGTTATTGTGAAGTGGACATGTCCAGGAGCAACAACAGCTCAGCCGGGAAATGGTAGGCCACACAAGCTCACAGAACAGGACCACCGAGTGCTGAAGCACGTAGCGTGGGAAAAATCGTCTGTCATCCGTTGCAACACTCACTACTGAGTTCCAAGCTGACTCTGGAAGCAACGTCAGCACAAGCACTGTTCATAGAGAGCTTCAGGAAATGGGTTTCCATGGCCGAGCCACCACACACAAGCCAAAGATCACCATGCGCAATGCCAAGCGTCAGCTGGAGTGGTGTAAAGCTCACTATCATTGGACTCTGGAGCAGTGGAAACACTTTCTCTGGAGTGATGAATCACACTTCATGATCTGGCAGTCCAACGAACGAATCTGGGTTTGGTGGATGCCAGGAGAACTTCACCTGCCTGAATACATAGTGCCACTGTAAAGTTTGGTGGAGGAGGAATAATGATCTAGGGCTGTTTTTCATGGTTCGGGCGAGGCCCCTTGGTTCCAGTGAAGGGAAATCTTAACGCTACAGCATACAATGACATTCCAGACAATTCTGTACTTCCAACATTGTGGCAACAGTTTGGGGAAGGGAGGGGGGAGAGGAGAGGACAGAGTGAGGGGAGAGGAAGCGAGGAAGGGGGAAAGAGCATGACAATGCCCCCATGCACAATGCCCCTGCTGCACCAACACCACTGCATGCCCCCACTGCACCTCCACCACTGCATGCCCCCGCTGCACCTCCACCACTGCATGCCCCTGCTGCACCTACCACCACCACTGCATTCCCCCGATGCACCTCCACCACTGCATTCCCCCGATGCACCTCCACCACTGCATGCCCCCGCTGCACCTCCACCACTGCATTCCCCCGCTGCACCTCCACCACTGCATTCCCCCGCTGCACCTCCACCACCACTGCATTCCCCCGCTGCACCTCCACCACTGCATGCCCCCGCTGCACCTCCACCACTGCATGCACCCTCTGCACCTCCACGCCTGCATGGTGGTCAATGATTTGCTCAGAATGACGTAGCATGGTCGGCAAGTGGCTTAAGCACTCGTGCAAGCACTCCGATTAAATGGTTGATAAGAAAAGGCTGCATATGTAGGATCCCATTAACTTTAAGGCCAGTCTTCACCGTGCACGCAGCAGTTAAAGAAATTAAATGAATTCATTAAAATAATGAGTTTATCTACAAAAGAGTTGTTATATAATGTAGAACAACCACAATAATTCTCCAAACAGGAGAAGAAGATAAGTTTCATGTTTTGGAAATGTCACATTTTCTTGTGCATGTATTGTTACGAATCTGGCAGCCATTTGCACACAACAGCCAGAGTCCCCACAGTTCAGTTATTTCAATAAGTATGTGTTTATAGTTAGGGTCCTGTCCTTCTGTCTAATGGGTTAATTTCATGTGTGCGCTGTGGATTTCTTTTAGAGTCAGGTTTTTTACATCTTTGAATCTTCCTCCCAAACAAATCAATCCTTCGTTCTCGCACCATCGCCATCCATCACCCACGTGCAACATGTCACGTACAGGGGTGAGGTTCCCTCCGCCCACCGCGAGCTCGTCCAAATCGACAGCGGCCGGCACGACAGTCGACCCGAAATCCCCCCGCCCCGCTACAAGGGTGGATGGAGAATAGGGTGCTCCCCTGGTTGTTCCGTCTGGGTTCTCAGACACGCACAGGGGGAGGGTGGTCGTTGCCCCCTCCCACCAGACCTCCTCCAATCACAGATGCCACCATTTTCCCTCACCGAACCAATCAGGAGGCTCATCACCTCAGGGCCGACTCCGCCCCAGCCAGATGGAGTGTTCGTCCCGTCCAATAAAGGGAGGCCACTGATCGTCCGACAACCCCTCGCCCAATCCGGCGGCTCCGCCTCAGAGCGGATCCCTCGACCCCGCACGGGAAAAAGGATAAGAAAGGTGGCAAGCTGTCGTCTGCAGGAGTTGTCGTCTGGGCTTTTTGCTCTTTGCCCTTTGGTCATTTGGTCTGCAGTCATCGTCATCTGCGGTCTTGGTCGACGGTCTCTTCCGGGGTCCTCGCTTCGTTGGTGGAGTGTCTGGTTCGGGGGTTCTTTTTGGTGGTTCCGTGGTCCTGTGCTTGACGGTTCGCTCGACGCGGCTGGTCCCATCCTGGTTCGCTAGTTTCGAAGAAACCGCTTGAGGCGGACAGGTACCTGGCCAGACTCTGACCCTCCAGTTCACCTATCCTCCCGGGCTGAATGGCCGAATAAAGGCCAACCGGCCCCATTTCTTTTTGGGTGTGTGTGTGTGCGTAGCGCCAATCTGTTAAGTAGAATTGTTAAGTGCTTTTCGCTCACTGTACATTGCATATTATATTCGTGATAACTTTGCTCTGTGTCTCCCTCTCCCCATTATAAATAAATCCCATGTTAAATGGTCCAGTTTGTTGCCTGTCATTTCTTCCATTGGCCCAGTATGGTTCAGGCTTGAGAAGTAGTAAGGCCGTTTGTGCCGTAAATTGTCATTTGGACTGGCGCGGCTTTGGTAACTCCCGCTCGGTTACGCCAGATCCAAGTCTGTAATAGCGACTCGGTTCGGACAAAGTCGGCCGAGGGTGTGGTTTCCCCGGTAGCTGGACTGCATGGTTATTTAGGTATATTGGAGATCGAGACAATTAACCCGACGCCAAGCGGTCGAAATATTGGCGTGCACGGTCCTTTAAGCGACCTGTCGACTCCGGAGTTATCCGGGGTGACGACCTTTCAATTCCGGGTGTTCGGTGGGAGACGGCCCGACTGCTCAGTCTAGCGGTCGTCCTCACCACCGAACCTGGCACCACAACAGTATGAAGGATGAAACAGCCTTGCTTGCTTAAAGCAAATAGGTATATCGGCTTAGTTATAAAACTCGTTATTTCTTTAAATCAGATTTCACTACAGATTTCGATACTTATTTAGTCTGGATGATATCCGATCCTCAAAATCACAATACTATTTCGATGATATACTTTAATTACTCCATGAGAGTAGATCATAAAAATCGTATTCATATAGTGCATGAAATTGCTCCAAGCTCCTAATTTGAAAATTATAGCACTTAGAAAAGCGTTGTATATAACGATTCAGAGCTCTAATGAACAGGCATTCGATAATATGAGTGAGGAAAGTGTGGGGGGGGGGAACTATCATGAAAAAATTGTTGCAGCATGTTCGAAATCAGGGAATGGTTGAACAGGCCAAAAATATGGCAGCTTCAGACCCCAGGCGAAGTTACCCACAGTAAGATACGCTTTATGACCCCAAAGAAAGCAGTGACCAAGAATGTGCCTGATAATAGCAATAATTAAATAAGGCCGTTAATTATCCTCAAAAGGCGTGTTTTAATGAACCCAAACACTCAAGTTTCACTCTTGCACTTCCTTGAAGTTTTCTTCGTATGCATGCAAAGTTTCAGGCTGATAGGTTTCATGGTTTTACAGTTATGGATACATATATATACATATATATATATATATATATATATATATATATATATATATATATATATATATATATATATATATATATACAGACACACACACACACACACACACACACACACAGACACACACACACACACACACACACACACACCTTCGTAATATATATATATATATATATATATATATATATATATATATATATGTATATATATATATATGTATATATATATATATATATTGTTGCGGTTTCGCGCCCGCCGGCGTGCGAACGGCCACATAACTCGAATCGCGGCACGTCGCCCATCGGACGGACAATCCAGTCTTGACCCTCTCGGACTAACGCCGGGAACTAGTCACGGGTGGACCTTTCGGTCTCACCACGATCGTGCCAATCGGCCCCCGCGTGGGATAGGGTTGCTCGCCAAATTCGACCTACCTAAGTACCCAGACGGAGGGTAGACCGGGCGATCGCACCTCGCCGCAGGTCGACTTCGGACACGGGCCACTTTAAGCGACCCGTTCCGTACTATCGGGATAACCGAGCGGTGTTATTCGTCGGCCTCGACGGTTCGATTAATTATCGGGCGTTTTAGCCCACGACCAACCCTTTACGTGAAGCAAGATGGAGATTCAATGAAAGAAAAGACGAAGCGAAGCGGGAAACAGTTCAACAATAAGCACATTTATTTCGCGATGAACGGAAAGCACACATGTACAATTCCACCAAAAGCACATGTAAAAGAAGAAGACAATGCAATATTACACAAAAAGCAAATTCAACAATGCAGATCTATCCGACTACCGAGCACACGGCAACACTTATACAATTTTACTTCACAGACGGCGCCGACAACACATGTACCCAAAACAAAAGAAAAAGAACCACCCTCAAGGATGAGGCGGGCCTGGGGCCGAGACCGGGTCGGGCCTACCCGTCTGATGATGAGACGCGAAGTGGCGGTGGTGCCTCAACTCCGCGGGCCTCGCGGACAGTGTCTGGTAGGGGGTGGGAAAGGGGCCCCCTTTGTCGCACTATCTCAGCGCGGGGGGAAACAGGAGGGGGTTGCTGATGCTCGGGGGAAGGAGGATATCACCCTGTCTCGGGTCCCGCGGCGAGCGTCTCCTCCTCGACCTCGGTCGCGTTACTGGCCTCTCCCTCTGCAGCTCCCGGCACCGACGCGAGCACCCCCTCGTCCGCCTTCGCCGCCATCACCTCTCCACAGCTCCGTCTACTCGCCCTCTCCGTCTCCTCTCTTGGCTCGTCCCAACTCTTCACTCTTGACTTCTCCCACTTCTTTCCAGCTCCACCGACAACTCTCTTGAACTCCGCACAACTGCCTTTACTGACGAACGCAGCCGTTTATATAAGCCCCGTGGCTTCGCTCTTTCACCCTTGACCCTTTGCCTCCGACCCTTCACCTCTAACTGGCTCCCCATTGGACCGAGGAAAAGTGGGCGTGAATGCTTTTTGATCCATGAATTTGCATATCGCGACCTCACTCCAACGCCCTGGAGGCGGGGCCAAATCGCTCACGCCCTCCGATTGGACGGAACAAAAGTGGGCGTGAGTCGTTTTTGATCCGTTTTCTGCGGAAAGTCCGTGATGTTTTTGAATACGCTGCTCGGTGCGTGCCCTGCACGAGTCCAGTATCGGTGCCCATGAGTGGCGCGAGATGGTGTGGATGCGATGGTGGCGAGTTGTGACGGTAAAGGTCGTGGCGGTTGTGGTGAAGCGGCGTTGTGGTTGGTGGTTGTTGTTGTGAAGCGGCGTTGTGGTTGGTGGTTGTTGTTGTGAAGCGGCATTGTGGTTGGTGATTGTTGTTGTGAAGCGGCGTTGTGGTTGGTGGTTGTTGTTGTGAAGCGGCGTTGTGGTTGGTGGTTGTTGTGTGATGGCTGTTGAGACGTGGTTGGTGGTGGTAATAATGGCGGCTGGTCCAAAATAAAGATAGTAAAAGAAAAACGGCTATCCTGAAGAGTTGCAGCCCGAGTGAATGACATTTATTCCCTCTAGACAACGGGTTTGGGCCTAACTACACATATACTTACAGAGATATCTCACCTAAGGGACCTGAATGGTGGTTTGTGAATTTCGTCAACCACAACAATATGTACATACATTATCAAGCAGAAGGGGTGTCTGTCTCGGAACCACTCCCTCAGTTATGGGGCAAGCTCCGACAAACCTTCTCTGGAATGTTTTGTAGTCCCAGCCGGTGCCTGAAGGTGGGTGGTAGGTTTCATAAATACCTCATTAAATTACGATTTTGAGCTTCAATCTGTACGAAGCTGCTCCCCATCCGGATGTCACGTCAGAATGGCATTCCTCTTCAATTTCCTCACGAATGTTTGTTTTTTGCCTAAGTCTTTCACAAACCAGCTGTCCAGCCACCTCCCGTGCATAGCACGGGTACCTCGCTTAAATATATTGTTGTAGATTTCCCGCCCGTCGGCGTGCGAACGACCGCGTCTAGCCAATAGCGGCCACTTCGCCCACCGAACGGACAATCCAGTCGCGGCTTTCCGGATCAACGCCGGAAACCAGCCACGGGTGTGTTTTTAACCACACCACAACCTTGTCCGCACTCTACCCGCGCTACAGGGTCCGATCGCCAAATCTTCGATTTACCTAATTATTCGCGCGGGAAGGTTACCGAGAGATTGTACCTCAACAGGACCGCTAGGAAACAAGCCGCTTAAGCAGCTCGCTTCCTTTTGGGATAACCGTGCGGGGTATTATCGCGCAGTCCTGTTGGACCCGATCACTTTACCGGCTATTAAAAAACAAACTATATTCCGAGTTCAAGATGGGGCAGTTCAATGAGGGAATGGACGCAACGAACAGGTTTACATTCACACAAGGACATTTATTATAATAAAGCACGTATGCAATGAAACAAGGCAAACACGTATGCAATTATACAAGCAACAAAAGCACGACAAAAGAACTACAACCGTCTACTTATTATGTACAGTCACTTGCACTTAACAGCAGTTCATACTTATTAGACCGGCCCACGGACACACGTACGCACACACACACACACACCCAAGAAATGGTGGCAGAGGCCTTTAATAAAGAGCTCCAGCTCGGAGGACAGGTGAGCTGAAACCCAGAGCCTATCTCGAACCTCTCCACCTCGTGTGGTCTTCAAGTTGTTCAGATCCGGGCTCCAGCGAGAGCGAGCTGGATCCAATCGCCGTGAGCTGCAATCCTTCCCGAGCTCCCGCGAATCCTCCCGCGCTTCTCAACACGTGCTGGTGAGATGAGGCGCCGATCCTTCCCGTTGATGCGTCACTTCCCCGAGGAACCACCTCCACGAAGAGGTCGATGAGTCGCACCAAGCCGGGAACCAAAATGGAGAACAAAGAGCTCCACAAACCAAGAAGAAGAAGAAGCCACCATTCGCAGCTCGAGCCGAGCAACCGGCTCAACTTCCTTCCAAAACAAAGGAGCTCGAAGGAAAAAGCTCTCCCGAGCCAAACAGAAGCCGAAGCTCACTGAACCACCAAAGCAAAAAGCCTCCAAAAAGCCTCCTCCCGAGCCAGGCCTCAGCCGAAGCTCACTGAGCCAGCCGAAGGAAAAAGCTTCCAAAGGCCTCAACCCTAACCCAAGCAAACAGGACCCGAAGGTCTGCTGAACGGCTACTCTCAACTCCCTTCTATTCTCCAACTCTGCCCGAACAAAAGAAAAGATCTCCTCTTATCCTTCTCCCACCCTTCCCCCGCCCCCGCCGTGATGCATGACTCGTGCCCTCGTGCTCCATCCCCCGCTCAGCCAAGGGTGGGAGGGAGTTGTTGACATCATGAGTCAAAGGACGGCAGGGTTCTTCTTGTTCTTCGCAGAAGAGGGGGAGGGATGTCTCCATTGTTCGTTCCCTAACTATTAAATCGATCCGCAGCGCATCTAATCGATTTCTGAACATTTAAACAAATTAAACAGCTATCTCGGAAACAAGCACTTATCGACATAGCTGACTGAAGGAACCTGTATGTTGTGTGCAATCGAATTCCAAATTCGTAACAATAAATAAATGTATATATATATACATATATATATATATATATATATATATATATATATATATATATATATATATATATATATATATATATATATTTGTATGTATAAACAGCTCTGGAAAAAAATAAGAGATCACTCCAAAAAATTTTTAAATCAGCATCTCGACATGTCTGGCAGCCATTCCATTCCAGTGTCTGTTGAATTCCAACACAGGCACACCTCATTCTACTTAGTGAGATACTGATTAGGTGATCACCTGAACCGAATCTTATTTAACAAGGAAAAGTATTAAAAAAAACCCACTGCTGTGGTCATCACTATCCTCTTGCAATAGGACCAGCTGGATGGCAAAAACAGTGCTAGGAGTACCTTAAGAGTAATTGGAATAAAAAAAATAACTATTGACCATTTCAAAAGAGTTGAAAAGAAAAGTTTTGAGTGAGGAAAAGAAGGGTTCAATTCTGGCTTTACTGGCAGAGGGATACAGTGAGCGTCACGTTGCTTCCATCCTTAAAATTTCAAAGACGGTGGTTCATAAGAACAAGATCAAGCAGCGGACATTGGGGACAACAAAGCTACAGACTGCCAGAGGGCGGAAACGACTTTCCACTGACCGGGATGACCGCCAACTCATTTGAATGTCACTCAACAACTGCAGGATGACATCAAGTGACCTACAAAAAGAATGGCAAACGGCAGCTGGGGTGAAGTGCACGGCGAGGACGGTTCGAAACAGGCTCCTTGGGGCAGGACTGAAGTCGTGCAAAGCTAGAAAAAAGCCCTTCATCAATGAGAAGCAAAGAAAAGCCAGGCTGAGGTTTGCAAAAGACCATAAGGATTGGACCGTAGAGGACTGGAGTAAGGTCATCTTCTCTGATGAGTCCAATTTTCCGCTTTGCCCAACACCTGGTTGTCTAATGGTTAGACGGAGACCTGGAGAGTCCTACAAGCCACAGTGTCTCGCACCCACTGTGAAATTTGGTGGAAGATCGGTGATGATCTGGAGGTGCTTCAGCAAGGCTGGAATCAGGCAGATTTGTCTTTGTGAAGGACTCATGAATCAAGCCACGTAAAGGTTGTCCTGGAAGAACACTTGCTTCCTTCTGCTCTGACAATGTTCCCCAACTCTGAGGATTGGTTTTTCCAGCAGGACAATGCTCCATGCCACACAGCCAGGTCAATCAAGGTGTAGATGGAGGCCTATCAGATCAAGATCCTGTCATGGCCAGCCCAATCTCCAGACCTGAACCCCATTGAAAACCTCTGGAATGTGATCAAGAGGAAGATGGATGGTCACAAGCCATCAAACAAAGCCGAGCTGCTTGAATTTTTGTGCCAGGAGTGGCATAAAGTCACCCAACAGCAATGTGAAAGACTGGTGGAGAGCATGCCAAGACGCATGAAAGCTGTGATTGAAAATCAGGGTTATTCCACAAAATATTGATTTCTGAACTCTTCCTAAGTTAAAACATTCGTATCGTGTTGTTTAAAAATGAATATGAACTTGTTTTGTTTGTATTATTTGAGGTCTGAAAACGCTGAATCTTTGTTGTTATTTTGACCAGTTGTCATTTTCTGCAAATAAATGCTCTAAATGACAATATTTTTATTCGGAATTTGGGAGAAATGTTGTCAGTAGTTTATAGAATAAAACAAAAATGTTCATTTTACTCAAGCACATACCTAAAAATAGTAAAACCAGAAAACTGATAATTTTGCAGTGGTCTCTTAATTTTTTCCAGAGCTGTATATTGTTGCAGACCCGGGTCAGGGCGAGAAGACCACTAAGTGGGAGTGAGGGGGGGGGGGGAAGGCTACCTCGGGTTCCCACCAGACTCTCCGGAATCGCAGGCCATCGCACACAGACAACTCCGTGATGCGGCGGGTCGCTAATCGACCGTGAACGCCAATAATTCAACCACGTGACCAAGAGCCCTGCGTATACTGTTACCTGGTTACCTCAAATAGTCACATGACCTAATTACCGGGGGATACGCCCACGGTACACCTTGTCCAAACCGGGTCATCTTACCGGATCAGATGCAGCCGAGCATAACTGCCAATGAACGTACCGGCTAGAAGAACAAATCGTTGGGAGATAACGTTGGCTTGGATACGGCCATGCTGGACCAATGAAGGAAAAGACCAAAACGAGCTGGGAACATTTCTATACAAGCATTTATTAACAATCAGGTGAGGAAAAGTATGTGGCATGGTAAATGGATATATTGTTATGTACAAAAGGGATAGCAAGGAATTTGTGGGGTGCGACAAAAGGCAAGCAACTCACAAAAGCAGACACAGAGCAGACTTATATGTTATATCTTCTACACTCTCAACTTAAGGTAGGACAGATGCCATCACATATTTACACACACACACACACACACACACACACACACACACACACACACACACACACACACACACACACAATGAAGATGAGATAATCAAAGGAAGGAGAGGTGATGAGGGTTTAATGGCCTCACAATACCTTGCACGATCGGCCGACCGTGCTATCCAGTATGCTTTGAGGGACGCTCTGCCGAGCGATCCCACCTTGAGAGTCGGTGCATTGTCTCCTGCCAATTACTGTGCCAGAGTTGGTGGAAGTGCGTGCTCTGCACTGGTCCCGAGAGTTGGCGGAGCAGGCAGGCAAGGCAGGAGGGCGGAGTGTGCGGATAACAGCAGGCGAGATAGGTAGTCAGCAGCGAGTAAGGCGGGCGGAGTGGACGGATGCCGGCAGGCGAGGAAGGCGGAGTCAGCAGGAGAGTAAGGCGGGCGGAGTGGGCGGAGTGGCAGGTGAAGTAGAGGTCGAGAGAGTGAACGGCTTCGCGATCCGCCTTTTATAAGCCCCGTGGTGTAGAGTGGGGTGACGACCCTAAGCGATGCGTCGTCACCCAAATTATGCGCTCCGATTGGCCCACGCTGTCAGGCTCCTATGGCCGGAAGTGGTCTCATTCGACATCCGGCGAGACATGGCCGAGCTGTGGAATTGCCTTGCACCGAACACCACGACATGAATCGCTCGACACCGAACTCCCGGGACGTGTTCCGGCGACTGGCCGAGGGTCGCGTCGGTCCCGCATGCCCATTCGGGCACCCACCCCCCCCCCTCCAGCGCTCTGCGGTTTGCGCTGGTCAATGCGCTTGTTCCGTCCGTACGTCACGTGGCCCGAGCGGTTTGGGCCATGCAGAATGCCTCTGCTTGGTGGCGACTGCATCGAGGTGGAGGTGCGAGGAGGCACAGGATGACATCTGCCCTTTGCGGGAGATATTGGTGGCTGAGGTGGCGAGCGAAGGTCGACGGTGAGACGCCGTTGTAAATCAGCGCGCAGACCCGAATGAAGATGTACGCTGTGCGCGTCCCGTACAGTGCGGTGGTGATTATTACAGGGCTGCGCTGATGTATGTTATCGTGCATTTGCGCCTGCTTCGCATCGCATCACGGATTGAAGGAAAGGGTTGGATGTAAATCAGGGTTGAAAAGAAGACAAATAATTATTAGATGCAGATTCGAATGAAAGGGCGTGTCATGCACGTCCCGAACAGTCTTGTGGTGGAGAGTTTCTCATCGTTGTGATTTTCACAGGCGGCTGTCTGTGTGCGGTGCCTGCTTTGATTTGTTTCATGGATAAAAGGAAAGGATTGGATGTAAATCAGGATTGAAAAGAAAATAAAGATATAATTACTATAAGACGCATGCAACGCACTTCGTCCCGTTAACCCATTATACATGAGGGGAAGGTCTGACTGCATGAATAATAACAAAATAACTGTCTGGGGATCACTGTACAAGGTCCATCTCAAAAGTAACGGGACTGACTTCACAGAAATTTTATTCCAAAAAATATATTGAAATCACAGCTTGTCCCCTTCAAAATAGTTTCCCTCCAGTCTCACAAACTTGTCCATCCTCTTCTTCCACGCTTTGATGCACCCCCAGAAGGCTTCTGCTGGAATCCTCCGGAGCCCCATCGTCACGACCCTTTTGATGGCCTCCACATCAGGAAATCGGGTCCCCTTGATCACCTCCTTAAGCTTGGGGAATAGGAAAAAATCACAAGAGGCCAAGTCTGATGAATACGGGGGTTGCTCCAGAGTTGGCACGTTCCTCTCTGCCAGAATCTGTCGGATGCTCAGAACACTGTGAGCAGGGGCGTTGTCATGGTGGAGCACCCAGGCGTTGTTCTCCCACAGATCCCTCCTCTTGTCCCGGACTGATCCCATGAGGCACCGGAGGATCTCTTTGTACACGTATTGATTCACTGTTTGACCCTGTGGTAGAAACTCGAAGTGGATGATGCCCTTGATGTCAAAAAACACGATGAGCATCACCTTGACCTTCGACTTCAACATCCTTGCTTTCCTTGGTCTTGGTGATGCCGGACTTTTCCACTGATGACTCTGCCGTTTGGTCTCGGGATCGTATTCGAATAGCCACGATTCATCGCCAGTAATGACTCTCCTGAGCAGGTCTCGATCGTCCTCGAGGTGCTCGATAATGTCTTGACAGACAGTGACTCTTTGCTGTTTCTGGTCCTCGGACAACAGCTTGGGGACCACCTTTGCACACACCTTGCACATTTCGAGATTTTCAGTGATGATGCTCCAGACAGTGTCCTTGTTGATGGAAAGTTCCTCAGCAATCATCCACACCGCGAGTCGATGATCTGCGCGCACCATCATCTGCTTCACACGCTCGATGTTGTCTGCCGTTCTGCTCGTTGAAGGTCTTCCAGACCATGGATCATCTTCAACCTCCTCCTGTCCCTCTTTGAACCTCTTGTGCCATTCAAATGCATGTGTGCATGACATCGTTTCTTCCCCATACACTTGCTGCAGCATAGCGAAGGATTCGGAAGGTGATTTGCCAAGCTTGGCAAGAAACTTCAGATTGGCTCCCTGCTCACGACTCATAGCGCGACGACTCAGACGAGACAACATGTAAAGCACAACCTGTAAAAAAAATTACACAATGAGCACAGTCAACCATCACCAATCATAATATTTTTACGAATTTCAGCCCGTCCGGCGTGCGATCGGCCACGTAACTCGAATCGCGACGCGTCGCCCACCAGAACGGACAATTCAGTCGTGACCCTCCTAGAACTACCGCCAGGAGCCAGTCATGGGTGGGGGTTTAACCTCACCACGATCGTGCCAATTGCCCACCCGCGCAGGATAGGGTTGCTCGCCAAATTCGACCTACCTAAGTACCTGCGCGAGTGGTCGACCGGGCGATCGTACCTCGCCGCAGGTCGACTTCGGACACGAACCGCTTAAGCGGCTCGTTCCGTGCTGCAGGGTTAACCGAGCAGAGTTGTCGTCGACCTCGATGGTTCAGATTATTTATTGGGTGTCTACACCCACTACCAATCCCTTACATGATGCAAGATGGAACTTTCAAACAAAGGAAAGGACGCAACGAAATGGGAAACAGTTCAACAAGCAAGCACTTTATTTCACACACACAGACAAGGCAAGCACGTATTCACAGCCATACAAAAATGCACATATAACAGTTAAAACAATAAAAGCAACGCAGAGCTACAACCGAATAAAAAGGGCAATTATTTTCAGCACACTTATACAGGTTTACTTACAAGACTGGCACCACACATACATTTACACAAAAAGCAAAGAAAACACAAGCCACCCTCACAGGCAAGGAGGCAGACAGGTCCGTGGACCAAATGAACGTGTGACCTGGGTGATCGGCCAGGTCGACGAGACCGAAGGGGTCTTACCCGCGCCCTCGTGGCGTGATGGCGGGCTAGCCGCAATGTCCGCGTAACGCGCTTCACTCCGTGCCCCTGGTATGGTCGGTGAGCTCCTCCAGACATGCGTCACGCAGGCACCATGGTTGGGTTGGGGAACGGACGGGGTTACCGGCGCTATCTCAGCGCGGATGGGGGGGGGAATTGTTGATGCTCGGGGTCAGGAGAGGGGAATGGCGGATGCTCCGTCCCGCTAGCGGGGTCCCGGGACCGCACCTGACTCCGGCGAATCTCGCCCCTGAGCCCTCCGCTGCGTCCCTGCTCCACTCCGCGACTCGTCCCTCGACCTCCACTCCGAACTCCGCCCCCTTCGCCGTCCGATCCCCGCAAACACACGCCTCAGACTTCACGACTTCCAACCGGCGCCACTTTCTGCACCCCTTCTGGACACATGAGCTGGACACCTTTCTGGACACATTTCTTCACACTCCTTCCTGGACACACATACACGAGCTGCGTCATGCTCGCGTCTTTTATAGACCGGGGGAGGAGCCTGTATACAGATTCGCGGATCAAAACGCGCTTGGAGGCGGGGCCATGCCACCCGACGTTCAGTCATTGGATGGAAGAAAAGGGGCGTGAAGCCTTCCTGATCTGTTTTCCTCTCCTGAAGGGAACACATTCGTACCCGCGGCTCGACGCGTTCGGCAAGAATTGCCGAACGGGCTCTGGACAGCAAGACGTTTGGTGTTGACTGGTGGTGTGGTTGATGGTTGTGGAAGGAGAAAGGCGAAGGTGGTGGGGGGTTTGCTGTGGTGGTTTGGTGGTGGGCGGGCGTCGTTTGGGAATGGCGGTGAAGCGATGTTTGCGGGATGGAGTTGTGGCGGTAAAGAGGCGAAGGTGGTGGTGTTTGAGTTGTTGGCAGCTTAATGGTCCAAAATAACGATAGAGAAAGAAAAATGGCTAACTCAAAGCGTCGCAGCCCGGATGAATCGCACATAGTCCCTCTAAACAACGGGTGTGGGCTAACTACACATGAACTTATCGATACATCTCACCTGAGGACCCTTTATGTTTTATTGCGAATTTCCACAGCGGTAACAATATATATTGCTGGAATGTTACGAAAGACAGTGACGCAACCCGTTCATTCAAGTTGTGTAAGTGGAGCACACAAAAGGCTCAATCCCGTTACTTTTTAGATGGACCTCGTATGTTGGGCGCCATTGCCTTAGAGGCATGCGGTTTCGCGAATCGCAACACACACACATATAACATCACACACACAAAACTCCACACCTTGCTAAAGGTATAGACCTCTTTGCAGTTGGTGCTGGCTGACACTGTGTTACACGGAGACCTATGTGCTGTTCAGGCTCTTTGCCATCAGCTTCGTATCTCAGCACAAGGTTCTGCGTGAAAGACTTCTAAGCACGCATCAGATCAGAGGTTCCTCATTCATACTCTCAAGAATCAAGGTATCTGGTACCTTTCTTTTAAATTTTTTTTGAAGCGAGGAGGGGAAATATGATAACACCGTGGAGGTAGAAGTACAATACTTTGGAAGACCGAAGCAAAACGAGGAACACAACGACAAAAAGGACTCAGTTCTCATGGTGGCTATTCGAAGAGTAAGCCTTGAACAACAAAAACAAATTTGACAAATGCAGCAAAGCAACGTAAGATTTAACACAGAAAATTTGAGGAAAACAGGAACACAGGGACGAAGATATAACAGAAAAACACAATGAATCCGTTTTGGAAGACTTAGCTTGAATGAAGTGGAAGCAGCAGCTACAGATTCGACCAACACATGGAAAAAAATCCCTGAACTGGAAATCAAATAGTTTGTCATTGCCTTTGATAGTTGCCAAAGCAGGAATAATAAAATTAGCCAAGTTTCCAGGAAAAACCCATATAAAATTCATTTAAAGACAAATACCAGCAGACAAAACACACCCAGTTTAAAAACTCTGACACACAGTGTGTTCCATGATGCAATGTCCTGCGTATGAAGCAAAATTTAGTCAAATTGCAAATCTACATCAGAACTGCATAAAGTTGAGTATGCTACCTCGATCCTGTTTACGAAATAAATAACAT
Source organism: Eptatretus burgeri (assembly GCF_056783735.1). NCBI lineage: Eukaryota > Metazoa > Chordata > Myxini > Myxiniformes > Myxinidae > Eptatretus > Eptatretus burgeri. The sequence continues at coordinate 76,326,893 of NC_140964.1, forward strand.
CCTGGTTCGTGGTACCAATCCACCTAAAGTGAGAGTTGAGGTTTGGATGGTGGGTGAGGAGCGGGGGTGGAGGAAAATCACACCTGCCAGTATGGAGAGAGATCAATGATGAATATCTCATCTGACAGATGTTGGTGAAAAACTGTCGATGAGTAAGGAGCACCAAAGTAATAACCCATCAGCATACGAGTTTTTTTAAAGTAATGTTAAAGCGGAACTTTAAAACCACCTTTTCGTTAGCGTGTATGCTTATAAAACTAGTTTATGTAATTAGTTTATTGGTGATGGCAAATATTATGAGTAAAATAGCATACTGGGACAAAGTACCAGATACCTTGATTCTTGAGTGTATAAACGAGGAACCTCTGATCTGGTGCGTGCGAAGGAGTCTTTCACGCAGAACCTGTGCCGAGATACGAAGTTGATGCCAAAGAGCACGGACAGCACATAGGTCTCCGTGCAACACAGTGCCAGCTAGCACCAACTGCAAAGAGGTCTCCACCTTTAGCAAGGCGTGGAGTTGTTCAACACGTGCTGAGATCTCATTGTGGATGTCCTGTGAACACCCAGATAAAGCCACATTGATTAAGGAATAAAAATCTTGGTACAGTTTTTGCGATAGTCTTATTAATACACGTCAAGGACAGGAATTAAAAATTCAACCAAAACAATGGCACACAATAGCCTACTCTTTTTGAAAGGCACTGTGGGATCTTCAAGGTGGTACAACAAAATTGCATATGGATGCGAGGACAGCCAAACAAACATTTGGTGTGAGTTCTCCTTCGCATTTTTTGCACCATCCACAAGCCAGAGTGTATTTTCCAAGTCAGCTTGGCACAAGCGTCATGTCCTGGATGACAACGCACTGGAAATCACAGGAAGGTGCGCACAAGAAAAAGTTTCCAAATGGAACGCATCGGTGCGAACAAAAATACCCCCAAAACAAAGAACACTTGGCTCTGCAAAAGCACAAAACAAAGTACATCCCATTTCATGGTGTAATAAAGGACAAGGCCACACACCAAAAAAACAAACAAAGAATGAAATGAAATGCAACATGAATCATTGAACCAGAAGATGATGCTTGATATATGGATCATTCACGTGGACCCACATAAAAACAGTGGAGAAAAATAAATAAATAAATAAAGGTTCCTTTGAAATGCACTTGATGAGAAAGGTTAAACATAAAATGGGATGATTTGTTTAAAAAATGAAGATACCAGATGAATGAGAATATGCAAATTGAGACTGAAATGGTTTGAATATATTGAAAGAATGGATGGGTAAAGATGAGTGAAATAAATATACTGAAACAGAATGAATAGCAGAGTACCAGATAGAAGCAGACGGTGGAGAAAGGATGTAAAGGAAGAAGCACAACATCAAGCCCAAGATAGAAAAGGGTGGAGTGTTTCAGGCCTTATGGTGCATATCAACAGAAAGATAAATTATCATTGAACCCACATTGTTTGAAAACAATTCGTGTTGGTCAATTTTGACATTTACTGTGTGGGATAGTTCAAGGCTGATGTGGTCTTGTGGGGGAAAAAAATAAAAAATACAATAATCCAGAGGGATTGAAAATATGACAGCGAAGTTGATAGCACGCCATTGCAAATCCCCACGCTTCCCACCGAAAGCAAAGTTGAAAGATGGCAAAAGGTTCCACCATGAACAACCAAATATCAAAGTGAGTTTTAATTAATTATATTTCAAACAGTTTTGACTCCTGTGAAGCGAAGTTCTCACCTCTTGGGGCATGAACCCAGGGTCAAATAAATAAATAAATAAAACAAATAAATAAACAAGCAGTCATAGAATGGTACTTACAAAATCGTCAACTTGACCTCTGACCTTGTCTAATAAAAGCTGTCTCTGGAGAAGGTAGCGACACAAACCAGAAGTTTCTACGATGATTCTGTACCAAACCATCAAAAATCGAATGTTTGACCTCACTGTGACCTTGACCTTTGACCGATTTTGACCAAAATCTAATCAGCACTAGCCATCACCCTCCTGAATCACGTGGTGTAATTTGACATTGGTAGCTTATTCCGTTCTCGAGTTATCGTGCCTACAAACACACACACACACAAACAAACACACAAACAAACAAACACACAAACATGACGGAAGTCATCAATATACTTACGAAATATTTAGATTTCTTAAGTAATAAACCTTACGTATTCCATGCACCCCTCCAATGTTGATTGCATATTCAAAAAGTTTCATCAAAGAACGCTTATAAATGCACCAGTAATTGCATTTTTTGGCATTTGAACTTTTGACCCCACCCCAAGGAGCAGGGCCAAAAATGAGACTGCTTTTTGTGAATTTCTGCCCAATGGTTTAGGAGATAGCGTAATGGACAGACGGACGTAGACAGACAGCCAATCAAAATACCCCCAACTGCCCCCAACCATTTATTTATTTATTTTCCAAAAAGCATGGGGATAATAATCCAGAGGGAACTTCACCCATTTCAAGGTATTCTCCTGCAATACACGCACACTCCGCATCCATATGGTATGCACGAGGTAACTTCCATTTCATCTGCATACAAATCTTTGGGACGGGTACGCAGCCATTTCAGGACACGTGGTTCTGACATTCATAATGTGAATTCCACATACAGTACACCTCTATTAATAAGTGTGTGTGTGTGTGTGTGTGTGTGTGTGTGTGTGTGTGTGTGTGTGTGTGTGTGTGTGTGTGTGTGTGTGTGTGTGTCCTCCATAACTCCAAAACCATTAAACTTGAAAGCCTGAAACTTTGCGTGTATACGAAGAAAACTCCAAGGAAATGCACGAGTGAAAAGTGGGTGTTTGGGTTAATTAAAACACACTTTTTGAAGATAACGTCCCTATTTAATTATATCCTTTATCAGGCATATCCTCGGCAACCTTACTCTTTGGGGTCTTAAGGAATGTCCTGGGTTACCTTCCTGGGGCTTGACACCGCTATGTTTTTTGGCCTGTTCAACCATGCCTTGACTTGGAACAGGCTGCAATGATTTCTCAACGATAGTTTTTTTTTGTTGTTTTATTCCCCCCTCCCCCTCCTCACTCCCTCCCCCCCCACCCTACTTTCCTCATATAATATGAGTGAAGAAAGTGGATTTTTTTTGATAATTATCGAATGCCTGTTCATCATACCTACGAATTGCTGGGTACATTGTAATGCTTGTAAATGCATGGAGACGCCAGCGTTCTTGGCTTTATTTCATTTCTGCATATGCAATAACCTTGAGAATCTCTTAAACTCGGGAGAATTACAAAATTTAAGCTCCAAAACTGAACTCAGCAGCAGTTCCAATTCCTAAAAAAAGTGTAAATTTCTGTTGGTGTTAGAAAAGGAATGGACATAGTTTGGACATTCGGACAGTGATCACTTGTCAAGCCATCGGTCCTCATCAACCATTCAATTGGAGTGCTTGCTTGAGTGCTTAAGCCGCTTGTCGTGCATCCTAAAGTCGATGGCGGTACAGTTCGTGTCCTGATCAGGATGTACAGTTGGCAGTTGCAACAAGAAAGAACGTGTTCTGATAACGCGTTTGCGCTGCAGCATGGATTTAATTCAACAACAACCATGCGAGGTCATTCTGAGCGAATCATTCGTGATGAGCACGATCCCGATTGCGTGAGAATTTCCAAGGTGCGGGGGGAGATGGATAATGTCCTAAAATGTTACAAGGTCAAACAGAAAATGAAGACAGCCAATCAAGTCTCCATTATGAAGTTCTTCAAAAAAAAAAAAAGAATCCCAAGCGAATCAGCCTCATTTCATCTTCTCACCCTTCAACCTCAACTGGACAGCCTGCCACACCTGAATAAGCCTGCCACAATCAACATGCACTGTATTCAACCCCAATCATGTCAACACTTATGAAAAAGTAATTCATTACAATGTTTTTATTTGTAATACGTTTTATTTAAAAGCATCGTTTACTGCTTTTTTGCCCCTCCTTGGTCTCCCTACCTCCCTCGCTCGCGCCTCCACCCCTCGTCCGGCTGGTGGTTATGTCCAGGCGGATCCTCCCCTCACCTCATGCTGCCTTGCCCTCCCCCCCCCTCCTGCCTCACCTCGATCTCCCTCCCTCCCCCCTTAATATTCCCATCAGCGAAGCAACGGGTTGTATTTGCTTGTGTGTGTTGTGTGTATTATGTATGTATATATATATATATATATATATATATATATATATATATATATATGTATATATATATATATATATATATATATATATATATATATATATATATATATATATATATATATATATATATTGTTGCGGGTCGCGCCCGCCGGCGTGCGAGCGGCCACGTAACTCGAATCGCGGCACGTCGCCCACCGGACGGTCAATTCCGTCGTGACCCTCTCGGACTAACGCCGGGAACTAGTCACGGGTGGGCCTTTCGGCCTCACCACAATCGTGCCAATCGGCCACCCGCGTGGGATAGGGTTGTTCGCCAAATTCGACCTACCTAAGTCCCCACACGGAGGGTAGACCGGGCGATCGCACCTCGCCGCAGGTCGACTTCGGACACGGGCCACTTTAAGCGACCCGTTCCGTACTATCGGGATAACCGAGCGGTGTTATCATCAACCTCGACGGTTCCGATTAATTCTCGGGCGTATTTAGCCCACGACCAACCCTTTACGTGAAGTAAGATGGAGATTCAATTAAAGAAAAGACGAAGCGAAACGGGAAAAGCAGTTCAACATAAGGCACATTTATTCCGCGGCAAACGGAAAGCACACCTATACCATTACAACAATTATGCACCAAAAGCAAATGTAACAAAAGGAACACAACAATTATGCACCAAAAGCAATTGCAACAAAAGAAACACAATGCAGATCTACTACCGACTACGCGAGCACATGGCAACACTTACACAGTTTTACTTTACAGACGGCGCCGACAACACATATACTCAAAAGCAAAAGAAAAAGGGGCCACCCTCTACGACAAGGGGCAGACGGGCCTGGGGCCGAGACCGCGTGGAGCCTACCCGTCTTGTGATGAGCCGCAAAATGGCGGCGGTGCCCCGACTCCGCGCTCCTCCGCGAGTTTCGTTGGCACTGCTTGGAATGGGGTGGGAACGGGGCCCCCTTTTCGCACTATCTCAGCGCGGGGGGAAACAGGGGGGGGGGTTGTTGATGCTCTGGGGAAAGAGGATAGCTGGCTTGCTTGGGTCCCGTGACGAGTGACTCCACTGCGCCCTCGACCGCGTTCCCGGCTTCCCCTCTCTGCAGCTCCCCGACAGACTCCCCGCCACACCTCTCCAATTCGCCCGAGCCCGAAACAGAAACTGACTGAATTCGCCCCGCGCTCGGCGCTTTATAGTACAGCAGGAGAACCCATATGCAAATTTCCGGATCAGGATGAGCTCGGGGGCGGAGCCACGCTCGCCCATTGGACGGAGGAAAAGTGGGCGTGAACCACCCCTGATCCTCGAATTTGCATATATCGATTGTACTCCGACGCGCCTGGAGGCGGGGCCAAATCGCCCTGCGCTTGCTGATAGGACGGATCAGAAGTGGGCGTGTATCATTCCTGATCCGACTTCTCCTCAGAAAGGCCGCTTTTTGCACCCGCGGCTCGGCGCGCGTCCCGCACGAGGCCAGGACAGCCTGACGCTCGGCGTTCACAAGTGGTGCGGGAATGGCCGCATAAGGAGAGGTGAAGGTGGTGGAGGGTCTAAAGTGGCGGTCCCTGGCCACGGTGACGCTTGGAATGGCGGTGATGCGATGGTTGCGGGATGGTGTGCTGTGAAGGTAAAGGTCGTGGCTGTTGGCATTGTTGTTGTTGTGAAGCGGCGTTGCGGTTGGTGGTTGTTGTGTGATGGCGGTTGAGACGTGGTTGGCTCAAAATAAAGATAGAACAGAAAAACGGCTATCCTAAAGGGTCGCAGCCCGAATGAATCACATTTATTCCCTCTAAACAACGGGTTTGGGGCTAACTACACATGTACTTACAGAGATATCTCACCTATGGGACCTGAATGGTGGTTTGCGAATTTCCTCAACCACAACAATATATATATATATATATATATATATATATATATATATATGTATGTAAAATATTAAATTATATAATATATAAACAAGTGAAATCCTTCAATACAGCGCATGTGGTGAAGCAAATGAGTACACTAATGTTAAAATATGCAATTTATACTTTTTCAGTTGAAAAACAATTAAAAAGCGTACTTAATATTTGAAATGTAAAAATCTTGTTATTATTGTGATAAGCACCTTTATGTACAACAGAAGGAATGAAATCATTCAATACAGCGTGGCAGGGAGCCGCAAAAGAATGATATAGCAGAAGAAGAAGAACTTAGCTTTCAGCATTCGGTGATCGGCGCGAAATGCGATGGTGGGGGGAAATGACGTCTTTCGGCACGAAATGCGATGGTGGGCGGAAATGACGTCTTTCGGCACGAAATGCGATGGTGGGCAGAAATGACGTCTTTCGGCACGAAATGCGATGGTGGGCGGAAATGACGTCTTTCGGCACGAAATGCGATGGTGGGCGGAAATGACGTCTTTCGGCGCGAAATGCGATGGTGGGCGGAAATGACGTCTTTCGGCACGAAATGCGATGGTGGGCGGAAATGACGTCTTTCGGTGCGAAATGCGATGGTGAGCGGAAATGACGTCTTTCGTTCGTTCATACATGAGAGGGCGCGTTTCTTAGTTTTTTCCCGTCAAGCAATAAATTAAATGTTTTTCACATATATAACACATTAGTTCCACAAATTTCCATTGAAATACTCGGGTATTTCCGTCAATTCTCGCTATTTCCATCTTGGTTATGCACTGCATCTGCTGGACGGCCGTCATTGGCTGTCTTGAGGCATGTGGGGGGGGGGAGGACAGGGGACACCGGAGACGTGGTAGACACCGGGGACATTTCAAACTCGGTGCAATTGTATACAGCGCACGCGCTGTAATAAAATATAAAATATAATAAATATAGGTGCAGAGATGTGACAACTTCAAGGGTGACAGGTCTGGACAATTTTGGGGATCATATAAAACTTCCCAATGCATCTCTTTTGGAGTAGTGGTGATCATGTTTGCCATTCAAGAGCGATCATTATTGTAGTTGTCACACCCTGATTCAGCATACCTGGGCATTAGTCTGCATATTGCACCTCTCACCCAATAGGTAACCAGTCACTGCACTCCTGTACATCAATGGCTTTTCCAACATTCAAAATTCCACATGAGAAATGGATAAAGTCTGAAAACACGACTGCTTAAGCTCCCGAAATGAATGAACCCAAAAATGTTTTGGAAGTGGGGTTCACGAATGTCTCCATTCCATGCTGACACTGGGATTGGACCCAGGTCTTGTTACGTCAAAATTTCTTGAAGAAATCATCTCCCTCCCTCTGGTAGTGTTTCAGGAGCACTGATACAATGACTACATGAGCTACCTTTTGATCAAATATTATTTGGTACCCATCTTACACCAACATCATTCACTTATAATAATGAGACGATTCTCCAAAAATGATCTCTTCAACAAATGTTACGTTTGCTCGAGTGATTGCAGTCAGTTGCAGACAAGAACGCTCAAGACTACTCACGAATACAGTGCAATGGTCATTTATGAACTTGCTCGGCCATTTCAATGTACAACTATATTTGACTTCCTCCACTCCCGTAATCAGTATTCCTCTTAATGGGATCCTCTCATCTCCCCTTCCTGTGTGCCCAAGGATGGAGTGCCCCGAGGCAGTGTGTTGGGCCCAGTCTTACTCCTAATCTTCATCAATGGTCTTTCTGATTCCCTGGAAAATCTTACATATTACGTTACCACTGCCACCGACAGTGGACGGAAGTTATGATTTCACCCATTTGCCTGTTTGTCTGTGAGCAGGATATCTCAAAACGTTATGGACTGATTCGGATGAAACTTGGTGGAGAGGTTGGGTGTGTGACAATAAATTGATTCTATTTTGGTGAAAATCCAGATTGGGATCCAGCCCATCAGTGGGATACAAAACATAAACTATTTAGCCTGGCGGAGGTATGGGCCGATCTACCGTGTGCCGATATAAATTCTGGCAAACCCTCCCATATACTTCATAAAATAAACCACTTGAGGAGGCTAAGTCACAAGCTTTTGGGACTCACCATGAGCCATGATCTTTCTTGGGCAGAGCACATTTCCAAAATGGCCTCAAAATCCAGCCACCGATTGGGCATCCTCCATGCAAGGTCTTTCCTTAACCAATCCTCAGTGCAAGGTCTTTCCTAAAACAATCTGAACTTTTATCAACATACAAGGAATTCATTTGCAGCTTGATGGAGCACTGCTCTCCCCTTTGGGCTGGCACCACGACCTCACACCTTGCCATTAGTGATGCCGTGGTTTTAATGAAGATGTTTTTGTGATGATGATGCATTAGTGATGCCATTAGTGATGCAAGGCCCTCAAAATGTAACTTTTGCATCGCAGACAGGTTGGTGATCTCTTGATTGTACAGTCTCCTTTTCAGGTTATTTTTAGCCATATCTCGAGTAGCGAACGCTGGCTCGAAGAGAGCTCCGCATTGTTCTTCTTCTTCTTGTTCTTGTTCTTCTGGTGAAGACAAAACCTTTAGAACTCGGCTCTTTTATATACAGGATCCGGATCTCCTTAAATACTAAACACCTGTACACATCCTCGCATTGAGGGTGCCTTTTGAGAGCGTCTATCATCAACTTTTAAATATATTCGGACATTTGCTTTAAAGTTTCGAAAAGTTAACGTTACTATTTAAAGATTATTCCATTTAATGTGTTGTAATTTCGTAAATACACGATTTTCTCGTCATGAACAGGAGCCTCCATGACGGGTCTCGCTATTGGCTCCATCAAGGCACGTGACGAAATATCGGAAGTTGTTGTTGTTATTGCCTTTAAGACGCGGCTCTTGGACACATTTGTCCTTGTTCTGAAATAAGCTTATAGAGTGGGTCCCAGTGTCCAGCCATCAACATTTGACTAAAACATCTCCTCACAAACTACCCGACCGATATGGACCAAATTTGGTCGGATGCATCAGGACAGCACGGTCTCATGGGGTTGTGCTCCCCATCCGGATGTGCCCCCTATCAAGGTGTTAAATGGGGGGTTTTCTTGTGTCATTTAGTTTGCATCAAGAGAGTAAGGTCACCCCACCTGTTTGGGAAATAACCGTCAGTCCCCCACAGGTTTTTTTTTTTCTTTTTAGCTTTCATCCTTCGCCCTCTCTTGGCTTTGCCCTTCCCAGGTTTCTGCAGGGCGCACATGGTCTGCCAGTAACCCTCTTCTAGTTAAACTCCCAAAATGCAGGCTCACTGCTCACTTCCACTCATTTGCTCCTCTTTTCTCTCACCTGTGGAACCAACTTCCCCAGTCTGTTCAGTCCCATTCTTCCCTCCAGGTCTTCAAGACAGCTGTTCATCACTACTTCAGGTCATCCTCCATTTGTAATCTGTCATTTCTCATACACCAAAATAACATCATTCCCAAGCAGACCCCCTTTACATGTTATTGGGGATTTCCCCCCCCCACCCTTCCCTCACCTCTTTTCACTTTTCAGTTCGTTTGTTCATTTTCTGTTTCATCCCCACTTTCCCAATTCTTCTTTGTGTTTCATTAGGCTTGTTCAACACATGTGTCCTTCTCTCCCTCCTTGATCTCACTCTCACCTTTACTCTACTGTTGGTGTTTTCATCCCCATATATTTTGTTCCATTCCATTCTGCTCCATCTCTTCCAAGCAAGCCTCAACTACCGGTACACACACACACACACACACACACACACACACACACACACACACACACACACACACACACACACACACACACACACACACACACACACAACATCCCATAAGCATTGCTTTCAACTTTCCTCCCTCTCCTTTTTAGAATCTGATTCCCCATATACCGCGTGTGTGTGTGTATATATATATATATATATATATATATATATATATATATATATATATATATATATATATATATATATATATATATATACATTATATATATATATATATAGACATTATATATATATATATATATATATATATAGACATTATATATATATATATATATATATATATATATATATATATATATATAGACATTATATATATATATATATATATATATATATATACATATATATATATATAGACATTATATATATATATATATATATATATATATATATATATATATATATACATATATATATATATATATATATAGACATATATATATATATATATATATATATATATATATATATATATATATATATATATATATATATATATATATATATATATATAGATATAACACACACACACAACAAGGTGACAACATGTCCAGGCACACTGCTGCACTCTGTATGACTACCACTCCCCCCACCAACAACACACACACACACAAGTATCCACCCCCTCCTCACCCTAACACCACCCCTCTCCCCTCCTTTGCCTTTTCATTAGCATCGCCCATCCTGAAGGGATGGAAAGGGTATTTGAATTGGTCTGTGCACCTGTGTTTGTGTGTTTGAGTGTGTGAATGCATACATCCGTGTGTGTGTGTGTGTGTGTGTGTGTGTGTGTGTGTGTGTGTGTGTGTGTGTGTGTGTGTGTGTGTGTGTGTGTGTGTGAAGCAGCAAGTCTGCACATATACTTTAATATAACACCTCGAAGAAGCTCACTTGAATATTTTGTCCCAAGTGGCATTATGCACAGGAAGACAAAGTTATCTAATTTAACCAAAAGTTGATTTTTCACCTTGAATGTACATTACATCCAAATTAAAGATATAAAGAATCCTGTTTTCAAACCTGTGTATTCCCTTCACCGTGTCTGTCCACGTGCCTGCGTGTTCTCATCAAGAGTCAAACTTTTATCTCTTCTCCTTATAAAGGAGGTTTGAGTACGTGTGATGACTTGTATCCTGATGGTTCACGTACAAATAAATGAATAATAGCAATTCAACAGTTTCACTACATATGAACCATTACCATGGTATGCCACATATGTGTGGTTGTGGGAATTTATGATGCGACTTATTAGCCTAGCACGTCACCAAGGAACACAAAAAGTTATTGTAATACTCCAGTGAGTGAGTGAGTGATCTACTATCAGTCTCTCTACTCGAATCTATATTGAAGGGCCACATACGTGCTCCCGGTCGATTGGACAAGCTGTATGAAGAAACAGAGCAAATCACCAATAAAAACTGGGACGCTAGCTGTGATGCAGCTGTGCAATAACAAAGTCAGCAGCAAAGCTTCACCACGCATGATTCCTCATGTACTGCTGGCTGTTGATTTTTTTAATTACTGCTGTTTATTCCAAAGATAAGACCATTTACATCTCAGCAACTCGCATGCTGGGGCCTGCAAGTACAAAATCCTGCTGACGACGATGTTGGGGGATAGGGGGAGGGAGGGTGAATAAAAGGTGCCAAGGAGTGGAACATACTGTAGAAGCGTTATGGAATAGCTTCGTGCTTCCAAAAGTCAATAAATAATTTCACCAAAACACAAAAATATGGGTAAACAGAGCTTTACATTCTGGGATGTAAAAGCTCAAGTGTGCCGAGAAGGTTGGTAGTGGGTAAACAAAGATTAGTTATTCCTCCCATTCACAGGTGAGAGGTGTGGGTGGGTGTTTATCATTTATATGTTGACTGCTTTTGACGTCGACACGTGGTGGTACACACTTGAGAGCCACGTTGGAATGCATGTCGGTCTGCGCCGTCGCTGACGATTCGCCAGAAAGTGATGAAACCAGTCCGGCAGCTGAGGTGGTGTGTAGCATTGGGATTCTGATGTAGGTACAATTTGTGAACATCTTTACAGCTGTGGAGGAACTCTGCGAAGGGTTTGAAACAGCAAAGGCATAACCTTGGCTGCCTTTCTTTGTTGCTTTATGCAGCTTCATCGGCAAGAAGAGCATGGGAGTCGACGATTTATTTATATAATCCTAGCCACATGGGTTTAATTGATTGGGTGAGAGCCAATTGGTTAGTCCCTCCATTCACAGGTGAGAGATGTGGGTGGGTCTTCGTTTTTCATTACATCTCAGACAAAAGTAGATCTCTGTGCACGCACGCAGAGCAGTTGCAAGAAGAGAGAGAGAATTACTTTGTGATACATGTCCCTAATGGTCCTTATGAATTTGTTTGCGTTTAACACACGCTCGTGCCAATACCGGAACCAAAATGAAGAAAATTTTTGGGGTGGAATCAGGCCAGTTGTCCAGCCACTGGGTGTAAAGCAGTGGGGTGGAGTCAGGGCAGCTGAACACTGACCCAGGTATAATATGTGATATTTTCCAAGTTTAAAAAGGGCATAACTCTGTGAAAAATTGACCAAAACGGCCTTAAACTCTAACTTGTTCTGTAACTAGTCATAATAAAACCATGTACGAAGTTTCAGTTGAATATTGAATATGTGGTTTCGTTTTCATCAATGCCAACTTGTTAGTACTTTTACATCATGAACTTTGTTCCATTTAGTTGTCCAACCAATGACAGTAGTGTAGGTGTGGTTTTATTTATTTATTTATTTTTAATCTAGTTTCTCACCAATCATTTTGCCCCACGCTACCATCAGACTCTTGGACCTCCCACTCGAAGGACGAGCGGAAAAGGCTTGAACAGACATGTGATGACGCTTCCCTGCCTGAAAGCTCGCTATTTACACAGTCATGTCAATTACTCATGGACTTGAGTTTCACTGGAGTTAAAATTCATTCGTGGCCCTATCTTCAGTGGGTTGTCACTTCTTTCAATCACGGGACGACTAGCATTGAACCCCTATTGGTGAACAGCTTATTCCAATGAGCACTGGCCATTTATGACACCCGAGTGGATCATATTATTTTGTGGACACAACTCCAAATTGGTGCACTGGTGATGCGCCATTTCTTGCTTCTTATTGAACTAGTGACTGTATTCAGCCACACTCAAGCTTAACAGGTGGTGGTGGTGGTGGTGGTGGTGGTGGTCATATGGCAGCTTAGCTGCTGGGGTAGCTATCATTTCTTGAAGCGAGACTGCGTCGCTGATGCAGTGCCCCTCTACCAGTACACACACTGGAACTGGTACTCGTTTCGCCGACCTCGGAAGGATGACAGGCTGAGTCAACCCCCTGGTGTATTAATTCAGCAGCCGACGGGGCTTAAACTCAGGACCCTAGGATCCCAAGCCGCCACCCTAACCACTAAGCCAACACCAGGCTCGCTTAACAGGTTATGGGACACCGCTCAGACTGGATGAAATCATCAATCTTTCGCGGTGAGTAAAAGTCAATCACTCGCTTTTCCATAAATATATTGTTACGTCTGAGGGGGGGTATGCATTCAAAGGGTAATTAGGATGCTTAATTAGGTATGCCATGCTGTTCGAGTTGTACCAGGATCTCGATGTAATAAGTAGCAATTCAGTGGTGATAAGTTGTCTAGTAAATGTCCATTTCTTTAAGGGGGAAATGATAATTATCATGTAATTAGATAGGGAGACGGGTTAGGGTAAGTGTGTCTGCGTAAACCCTTTTAATATTCCCTGTAGGCTTGCCGTGTCGTAACAGGACAGTGCTGCGGATGGCTCCGCCCCGTGATCACAATTGTCGGAAGGCGACGGCGGAGGGCCAATAAAACGGCTCGATTGGAAGTGACGAGGACTCAAGGATAAAAAGGTTCTGTTCAGGAAAAGAAGTGGAGGAAGAGGAGTCATAAAAAGAAACTATCTTGTCGAGGCTGTGGGTCTCGGAGCGTGCTCTCTTATTGCGCTGGTTCGTTCCTCGATTCGTCGTGTCTCGTGGCCTTGCTGTGCCTCGTGCCTCACCTCAGTTGGCTCTGGGGTTCTGCTGGCTCGGAGTACGGGGCCGAACGGCGGGCGGACCTGCCTCCCTCTCCTGCTCGCATCTTGGCACCAGAACTGGCTCCCTGGCGGCTGTGAGCGGACTTGGGCCAACACCAGGAGGTCGACAGCACCACGGTGTCTCCTGCCCCTGACGAGCGCAACGCCAGCTCATCCGGCGCCAATCCAGGGACTGTTGCGTCTACACCACGGGCCAGCCTGACCACCAGGACCAGCTACGTTTTTCGTGTGTGTGTGTGTGTGTGTGTGTGTGTGTGTGTGTGTGTGTGTGTGTGTGTGTGTGTGTGTGTGTGTGTGTGTGTGTACCTGGCGCCTTAGAGGGTTTGAGATTTGTATATCCATTGGAATTGTTTGTGTTTTCCCCACGCCCGAACCCACACCACCATCCCGTCGAATCGCCCTGGATCCCTCCTCTTGCCGAGTCTTATTATTACTTCTGGTTAGAGAAATAAACATTATTAACTCAGTGAAAAGTGACTCGTGCCACCTTCCTCGTCCTGTTTGCTGTGGAGCGATTAAAACCGCCATCTTTGGGTTATAAAAAATAAACCGCCTCTATCGTTTCGGCTCATTCTACGTTGGCGGGACTGTTCAAGTCCCGTGGACGTCACAATATTAAAGAGTATGGGGAAAGAAAAGAGAGAGAGAGAGAGAGAGAGAGAGAGAGAGAGAGAGAGAGAGAGAGAGAGAGAGAGAGAGAGAGAGAGAGAGAGAGAGAGAGAGAGAGAGAGAGAGAGAGAGAGAGAGAGAGAGAGAGAGAGAGAGAGAGAGAGAGAGAGAGAGAGAGAGAGAGAGAGAGAGAGAGAGAGAGAGAGAGAGAGAGAGAGAGAGAGAGAGAGAGAGAGAGAGAGAGAGAGAGAGAGAGAGAGAGAGAGAGAGAGAGAGAGAGAGAGAGAGAGAGAGAGAGAGAGAGAGAGAGAGAGAGAGAGAGAGAGAGAGAGAGAGAGAGAGAGAGAGAGAGAGAGAGAGAGAGAGAGAGAGAGAGAGAGAGAGAGAGAGAGAGAGAGAGAGAGAGAGAGAGAGAGAGAGAGAGAGAGAGAGAGAGAGAGAGAGAGAGAGAGAGAGAGAGAGAGAGAGAGAGAGAGAGAGAGAGAGAGAGAGAGAGAGAGAGAGAGAGAGAGAGAGAGAGAGAGAGAGAGAGAGAGAGAGAGAGAGAGAGAGAGAGAGAGAGAGAGAGAGAGAGAGAGAGAGAGAGAGAGAGAGAGAGAGAGAGAGAGAGAGAGAGAGAGAGAGAGAGAGAGAGAGAGAGAGAGAGAAAAAAGGTCTGAAAAACCACAAGTGGGATAGACGAAGAGCAAACCTATAGTCCCCTCCGGTGAAACCAGTAGGGGACTCATAACCTCTTTCATTCCTTTTAAAAATGTGGGGAATTGGTAAGATGAATGAAAAAGAAAGGAATGGAAGGAGTGAAAGAAGAATTCATGTTGAAGAGCGATTTAGGTTTACAAACTATGAAAAAAAAAAAAAGCAAACTTTTGGATTATTTGGCTCAAATAATTGAGTTGTTCGATGCAGTGATATACACACTATAGTTGGGATGAGACAACAAACAGGAATGGCAGGATAAACTTGTGATGCCCAAACGAACCCGACACCTTTTTAATCATGTATAATCACATAGTTTGAACACCTCAATGGTACAAATCATTTGCAATTTCCTACTGCTCTACAATGGCAATGATAAAACCATACGAACCTTGCCAGGAATGGCTTTTCACGAGAACTACCACACACTTACCGCACTGTAGGCGGACCATTCTAATGACAAAGTGAGGACTGGCATCACACCAAAATTAAACAAGGTAGATGAGCTCCTTCCTGAAGGCCATTACAAAGCCAGCTGGGGTTTTTACCAACAACCTGAAAACAACATGCTAATTTGTAGATTCAATGTGCTCCAAAACTACCAATCACATCCCTACATAAAACATGGAAATGTTAGCAGAATAGAAGAATGAGAAATCGTTTTCAACAACAAAGCTTATCATTATTAGCGAATGCACATTGGACTGGAATTCAATTCTGAATTGAGCCGGCTGGTTTTTATCATCAAGTGCGGCTGTGCCAGAGATGCAGTGCCGTTACACCTTCGGGCAGGAATTTGCAACTTTGTTTAGGGTGCCAGTGATAGCTCACCTGTTCTCCACGAAAGACACCATGGGTTCTTTAATGTCCACCAATGAGCAGTACTGTAAAAGGGGGCCTCCATATTAACGTCCATCCGACGTAGGGCACAAACATCGGCGCGGCGACCTCGCCGTCTATGCAAAACACCAGGATGACAGTTTATAGCTGGGTTGGGACTCAAACTCGGGCTAATCAGCTTTTACCTCCAGGGGTATCCTACCAGCCATAACAGTGAAACGATGCTCTTCTGATTTATGCAAAAAAAGTGGAAGACAAGTATTCCAAGATGGTCACCAAGATCTCTGCTGCCTTCCTAATATGAAGCATTCATTTTCAAGGAAAGTTAGACGGACAATGGTCAGTATTTCGATGATCACACCGGTCTTTGAACGCCTCACAAGTTTCCGAGAAAGTGCTCTTTCCCCTCTCGGTGGGCAAGACGTAGTAAAGTTGGCGGGATGCCCCGAATCACCTTGAGCTCAGGTTACAGATCAAAGTCCTTTTCCTTAAAACGGAATAAACTCTCCTCTGGCATTCAAGTCTTAAGTGCAACCGATGCCACCGCAACATCGGTACGACATGCCACACAACACACACACACCTTTCAAAGCTCGAATACTTTGCTTTAAATCATTACAGTCTAAAACCGCAATCGGTTTCCATGCAAGATTGCAAATCCATGTCTGGAACACACAACTTACGCTTCGAGCAACATGCCATTGTCTGAGGGGTACCTTTCAAATACGAAGTCTACGACCGATGTGAACACTACCATGGAGTGTTTTTATTAAATCACAATCTTTGGCGGCCCAAACGATATAAACGTTCCCCACGACACATACCGAATAATATCAATCTTTACTTCCACCTTAACTGGAGTCAAACTTGCAGCAATCACATCATCAAAGCCAAGTGCCTTATAACGATGTGACGTTTACACATTACCAACGCACGAGCATACGTATAAAAAACTCTCGTTGCAATGTACACAATTTTGAGCAAAGAAAATATCTGAAATTGATATTGAAAGAGATTCAGGATTAATGCAGAGCCGGGGGGGGGGGCTGCTCTTGGAAACAAAGGGTGTCCAACAACAACTGCTCACTCCTTCCCCCCCAATGACTCATGCAAGAGCAGAGCCTCACATGAACAAGCCATGCCTTGGCAACGTGCTTTTCACAACAAAAGCCGTTTTTTGGCACCAAATGCAATGGATGGCAGTGTTCATTCAAGTTATCCCTCTCCTACACCGATAAACATTTCCTGCCTGGACATAAAGTGGGAGGGATGGAGGGACAACGGTCGCGTTTAACGGGTACCAGTTCAGCCCTCTAAGATACAGCAGCGAAAGAAGGGCAAAATACATTCAACATGACACAGGAGACAATGACGACGAACTCGGTAACTACGTATGTCGATGTCTTCCATAAAGAAAAAGGGATGAAGTTTATCATAAGAATCTTTGAGGGTCCATCTTCCCGAGAAATGCAAATTTAAATGTTCAATCAGTTCATGCCAAGATGCTTTGTATCGATAACGGTTATTTTTATTCATCATCGGGTCAAGGTTGAGACCCCCACAAAGTTGTATTGACAGGGCAATGCCATAAAGGAGAGGGTCACTACGGCATGACTTAGAAGTTTCAATGACATGACAGCATGATGTCACACCTACATCATTCTGCCCAACCTGTATGGTAAATTCACACTCACATCAAAGCTGTCTTAGCTGGGTTTGAATCCCGACCCAGCTATAAACTGTCATCCCGATGTTTCATAGGCAGGACAAGACATCAAGGTGTGTCATCCCTCGGATGGATATTAAGCTCGGCGTCCCGTCTGCCGACATTAGTTGGTGGACGTTAAAGATCCCACGGTGCCTTTCGCGAAGAGAAGGCCAGCAGTCGCCGGCACCCTGAACAAATTCCAAACTCCTACCCTATCTACTGCTGGGAAGGCAATGAGAAACCACCTAGTGTCACCCTTGCACAGGAAGCTGCTTTGGTGGCACCGACGCTCTGTGAAGAGTATTTAACATCAGAGAGAGATACATGGCTTATTTATCAATGGAAAAGCAGCACAGTAATACTTGTGTCATGCAAACATTTTGGTGTTTCACATTCAGGGAGAGACATCAATGTGTGCACCATAGTCCATCGGAAGGACATTAATCCAGAGGGACCACCTCTGACAGCATCCAGGGTTTTTGATCGATGTTGACGATATAATCGTGTCATTATGACACTGCACGTGTGAAGGGCAAAGTGGAGTTAAGCAATTGGTTCACTCGGTCTGTCTGTCCGTCTGCGATTGAAGAACTGCTTAACTAGCCCATCCCACCATGCGGCGGGGGGTGGGGGTTGTAATCGCTTGTGTATCTGTCTGTTTAGGACACAACTTCAACCTGAGAACTTTTGCCATAAATTTTTCAACAAATCTCTATCAGAATATGAACATAATTAAAAATTGGGTCAAAATGTGAAAGGGCAGTCGTAGTAACTGTAAATAGCCCTTATTAGTGCAGTGACCGTGTGTTGGGCATGCCACCAGTATATATATTTTTTCCCCTCCGCCTTTGAAGCGAGTTCCGGGAATGTGGTTGCTTGGGGAGAAGTAGATTATATGGAGGCCACCTTCCCTGTAAACGTCATTTTTCAGCAGGGAAAAACGATCAAAAGTGTTCAGGGCTTTTTCTGTAACTTCTACAATCAAAAGTGCTCATAGCTTCCTCTGTAACGTCTTTATTTGATAACCTCAAAGTTTGAATAAGAACAAACTACACATGGCTTTCTCCTCCCCTCAACTCACACAAAATGATGATTAGGTTCCTTCACAAGGAATGGCAGTCTCGTAGGTATGTCTGTGTTCTGTAGGGGAGGGAACTTTTTGACTGTTGACAAAGATTGCCACAGGGTAGCATCAGTTAGTGACAGAGTTCAGTGTGAGATGGTCCCCTTCACTCAACCCAACCTCATCTCACCAAACTGGCCCTTCCCTCTCAGCTGACCCCTACTCCCCTCTCACCTTCCCTCCACTTGAAATAGAGAATGATCTTTTTGACTCGTATCAAATTGAGCTCACCCATAATGTCAATCTCGTGGGATTACTTAACTGGGAATGAAAATTATTACATTAATACACTAAGCCATATTTTGTGGACGCATCTTCTCCGAAACTGCCGGACGGATTGTCGCCACTTTCGGCATGCGGGTGGCCTGTGGTCTATTGTACAGCATGGGCTATGTGAGATCGCGCCAGACGGACAGGTTTGGGAATTTTTGGCGATTTTCTAATTTTTACATTTGTTTACATGGCGACGTGTGACATCACCGCTGAGAGGCGTAATGACATCATGACATCATGACATCATCGGTCATTCACTAACGTCATTACGTCTGTCGTCAACAGACCATCACCACTGAGAGACATAATTCCACTCCTAGAAAACAGTATCTGCAATGTAAAACCCTCTTCTGCACATGCTAACTACCTCAGAAGGTGCATTTGACACAAAAAAAATGTAACAAGAAACATTGTATGGAAAGAAATTCTATAAATCACAATGTGAATACTGGATATATTGACGTCCTAACGAACCGGGGGGGGGTGGGGTGGGGGAGAGAGAGAGAGACAGAGAGACAGAGAAGAATGGGGAGAGAGAGAGGGGGAGGTGGAGGGGGCCCGTGTGCGCAAGTTGCTAGATAAAGTCCCACGGTGCGAGAGTAGGCATGTGAAAGGCTGTGAGGTGGTCCGTATATGTGTGATGTCCACGGAGGTTCCACAGCACGAACAGTGGGTGTGGCAAACACGGTGTTCACCGTCGGGGATGAAGTAAATACATTTGAAAGCTAGGAATATACAATGCAGTCATACCTTTTCCTCTTAGGCATATCCAGTGCTGCCAGCAAGCTCTCACTAACATTCTGCAGCAGCCACCTGGCCAAAAGGGTGGCTGCATATATCAAATTAATACAAGGGGGCCAAGCATCACAAGAAGGAATTTTTTATTTTATTTTATATATCAACACAATCAATCATCGGCCGATGCCAATATCCTCAAAATGCCAGATATCGACTGGACCGACATATCGGTCAACCACCAATTTTGACACAGACATCTCTTCCCTAAATGGAAAGTTTGCAAGGTGGATTCCTTACATACCCCAATCCATTCCCTCACAATGATTTTCAAGCAACCAGCTTGTGGTCTTGAAACACAAGTGAATGACACAACCAGGTGACTACAGAAAGATGAAATCAGCCAGTCAACACCTGAAAGCAACAATAATCAGTTTGATGTCTATTGTGGTAAAAAAAAAAAAATTTTAAACCCATTGATGCCACATGTACACCAGAAAGTGTCACGGAAGTGCTGAAGAACTTATTTTTTAAAATAAATTTCAAAAAAATCGTTATAATTTAAAAAAAGATATTTCTGAGACTTGTAAAACCGAACAGTTTTACTGAACGCGCCAACGAGAAATAACTCAATGGAGACCTTGTAAATTTATGTGTGTATTTAATGAATGGTGAATGGAGAACAGGGAGCACGGAAACATTTTATTTACAATGAAATATGTGCCCCGGGTATCGTACAAACGGAAGGGCCTTATCAAACTAAGCCTTATTGGGCACCAGACACCACAGGCTAAAGACCAGAAGAGGTGACAGGATCGAAATAACCATTGCTGGCCACTCAGGGCCACAAAAATCCAACAACAGCTAATGGCTGGCTCCATTGCCCTGCCAGGGGGCCCAGCGTTCTCCCTGCCACTTGTAATGTGAACTACTCGAATCTGCTGGGACCCCATCTGCCCAACTGAACTGGCAACGAACAAACCAACCATGGAACGGAATGGAGGCAAGGAATGGAACAACCACCCTTGGCTGGACAAGAGTCGAGTGAACAACCGGGACTGACGAACTACCCGTTTGAACATGCATGCGGCCTTTTCTTCACTTCCACAGCATCCCACTCCATGACGTAGCCTCGCCGTCTGCCAAGCACCCATTCGTGTTTCAGCCATAAATCAAGAGAAACCCCTGCACTGAGCATCTTTACTCATGCTCAAGTCTTCGAGCCAAAACCTGCACCTTCTCAGCATTGAGGCCGAATCCCCCGATAAATGACAGAGTACAAGGTCAGGTCAGGTATGGGAGCATGTGCCAGAACAGCGCGTCGCTGCGTCCACTTTCCGCCGGTACTCCAGGGGCCTCCGTCTGGCCATCCCCCAGGCAGATGCCAGGCCCATCCCCATCTCCTTGAGATGATGGTCAACCTGCTGCAACCATGAGGCACGTGGTCGGCCCACTGGCCTCCTCCACTCATGAGACTCCCTCGCTGAGAGAATCTGGTGAGCAGGATCAGCGTCAGGAAAACGAGCCACATGTCCATACAGCCGCAGCTGACGCTCACGGACTATGCAGGTAACAAATCTCATCCGAGTCTCTCTCAACAACCGCTCGTTGGACACAAAATCCGACCAGCGATAGCCAAGGATTCTCCGAAGAGACCTGGTACCAAAGGAATTAAGTCTCCGTCTCAGATCCTTGGTCAAAGTCCAAGTCTCGCACCCATAGAGCAAGACTGGAAGTACCAAGGACCTGAAGACTCGGACTTTCGTCCTCCCGCACAGGTACCGGCAGCGCCACACCCCATGATCCAGTGAATCCATGACTCCCCAGGCCCGACCCAGACGTCTATTGACCTCCGGCTCACAACCTGCGGAGACATGAATATCACTGCCAAGGTAAGTGAATCTATCCACGACCTCAACATCCTCACCACAAACAGACACAGACAGGACAGCAGCATCCAAGATGTCACCGAAAGCCTGGATCTTAGTTTTGACCCAAGAAATCCGTAATCCCAACGGCTCCGACTCCTCATTCAGCACCTCGAGGGCCCCCAAGAGGATGTCGAAAGTCTCCGCAAAGATGACTGCATCATCTGCAAAGTCAAGGTCCGAGATCTTGACATTGCCAAACGATGCACCACAACTTGATCGCTCCGACATCCTCCCAAAAATCCAGTCCATACAAGTGCTGAAAAGTGTGGGGGCAAGTACACATCCCTGACGAACTCCAGTAACAACTGGAAATAAGTCAGAGATGGCACCACCACACTTCACAGCACTCTCAGTACCAGAGTAGAGTTCAGACATCAGATCGATCAGTTTCGGTGGCACCCCACGAAGACCAAGAATCCTCCAGAGGACATCCCGATTCACTGAATCGAACGCTTTACAGAGATCAACATAGGCTGCAAGCAGCCCCTGCCGAAACTCTCGTCTGCGTTCGGTGAGGACACGAAGTGCAAGGATACGGTCAATCGTTGACCTCTTTGATGTAAAGCCTGACTGCTCTGGCTGCTGGTGCTCAAGCAGATGGTGGCGAACCCTATCTAGAATTATCCGAGCAAAGACCTTGCCCGGCACTGAGAGCAGCGTCACCCCTCGGTAGTTGTTGCAGTCTTGGCGATCACCCTTCCCTTTCCAGAGAGGGACAACAAGGCCCCTCTTCCAGTCAGTTGGGATGATGCCTGTGTTCCAGGCAGAGCACAAAACTGCATGCAACGACACGAGTGCAGCATTTCCACCAGCCTTGAGAAGTTCAGCATGGATGCCACAGATCCCTGGAGCTTTGCCCCGTTTCAACTGGTTCACCGCAGCCCGTGTTTCCACAAGCGATGGTGGACCACAGTTGATTCGAGGGTCAGCAACAGGGATTGTAACACCCTTGATGTCCAACTCGACAGCTGGGGGATCAGCCTGGTACAACCGCTCAAAGTAACCGGCCCAGCGGGCCTTCACTTCAGACTCCTCTGTCAAGAGCCTACCACTCTCTGCTCGAACTGCAGTGCTCCGAGGGATGGGCTTGGATGAACGTAATGTGCGAATTCCCCTGTAAGCGGGACGAGAATCACCTGTCCACAGGTGATGCTCTACCCCCTCACAGATTCCTCGCACATAGGCCTCCTTGTCCACCCTCAGTGCACGTACAGTTTTACGCCTCAGCTCCCTGAACAGCTCAGCTCTGCCATTCAGCCTGGCCCTGCGACTCTGGTCAATGGTATCCAGTGTCCCTTGAGAGACAAAATTCTTCTTTGCCCTGCGGTGAACTCCAAGGCATCCACCGGCAACATCAAGGACGGTGGTCTTGAAGGTGCTCCACAACTCTTCAGGACCCCCCAAAGCACCCAGACCCCCAAGTGTCCACTCAGCCTGTTCGCAAACTCCTCAGCTACTCTCTCATCCCTGAGCTTGGCAACATCCAGCCTAGGCTGGGATGGTACCATTCTCCAGGATTTTAGGTGCAGCTTTAGAGTTGCTACAACAAGCCTGTGGTCAGTATTGAGGAACTGAGCACTCCGGTAGACCCTGCAGTTCTGGATCATCCTCCAACGACCGTCAATGAGGACATGGTCAATCTCCTTTGCCACACCGCCAGCGTTGGAATACCAAGTCCAGCGATGAGCTTGCGGGCGCTGAAACCATGAACCAGCCACCCTAAGTCCATGACTTCTTGCAAAGTCAAGGAACTTAGTGCTATTCTGGTTCATAGTTCCTGACCCATGGGGACCAACACACACCTCATAACCATCCCTATCAGTTCCAGTCGATGCATTGAAATCCCCCAAGACTAGAAGTGTATCTCGTCTGGGGCACTGATCAACCACAGACTCGAGTGTGGCGTAGAATGCATCCTTCACGGTGAGATCACTCGCCTCAGTCGGAGCATATAGAGAGACCAGGGAAATGACACCTAAGGAGTGACGAATCCTTAATCTCATAATACGCTCGTTGACCGGTGTTACCTCAATTATCATTGGGGTCAGCTTATTGGACACAGCTACAGCAACTCCTTGGGTATGGTAACCATCAGAGCGACCAGACCAATAGTAGGTGTAACCACCCACCATTATCTCGCTGCAATCCGGTCTCCGAACCTCAGAGAGAGCTGCAATCCCGATGTCCAAACGCTTGAGCTCAGATGATAACAGAGACAGGTGATCATCCTCTCTTAGGGATAGGACATTCCAGGCACCCACCCGAAGGGACCGCCTCAGGTTAACCCAAGGAGACCGCCGTCTGGTGGACGACACCTCAGCACCACTCCGACACACTCTCCCGCAATCTGACCCAGGGAGGTTACCCCGTGGTTTCCCTCCTATCATCAAAGATTGGGGGTCCCGAAGGCTTTGCCCCAATCCCGTCATCCGGTGAGCTGCCCTGCGAAGGGAAGCTGCACAGGAGGTACTCCCACGGAGTGGGTTTTCAGATTTTTTTGCGTTTTTGCGTTTTGCGGAATGAAGGGTTTTACGGTGGCCGGAGTGCAAATCCTGCCACCAACCTCCTAATAAGAATTAACCCAACTGCAGGAGGACGTCCGCAGACACAGTTGGGCACTAGATATGGATGGCCGTTGGCTCACAAGGAGCTCCTCCACCCTTTGACAGGTTTTGTTTTTAATCCTGCTGGGTGTCCATATCCAAACACCCTCCTCACCAGAAAACCTGGTGGGGGAGATGGTTTAGTCGCCGACAACCCGGCCATGGAACAGGTTAGTACAGGTTTACATGGTACCTGTAGCAGGTCACAGATCGAACCTGACCTGACGTAAGTACAAGGGGAAGAAGGGAAGAGTACAAAGGGAAGAGTACAAGGGGAAGAACATTAACAAGACCGAAGTGGATGGCATACCATCGCAAATCCCCATGCTTTCTCACCTCAAGCAAAGTTGAAAGATGGCATAAAGTTCCATCAGGATCGACCCAATATCAAGTTTTGAGTTTAAAAAAATTATTTCGACCACTGTGACCCAAAGTCCCCACCCCCTGGGACATGAACTGGGGATCACATCCAAAATATCGTTACATATTTTAAGCATCCCCCAATGTTGATTGTATATACAAAGTTTCATTCAAAAAAACATGTTGGGGCGGGGGGGTGGAAATTGCCTGTAATT
The DNA here is from genome assembly GCF_056783735.1 of Eptatretus burgeri. NCBI lineage: Eukaryota > Metazoa > Chordata > Myxini > Myxiniformes > Myxinidae > Eptatretus > Eptatretus burgeri. The sequence goes on from NC_140964.1 coordinate 76,351,898, forward strand.
GGTATTTGACCTTTTGACCAAGCCTCAGGGGGTGGCACCAAAATGATACTGCTCCTTGCATCTTCTTGCCATGTGGTGATCATAACTACTAAGTTTGGTGAATTTCTGCACACTCATTTAGGAGATAGCGTGACAGATGGACGGACAGACAGACTCCAATATCCCCCAGTTTTTCGGTTTTTTTTCAAAAAAAAAAATCTGGATAAAAATGGATTTAAGGGAATAGCCGTTTTAGGCAAACATTTGGGAGGGAAGACAACAGCTTACGATACAAATATTGATGCATAATATTGTCGCGGGGGCAGCCGTCCCAGTTTACACCCCCTCCCCCCCCCGACCAAAACTGTGATGACGGGCGGTTAACACCACCAGCCCCCAGGACAGCCGAGTGGTTCCTTATTAATAGGAGGCGGACACATTGATCCTCGGAGATTTTAACACATGCTCGAAGAACATGGGGCGCAATGGCGGACGGGCGGAGGAGCACGGGGAATGAAACGGATGCACAGATACAGCCTCTAAAAAGGAATACATCGAATGAAAATTCAACAAATATTTACAAAGGACAATAATTCAAAAAATAATGACAATAATACTGAAGTAAATAAATCCTACAGTTGAGGCGACTCTCACTCAGACTCAAATACAGACAAAGGGAACACAAAATGAAAAGGAAAACCCTTCTTTTCAACTATTCTTGTACTTAGCTTGGCCCAGAGCTGGTCTTT
>NC_140964.1:76353125-76453125 GCF_056783735.1 Eptatretus burgeri
TTATTTGAATCTGGAAGCCAGTAATAACGAAATTGAATGCTTTGTGCTGCCCGGTTCGTAACTCGTCTGTTCCGCTCCCTCTCGAAGCAGGCCTGTGTTTGTATCACTATTAAATAATGTTTTCTCTGGCAACGCTTATCCTTTCAATGCGAAAATTGCGACTATGATTTAAGTCTCACGTTGAGTCAAAGGCGGACGCGGACTGGGTACCCGGTCATCACTGCCAGCAGTTATAAAGTGGCAGTTCTAGTTATTATTATTATTATTATAACGGGTTTTATGTTCTACTGACCGATTTTGTGGCGGATCTGGAGGGAAAACTGTCGGATGAAATTCAACGAAACTTAACAGGATTATTACTCACCACCTGAAGTTTATACTATGAAACATTTGATGACGTAGGTCACGTGGTATGGCGGCCATATTTGATTTTATCCAAAACCTAAAAACATCTTCTTCTCCAGAAGGGATAATCAGACAGACTCAATCTTTTGCACACCTTTGCTAAGTTCGATGCTAATGTGAATTTGTTAATTTGGTCGAAATCGTTACATAATTAATATGATTTAAAATGATGCCGATTCGCCTCATTAAATATGCAAAATATGCAAATGAGAGTTGAAAAAATTTAATGACAGATTTCGATAGTACATAAACAGGGGACTCCCAATATAGTTATACTATGTCTGTATTTGACCCCAGTGAGCCCCCAGCGCCCCCCAAAGTTGAAAATGACCCATTTTTGAAATGTCATAAAATGAAAACAACGCTTAGAGTAAATTCAATGAAACTTATCCATTTAATTAATCTCCACCTGAAGTTTATACTTTAAAAATTTTGATGACGTAGGTCACGTGGTATGGTGGCCATATTGGATTTTCTCCAAAACCTAAAAACATCTTCTCCAGAAGGGATAATCAGACAGCCTCAATCTTTTGCACACATTTGCTAAGTTCGATGCTAATGTGAATTTGTTAATTTGGTCGAAATCGTTACATAATTAATATGTTTTAAAATGATGCCGATTCGCCTCATTAAATATGCAAAATATGCAAATGAGAGTTGAAAAAATTTAATGACAGATTTCGATAGTACATAAACAGGGGACTCCCAATATAGTTATACTATGTCTGTATTTGACCCGAGTGAGCCCCCAGCACCCCCCAAAGTTGAAAATGACCCATTTTTAAAATGTCATAAAATGAAAACAACGCTTAGAGTAAATTCAATGAAACTTATCCGTTTAATTAATCTCCACCTGAAGTTTATACTTTAAAAATTTTGATGACGTGGGTCACGTGGTATGGCGGCCATATTGGATTTTCTCCAAAACCTAAAAACATCTTCTTCTCCAGAAGGGCTAATCTGACAGCCTCAATCTTTTGCACACATTTGCTAAGTTCCATGCTAATGTTAATTTGTTAATTTGGTCGAAATCGTTATTTAATTTACATGATTTTAAATGATGCCGATTTGCCTCATTAAATATGCAAAATATGCAAATGAGAGTTGAAAAAATTTAATGACAAATTTAGATAGCACATAAACAGGGGACTCCCAATATATTTATACGATGTCTGTATTTGCCCCCAGTGAGCCCCCAGTGCCCCCCAAAGTTGAAAATGGCCCATTTTTGAAATGTCATAAAATAAAAACAACGCTTGGATGAAATTCAATGAAACTTATCTATTGAATAACTCTCCACCTGAAGTTTATACTTTGAAAATTTTGATGACGTAGGTCACGTGGTATGGCGGCCATATTGGATTTTCTGCAAAACCTAAAAACATCTTCTTCTCCAGAAGGGATAATACGACAGCCTTAAACTTTTGCACACATTTGCGAGGTTCCATTGCAATGTTAAGTTGTTAATTTCGTCGAAATCGTTGCATAATTTATATGATTAAAATGATGCCGATTCGCCTCATTAAATATGCCAAATATGCAAATGAGAGTTGAAAAAATTTAATGACAGATTCTGATAGGCCTTGAAGAGGGGACTCCAAATATGTTTACGCTATGTCTGTATTTTACCCCAGTGAGGCCCCAGAGCCCCCCAAAGTTTAGAATCACCCATTTTTGACATGTCGTAAAATGAAAACCAAAGAAGATAGACAAAAAGTGACCACAAATTCTGGAAGATATTTTAACGTTCTACAAGTTCGCCATTTACATTAATATGCAAATGTGGAGTTATTGGACTTTTTTGAGGACTTGAAAATTTGTCCAGCCTCGATTTGTCCAACGTGAAGTTTCTTTCTCTATCATGTATTGCTATGGGCTTTTCAATCCTTCATTGAGATAACATGAGGGACCCCGTAGCTGGGCCACATTGCAGACTTGAACTAACTTTCTAACTCGGAAAACCCACATCATGTGACAGGGTGATGGTGTTGAAATTTGTTAAAATGGAGGCACGCCTTGAAGCCCGGGATTACTGGTTTACCAGTTTTAATTATCATTATTATTGTTATTATTATTCCGCGTTAAGTCTGCTCTGTGTCTGCTTTTGTAAGCTGCTTGTACGTTGCCGCACCTCTCACATTTCTTCCTTTCCCTGTGCCACATACTTTGCCTCGCCTGCTTGTAAATAAATTATTATGAGAAATGTTCCCAGCTCGTTTTTGTCTTTTCTTGCATTGATCCAGCATGAGAATTATTTAATTGTCAAAGTGATTTTTCACCATTGAGAGATAGGGCCAAAAACGATATATATAGCATGATATTTGAAAAATGTATTAAGCCTGGTGTTGGCGCAGTGGTTAGGGCAGCGGCTTGGGATCCAAAAGGTCCTGAGTTAAAGCCCCGTTGGGCCACTGAATTAATACACCAAGGGGTTGACTCAGCCTGTCATCCTTCCAAGGTCGGTGAAATGAGTACCAGTGTACTGGGCCGGTGTATACCCTGGTTAAAATAGGTGTACCAGATCCCTGTGTCGCAAGAGGCGACCAGGGTTGCGTCAGGAAGGGCATCCGGTGTAAAACATGTGCCAAATCACTATGCGGATCATGTTGATGATCCGCTGTGGCGACCCCGAACGGGAGCAGCCGAAAGAAGAAGAAGAAGAAGAAGATATTTGAAAAATGTATTGGGCCAGATATGTTCTTGTGGATTAGGCAATGCGTGGCAGAGGTACGTGTGCTCTATCGAGTGCCCTTCGAGGTTTTGAGCAGTGTCTCGCGTAGCGAACGCTGCTCATAGAGAGCTCGGCATTGTTCTTCTTCTTCTTCTTGGGAAGACAAAACCTTAATCTCCAGGACTCGGCTCTTGTATATACAAGATCCGGATCTCCTTAAATACTAAACACCTGTACACATTCTCAGATTGACGGTGCCTTTTGAGAGCGTCTATCATGAACTTTTAAATATATTCGGACATTTGCTTTAAAGTTTCGAAAAGTTCACGTTACTATTTAAAGATTATTCCATTTAGTGTATAGTAATTTCGTAAATACATTATTTCGTTGATACACAATATATCGTAAATACATTATGACGGGTCTCGCTATTGGATTAATGAAGGCACGTGACGAAATATCGGAAGTTTTTTTTTTTTTTTTTTTTTTTTTTTTTTTTTTTTAGCCGACAAAACCTTAAGGACGCTGCTCTTGGACACATTTGTCCTTGTTCTTCTTGTGAAGACAAAACCTTTATTTTAGGACTCGGCTCCTTTATATACACGATCCGGATCTCCTTAAATACTAAGCACTTGTACACATCCTCACATTAAGGGTGCCTTTTGAGAGCGTCTATCATGAACTTTTAAATATAATTCGGACATTTGCTTTAAAGTTTCGAAAAGTTCACGTTACTATTGAAAGATTATTTCGTAAATACAGTATGACGGGTCTCGCTGTTGGCTTAATCAAGGCACGTGACAAAATCGGAAGTTTTTTTTTTTTTTTAGCCGACAAAACCTTTAGGATGTTGCTCTTGGACACATTTGTCCTTGTTTGTATTACCCTTGCCGAAGGAGAGGGTATTGCATTTGGGTTCGTTTGTCCGCACAGATATTTTGTGTTTTTTTTCCGCAACTGCTTGTCGGATTGAGAGGAATTTTTTGTTTTAAATCATTGATGTGACTACTCATGTAGAATGTTGTACTGATAATTATGACGTCATAGGTTGCATAGTGTAGCAGCCATATTGGAAAAACGGAAAACTTTTGACCTCTATCTCTGAAACCGTAACAAGGAAAAATTTGAAACTTGGCACATAGCAAGTACTCCTCGTGGGAAATGAGTGATTTTTTTTTTCATGATGTCATAGATGCCTTTGTTATGACGTCATAGCTGCACATGTAGAATGCTATATCCGATCAGTTAAAACATTTGAGGATCATCAAGGAATAAAATGTCCACAGAAAAGAAATTGATGACATCATCGGTCACGTGATTCGGCAGCCTTTTTTGTTGTTAATCTTCAAAAATATTCTTCTCTGAAGTGGCTGAGCAGATCGAGGCAAAACTTTACACGTATGATCACCTGTCCATGAGGAACAAAAGGTTCACACATATGATGTCATAGGTCTCATGGTTTGGTGGCCATATTGGATTTACACTAAAACCTGTAAAAATATACCACTCAAAAGAGATCCTGCTGAAGGTCTGCAATCTCTGATTGCTCTTTTTCTTGTTCTTTAGTTTGCACCAGGACAGTAGGGTCACCCTACCTGTTGGGGAAATAACTGTCAGTCTGCCATAGGGCGACTCTTTAAGCTGTGTATAGCCGCTTCACTGCATCACTTCCTTCGGACATGGGTTTGAGATATATATATATATATATATATATATATATATATATATATATATATATATATATATATATATATATATATATATATATATATATATATATATATATATTAAACTAAAAACATAATTTTGTGGTTTTACAAAAATAGGACAAGGTACTCATGCATTAAGGTATGGATATGGTTTTTAACATTAGCCTTGTGTTGGCGCAGTGGTTAGGGCAGCAGCTTGGGATCCAAAAGGTCCTGAGTTCAAGCCCCGTTGGGCCACTGAATTGATACACCAGGGGGTTGACGCAGCCTGTCATCCTTCCGAGGTCGGCGAAATGAGTACCAGTATACTGGGCCAGTGTATACCCCGGTTAAAATAGGTGTACCATATCCCTGTGTCGTAAGAGGCGACCAGGGTTGCATCAGGAAAGGCATCCGGCGTAAAACATGTGCCAAATCACTATGCGGATCATACGGATGATCCGCTGTGGCGACCCCTAACGGGAGCAGCTGAAAGAAGAAGAAGAAGAATGCTTTTTAACATTGATCGTTTATCTTAACCTGTTTAATTTCCTTCTAGTTCTTGAATAAATTTAAAACTTCAATACAATTAAATAAGGCCTACTATCGTGTTTGATTTTCTTTTCGTTTTTTTAAATTACCAAATCGACGATTAGAGTAGTTATTAAATATTATTATTTCTGAAGGATCTGATAACGTAATATATTGTTGCAGTTCTGGAAACCACATCCCTCCAAGGCAATGGCATCCATCATACAGTGATCCCCAGACAGTTATTTCATTAATATATGTACAGTAAGACCTTTCCCTCATGTCTAATGGGTTAAACAGGAAGAAGTGTGTTTTGTGGATCTCATAGTTTATCTCGTAGGTCTGATTATATCTCTAACTTCATTCCTACTCTTTTTAATCTTATTCCTGAAATAAATCCAAACAGGCACTGCACCCAGACGGCCACTTATAAAAACCGCAGCCACACCCTCAACGTATGCATCCTCGCAAAGGCCAACACAAGCATCAACGACAAGATGGGACAGGTGCAGGAATGCTGTGCCCGGGGGAATAGAAAAGCAATACACAACCTCGACCCCGCCATACAGGACGCACACGGCGTGTTCTTTTCATCCCATTTCTGCATCTAATAATTATATCTATATTCTTTTCAACCCAAATCTACATCTAATAATTATATCCAATCCTTTCCTTAAATTCATGACACAGATCAGGGCCGGCACCGCACACACCACCGCCTGTGAAGATCGCCACGGGGATAGATAACCGCATGCTTAATGGTGGACCAGCGCGCAGTCCCGTGATAATTTATCACCATACAGCACAGGGCATGAATAGCACACATCTTCATTTGGGTCTGCGCGCTGGTTCCTGGCAGTGTCTTATCGTCGGTCTTCGCTCACCACCGCGGCCACAGATGTCTCCCGCGGACGGCAGACATCCTCCCTCCGGCAGACGGCAGACAGCAGGCACCTCCGCCTTGATACAGCTGCTACCAAGCAGAGGCGTGCTGGACGTCCCGGATCGCTCGGGCCGCATGGTGTACGGACGAAGCAAGGCGATTCGTATCACGGGGTTCGGAGCGAGACAATTCCACAGCTTGGACATGTCTTGCTGGATGTAAAGTAAGGCCGCTTCCGGCCATGGCGGCTGGGCCATGTGCTGGACGGGGCCCAATGGGAGCGCCCGATTCTGATGACGACGCATCGCTTTGGGGCGGCGCCCCGCCCTGCACTGCAGGGACTATAAAGGACGGATCGCAAAGCCGTCCAGAGTCTTCGACTCGTGGTCATCCTCATCTTCCTTACTTGGCTTTGGATCGATCTCTGCGTACGCCTGCTGCCCCATCTTCTTCACCGACTCGCCGCTGACTCCACCCAGCCACCTTCTCCACCCATCCGCCTGCTTTTTCCACCTTCTCCACCCACTCGCCGCTGGCCCCACCGAAAGTCCCTCCCTCACACCTGACAGTTGCGCCCCTGCTCTGGATCTGCACAGATGCTTTGCTGCACCGTAGCCTGTAGCCAAGTAGGAGATGACGCACAAACTATCAAGGAGGGATCATTCAGCGGAGCATCCCTCCAAAACGTACTGGGTGGCTCGGTCAGTCAATCGTTCAAGGTATGACGAGACCATTAGCCTCATCTCTTCTTCTTCGTGTGTGTGCGTGCATGTGTGTGTGTGTATGTGTCATGGTGCCTGTCCTTGTTTCAGTTAAGATTGCAAAATAATTATATCGGGATATGTCTGCTGTTGTAAGTTGCTTGTTTTATTGTCACACCACACATTTCTTGCTATCCCTGCTTACACACAATAAATCTATTCCCTGTCCCACATGCTTTTCCTCGCCTGCCTGTAATAAATTATAGAAATGTTCCCAGCTCGTTTTTGTCTTTTCTTTCATTGATCCAGCACGATCAGTATCTAGCCTAGCCGGGACTTTATTCCGAACAATCCGTTCCTTTTAACCAGTACATCCTTGGCAGTGTCGCTCGGCTGCATATGATCCGGTAAGGTGATCCGTTTCGGACAAGGTGTACAGAGGGCATGTCCCCTGGTAATTACGTCACATGATTATTTTTAGGTAACCGATATTAGACAGAGGCCCCTAAGTCACGTGGTTGAGTTATTGGCGTTCACGGTCGGTTAGCGACCCGCCGCATCATGGAATTATCCATGTGTGACGGCCTGCGATTCCGGGGAGTCCGGTGGGAACCCGAAATAGCTTCTCTCCCTCGTGGTCTTCTCACTCGATCCCCCTGGCTGCAACAATATTATTACATTAACGGATCTGAAGGGAGAGTCGTGATGGTGACTGCAAAGTGTTTCGCTCTTTCTCCTTCTGGCTTCCCAAGCTGTGAAATGTATTGATCATTTCATCATTTCGATCATTTCCCCGAGCTGCCAATCATTCCGATTGTTTGTCAGACATGCCCCTGTTCTTCCACTTTATTCTTGGTATCCTATGTCTATCTAGAGAAACTGCTCACAATGTTCATTCAATCACATGCTTTGTTTTCTGCACCGAGATGCCAGAAACCTCTATCTTCCAATCATCGTGCTGCTTCGTAGATACGCTGTGGTTCAGCAGTTCTTTTCACCGAGTGTAACACAATCGTGCACTGCAATGCACCATGAAATTGAAAAAGAGTGCCGCGTCTTAACAGAAAGCAAAGGAGCCCAATTTTTGACGATCCACTGCACTCTTTTTTTTATTTATTTATTTATTTATTTATTTTTTTTTTTTGTGGTGCGACAGCAAGTCCGAAGGAGCCCAATTGTGCACCTGTGGAGCAGTATTGGCGATTTTGGTGAAGATCCGGATGTGGATCTGAGAATTTTTCAGTGATTCTTCAATATTGAGTGATAGGGTCAAAAACGATATTTGGCATATTTCAAAAAGTTAACGGATTGTGACAAAACTTGGTAGATGACGAGAACAACCTGAATAGATGTTGGTTCAGGTCCGATCTCGATCCGGCCTATCAGTGGGATACAAAACGTAAACTGTTCAACCTTTTGGAGGTATGTGTTCTCCCCTGTGCCATTTCTAGTTACCTTTGCATTCTGCGAAAGGTTATGTTTTGGTCGGCGTGTGTGTATTTATTTATTTATTTATTTATTTATTTATTTATTTGTCATCTTGTGATTCGTATAACTCAAGATGTATTAAACCGAATTGCATGAAATTTGGTGGGATTATTGGTTATTAGCCAGGAAGCATTCGATTAGATTTTGGGATCGTTCGGGTCAAAGGTCAAGGTCACGAAAAGGTCAAAATCGTCTTTTTACGATAACACGGTAAATTTTTATTCAATTTGCATGCAACTAACGCCAAAATGTTCAGAATTCAACGCCTCATCTTGTGATATGCAATATGACACAATGACGCCCATACTCTTGTTACCGGTTAGGGGTCAAAGGTCAGGGGGGTCACGACCTTGAGAAATATGCGGTTTTTGTCATAACGCGGTCAATTCTTGTCCGCTTTACATGAACCCAGCACCAAAATGTTCAGAATTTAATGCCCAATCTTGTGACACAATGACGTCATAACACATGTCACCGGTTGGGGTAAAATGTCGGGGGGGGGGTGCAGTCACGCCCTTGAAAAATATGCGGTTTTCGGCATAACTCAGTCAATTCTTATTCGATTTGCATGAAACCAGCATCAAACGAGATTACCTTCTCTTGTTGAAACGTTGTATTCACCGAGCTTGCGAGTGAAGACTCGCCAAAACGACGTGAGTTGATTGTTGTTTAGTCCGTAGCCCCCGAAATTCGGGGGGGGGGTCATGACATTATAGATATGTGGTTTGTGTCATAAGACCATTCATATGAAACCAGTTCCCCACACTCGTACCAAGAACAAAAAAAGTAGTGGCAGCGAAGGTATGCGCTCTATGAGTGCCCGTTCTAGTTTATTTGTATTTATTTATTTATTTAATTCGTTCATTGGTATACTAAATTTAAGCTCATGGATCAGCATGGTAACAGAGGGTATGAAGACAACATGCTGACACAATATGGGTCACGGTTGGACACAAACTGGGGAGTATTGGTGAACAGGAAGAGGAAAAGAGGAGAGGGAGAGAGGAGGCCAGCAGGGAGGGCATACAGCAATCTGCAAGTTAGAGGTGGGTTTGCACTCATAGAGGATGTTAGACATCATAAGTAGTGATCGAAGACTATATGAGATGCTGGTTCACTGCTTGCTTGCAGCCTCAGAGGGAAGAATGTGACCATTTCTACTTTTCCATCCCAGAAGGGATGACTTGGGATGTGACCATCCATCCTCTTTTGAACATCCACACCTCTCGATAGTACTCGCTTCGTCTAGAAATTTTGAGATGTTCAAAAATATTACCAAATAAATTTTAACTTTTTTTTGCTTTTTTTTTAAACCACGACAGTACTTAAAATTACTTCTCAGGTATATTTTCCCTTGGATAAGCGAATGGTAGGTAGATGAGAGTTTCACAATATTCGATTCCCTTCCTACGTCAAGCCAAGAATTTGTCAGCCTGGTAAACGACACATTAAAATGATTGGTTCATAATTGAAAGTAGAGTCTTAAAAGGCCAAAATTAATTTATTCATGCACAAGTTAAATGAGACATTCCTTGATAGACTCATCTATATTCTTAATCTTTGCCAGCCTTGTGATGTGAATGCGGTTACCTTCGACTTGCACACACCTCTACATGAAGCTTGCAGAGGTGGCCATGTTGCTTGTGTCCGAGAACTCGTACACGTCGGAGCCAAAGTACGTAAAATGTCATTATTTTCAAAGTACAAGCATATTTAGACTTGCTGAAAATTATCATTAAATTTTTTTTTTACATTTGAGTTCATTTTCAAATCTGCTTTAGGTCTGTTCGTTGAGGCCTTTCAGAGAGCAGTATTAGTACAAAATTGTACGAATGTTATTCTCTGGAAGTCACCTGTTTTCAGGGCTGTTATTAAATATTGTGCCTTTGTGTGCGATTGTAACAGATTCACGCAATCGGTGCTAGTGGTAGTACTCCCCTGAGCCTGGCGTGTGCGGCTGACAATGTGGCCTGCGTGTCCTACCTTATGTTGGTGGGAGCAAACCCGCACTCCTCACCACTGCACTCCCCTATTCACCTCTCAGCAGCAAGAGGTAAGCACATAGTGTCTTCAGCAATTAATGATCGTCATGATGTGATGTTGTTTGCATCTTTTACCCTTCATTTGCACCTTACACCCACCACATAATTTTTGCAGCCTGTATTAGAGGTGTTTATTGGATAGGTAGATCAATTCACCAGTTAGACGACAATCATGGCCTTTGGCATGTCATGCCTCGAGGTCCAAATCTCCGATGTTTATTAGGCATGGTATCGTTCAAATCGGGAATAGAGTCCAACTCGGATCAAATTAATGGCCAGATTGTACGCAATGGTGAGCTATTGCTGATTGTGTCACCCTGGTCCATAAGCTCGATCCCCATACTGTATTCTTACAATCTTTGTTTTAAATTCCCCCCACACCTTCCTACTCCTAGTTTCACCAATATATGCCTTGCTGCAGCCCTTTCACATTGCACAACACACCATTCCAATGGCACCAATTAGAATTCAATCTTTTAATTCGATAAGGATGGAGTAAATAATTGTACATTGAGGTTTGTATGTCGCACTGATCTGTGCATTGGAAAACATTTTGCCAATTTCATCTGAAAGGCCCAAATAGTATGAAAACTGCCCGGTGATGTCTCCCCCCACTCACCCCCCTCCCCCCAGGTTTTGTCAGGGTCTTGGTTTTTCAAATTCTGACAGTTAGCTCCTGCCATATTCATTCTCCAGATCCTCCACTCGTCAATTTCCTGAGTAGTGGTGTTCCTGGACGATGTACTGTCCATGCATAATGAACAGTAAGTTTGTGGCTAATATGGGACTTTTGAAATTACATAATCAACCCCAGAAACTCCGAGGAATAGAGGTCTTCGGGGCATATGATTGTGCATGCACAACAGGGTTTTTTATGTCTCCATTGACGAAGTCGAAACTTCTAGAGAATGATGCAGACACAAGTGAAGATAAAACTCCACTTCAAGTGAAAACAGGAGAATTCATTGTTGCCAAAATTAATGTAGAAGGAAAGAGTTGTACTATCAGAATATTTGTTGGACAAGTGATTAATAAAAGTCAGACACTCAGAAAGAGGCTATGATTGTCAAATTCATGAGAAAGATTTCAAATTCTTGTAAGACCAAATTCATTTTTGCCACTGACACAGAATATGTTGTTGATGTTGGATCAGTGGTTGAAGTACTAAAAATGCCAATTATAAACAGTCGAGAGATCGAGAAACAGTCGAGAGATTCATATGTTTCCTAAAGAAATTGAAGTTACAGAGTGAGATGTTTATGAATGTCTCTGAGCTACAAAAGTGTGTTGCCGACTGCTTGATAAGAAAGGGAAAATGTTTGTTTTCCCCCAGGAGGCATGTGTTTAACATTACTTAAAGTTTAAGTTTGTTGGTGTGTGGGAGAGGATCACAAGCTGCACCTTCTCACTGAAGTAAAGGAACTATTTTTTTCATAGTAGTTTGAAACTTTACCATGTACTTACAACTGTCGATAAAGATGATGAACAGGTTACATTGCATTAAATACATCACTTAATAAAAGACAAGAACATGATTCAAAGTGAAATTGCACAAAACAGTTGTGATATAGGACTTCATTTCATTATTTCCATGATACACAACATCCATGCTTTTGAATTTAATGTTAGGTTTACAAGTCTTTGATGTTGAAATTGTTGAAATTTGATCAATAAAATGTTTAAAGATTTACCAGTTGTTTCCCCCAAACCAAAATAGCACATTATTTGTGCAACATGAGAAAACACTTTATCACATTTCACTTTTATCACATTGATCCAAGGGGGACAAATGCCCCATATGTAACATGTCCCAAACGTAACACATCCTTCATTAAAATAACAAATGCCAATTGAATATGGTGTAAAAAAATTTTTGTCAATAAGATTTTGCAAAAATAAGCTCAAGTGTTCAACCTTTCTTCACACTGGATACCAAGTTGTACAACAAAAGACTTTCAGAGACTTTTGAACTTGATAATTCTGTTGAAAAATCTGAATTTTTTTTGTGGTCCCATATGTAACAAGGTACATTTTCTATATCTTACTAATTATCTCAAGGTCAAATGTCATTTTTACAGACAGTATTTGTCTTGCAGATACCAGACATGAAGATGAAAAAACATTGAATTCAGTCATTTTTTTGAAAGGGTGAAAGTCTCTGAATGTCCCATACATAATGCGCGTGATATCTTGGACTTGCCCTGCATACAAGAAAGCTCTTCGAGAATTACGACCCATCCCGAGGGGATCAATCGTAAAACACTAGAATGGCACTTGATAGAGCACATACCTCCAGCAAGCTGAACAGTTTACGTTTTGTAGCCCACTGATGGGCTGAATCTGTTTCCGTACCTAAACCAAAATCTAATTGACTTTTTTTTGTCACCCACCCAGCTCATCCACAAAGTTTCTTCTGAATCGGTCCACAACCTTTAAAGATATCGTGCTCTACCGTGTATCGTTTTTGGCCCAATCCCTCAATGGTTGTTGTTGCTGTTGCTTCGTATTGTCGTATCCAGGGAGTTAGCCCCAACGTGGACGAATAACTAAATGGTTCTACCTTGGAGGTGAACATGCCGAGATTCTCGAGAGATAAGGGCGGCAAGGACGGAGGCACACAACACAAGGGTTTATACTCGAACCCACGACAAATAGACAACACAAACAACTTAAACAAGTGGTGCCAGGCACAACAAATCCCACCCATTTAAGGCATAAAGTTATTTTGGGGATCAAATTTAAATTTGATACATCCTTAACCTGAATGTTGATTATAAGGAATATTTTAGTCTTAGTTTGAAGTCAATTAAACCATTTTTGACGAAGTTTTGACCTTTCAAGGCCACGTAAGGTCAAAGGTCATGGTGTCAAACGAAAGCCAATAAAGGACTTCATATATGTCTTCCATAGTAAACATGCATATTCCTAACCTTATTACCTTCGCATTCTGCGAAAGGTTATGTTTTGGTCGCTGTGTATTTATTTATTTGTGAATATGTGTGTTTGTTTGTTATTCGCATAACTCAGAAAGTATTAAACCGAATTGCATGAAATTTGGTGGGATGATTCGTGAGTATCCAAGGACGATTTGATTAGATTTTGGGAGTGATCGGGTCAAAGGTCAAGGTCATGAAAAGGTCAAAAACACTCTTTTGAGCATAACTTCCTTCATAATACAGCTATCGACATGCAACCACCGCCATATTGTTCCATTACGAGATACCTTTCGAATATGTAGTGTCGGATTTGACATAACGTCATCGGAAGTGCGTCTAAATTACGTCGCAAGATGACTTAAATTTTCAATTTTCGATCTCATCAGTTTTGATCATACCGTTTTGTAGGACTTACCTTAAGGACGTCACACACCAAATTTGACTTTGATTGGACTGACCATTATGACGTCATTGACGTTTGAACATGACGTTTTTCAATTGTGGCTAAAATGTCCTGATATTTTACATTCAAATATCTATATAATTTATAAAGCAAAGTCTCCCAAATCCAGGCATTAGGATCAGTACCAAAATATCTGTTTATTGATGTACAGGTTTTGCCAATTAACTCTGTAGTCAAGGTCACACTCAAGGTCAAAATATACTTGTAGGCATAGCTTCAGATCCAATAGAGCTATTGACATGAAACCAACGTTAAAACGTTCAGTGAACTACGAGCTTTCAGAATGGTAGTCCCCGATTGGACGTGACGTCCCCGGAAGTGCGTCAAAATGACGTCAAAAGATGACGTCATTTTTCAACTTTTTAATTTTTCAGCGTTTATCATTCCATTTTGTTGGACTGCCTTCAAGGAGGTTACACACCAAATTTGACATCAATCGGACTGACGGTTGTGACGTCATGGACGTTTTAAAATGACGTTTTTCAAATGTGCCCGGAAAAAAGTTGCGGCGCGAAGGTATGCGCTCTACCGAGTGCCCGTTCTAGTTTGATTTGTAATGGAAAATATGTAATTTTGACCGATGACCATGACGCCCAAAACTTCGGACCCTACCGATCTTCACAAATATGCATTTTTCACTATAGGAATGGGTAGGATTATAAGTGACAAATAGAATAAGGTTCACTATAAGCTTAGTTTGAAGTAAATCAGATCATTTTTGACGAAGTTATGAGCGAAAAACGATTTTGATCTTTTCGTGACCTTGACCTTGACCTTTGATCCAATTGGACCCAAAAGTTAATGGGGTCGTCCAAGGTTCATTGCCCACCTGTGGATTAAATTTGATAGTGTTTGCTAAAACCGTTTTGCCGTAAAGTTGCTAACAGACAGACAGACAAACAAACAAACAGACAAACAAACCGGACGATTACAATATCCCGCTCCCTCCCTCCGGGGGGCGGGATAATAAATATGGGGGTGGGGGTGGGGGGCCAACGAAAATAAATCAAGTATTCATCATGGAGATAAATCAAAACAGGATAATAATGAAACGTAAGGTAACCTAAATTCCGATTTTAGGCGCCTCCACACAGACTTTAATACAGACAAGGGGACAGAATGAAGAAAAGAATAATCCTCCATTTCTCCCGGCACTTAGCTGGGTGCTCAGAGATGAGTTTCTGAAGCATGGGGTTCACCAAACCGCATTGTCACTGCACCGAAATATGTGGCCAAAATGACGCCAAGCCACTCTGTGGGCAGGAAGCGTGCAGGAGGTAATTCATGCAGATGGTCCCTTCGTTAAGGGCCCAGAAGCCCTTAGTTCCACCACACGATTGAGATTGCCAACGCCGCTGCTCTCTGCAAAATGGCGCCGCCTTCTTCCCCGATGGCATAACATGAGTCTCCGAGGTGCGGTCTCACACGACCCAGCCGAACAGTCAATGGCCAGTGTCTTGCTCCATCACGCGAGCAAATTCGCCTCAGCATGAACATGAGAATTGTGCAGCCTTCTTCACTGTGTCGAGGACGGCCAGCTGTAATTCCCTTCTCTTGCAACCGCCGATCCTGCCTCGCTTCTGTCCAGCCCTTTCTATTCTGACCTCTCTGATGTCACCCCTTCCATCATCCACCCCAGGGGCATGGTCTCGCTAGTTGTCATTGCTGGAGGCGGGCTTTTCGCCTGCTTAGAAATGTCCGGCTCGGTTGTTGTTGTTCCAAGGATGTGATTCCTTTTCATCGCTGGTCTTGAAATGCAAAAACATAGGAAAAGGTCACAGGGTACAATCACATACTGGGAGAAATTAGCCTTAGACCCTACATAATTTAACACAGCACCACCCCCCCCCCCACTCCGTGTGGTGACACGTAACACTTAAGCTAACAGTTTCCCCACTTAAGTTACAATGAAATGTGTTCTACCCGTCCATGGAACATGCTATCCTATACAATCCTACCTTTGCTATGAAATTCCTCCATCTACCCCACAAACTTAACAATACCTTCCCTGAATGCCATTTGTGTCCATGCAGTGTCCCACTATCGTGTCCGTGAGATGTCGATGTCCCGCCCTCATGGAGGGGAGAGTGGTGCTATGGTGGAGAGTAGGTGTGCGGTGTTGGTGGATGTTGTGGGGGTGATGGTTGATGGGAAATTGTGGGGGGATGGTTGAGGGGGAACAATGAAAGTTTTAGCATCCCAGGTCAAATCCTCTCGGAGGGTAGAATGACGATTGATGATACAAACATACTTTTTCTCCATTATAAATAAATGGTGGTTCATTTGATTTGTAGACATTTGTGTTCATAATTGATTACACTGAACAACAAATTTCAACAAAAATTTTTTACTGGAGATGTGTAAAGTGATTAAGACTAATGTGGGTACGCTGATTTCAAAAATCATAACCGTTTTGCTGTATCACGTCAGGATTTTCAGGAACAGAAATATTCCCATTGCCTAGAAGTCAGGATTTCAATGAAATTTACATATGTCTTTAACATGTCTATTTCGTACAATTGTTGTTAACTTGTGTTATATTTCTTTCTTTCAGATAAAGATGAGTATGCGTTCCTGTACCAATCATCCTGACAACTTCTGTTATGTCTGTGGTCGGTATACCAAAAAAGATCAACAGCGAAGTCTATCTACAGCAGTGAAAATGAAGGCCGCCTACTTTCACTACTTCGGGTGTAAGGTGGGGGACCAAGAACAGAGCTGGGCACCACACATCTGCTGCACAAGCTGTCACACAACCTTGACTCAGTGGTTGGTGGGCAAGCGCGCGAGCATGCCATTTGCGGTGCCCATGATATGGCATGAGCCGCAGAATCATCATGATGATTGTTATTTCTGCTGCACAAGCATCGCCGGCTTCAACAAGAAGAATAAAGGTCACATCAAGTACGCTGACTGCGTCTCTGCTCGTAAACCTGTGCCTCATGATGACGAGAACCCCGTTCCAACACCTCCAGCTGATCAGAACATAGCTGTAAGCAGTGGTGAAGAGGATGGTGATGATGAACCTTTTGAACCCGACACTCAAGAATCACACCTTCTGAACCAGGGAGACTTAAATGATCTTGTAAGAGATCTCTCGCTGTCAAAGGCGAAGGCAGAGCTGCTTGGATCAAGGCTGCAGCAGTGGAATCTACTTGAACCTAACACCAAGATATCCTTGTTCAGAGCACGTCACAGAGACATGGCTGAGTTCTTTGAGATGGAAGACACGATGACATTCTGCAGTGACATCAACGGTCTGTTGAAAGAACTTGGGTGTGATCACGATCCTGCAGACTGGCGCCTCTTCATCGACTCGGGGAAGAACAGCTTGAAGGCTGTTTTGCTCCACAATGGCAACGAGAAACCATCAGTCCCACTGGCTCACGCGTTCGGCATGACAGAGACCTATGAGACTATGCGGCAGCTGCTTGATTCCATCAAGTACAATGACTTCAACTGGCACATCTGCGGAGACTTGAAAGTGGTGGCGCTGTTGTTAGGGCTGCAGTCAGGCTACACGAAATACATGTGCTTCCTTTGTCTCTGGGATAGCAGAGACGACAAGAATCACTGGACGAAGAAAGATTGGGAAGAGCGAAAAGAGCATGTACCTGGTCGACACAACGTGAAGCATGTCGCCCTTGTCGACCCAGCCAAGGTTTTCCTTCCACCACTCCACATAAAGCTCGGCTTGATGAAAAGTTTTGTACGGGCAATGGATCTGAATGGGCGTGAGTTTTTATACCTCAAGGAAAAGTTTGGCAACACCTTGTCGGAGGCCAAGATCAAGGCTGGTGTCTTTGTTGGACCGCAAATCCGACAGATTATGAAGGACGAAACTTTTCCGACAACTCTAAACCCCAAAGAGCTGGCAGCGTGGAGGAGCACTTCTTGGGGAACGAGCGCGCGGACAACTATGAAGAAATAGTGCAGCAGCTGCTGGAGTCCTTCAGGAAACTTGGCTCCAGGATGTCCCTGAAAATCCATTTCCTACACCAGCACCTGAACTTCTTCCCTGACAACTTGGGAGCAGTCTCGAACGAGCACGGCGAGCGATTCCACCAAGAGATTTCACTCATGGAGACGCGTTACCAAGGGCGGCACAACCCGAACATGATGGGTGATTTCTGCTGGTTCCTGCATCGTGAAACTGACACAGAGCAGCACAAACGCAAAGCCAAATGCCTAAAGCATTTTTAATTACATTCTAGTGGAGTTTTTCTGTAATTTCTATAATTTTGAAGCATTCATGAAATAAATGAATAAATGAATTTTTGTAAATTTCATTGAAATCCTGACTTCTAGGCAATGGGAATATTTCTGTTACTGAAAATCCTGACGTGATACAGCAAAACGGTTATGATTTTTGAAATCAGCGTACCCAAATTAGTCTAAATCACTTTACACATCTCCAGTAAAAATTTTTTGTTGTTCAGTGTTATTAGTTTCAGGTGCTCTTTTGGTAACTGCCAGGCAATGGCAACAGGTGTTTGATTCACCACTCAAATCGTCCGTGTACATGTGCTGCTGGTAGCTGGGTAGAGATGGTGTTAGTTTCGAACGACGACTGTTTCTTCCACTTAATCATGGGGCATCCCCTCTGAATCATGGTGGATAACTACATGATCTACGTATCTCTGTTGTTTCATAACAGTTCTTTGTGACAAGTTACAAGCAAAAAAGTGAACATTTTGAAGGCCTGATCCACACTCGGATATTTTTGACAAGCCTTGTCCAATTTTTGGTAAACTTAGGGTCTTTCGGCCATCGGTGTAGCATGAAACCATCTCGGTTTGTATTACTACACAAGCATGCATCGACTCGGCATATTTGTGTAAAATCAAAAATTATTTGCCGTTTGAGTTAATCATACCGCGATGTAACCCGGAGACAGTACGGATATGTTGGTCTACTTCCAGTGCGATGTTACAGCTAATCTGAAGAAGGAGGAGGAAGAAGAAGACGATTTAGACTATCAATTGCAAATTTACCAACTTTATAATTCAGAAATCGGAAAAAGACACATCATATCTATTTTCTAGGGTGTCAAGGGATAGATTAATGCTGAGGTGGTCTGACCATTTAGGTTCCACTTTAAGGAATCATATTTACCTCGTTAAGTGTTTGTATCTCATATCGTATTCACATCATATTTCCATCAGGTGATGGGGATGTAGCGGTAATATGAGCTTAATGCACCAAATGGCTTCATCTTCATGCTTCAGTTACTTTCAATGATGTAAAATCATCAAATCACCTGACACTCATCAATACTTCATTTGTGGTGTGGAGCTCTTCACACTAATTTGTGATTTTCTGGAGGATATATGAATCAGGACTGGCATGTTGGTCTCGACCAAGAGGCATGCAGAATCAACTCTGAGCTGTTTAGCCTGGGTTCGAATTCTAACCCAGCTATAAACTCATCCTGATGTTTCACATGTAGGGTGAGTCATCAATGTGTGTTGTCCTTCAGAAAGATGCTCAGCTGGAGAACCTATCTGCCAGCACTATAGTCATTGGTGGAAGTTAAAGATTCCATAATGTCTTTCGCAAAGAGTAGGCGAGTTTACGCTGACACCCTGGACCCAAATTACAAAATCCTGCCCTGACTGACTGCTGGGAAGGCAATGGTAAACCACCCAGCACAACCCTCACCAAGAGACTACTTTGGTTGCACCAACACTCTGTAAAGTGTCTGGTCCATTGATTGAATGGCTGATACTATTAATCATTTTGATTTACTAGCATTGTGAGAAACAGTATATATATATATATATATATATATATATATATATATATATATATATATATATATATATATATATATATATATATATATATATGAGGTGCCGCGAGGAGTGATGTAAGGGACACATCGGCCATTTTGGAGTTAATGCCATATAGCTAGGGTTGGGCACACAGACTTTTTCTCTGTTGTCCCGTTGAAAGAGTGTTTTTTATGGCCATTTTTCACGCTGATCAAGAATCCGTTGAAAATTTTGACCGAGGATGATGTTTTAGGTTGGTAAAATGCAAAAAATCAAAATGGCCACCAAATTTACCCACTTTTCAGGTAAAATTTGATAATTATGGCTTACTAGGGCATGTAATATTATTATTAAGACATCATCCTTGGTCAAAAATTTCAACGGATTCTTGATCAGCATGAAAAATGGCCATAAAAAAACACTCCTTTTAACGGGACAACAGAGAAAAAGTCTATGTGTGCCCAACCCTAATATTACATGCACTAGTAAGCCATAATTATCAAATTTTACCTGAAAAGTGGGTAAATTTGGCGGCCATTTTGATTTTTTGCATTTTACCAACCGAAGACATCATCCTCTGTCAAAAAGTTCAACGGATTCGTGATCAGCGTGAAATTTGGCCATAAAAACACTCCTTTCAAAAAAAGTATGGTTGTATGCCCAACCATAATATAGCACTATTTTAACCCTTACCCTATCATCCGAGCCTATCATCACCTTATCATTTAAAAATGTCGCTTACATTACTCCTCCTCGCGGGGCCTCATATATATATATATATATATATATATATATATATATATATATATATATATATATATATATATATATATATATATATATATATATATATATATATATATATTGTTACGGCTGTGGAAATTCGCAGACCACCATAAAGGGTCCTGAGATCAGTTATGACGATAAGTAATTGTGTAGTTAGATTTCCCCACCGTTGTTTAGAGGGAATTTGCATGTTCACCGGACTGCGATCCTTTGAGATAGCCGTTTTTCTTTTCTCTATCATTATTTTGGACCCCCAAAACCAAATCGCCACCACCAACATCATCCCCAAACAACTACAACTCAAACACCACCACCTTCGCCTCTTTACCTCCACAACTCCACCCCGCAAACATCGCTTCACCGCCATTCTCAAACGACGCCCGCTAGCAACCAAATCACCACCACCAACACCCTTCCCAAACCACCGCAGCAAACTCCCACCACCTTCGCCTTTCCACCAAAAGTCGGGCCATGGGTTGTGAATGAGTTCCTTTCACCTCGAAAAGCGGATCAGCAATGACTCACGCCCACTTTTCATCCATCCAATGGCTAAGCATCGGGTGGTGTGGCCCTGCCTCCGAACCCGCTGTGATCCACAAATTTGCATATACGCCCCTCCCTCGGCCTATATAAGCGCGAGCACAACGCAGCTCGCGACAGTCAAGTGGGAGCAGTGGAGTGGCAGCAGCAGTGTGGCAGTCAAGTCTGGAGTCGGTGGAGTAGCAGTCTGGAATGTCGGGAGACGGGGCAGTCAAGTCGAGTGCAGTGTCGGCGGGGCAGTTAAGTCGGGAGACGGAGCTCGAAGCAGACGGGAAAGGCAGACGGGGGCCGAACGCCGAAGAGAGCTCACCGGCCACACCAGGGGCATGAAGCCAGGCGCAGCTACGCTGACATTGCGGCTTGCCCGCCATCGCGCCACGAGGGCGCGGGTAAGACCCTTCAGTCTCGTGGACCTGGCCGCTCATCCAGGTTCCACGCACATTTGGTCCACGAACCTGTCTGCCACCCTTGCCTTTGAGGGTGGCTTTTTCCTTTGCTTTTTTGTAAATGCATGTAGTGGCGCCATCTTGTAAGTAAAACTGTCTAAGTGTGCGTGCGAATAAAGACTTTATTCGGTTGTAATTCTTGCTTTCATTGCTTTCACTGTATATGTGCCTGAATTACTGTATGGCTGTAAAATACGTGCTTATCTGAGTGTGCAATAAATGTGCTTGTTGAACTGTTCCCCGTTTCGTTGCGTCCTTTCCCTTGTTTGAAAGTTCCATCTTGCATCACGGAAGGAATTGGTAGAGGGGTGTAAGCACCCGGTAAATAATCACGTCCGTCGGGGCCGGCGATAACACCGCTCGGTTATCACTGAAGCACGGAACGGACCGCTTAAGCGGTTCGTGTCCTAGGCCGGCCAGCGGCGAGGTACGATCGCCCGGTTAACTACCCGCGCAGGTACTTAGATAGGTCGAGTTTGGCGAACAACCCTATCCTGCGTGGGTGGCCGATGGGCACGATTGTGGTGGTGTCGAGAGACCCACCCGTGACTAGCTCCTGGCGGTAGTCCCAAGGAGGGTCACGACTGAATTGTCCATTCCGGTGGGCGACGCGCTCGCGATTTGAGTTACATGGCCGATCGCACTCCGGGCGGACCGAAATTCGTAACAATATGTATATATATATATATATATGTATATATGTATATATATGTATATATATGTGTATATATATATATAATGTATATATATATATGTATATATATATATGTATATATATATATGTATATATATATATATATATATATATATATATATATATATATATATATATATGTATTGTTACGAATTCTGGCCCGCCCGGCGTGCGATCGGCCACGTAACTCAAATCGCGACGCGTCACCCACCGGAACGGACAATTCAGTCATGAACCTCTTGGAACTACCGCCAAGGAGCTAGCCACGGGTGGGTGTTTAACCTCACCACAACCCAGTCCGCATTCTACCCGCGCGAAATAGGGTGAATCGCCGAATGTCGATACACCTATGTACCCGCACGGGTAGCGTACCGAGGAGTTGTACCACGCCGCAGGTCGACTCCGGTTACAAAACGCTTGAGCGGCTTGTTCCATGCTGCAGGGATAACCGAGCGGAGTTATCGCCGACCTCGACGGTTCAGATTATTTACTGGGTGTCTAAAACCACTACCAATCCCTTACGTGATGCAAGATGGAGATTCAACAAAGGAAAGGACGAAGCGAATTTCCACAGCCGTAACAGTATATATATATATATATATATATATATATATATATATATATATATATATATGTATATATGTATATATATATATATATATATATATATATATATACACATCAGCGTTTCTCAACCTTTGATGGCCCATGGCCCCCCTACCGAGTCGCTTAACATTCGTGGTCCCCTGCCCTTCAATAAAAGATGCAGATTTCATTTTATGAAATTTATTTACTCAGTCTTAAAAGATAAATCAAAGTAAACATTTTTCTAAGCAATACAATCAATGAGACACTTGCTGTTGGGCTTGTCTGACGAGGCCTCTTATGTGCGGCTCCGTCTTGGACACAGCAAGGCGAATATCGTTCCCAAAGTCAAGACGGTTTGTGGACTTCGTTATAATGGTCGCAAGGTCAGAAAATCCAGATTCGCAAAGATATGTTGTGGCGAATTGAATGAGCATTATGGATGCCTTCTTGCTGAGTAGTGGATACGCATCCTGAACAGACAACCAGAAGGTGGAGAGGTCTTCTTTGTTACTGAAGACCAGCTTCATTGCTTTTGAAACCTTCAACTCTGCCAGCTCCTCTGCTTCGTCTTCAGTAGGTTCAATTTTGGCGTTAAACGGGTCTTTGTGCCACGGCGGAACATCCAACGGTGCATCGTCGAAATACGATTTGAACTCGGCGGAGAGATTGTCGAGATGTCTAGTGATGCAATCTTTGATGCCGACGGGAAGCTCAATCCTCTGCGTCTGCAGGTGCTCGTCCAAGAAAGGAAACGAGGCAGTGGACCCGGCCTTGATTCGTGCCTGCCAGACTTCCATTCCAGCAGACAGTCCGGCAAACTTGTCTTGAACGTCACTGACTGTCACATCACGGCCTTGCAAGGACTGGTTCATTTCGTTGAGTCGGCCGAATATATCGGCCAGGGAGGTGAGCATCATGACGAACTCTTCATTGTCGAAGTGGACATGGAGGTTGTTTTTGTTGTCTCGCAGGAAGATTTCCACCTCAACCCGGAGTTCATACAGCCGAGAGAGGCATTTCCCCCTCGATAGCCAACGGACTTTGGTGTGGAACAGAAGTCCAACATGTTCCGCTCCCATTTCGTTGGCCAGGAGTTGGAAGAGCCGATGTTTTTGGCCTTCGCACGAATGAAGTTGATCACTTTGACCGCGACGTCCATGACTTCCAGCAAACGCGGCGGAAGAGTCTTTGACGCAAGAGCGTATCGGTGTAGCGAACAGTGGGAGGACGTCACATGGGGCCATTCGTTCTTCACAAGTGTGACGAACCCTCCTTTGACGCCGAGCATCGCTGGGGCACCATCAGTACAAATGTGCTTGAAATTCTGCCAACCGAGTCCATTAGCTTCAAAAAAAAAAAAAAGAGTCCACAATAGCTTTGATATCTGCTGCTGTCATTGTGGTTGGTAGGGTATTGCAGAACAATAACTCTTCCTTCATCTTTCCCTTTCTCTCATAGCGAGCGAAGGCGATCAACTGGCTCTCCAGGGCGGTGTTGGTAGACTCGTCGAATTGAAGGCTAGCCTGGAGCGTGCTTTGTTTGATTTCGGAGCAACCTTGATGGCACACATCAGCGGCCATGTCGTCAATCCGTCGTCGGATCGTGTCATTAGAGAGCGAAACTTGCTGGATCTTCTTTTTCGCCTCTGGTCCGATCATCAATTCCACCATTTTCTCTGTACATGGCTTGATAAGGTCCCCAGCAATAGTGTACGGCTTCTTGCACTTCACAATTCGGTATGCCACTTCGTCGCTGGATTGAAGAGCAGGTTTTTCTTGTGGCTGGAATCCAAATTTGGGAAGTGTCGCTTCACGGTCATATCGTGATCATTTCGCAGACAGAGCGTTGATATTATCTTCCTTCCTTCCGGGATGCATCTTGTCGCGATGGTTTGAAAGTTTGGAAGGACGTAGTGACGCATTTGACATCACGACCGAGCAGTGCAGACATTGCGTGCAGTCCACGTCATCTCGACTGACATTCGTGAATCCAAACTTGACATAGCCGTCATTCCTTTTTCTAACACTCGACATCTGAGAAAAAAATTGAAAAAAACAAAATTCTAACGTTTTTATAAACATTGGTTTACTATGAATGCTCTGTGGGCTCCGCCTTCTCTTTTAAAATCGTGGCTAAACTCATCTACCCTTTTTACTTTGACACTATGACCGGAGACTCGTCACCTTAATTGTACATTACAAGCTTCTGCATTCTGAATTGCAGTTTTTCGGCGTCCGCTCATGGCCCCCCGGTCGAAGGCCGATGGCCCCCTTGGGGGGCCACGGGCCCCCGGTTGAGAAACGCTGGTATACATGTATAAATTATTTATGTTGTTCATCTTTCGGCTGCTCCCGTTAGGGGTCGCCACAGTGGATCATCCATTATGATCCGCATACTGATTTGGCATAGGTTTTACGCCGGATGCCCTTCCTGACGCAACCCTGGTCGCCTCTTACGACACAGGGATAAGGATTGTGTTTCGCCATGATTCCGAGATGCCCTACACCCTCTCATAGCATGGCGCAGCGCAGAGCTCCCGTCCTCAAGCGATCCTCCAACCCAAGCCTCCGAGTAGCCGGATTAAAGGCGCACGCCACTATGCCCGGTATATGTTTTCATGTGTGTGTATGTATATATCATTTTACAGGATAGGTTTGCTCACTTGTGCAATTTTAAGTGCTTATAATCAACCATTGAAAGTGGATTAGGTGTTGGCCAGACCAGTAGCAATGGTGTTTTTATTCTCCACTAAAGGACATCATGGAATGATTTGAGTTGTTGATTGACACAACATGACAAACACCTCAACCACTTGGAGGAGGTGTACTTTATGATATCAAAATGTTTTGATTTCACCACTTGAGTGGTCATCGTCAGTGTCATTGATCTATGTACTCACTGTGTGCAGGACACACGGGTTGTCTCATGGCATTGCTGGGCGCAGGTGTTGATCCGGACAAAGAAGGAAGAATGGGGAGCAATAGTGAAGATGAGAATCAAATACAATGTACAAATATGCAAAGCACAGCACTCTATGCAGCAGTTGTACACGGACACCTGGAGGCTGCACGTGTGCTCCTGCATGCTGGTACGATTACTTTTGCAATATTATCTGAGAAAATTTGAGATCAATTAAAAATACAAAACACACATATATGGCTCTGTGCACCAGATGCATTCATTTCGGGTAACTGTGCTTCAAATCCAACTCGTTTGCTTCCATCTTGAATGTCCCTAAGCCTCCAATGTTCATCATGATCCATATCCTGAGGGAAATGGCACTTTGTACACTTGAGGGCTCAGGTCAGTGGGTGAGTAGATATGCTTCCAACCCAGGTCAACTTGAATGGGTACAGACAGGCCCAGCCCATGTGGAAATGGAGAAATGCTTGCACCTTACTCCGACCTTTACCTTCTCCATCATGATAAAACGTTAATCATGGAATATGCTCCGGTTGGAAGAGAATGATACAGCAAATACTCCCTTTTTAAAGCAATCATGTTTGATGGTACGCAATATGAACCAGTAGCTTATTGCAGTATGTGTGCAAGTGCTTTGCAAATAAAAAACTGTTTAAAATAAAGGAAATAATAATAAAGGGCCATCTATTTATAGCATACGTAAAATGGCAGAATATATACGGGGGCTGCAAAAGTAGGTATACTGTAAGGATTATACCAGTATTACCAGTATTATAATAGTGGTGCTGGGATTCATTTAATACTAGAATTCATTTAATTTGAACATTTGAGGGATGAATATGTTTATTATTGATATGTTTATTATTGGTATGTTATTATTGATATGCTTGTATAATTATAATCAATAAAATAAGTTTTGTGTGCACGTTTTGTTTTTCATTACTGTATACCTACTTTTGCAGCCCCCTGTATATATGTATATATATATATATATATATATATATATATATATATATATATATATATATATATATATATATATATATATATATATATTTTTTTTCCCACTTTCACCCTCACCCTCCCCCGTCCCCCACCCCTCCTCCACCAGCACCCTCCTTGTACAAAGTCCACAATGAAACTTTGCCTTAAACAATTTAATACGACTGCCAGAGCATCTGCGATTATGAAATCTTCGAACAGGCCGAAAGTAAATGTTTCCCACGACAGAGCAGAGTGCTATGTTCGGTTGGGAGTATTAAGAGAGAAAAAAAACTTTTCTGTAAAAATTGCAATGAAGGATACACCAATATTCCATAAATGTTCGAAGTGTACAAAATAGGAATAAACATAAACACGCGCAGTTTCAAATAAACAACTCTAATCTCCTTCGCCGAGCGGTTTATTTTGAAAAGCAAAATCATTTATTTTATGCATGCCATGCCAGGTGCGTCTGTACACCAAGGGAACAGTGACGAATCACCTCTGCACGCCGCCGCACGTCATGCACTCGCCTCACCTTGTGACCTGGGTCTTCCCACCATTTTGCTGCACTTTGGAGCGGATCCGAGGGCGGAGGATTCGCAAGGACAGCGACCGGTTGACCTTGTACCACTCCACTCGGCCATTCATGCTCTTCTTCTGCCAAAAGGTTCTTTAAACAGTCGGTGACAATTTGAGAGCAAAATGGACAACAAGCGTGTATGATCAACTTTCCACCAAATGTTTTTGAATGAGGTGGCATTGTGACACAAGTACATATGTGTAAAAACACACACACACACACACACACACACACACACACACACACACACACACACACACACACACAAAGAGACACACACGATATAAATGATGCAAACAAGAAAATCCAGAGAGATATTGAAACCGTCTTTGGCATGATTCATATGTGAGACTCATTTTTGTGAACATGCTTTTAAACTCTTTTCCATTAATGTGATGTTTCTTATTGAGCCAGATCCCCACTTCCACATAATATAGGAGGTTACAAGCAGCCATATATGCATGGCTATATCATAGTGGTGAGTTTGTTCGCCTATCCCTGCTCATCAGCACCCACATAATCATCAGCGAGCTCATCAGCACTTGAGGTCCATGACTCATGACTATTGTTAGTGTTGCGTATTGTTGGGAAATCTCTTTTTGTATATAAAAAAAAAACAGTCGGTGTTCTATCCAGACCCTGCCATCGCTTGGAAGCCATATAAATACATTGTGCCAACTACATCTTTAAGATGATTGGATCGAGGCTTATAATGGTGTGCTATTCAATTCCGATCATACATATCCCTTGTCTTCTCAGGGCCTCAAGATCTCACTCAGCTTTGTCGTCTGGCAATTCGATGCCACCTTGGATGGAACCACCTGAATGTTTTACATACACTACCTCTACCCACTCTACTCATTGACTTCTTGCTATTCAGGGACTGTGAAAAATGCTGAAGCAGTTACACTTGGAAGATTTTCAAACATGTTGTTTTGAGGACAATGGCCTTTGTTTGAGCACTGCCTTGTTTAGTGCAAAAGTCTTTGTTTGAGCAATCCTTGCCTTGTTTTGAACAATCTTTGCTTTGTTTCACACAATAGTCTGAGCAATCAATCATTGCCTCGTTTCATGCATTCATCTCTGTTTGAGCAAACTTTGCTCGTTTTAGTGCAATCGTCTTTGTTTGAGCAATCTTTGCCTTGTTTATTGTAATAGTCTTTGTTTGACCAAAACTTGCCTTGTTTATTGTCATTGTCTTTATTTGAGCAATATCTTCCTTGTTTTGTGAAATAGTCTGTTTGAGCAATATTTGCCTTGTTTAGTGTAATCGTCTTTATTTGAGCAATCTTTACCTTGTTTTGTGCAATAGTCAGTTTGAGCAATATTTGCCTTGTTTAGTGTAATCGTCTTTATTTGAGCAATCTTTACCTTGTTTTGTGCAATAGTCAGTTTGAGCAATATTTGCCTTGTTTAGTGTAATCGTCTTTATTTGAGCAATCTTTACCTTGTTTTGTGCAATAGTCAGTTTGAGCAATATTTGCCTTGTTTAGTGTAATCGTCTTCATTTGAGCAATCTTTAGCTTATTTTGTGCAATAGTCTTTATTTCAGCAATGTTGTCTGTTTAAAAAATCGTTGTTTTTTTTTTTCGTGTAATAGTCTTTGTTTGAGCAATCTTTCCTTTGTTTAGTGCAATAACCTGTTTCAACAATCTTTGCCTTGTCTATGTTTGAGCAATATAATATATGTTTGAGCCTTTTTAATGTAATATTCTTTGTCTGAGGAATCTTTTCCTTTTTTTTAGTGCAAATAGACTTTGTTTGAGCAATCTTTGCCTTTTTAGCAAGAGAAGTAATTGACATATGTGAGTGGGAATAAAAGTACATCCGGTGGTCCAACGTGCAAAGAGAAATAGCTTTCTCCTCTGGCACAGACTACCAGCATGTGGTCTTGCATAACCAATTGATCTAGTTAAAATTTCGTGTGCTCTGCTTGATATTTACTATGACAATACAAACTATTTCCAGCTTCTTCATTAATCCTTCATAGGACACTTAACTCAGAGACCCTTTTTGTTGAATAGCCCACTACTTGCCCTGTCAAGCATCTGCAGGCTTTACTGGTGACCTTTCATTTGAGATTTTTAATTTGTTTTTCTTTTCGGATATCTGCCTTAGGTAATTAAATAAATGTAGTTGGTGAAAGATGAAGAACTCACCATTGTATCTATGTGTCATGTTTATTAATGGTTATGCAGCATGTTTGGAATCCACATCCTGAACAAAGCTTTTCACCCAAAACCTCTGGGATTACACTTGTGCCTCCAACGCCAAGACCATCATACCCCTTGAAACCCTAGTTAATATAAAATTGGACTCGTCTTGGTGAAGAAACAACTAATGGCCAAAGTGAGCCTCAGCTAAAATAAAGAGGGGAATCTTGAATCCTTTCACCTGCTTGCCTTACAACACAACAAGCATTTTAAGGCCATTTTCCCTGCTAAAGCAGGGGTTAGCCTTAACCTGCTTGCCTTGATTGCATATAATAATACAGCAAAGAGTAAGTACTGTATGGCAAAATATTTGAAGTGGCTATGTAACACAGGCTAACCCCCTCTTCCCCACCCACCCACCCCCCCCAACTTCCCCAAAACCATACCATCTGTGTTGCAGTGGTTCAACCAGCATGCACTTACAACCCTGTGCGTTTCCTCATAGATTACCCACACGACTCTGCCATGCTGCACACTTAACCTATGGTTACATAATACAAGTAGGCTAATTCATTCATTCGTGCATACAAGGGGTTGCTGGTAGCATTATGGGCTGATTTGCCGCTGATGCGGTATCTTCCGTAGATCAAGGTGCAGTACTGTGACAGTGGGGTGGACATCTGGTCAGACCTACTGGGACAAATGATCACCAATTTATTGACAGATTGTCCAGAGAGACCATCCACCGGGAAACTTGAACAGATCTCTGCTTCAGTTTCTGACATACACAAACTCTAAGGAGATCTTCCGCCTATGGCAATTTCCGCATTTAATAGGATTTGGGGCCGAGCGAGCCCCGAGGAATCGTACAGGTGATGTTACAACCTCCTAATGAGGGTTTTGCACCAAATTTCCAATGGTCTTGAGTTTAAATTATGCTGCGGTTATTGTTCCAAATTGAACCGTGCACCAGGCAGACAGTCCAATGGTGGTAAACAGGTTTAGTGAGGAGATGAGAGTTAAGTGAGGAGATGAGAGTTAAGGAGAACAAGAAAAGAAAGGCACATGTATTACAATTCCTCATACACCATATAAATCCCACATGCCCACAATATCTTGACGGCTTACACGGTATCTTACAGCATTCACACGACGAAGACTTGAGGTCACAACACGAAGAAAGACAAACGTGATCCCCAAGCGATGCCTGTGTGGTGTCTGTGCCAGTGGTTCAAAGGGGAAACTAGAACGGCAAAGCCTTTAGTGGGAAGAGATGCATCTGGCGGTGTCTCGCCCAGGCCCCACAGTCTCTCAGGGTCTGCACGCTTGTGCGGCGTTGCTGAATTCCGTCTCTACAATGTCCATTCATTGGACTTCATGGAGCATCTCGCCCACCCAGCTGCTCTGTCCTAATGTCTCTGCTTGAGTTCCACTCCCCTTTGAGATCTGTTTGAACTCATCTCGAACTGCCACAAACTGTCCCTGCCACTCACCTTTCCTTACCTTGCGAATGTACGCCCTTTGGTTCTCCGCCCCACCTCTCAAGTCTCTTGATACACCCATAATTGTGTAAGGTTTCAGGTGATTCCAGCAGAGAGTGAGATGATTGAACAAAGAAACAGCTGTGGTAAGTAGCTTGCCCAAGGCCTCAAACCAAATAACAGCCTCAGCGAGCATCCACTCCAGCACTTTCCCAGGGTTGATAAAATTCCTAGCCTTTGAGATAACACCATGAAAGAAAAACAGCTGTCTGGAAGCAACAATATACTTTTTTTTTAAAAGCACAAGTTAAAACCAGAATATAAAAGCTATTCAATCATGTGCATATATCTGGAACTCATTTTATACAATTATAAGAGCAGAATTAATTGATTTCCTTCCACAGTACCATACGCCCTCCACTTCTTAAGGATTGTCTTGACTGCTCCAGGGGATATTCAAGGCCTATGAAATATTTTATACCCATTTCCTGATCCGTGCCTTTCCATAACTTTATGCCAGTCTTTTGAAAGCTCCTTGGGGCTCATGGTTGAGTCTTTGCTGTGAAATGCATTGTGCAGGAAAGGAAACCTACAGGAATAGCTGATTTTATTCTGAAATAATCAGAATCACTACAATTTAACACAGGTGGAGGGCAATTAACTTGGTGTGTGATTTTGAAGGTGATGGTTACACCTGAGCTACTTTATAAGTGTGTGTGTGTGTGTGTGTGTGTGTGTGTGTGTGTGTGTGTGTGTGTGTGTGTGTGTGTGTGTGTGTGTGTGTGTGTGTGTGGGGGGGGGGGTGGGAATCACTCATACAACCAAGATATTCTACTTTTGTATTTTTAATTAATTTTCTGAAATTTTGACAATTTGTTTCATATGGAAGTTGTGTATTACAATGTGTAAATAAAGGTTGAAAAAGTCTGATTTAACGCAATTTAATTCCAGGCCGAAGGCAACAAGATAATATGAGGCGCCGTGAGGAGGAGTTTTTGTCAGGTCAGGTTCGATCTGTGACCTGCTACAGGTACCATGTAAACCTGTACTAACCTGTTCCATGGTCGGGTTGTCGGCGACTAAACCGTCTCCCCCACCAGGTTTTCTGGTGAGGAGGGTGTTTGGATATGGACACCCAGCAGGATTAAAAACAAAACCTGTCAAAGGGCGGAGGAGCTCCTTGTGAGCCAACAGCCATCCATATCTAGTGCCCAACTGTGTCTGCGGACGTCCTCCTGCAGTTGGGTCACCTCTTATTAGGAGGTTGGTGGCAGGATTTGCACTCCGGCCACCGTAAAACCCTTCATTCCGCAAAACGCAAAAAAATCTGAAAACCCACTCCGTGGGAGTACCTCCTGTGCAGCTTCCCTTCGCAGGGCAGCTCACCGGATGATGGGATTGGGGCTCTGCACTCCTCTGCTTGATCGCGGCTTCGCCGGGCAGAGGCAAGAAGACTTCCGCCGTCTGTGGGGAACACCCGTGGCTGCCAGCAAGGACCGACGGTAAGTTGTAAGGATAAACCCATACACAGATGGTATGTAAGGATAAACCCATGCACAGACCAGAACAAGTTGTGTGCCATTCGTACCCTGCTCTGTGTGATGATAAGGTATCACGGCTGCGAACGGGTTTGCCCGCCTTCGAGCACGTTCCATACAGAACGTGCGGACCCGTCATGGCCCACATGGTCAGCGCTCGCGTTCGCCCGTTTCTGTTATCGTGTGCATGGAATTCCTGACCCGAACTGTGTCAGGAATTGAGGGGAACGATCGGATATAATAATTAGATGGAGGTTTGGAATGAAAAAAAGAATATAGATACAAGTATCAGATGGAGAAATGGAGGGAAAAGAGGATGCCGATATAATTAAATCCAGGAATGGGTTGAAAAGAACGCGCCGCCCATATCTGGCATACTTGTGTCTTGTACAATGTGGTGTGGTTGTTCTTTTTCTATTATCGGCCTCTGACAATGTAGTTATTGGAACCAAGCTGCCAGCCACGCTCTCGCTGATCTTGGGTCATTTGCTTCTGTATTGTGAAAAACAACATCCGTGTACAGCCTCTTTGAGATATTCGTTCGTATGCCTTTTCAATGCAACCAGCAATCTCATCCCAGATCATTGGAAATGTCAGACGATCATCTCAAGCTTGTGGCAGAGGTTCCTTCGAGGGTATCGCTGTATCCTCGCAGCTGCGCTGTCGATGCTCGTGTGGTGCTGCCGTGGCTTTCCTATTCCCCTCCCCCGGCTACAGCACGTGCTGCACGTGTTGGCCTCCGCAAGAACCCAAATTCGGATTTACCTCAGGAATAAGCAGAAAAGAAGAGTAGAAATGAAATTAGAGTGGTGTCAACAGACCTGGCTATGAGATCCACACAACGCACTGTCCCGTTGTCCCGCTAGACAAAAGGGAAGGGACTATCTTAACGTATATTAATGGAATAACTGTCGAGGGACCACTGTATGATGGTTGTTATTGCTTTGGAGGGATGCGGTTCCTATAACCGCATCAATATTTTGATTGGATGATGTTTTCGTGATAAAGTAAGTGGATTGACTCCCACTGATAGGTCGGATCTGAATCCGGATCTTTGCCAAAATCTAATCGGCTTGTTCTTGACACCTAACTACCTCAACCACCTGGTTTTGTCATAACTTGTCCACAACTTTTTGAGATATGCAATATCGTTTTTAGCCCCGTCTCTCAATGGTGAAGAATCATTTAAAAATCAAAGAAGTCTCCTATCTGGATCTGGATTGAGATCTTCACTAAAATTGAATAAATACTTCCTAGTGGCACTCCCAATCTGTTGTCCACAAGTTTTGTATGAATCCATCCATAACCTTTTGAGATATCATGCAATATTGTTAAAGATTTGGAAACCTTGTGCACACAAGTAGCCAGAGTCCCCGTAGTTCAGTTATTTCGATAAGTATGTGTTTATAGTTAGAATCCATCCACCCTTTGTCTAATGGGAATTACATGTGTGCGCTACAAATTATTTTTTAGTCAGGTTTATTATATCTTCTACAACAGCAACAACTACTACTACATCCACGACAGCAATGCTACTGTCCTGCACTCAACTGGTCGCCATTGCCCATGTGTTGTTGGCTGAAGGCGTGGGCAGAGCTTCCAACGCCTCGGTTCGAGGCTCCGTCCCAAGGAAGGGAGGGCATGGACCGTTTCCTCCAGCCAATGAGCGAAGGGCGAGCATGACACGCATGCCCCAGCCAATCGGGAGGTGACGAGTCATCCGACAACCCCTCGTCCAATCAGGAGATGAGTGGGAGGAGAAGAGGCCCCTCCCACCTAAAGAGGAGTAGAGTGGTTGTCTGGACCAGTGTTGGGGAGACAAGGGTGCGTTCTGCAGGATCGTGGCAATTGCGTTCTGCAGGATCGTGGTAATTGCGGTCTGCGGTCTTGGTGGCGAGTGCGGCTTGGTCTGGGTTGTGGGTTCAAGTCCCACCGTGGTGTTTGGCGTTGGAGCGCTCGAGCTGGGATCCCCGTTCCTGTCCACGGACTCCGAGCTCCACAAGTGCGGGGCTGGTGAAACCGCACGAGGTGGGGAGGTACCCGGCTCTACCGAAAATAGACCCACGAGGTCCATTTCGTGTGTGTGTGTGTGTGTGTGTGTGTGTGTGTGTGTGTGTGTGTGTGTGTGTGTGTGTGTGTTGCCGTCCAGTAAGTAGAATTGTTAAGTGCTTTTTCCTTGCTCATTGTACATTGCCTGCCTTTGATTCGTGATAACTCTGCTCTGTGTTCCCCTCCCTGATTATTCTTTGTTAAATAAACCCCTGTTAAATGTACCAGCTCGTTTTCTGTGCTTTCCTCCATTGGCCTCGCACGGTGTGGGTTTGAGAATTAGTAAGGCCGTTCGGGCCGGTAAATTGTTCATTTGGACCGACGGATCTTGGTAATCCCCGCTCGGTTTACACCCGGATCGGGCTCGGTAGTTCTGCTCGAGGTCCGTCGAGGGAGTGACTTCCCCGGTAATTTGACGGCGTGGCTATTTAGGTATATTGAAGTTAGGCAATTAACCCGACCCCATGCCGTCGGAGAATTGGCGATCACGGTCCCTAAGTGACCCGTTGACTCCGGAGTTGTCCGGGGTGACGACCGATAAATTCCGGGTGTTCGGTGGGAGAGGCTCTACTGTTCCACCTCGCAGTCGTTTATCGCCACCGAACCCCGGCCCACAACAATATATCGTTTTGGCCCCAACATCTCTCAATGGTGAAAAAAATCACTTGAAAAATTCTTGGATCCGGATACGGATTCAGATCTTCAGCAAAATTTCGCGTTTCTGTCCTTGGCCGGTCACCTACACACAGAAAAAAAAAAATCAGAACAATTGCTTGAAAACTGTGGCCAAAAATCGTGTGACAAACAAACAGACAAACACGACACAACAACATACTTGGCCTGAATTTGTTTTCAGCAAAAGTAACAAAGTCGACCGACCAGTATACAGTACTTGAAAAATCTTCGACTTTCCAAGTAACAAAGCATCATATATATTTATTACCGGCACGTGTAGGTCAATAAAGGAATAAAACATGAAGTACATCCTTAATCAATGTAGAAATAACATCGAAATGTAAGCCTGGGGTCCAAGAAGACCTGTTGTTGCCGGTTGGATCCAGGCGACTCAGTGTGACGAGTTTATAATAATCACGACGCGCAATTTCACGGCGCCTGGCAAGTGCACATCCGCCACGTAAACCAACACGTCATGACGCAACGCATCGTGCACGGTGATGTGCACGTGAACGTGATATGACGCGTCACGTCCCTGTCGATCACGTATGGACAACTCACGAAGCCCATCTCGCGCTCAATTATCGGGGAACCTGTTGTGGCGGCGTCGTCGTTACCGGAGCGGTGTAGTGGTACCGGAGCGCAGTTCGCTCTGTTTTGGACCGTTTTTGTCGGCGAAAGTACTGTGAAATCATTCATATATTTTTTGGAATGTGTGTGCACAGCGTCAAAGGATCCGAATATCGGTGAAAAAAAAAATGAGACGCCGTTGTTAATAGTAAAGCGATGAAACAACGCCCCGAACATGCTCCACCATGGCCGCACGAATTCGTGCCTTTTCGCTTTGTTTTGGGTTTCGAACTCCGCTCCGTCTCGGGAACACCTCGTCCCGTCGGTTCTCCACAAAGATGGAACACCAGGTATGCGAGTCCTCCATTTGACCGTCCGGACTCCTCACACCCCATTGGTGAAGCTCACACCACTGACACGTTGTCGGTATCTCGTTTGAACGTCAATAACGTCTCATACAGTCATTCGTCTTCCGTTTTGGAGATCCAGGCGAAGTAATGAAACGGATTGTTCATGGTACCGATTGTTTGTTGTCTGACGTATATTTATTACGTACGCAAATATGGTGAAACCCTTTACCCTTGACCCCCTTTTCCTTCATCCCCACATACGAGTCTGCGAGCCATGGCTGAGAAATACACTTTTTGATGTGACCACCCCTGCTCTACAATTTTTGACACTTAAACCATGTCAGTGATTTTTTTTTTTTAGTAAAAAAAACAAAAATTTGGGGGGTAAGGGGAAACTAAATTGACCATTCCTCCACAATGGAACACCCTATGACAACAAGTTACCGCTCATTATCTTTGTCTCGATGTATGCTACTGGTTAGTATCAAGTAGATTTCAATTGGGTGACCTTCAAGGTCAAAAGGTCAGAAAAATCGGGTCACGCCCAAAATCTGGCACTTTTATCAAAGAAATACCCTATAGATCCCCCTTCCTGTAGGATTTTATCTTTAAATACCACTTGAATCAACTTCTTGGATCCTCCTGATGTTTTTGGAGAAGCAGTATTTTGATTGAGCCACAACAGAGCAAACTATGACCGGGTCATTTCATGGTAAAGTGCAGAAACGGTGTCCATCACGCTCATGATGAGACTGAATGGATGGAATGCAATGTATGGCTTTAAAATTCACATCCAACGATAGTGTAATGATGTTGAAACGTACTAAACATAAAAAACATGCCGCGTTGAGGCTGTGCGTATTTTTTTCTGGCAGCCGAAAATGTCGAGGTATACCAAAAATAGCTGTCCCAACTCACACTTGTTGGTGTACCACCTCGATTATATCTACAAGTAACAAATCTGCTTGAAGACTTGCATATGGATATTTGTGACAACATCCGATGGAGCAAATTGTCTAAAAAGTGATTTGAAGGGATACAATGGACATTCCTGAAATAAATACAGTATATGACCCCGTCCCGTAAAATTTGTCATCTCCGTCACATTTTTTTTGACTGGGCGCCGGATGTGCACGCGCTTGGAACTATCTGCCGAGACGTGTACAAGTGTTGAACGCCCACCATATTTAATCCGTGAAGTCTACTCATCTTTCCAACAAATCGTTTGATTTTGTCTAATTTTGACAGCAAACATCATCACTGGGTAAGTATACTATAAATTTGTCAACTCCAAACGTTCAATATCTTGCTTTTGAGATAAAAAAAAAAAATTGATTGTATAAGGGGTAATGAAGTTGTAAAACTGTTTGATCCTGGTCATATCATGTATTATTGCTTCCTCCTATGATCGCTGGAGAGTGGGCACGCCTTTTTTTTTTTTCTGAAAACCATCATATCCATCATGGTCATCGCCGTCACATTTGAGGACCGTTACGGAGACGACAAATAATCGATGGAGTTCTTTTCGCATGAAATAACACCCAGCAACTGTTGTGGAGAATGTACATAGAAATGGTACTCGTTCTAAAGCGTTATGTGAATGCTGAGAGAGCTGGCCTTTGGAACTAACACCTCCTGGAGGCAAAAAACATGTTACCATACACTGTTTCGTCTGGACACAGCAAGTACGTGTCCTGTCTTCCAATATATTTGAGTGAAACGAACAGTCTTCCCAACTCAGCACCAGATGTTCACAAAGAATTTGAGGCGAGCAACTTTGCAGTCCATCAGACGGAAGGTGCATTCAATGGTGTATGGACAGACTTCGCTTTGGAGCAAACCTACAACAAAGAAGGGAAAACAAGCCTATTTAAGTGAATAACCCAATCAGAATCAGCACGGAAGAAGTATGTAAAAACACTGCCCTTCATGACAGCGGTCTCTGAGAGTGTAAAGCAGATGGTGCATCTGCAGTCTCCTGACTCAGACCACCACAAAAAAAGTGAATAAAGAAGACATGGCAAAGGTTCTTAAAATCAGAGACACTGTGACAAAGTATGAGGAATCCATTCGCTCCGACCATTGCAGCTGATAAGTTGGTCAACATTGCAACGGGAGAAATGCTCGCTTCGACGGAAGTTGTAGATTCGAAAAGACTTGGATTAGAGGCAATTGCATATGCAGGTTCCACTGATGCTGAAAAGATAATTACTCCAAAGATATTGACGTTTGCTGCACAACAGAAGCAAAGGGACAAAAAAAGGAAGACAGTGAAACGATTTGTATCTGAGGAAGGCACAGTTACCAGAGCCCTCTGCTTTACTCAGGAGCTGACTAATGAAGGTAAAACAGAGGCCTTCAGCTACGAATGGTGCGACTACCCTCCATGCCTGTTTGAACCACACATAGCTGGATACACAATGCGTAAAGGAAACAAAGCTGACTTCCTAGACACCCTCCAAAGCAAAGTCAGTGATCCATGCGAGCCAGTCAAATAACTGCCTCCCTATCCCTACCCCCATGATCAATTTAGTTTCCCCTACCCCCAAAATTTTTGTTTTTTTCGGTCATGGCCTTTTATCAAAAAAAACCTGCCCACAAAAGTTGCGCGATGGAGTTGAGGTGTTCAATAACACTTTTCAGGTGGCCAACACACCCACTGACATGGTCCAATATCAAAAATTGTATATCAGGGGTGTCGCATCAAAATCACTTTTTTGCACATTTTCACATGGTGGCTCCCAGACTATATACCCCCCCCCCACTCACACACACACACACACACACACACACACACACACACACACACACACACACACACACACAGACACACACACACAGACACAGACACAGACACAGACACACACAGTACGCATTGCAGTATTGGCTTAACGGGCCATCCGTCTATTACATAGGCATGTACAGGGGTGGGAGGTTTTTACAGGTGCGTGCAGTACTTGGTGCACACAGGCGGAGCAGGGTTAAAATCTCCCTCGTATTAGGACACGTAATTAATAGATGGACTCTGAACCATACTTCGAGAGCATCCTGTGCAATCTATCTTCTATCTATTACTAAAACTCTCATCCTGCATGTATGTATGTATGCATGCATGTTCTCGAAATACAGCCAAAATGGTACACGATAGCACAAAAATTTTAGTGCCACCTTACTCACCATTCTCCTGCGGTGTGCAATATCCAGTTTCGTTCAAATTGGGCAACGAAAAAAATTATTAAAAAATCAATTCCCGATTCAGTCAAGTACTCTTCGGGAGAATTTGATCAATGCAAACAACCTCAGCGGTATCGTTCACTGGAGCTATCTTGTTTTTTTTTCTTGTAATGATTTTTTTCATCAACCACTGCCATAACGGGAACCCAAGGGGTTCACGGGTCGTCTAGTAATTATTCAAGCTGAGATCAAACAGGTGCATGTGCTTCCAACAGAGCAGATTGCAAAATATGTTGGGAACTCGTTTTAAAAAAAAACTTGAATGGAAATCTTCATTAAAATAAAACCTTTCGCTGATCAATCGATTGTATCGTTTAACAACCTTAAACACGTCTAAAGTAAATGTGTGAAGTTTACCAAATAACAATGAATGTTACACTCCCCAAACCCTAACTCTCCTAGATGGGTTGTCTTGAGTCTAAAACTGTGCGTACATAATAATTAGATAGCCCTGAAGGTCATGTGTTAACACCTGCAAATCTTGTTTTAATTTATTTAGTTGACAGTGATGGTTATTTATAAAATACATGTTGATCCTCCAGTTTTCACCCCCAAAGGGGTCAGTGCGAGATTGGGTCGGACCTCCTGACCGCACATCCAACCTCCGGCCCGTCATTCCATACATCTCGCCAAACGAATCGGATTTGGAACGCAGTCTCCGCCACCTCCGGATGGACACCCAAGACTGGAACCAGAAGTTTTGGTCGATGCACAACAAGAGCTACGTGCGGGTAGGGCACTTCTGCTCTGAGGTCTTGTTGCGATGGTCTTGTGGGGGCCATTGCAATACGTTTGGTAGATTTGGAATCCATGTTTTATTTAATCGTAAACTTTTATACAATCTCTCGCAGTAATTACCTCTGCCACTGAAGGTGGATGGGAGGTTATGTTTTCACCCCTGTCTGTTTGTGAGCAGGATATCTCAAAAAGTTGTTGATGGATTATGACAAAACTAGGTGGATGAGTTGGTTAGGTGACTAGAACAAACTGATTCGATTTATGTCTGGATGCAGATCCGACTTATCAGTGGCATACAAAATGTAAACTGTTCAGCCTGGCAGAGGTGTGTGCTCTTCAGAGTGCTGATCTGCATTCCGTTGTGTTGAACTAATGCTGGAGAATTCCTTCTGCACCATTGTTATAGTTTGGGGTTATTTTTGAACGCTATACCCTGTGGACACTGGATGTCCAATTGTATCAAAGCAAAATGTCCCGATTCAGCTTTTTGAATTGCACGGACTCATAACCAGCAGATTTGGAGGGGTGCTCCGGCACTTGGCATTTCCATACAGCCAACTGAGTTGTCACACTGATGTCAGACCCACCCATCTTGAGCAAAGATTGAATGGATGGACTTTTTTCCAAATGCCAGCTTCACACCAACCTCCGTACAAGTCCAGCGATGATGAATGTGCAGTAGTTCTTGAACGCTATAGACATGGCCAGGATCTTGTGCAGTTCACGGTCATCCAGAACTGTCGGCTTGTGTCCTCGTCCTGCCACCTTTGGATGTTAACGCCCTCTTGCAACTGTCCAGCATGATAATGCGTGTTTTGTACATTCTTCGACAGGTCCTTGTTAACACGACCTTTCATCATGGCTACGGCACATGATGCTCGCCGTCGCTGTTTACTGATCTCCATCACGTAGCATCACCAGTTACACATTTGTATCGAAATCCTTTCATAAAGGCCAAATTGCTTTGAACCACAGAACAGCTCCACATTTTTATTTTGACTCATTTGTGGAACTGCCTTCCTGAGCTTCATAAGCGGTGCACTGGCAGCCATCTCTCATGTCCCCCCCTCCCCTATCTCTTCTCATTATGTTGCTGACCCCCATTAACCCGAACCCAACCCTCTTACTTGCAGGTTCCTGTGTTTGCTCCTCTCCCTTTCCTCTTTTTCTGTTCGTTCTTTGTCACTTTCTTTATTTTTTTTTTTGGTCTAACTGTTTCCCGCATTACTAGTACGTTGCCATTTACCCCCTGTCACCTCGCTCTTCCATGAGCCTACATCAATGATGTATGGTTCTCCAAAGCAAATTACAGGTGCCTTAAAACCTTAAACATCCTTTTGTGGCAAGCTTTTTTTTTACCGTAGGAGAGTAAACGTTTTATAAAGACGTACACCCCACTTACCTCTGAATCGAACTGCTATTCAAATGGTTCAGTGTTAAAGGCGGTTCTCGAGTGCATTTGGTTAGGACCTCGCAAGTTCTACGCAACCGCACTGACCACGTTGGCGGTTCTCGAGTGCATTTGGTTAGGACCTCACAAGTTCTACGCAACCACACGGACCACGTTTTGACCCCACTGGCCCACTGCAGGACGAAGGCCAACTCGTGTCGAGGTTGGACTTGGAATACTCGATATGCTCGCCACTTGCGGGTTGGCGAACATGAGCAGCTTTCGGAATTGAACGCCAACCAATCAGTTGAGAATTAAACGACTTTAACCAGTCAGCCTGTTGGCAGCAACACAAATTCAAAAGCGACACACTTTTTAAAAGTGGTATAATGGCACACCTTTCAATTTTCATTTCCCTTTTTATGACCTCTATCCAGATTCCACCTGTGATCGGTGAGTCAATCTGCCTCATCATAACCTCCATAACCGCTTACTCAAACCTCCGCTGGGCCAAATGGATTCCCGACCTGCTGAAGCAGGAACCTGTTGCTTGCCGTGTGTTCCTGTGGCTTTGCTGCAATCCTAACCTCTGTTTATGCGTTGTCGAATGTTGCAGTAAAGCCAAGAATTTTCCTCCTAAACATTTCCGACACATCCAAAAGGAACACAAACATTTAGCCGTGCTGCTGAGCGAGAACGCTTTTGTGTAAATTTGCAAAGTACGGCCAACTCAGAACCCTGCAGTAATATGCGACCATTTTTTCATAAATTGGAAATTGCTTTTGGGTTTTTGGTGTTTGATTGCGAAGCAGCACCTCATTCACATTAATTAATTTGTTTTTAGTCACGTTTTGACTGGCCTTTCAGCTTCTGCCTTACTCTTGTCATCACACTTATTGTGTCTCTACAGGCAAAGCAGGACTTTGAATTGAAGAAACTTGAAGAAAAAGGGCTGAGACGGTGGAATGCTGATGGTTCGTTCCTTTATCACAACATCCCTCGTGTGGAAATCTTTTGAATGAATCCTATACTTATTCTTTAACGGCTCCGATTATAATTCCTACCTTGTGGGGTCGGCTGAGAACCAGTTACGACTCCAGTCTTTCTGGAATTGACTGGTCAGCCTGTCATTTGACTGAAGTTGTTTTGTGCTGGTAAAGGATCTCGGCCTAATGTACATTCCAAACGCTGCACTCGGCAAAATTTACAATCGAAACATTACATTTGGCTTGATGTACATTCAAAATGCTCTCAGCTTTGGGGGAGTCTGTTGCAGCTTTCCATTTGTCTCTTTCGCCGATTCCTACTTGTTTGTGTGCTGTGAATGTGTTCCTGTTAAAATGGTTGGCTGGGATTTCATAAAGGGAAAGAAGGAAGAAATAAATCAGGAATGATAAGGACTACCGCAGAGAGAACTGCGAGGTTAAGGTGGTTTGGCCATGTGTTAAGCATTGAGGACAGGAATCCAGATTGTAACCAGTTCAAGGAACGTGCGGCAAAAGATTGGACAGTGTGATGCGGGAGAGAATAACATGAATGTGGTTGGTTCAAGTGAGGAAGAGTCGTGCAAAACTACTCTGGAGGAGGAAGATCTGAGTGGCTGGCCCCACTGACAAATGGAAATCCAGGTATAATGAAGAATAAGAAGAAGAAGAAGAAGAATACTGTGCACCTAGCTTGCTAAATGTATCTCTTTCTTGCAATGTAGTCGGGATGAATGTGCATGTTCAGGACGGTGTGGTCCAGGCACAATAGACCAAATATTTTTTTTACTTTGGTTTCCTTGTATCTACAGTGTATCTCTGCCTTTTGTTGCAGGGACACGAAACAGGTTGAGTGCTGATGAAATG
Organism: Eptatretus burgeri; assembly: GCF_056783735.1. Classification (NCBI taxonomy): domain Eukaryota; kingdom Metazoa; phylum Chordata; class Myxini; order Myxiniformes; family Myxinidae; genus Eptatretus; species Eptatretus burgeri. The sequence goes on from NC_140964.1 coordinate 76,396,276, forward strand.
GGAGAGTTCTTCAAGCTATTTTTGGATGCAAATTACACGAAACATCTCGAATACAACAAGTGAGTTTCAGAGTTCACCAAAACGATTCTGCGCTTGCACATTATTCTCTGAACATTGAAATTCTCGATCACTTACGAATTGGTGTTTTCCTGCACAGCAGTGTTCTTGCGTGAGCTCACTCGGGGAATTGTGTTGAAGGCGAGGATAAGCATATCTTCATGTTACACAACCAGGAACAGATGGAAGGGGGGCGGGGGGCGTTAAATCGAGATAAATACGTATAATAGATGAAATCGGAGGATGTTGATTGAGGTATAGTAACCGCCGTGGGAGGCAAGAAAACCTGATGTGTCGGTCACTAAAGAGTCTTTTTCATCCTTTTTTTTCAGTCCAGTGCAGAATGAAGGCCTCCCTTAACTCGTGTTGGGGATGTATTGGCAAACTCACAATTTTTGTGCGGTTTGTTTGTAATTTGTTGGTGTGAGAGAGTTTGTAATTTGTTCAGGGTGTCGCCGATAACTCGCCTACTCTTTATATAAAAGACATCGTGGGATCTTTCATGTCTACCACCCATCAATGTTGGCGGACAGATCCTCCAGTTTAACGTCCTTCCGAGGGACGGCACACACATTGATGCCTCACTCTGCCTGCGGAACAGCAGGATGACAGTTTATAGCTGGGTCGAGATTCAAACCCAGAGCAGACAGCTCAATGGTGAGTGCACATACCTGTCGGCTATCCTACCAGCCCTTTGTGTTGATACCCACTCCAAAAGGCTGCCTTATTATTAATTTAAAATGTATATATTTTACATGGTCTAGGCTCGTGGAAGAGCTAGGACATAGAACAGAACAGGACACCAAATAACAAAGGGAACAGCAGAAGAATGGGAAACGACAATCGCATGGCGAAGGGGGAAGGTAGGTGGAGACGGACAAACAAGAGATGCAATTAACGATGAGGGGAATGGGAGAATGCAAGCGGTGGACAATATGGCTACATAAGCAAAATTTTGGGAGGAGTGGGGGTGGTTTAACAGGTGTAGAAAAGATCATGGCTTTGGATGGGGGTTTTAAGACACCACCTGAGATGGTGGTGAACAGATGTCTGGAAGACCCGGAGGGAAGAATGAGATTGAAGAGAGTGTGGAAGGTAGTTCCACAGGTGGGAAAAGAGAGTTGTAATTGAGTGGAGTGAGCAGTGGTTCTGGATTTAGGCTGTTTCACTCGGAGGATGTTGCTGGTGGACCGTGTGCATCCTGCAGATACTTGGGGAGGACACAGCACGGAGAGGGCAGAGAAGACATCGAGACCACCGACCTGTCGGCGATGGCGAAGTGATAGGCCCAAAGACTCAGCTTAATCTGGAGAGGTTCCAATGATCTTTGAAGGCTTTGGTTTTCATGGTGTCAAACTGAGCAAGATGTGAGGCAGGGGAGCCAGCCCAGAGGGGAGAGCAGTCCTCCATCAAGCTGCAGGTGAAAGCCTTGTAGGTGGATATGAGCTCAGGTGTGCCAAGGAAGGACTTTGCACAATGGAGAATGTCCAGTCGGCATCTGGCTTTTGATGCTCTTTGAAATGTGACTTGCCCAAGAGAGATCAAGGCTGAGAGTGAGATCCAAGAGTTTGAGTGACTGTACCTCTTCAAGATGGTTGTTGAGAGATAGGAGGGTATGCGGTACGGTCCTTTCAGAGAGAGGTTGGGGGGGGGGAGGGCGGGGGAGGGCAGGGGGAGAAATTGATTGATTTTGATTTCTCAGGATTGAAAGACGTATTTCAAATGTTTGACCAGTTTGTGATTTTTGTCAAGGTGTGAGGAGAGGGAAGAGACTTCTGCCTGTCTTGTCAGAAGGATGAGGGATGTCACAGTGAAGAGTGGAATCATCAGCAAAGAGATAAAGTGGATTTTCCAGATAGTAAGTGAGATCACTGATGAATATTAGGAATAGGATGGGGCCTAGAACATTGCCTTGGGGTATTCCAGCATATTTAAATACCTTGGGGTATTTAATGTGGTTATGGGGATTTGGGACAGCATTAGTTTGTTTTTTTTAAATTCCATTTTAGTTTTTCTCTTGCCAAGTTGTGTGGACTGGTGCCACCTGTAGATCAGGTGGAACAGGAAGATTACTCCTGTGTCAGTCATTAATGAACCAGTTTGGTTTATACCGACGCTCTGTGAGTGACCTGAGTGTAGTTAAATTTCCAGATGCCAAGACTGCAAACTGAATCTATACTTGATGGATTTAAACTACTTCAAGTCAAGTTGAAAAGTAACGTGAAATAAACAATGATAAAGCAGAAAAAGAGGTTACCGTGACTTCTGCCCTTCAGTCAGAAATCATTTCCAGTTCCTAATGAAATAAACTGCGTAAAGAGAAGATACAACATGTGACCAAACGCTCGCCACAAGGGCGAATGGTGCATGCTTTGCATTGTGAAGGAAAGGAAGCTAGGGTTATGGGCGTCACAGTGAAGCTTGGCTTGGTGTCGGAATGATGGTGAGGAGTTTTGCTCCACATGCCAGGGCTGGGAATAGCACATCAGACTGCAGCCAAGTTCCACGCGTACCATTTATGGGGGGTTTTGGTGCTTCGGCAAGTTTGTTTCTGTTATCGACTGGTGCTGTGAAGACAGGTTCGTGATAATGAAGGGGCAATAGGAGAGGGAGTGGTGGGGGTTGGTGGGGAAGCAGACATAGTGACTTTGGACAATTTGTAATGGAATTGTATGAGAAGGTCATGTTACTTTGGTCTCTGATGCAGTAGACGTAAATGGCTGATATGCCAATGGAGTGGAAAACACAGACTCTATGGTGATGACACTAAACGTCCTGGCATCCATGCTCAATACTTGTGGCACTTCTTTTGTTATTGGGCTGTTGGTGTGTGTGCGTGTGCGTGCTGTGCAGGGAATGGTATCGTAGGAACTTCCTCATTACCTGCTTGATGTTCCGAGTTGTGCTGGCACAACTGGTTAGGCACGGTGGGTGATCTCAATGGAGCTGCTAAATGTCAACCAAAGATCTCAACTTTCAAAGCCCAGCAGCATCTTCACATTTGGTTAGGACCTTGCAAGATCAAACATTGCTTCTACTGAACGTCGTAGAGCTGAAGACCTATCGGGCCTCTGACTGTGCTTGTGCAAGACAAATGGCTCTGAGCCAAAATATTTAGCCATGTGGTTCCATGGAGACAAGTTAACTTCAGCGGAGTCATGGAGTCCAATCACCAAATTGACAGGGCATTGTTTTTACAGAACAGATGGTGATCTGTTGTGGTCCACAGGTCCAAATCACAGATGGCTACACAGTCACAGAAGAAACGTTTTTGGTTTGCATAAGATTTGCTTGCACTCTGTCTGCATTGCTCTTGCGAGCACGTTACTCGCCGTGTGGCTTTCCCGGAGGCCTCGAGTTTCACTTTGTGTGCGAAGAAGCCTCATGGAGAGCAAGCAGCTGACTTAAGGCATTTCTGTTTGCACCTGTCGCTTTATATCCTTTGCCCTTTTGCGCACTCACGTCCACCTTGTTCTCGGCAGCACTCGCACTTCCCTTACAATTAATTGTGGGAACTTTTTCTGATGCCAATGTTCTGCATTGTTTAAAGTCATTTGATTTATATTGTTTACTTGACAATTGAGTTGTTTGTTGCCAAAAAAAAGTGACTGGTTGAATTTTTTATCTCAGCTTCAGGTGGTATATCAGAATTTGCGTTCTTCAGAGTCGAACTGCAGGACCTCATAATAACAATGAGGTCACATTTACGTGGTATGACACATCACTATTGTGGTACGTTCAATATATTTGAAGTTCTCTTGCATCTGATTTGAGACCTTATTTACGAATCACCCTTTAGCTGCTGTGGTGACATAAATTTGTGCTCCATGACTGCTGAGTAAATGCAAACGAGCATGTATTGCCTCATCCGTCAATGGGTGGGCAATTCATGATGTGCTGCTCGCCTTTTGGGTATATAAATGGTAAGACCCCCTATATATTCCGAAAGGAGGTTCAGCCCAAGCAGATGATTTTTTTTTTTCATGCATTGTGTTCTGGTGATGAACTCTAATTAGGGTGAAACATGTCTGCTGCGATGCTATTTTTTTTCTGCTTGTGGTATCTTGAAGTGTTGCCTATAATGCCTACTCAAGGAGTTGCAGGAAAACGCAACATGAGGCAGTGTACTCCGTGAATGGATAAATCAAAGAGAATCGTCGTCGAGCGGATAACGTGGCTCTCCCCCCCCCCCACCCCCAATTCCGAGATTGACATCCTACCAGTCTCGTAAAACAAATTTACCACTTTTATACCTTCCTGAGGGATTTCCCAAAACACAATGGGTGAGCAGCACATCATGAGAATCAGGCGGCACGTAGCCTTGAGAAATAACACGTTTTATTGAAGAAAAAAAACACAACACAACACGAACGGAGAATCCTGAGGTGACCGACAGACAGACATGAATTAATAAATAAACTACAGCAGCACTTGGGAGAGCGCATCGTCTCGTAGCTTTATTGATCGATTATTACAATACTTAGCAACCACGTTTGTGCACATTAAGGCTAAATTGCATCAATTAAGATGAATATTAATTAAACAAAAAAAAACTATATTCCTCAAGGCTCGTCGCTCAAATGTATAAAGTTTCGGATCGATCTGTTAGGAGGATCTGGCGAAGAAGATTTTTTTAAACGTTTTTATTTTCAATCCAATGTGTCTGCCAGACCATGTGAACAATGACTTCATAAATTTAATTCTTCACTCTCATCAAGTCGTAGGTCAGACATATGAAGTTTCAGATTTTTAGGATAAGGATTTCAATTTCACCGATGACATCATTCGTGTCACCCGATATATCCTGTGGGGGAGTTGATGACACATGCCAAGTTTCAATTGTTTTTGTTAAGCAGTTTTGGAGATGTCCAATTTTTTTTTTTCCTTATGGCTGCCATGCCGTGTGACATATGATGTCATATGCATCAACAAAATATTCTCCTTGGGGAGTACTTTGAATGTTTAAAGTTTCGCATCAATCGAACAAGGGGTCACAGAGAAAAAAGAATTCAAAGCGAAAATATATAGATGTGGATACAGACACAGACAAGGGCGTCACAATAGTCTTGCAACCCCTTCGGGCAAGACTAATAAATGCACACAGTAAAATGAAAGGCACTTGATACAGAAAAGTAGACTTAGGGTGTCACAAGCAAACACCCATTTGCTCACAACTAGTGAGCCTGTTGCTCCGTTGGACCAAACTTTCATTGGTCTTCATGGCCTTGTAGCATACCCGCCTGCTATACTGCTTGAGCATTAGTTTGCCTTTCACCAAGCCCAGATGTGCTTGAGCCAGTGCGGGGATTCTATGTTCGTTATTATTGTTATTGCCATATGATAGTACTATTCTTATTCTTGTAAATATTATTAGTATTAATTAATATATGCTTTGTTACAATGTTATAATTTTTGTTATTTATTTTGAAATTTGCCATGCCGTGGTGGGATGCTTTATATACCTAAACATGCCGTGCGTTTAAAACATGGGAATTCAAACGCATTTTTGGTAGTTAATTAGCCTAATCAACTCAGGAGGTCATGGAGATCATTTTGGTGTATCACATGCCACATCAGACCGTTCCAGTAGAACTCAAAGCTTGGTGTTGGGGTGGCGGCTTGGGATCCTCGGGTCCTGAGTTCAAGCCCCGTCGGCTGCTGAATTAATACGCCAGGGGGTTGACTCAGCCTGTCATCCTTCCGAGGTCGGCAAAATGAGTACGAGTGCGTACTGGTGGAGGGGCACTGCATCAGCGAAAGTCGTGCTTCCAAGAAATGATAGCTACCCTGGCAGCTAAGCTGCCATATGCAAGAAGAAGTAGAACTCAAAAAACATGCCACACACCTGTACAAACACATCTCATCCATTTATAGTCGTCCTAGTCTTAGGGGTCCTTCTGGGTGTTTTGGGGCATCAGGATGTGATGGGTATTTTGAGTCTTTTAAGGGTATTTTGGGGTCTTAAGGATCTTGTGGGTTTTAAAGGGTCTCAGCAGTCTTAAGGGTCAAAAGGTACATTTCGATAGTATGTAATTAATAGACACAAAAACCATGACACACAAACACACAACTCATCTATTTATAGGAAATGGGGTGGTTAGGCAAGGTCTTTAAGGATATGGGATGAAAATAGGCTCCAATGCAACCAGCACGGATCACCCCACAAGCAGGGCGAAGAAAGAAAGAAAAAGAAAGCGGAGCAAGCCCTGGCTCATGGCTCCAACTCCGATGGGCTTTTTCCAACTCTCAACTGTAATTGACTGCCTGCCCCTATTTGTGGCCCTTTTATCACCCCTCCCCCGCATCATGCGGACCGGCTGGCATCGCAGCACCTCTTGAACCATCGTAGGCCGTGGAAAAATTAAAAAAGCCACACACGAAAATATCCAAAAACATTTTCTCTCACCCCATCATCACCTTGTATGGGTGCCTTGCCTGGTCCACAGCGAGGTCTACTTTACCAATTAGACTCTCCGATCTCATCCCTATATGGTCTACTATGCCGTCTCTCATGGAATACATAAAACAGGAAAACTTAATTCGAACAGATCCCTGGTTACAGACAACGTTCTAACCTACGCAAACACATGGGCCACGTTAACTTATCATGCTACCTAATTTGTACCCCCTCCAATGTAACACAGCGAGTTAACCCCCTCCCTCCCTTTTCAACCTTAGTCTCCCAACAACGTCACTCAACAGGGCCAAGATCCAAGCATTAGCACTTGTACATTCACACTCTAATTATATTACCCATTAAATCAGGTGAGGCCGCATCTGCCTTTCCTAACTAATCTCTATGTACTACCCCTTATTGCAAAAATTCACAATTAGAACTTGTATTTATCTATGCTACAAGAGAAATGTGTTGCCATTTTTCTCAGAGATGGCCAAACGGATCTTCATCTAACTTGTTCAGAGGTTCATCGGTGAGTGCCGGGGAGTGGTTTAGGAAAAAAAACATTGTTTGAAAACTTTTGAAAAAAAAAAAACAGTTGGATTTTTTTTTATTTCTTTTTGAAATCACTCGATCATGCCAAAGCCTTTGTAGCTTTGTGAAAGGTAATGTTAAATAATCCCCAACCCCCTTCCTTAGTGGGTATAGGGAAGTGTTTTAGGCCCACACAAAAAATGGAAAAAAAATTGGATTTCTTCAAAATGCCAAGAGGATTAGAACAGCACCGGGCAAAGCTGGGTACCCCTTCTAGTTTACAATAAAAAATAAAAATAAAAATAAAAACTTTCTTCCACCGCCATCATCATTATGTTCATCACATTATCCGAGGGTAGGGAGAGAAGATGGTACACAACACAAACAGGCCTACCTTAATGACGATTTAACTTTTCTAAACATAAACCTCATCTAACACGGAACTCTTGAAATGATGTAATCTGACCCTGAATTCTCGGTGTGCATGCTTCTGCACAACAAAAGAGTTGGAGAACTTTCCCAGCTTACCGAAAGAGCTGAGATCTTGTAGCTGCCCGTAATGCGCCAATGCAAGGCCACAAGGATCGTAGACGGGTACATCCTACCTAAACCCTCGATAATTCCAGCCAGTGAGTGGACTTTGAACCTTGCTGGAGTGCCTCATGTGAACATGGCAGGCTATGTGATTTATTTCATGGAAGTCTGCAATTGAAAAGATGATGCCATTCATCATGAGCAAGAAAATAATGCCGACCAACTCTTCGACCAAGACCATCTTCATGACATGAAAATATACAAATCTTGTGCCAGCTATATTTACGTGGGAACAAGATGTACCAGGCAGACTTCCCTGAGGGAGACACAGTATCTGGTTGGGGTGCTTCTGAACACTGATGGTAAAGTCATATTATATCTGTGGCTTGTGAATGTGCAGGGTAAGTTGGATGGGGTGGGTAAGGGAAAGGAGGGGAGTTATGGGAGCTGTGAGGGCTGTTATAAATATATTGTGTGTTTGTTTCTGGGACCACAAGAGAAATTGGACAAGATTTTTGTATTAACTGCTAAAAGGAGGTGTGTGCATGCGCGCCACTCGCTTGTATTAACATCCACGGATATTTCTCGTGTTTTATACATTTCCGTGAGTCTGATTTGCATCCAGGAACACAAGTTAGGTTACCCATACTGAAGTTTCATTTAACCATTCTGAACTCTCGTTTAAATGTTGAAAATTGCATTAAAAATCCTTTTTGACTTACATATTTCAAACAAGCAACAGCAGCTTAAACGTACCCCAGTTAGTGGAAGTGACTCACTGAAAACTCGCACACAGTGCATGTGTGAAAGACCTCATTAGCATTAATACGTCACTTTGAAAGTCCCATATTGACCATGTCCTGAGTGTATGTCAATTGCTCCATGAGCCAGTCAGCTGAACCAAAACCCAACAATTTCACGGGCTGTACATACCCACCAGAGCACGTTGGAGTTGTACGTGTCTGGTGGTGACCTAGTGGATCATTCAAACAGCACACAACATTTCAACTGATAACATTTCCGTCTTTGCAAAGTCATGTCCTCACAATTATCTGGAAGGTGTATTAACTGGGCAGCCTGGGAGGCCCTACAATGAGGCAGTGGGGGTGTGGCAGTGTGTGGTACACACAGTGCATAACAAAGTCCCATCTCGAGGGAGATTCCAGGATCCCCATCCAGTTCGCACCCCAGCACTCACCAGCTCCTTTTTTGCTACATCGTCACTGGAAGCGGTCACCCATTGGCCTTCGATGGTCACCAGCGATCCTCCTGCTCCATGACCGACCAATCCTGACCCTCCTCCCGGTGGACCTCACTCCTGGTCACCTGCTGTGGCGAGGCATGGCAGAGTTCTACCTTCCTTGCTCTCCTTAAGAGCCTGATTTACCTGCGGACATGCACAACTTCCCGACCCACAAACCTTACACACAATGCTCCATCTCCGGCTGCCATTCATTTTGCTTCACCTGCCATTCGTACCTCCCATTCGATGGAAATGGCCTGCTCACACACAAAATTCCAAATTAAGAAATGTTAACCTTTGTAGCACAGGGTACATTCCTACATCTTACCCCCTACCACTCGGTCCATGTATTGGCTCGAATGGCCACTCTTGCCCATCACCCATACCAATTCCCCAACTCACCTGCATACCCCCAAAGCAAAGCATGGGGAGTCGTGGCAGTTGGAAAAGGTAAATTTTGTGTCATTCCAATTTGTCTTTGAGAAGGTTGGTGAATAGCAGCAATGCTTGGTGCAGCCATTCTTCTTCTTCTTCTTCATCATGCCAATCAATCCCAGGGTCCTCTTCCCAAACTTGAGGTCCCATTAATCACAGCAGACTGTAGAAGGTTATGCCGGCCCCTCTGGGCCTTACACAATCATGCTGTCAATTTAGCGACATAACATTCCACAGATTCTCCGGTTGGTTGTCCGATGGCATTACTAGTCCCTGCAGTTGACCTGCATCCATTAACCAGTCCAGCATGATGGGTTGCCACATACTGGGCAATGCCAGAGCCTCAGGTAGATGCTGCTGGACTGCATATCCTGGCAGTCACCTCCTCAGGTCCTCACTGGCCTTAGGCGATGCTGCCACCAAGCCATGGTCGCACAACATCCCGCCATAGTGGTCCTCACGTCACACCATTGCAGATGTCCAGGAGTGACCACCTCGGTCCCCCGGAGGTCTTACCCCCTCCAGGGTCCTGCAACCCCACTGTGTTTTAAAAGTCACAAACAGGATGCAGACACATTCAAAACCATTGAACTGTTCCCCCTCCGTCCTCACCTTGCCTTGTTCACAGAGAAGACACATACAAATTACACTTTCGATCCTATCTAATCCCTATGTCAACTGTACTGCCTCTCATGGCAGACAGAAAACAGGACAATTTCACTCGAACAGATCCCTGGTTATGGACGGTGTTCTTACCTCTGTGGGCACAGGGACCACATTTACTTAACATGCTGCCTAATCCGTACTCCTCCAATGTAACTATATATATATATATATATATATATATATATATATATATATATATATATATATATATATATATGTACAGAGAGAGAGAGGGAGAATGAATGAAAGAGTTGAATGACTGCATAATGTGGACAAAGGCAAAAGATAGTTTTCATTATGTTCTCATTTTCCTGTAATAATGGCAACATACGTGTAAGGAATAGAAAGTTAAAAACCAAAGCTCCAAAGGTTTTCCCCTTTTGTAAATGGAAAGGGAATTAATTAAATGAAAAATCACTCAAAGTGACGACTTGGCAAAACGGAACGGCACTTGATAAAGCACAAACCGCTGCCAGGCTGAACAGTTTAAATTTTGTATCCCACTGATAGGCCGGATCTGAATCCAGACTTCAATCAAAATTGAATTGGGTTGTTCTTGTCACCGAACTAACTCATCCACCAAGTTTTGTCACAAGTCATCCACAACTTTTTGAGATATCATGCTATACATAGTTTTTGGCCCCATCTCTCAATGGTGAAGAATCACGAAAAAAAAATTCTCATATCCGGATTCGAATCTCCACCAAAATTGAACCGATTTGTCCCTGTCACACACCCAACCTTGTCCACCAAGTTTCGTGTGAATCCGTCCATAACCTTTTGAGATATTGTGCTATGTATTGTTTTTGGTCCGATCTCTCAATGGTGAAGAATCACTTTAAGAATTCTCAGATCGGGATTCGGATCTGGATCTTCACCAAAATTAAGCTTTGCTGTTCTTGGCCGGTCACCTACACACGGAAAAATTTTCAGAACAATTGCTTGAAAACTGTGGCTAAAAATCGTATGACAGACAGACAGACAGACACAGACAAACGCGACAGACCAACATACTTGGCAAAAATATATTTTTACCACGTAGACGACCAACAAACAGGAAACTTGTGATTTTATGATTTTCGAACAATACTGCAGTGATGGAGGGGATCTTCAGAGCAAAATGAACACAAATTAAACAAGGGATGGAGATGGATGTGTAGAAATGTGGGATCGAGGTGGGATTGAGGTGGGTATGTGGGATCGAGGTGGAAGTGTGGGATCGAGGTGGGAGTGAGGGATCGAGGTGGAAGTGTGGGATCAAGGTGGAAGTGTGGGATCAAGGTGGAAGTGTGGGATCGAGGTGGAAGTGTGGGATCGAGGTGGAAGTGTGGGATCGAGGTGGAAGTGTGGGATCGAGGTGGAAGTATGGGATCGAGGTGGAAGTGTGGGATCGAGGTGGAAGTGTGGGATCGAGGTGGAAATGTCGGATCGAGCTGGAAATGTCGGATCGAGGTGCAAATGTCGGATCGAGGTGGAAATGTTGGATCGAGGTGGAAAAGTGGGATCGAGATGGATATATGGCATGGAGGTGGAAATGTGGGATGGAGGTGGAAATGTGGGATGGAGGTGGAAATGTGGGATGGAGGTGGAAATATGGGATGGAGGTGGAAATGTGGGGTGGAGGCAGAAATGTGGGATCGAGGTGGGTATGTGCGATAGAGGTGGAAATGTAGAAATGTGGGATGGAGGTGGGTATGTGGGATCGAGGTGGAAATGTGTGATCGAGGTGAAAATGTAGGATCGAGATGGATATCTCTCTCTATCGAGTGCAGCCTGTGGCTGCTGGTTGCATCATTGGTTGAGATGCGGCTGTGCCGCTGATGCAGTGCCCCTCTACCAGCACACACACTGGAACTGGTACTCATTTCGCTGACCTCGGAAGGATGATAGGCTGAGTCAACCTCCTGGTGTATTAATTCAGTGGCCGACGGGGCTTTAACTCAGGACCCTAGGATCCCAAGCCACCACCCTAACCATTAAGCCAACACAAGGCTTGAGATGGATATGTGTGATCGAGGTGGAAATGTGGGATTGAGGTGGAAATGTGGGATTGAGGTGGAAATGTGGGATCGAGGTGGAAATGTGTGATCAAGGTGAAAATGTGGGATGGAGGTGGAAATGTGGGATTGAGGTGGAAATGTGGGATTGAGGTGGAAATGTGGGATCGAGGTGGAAATGTGTGATCAAGGTGAAAATGTGGGATTGAGATGGATATCTGGGATCGAGGTAGAAATGTGGGATCGAGGTGGAAATGTGGGATCGAGGTGGAAATGTGTGATCGAGGTGAAAATGTGGGATCGAGGTAGAAATGTGGGATCGAGGTAGAAATGTGGGATCGAGGTGGAAATGTGGGATTGAGGTGGAAATGTGGGATCGAGGTGGAAATGTGTGATCAAGGTGAAAATGTGGGATGGAGGTGGAAATGTGGGATTGAGGTGGAAATGTGGGATCGAGGTGGAAATGTGGGATCGAGGTGGAAATGTGTGATCAAGGTGAAAATGTGGGATTGAGATGGATATCTGGGATCGAGGTAGAAATGTGGGATCGAGGTGGAAATGTGGGATCGAGGTGGAAATGTGTGATCGAGGTGAAAATGTGGGATCGAGGTAGAAATGTGGGATCGAGGTAGAAATGTGGGATCGAGGTGGAAATGTGGGATCGAAGTGGAAATGTGGGATCGAGGTGAAATATGAGATTGAGGTGGGTATGTGGGAATGTGGGATGCTGGTGGAAATTTGGGATTGAGATGGATATCTGGGATCAAGGTAGAAATGTGAGATTGAGGTGGAAATGTGGGATCGAGATGGATGTATGGCATCGAGGTGGAAATGTGGGATGGAGACGGAAATGTGGGATGGAGACGGAAATGTGGGATGGAGACGGAAATGTGGGATGAAGACGGAATGTGGGATCGAAGTAACAATGTGGAATCGAAGTAACAATGTGGGATCGAGATGGATATCTGGGATCGAGGTAGAAATGTGGGATCGGGGTGGAAATGTGGGATCGAGGTGAAATATGAGATTGAGGTGGGTATGTGGGTATGTGGGATCCTGGTGGAAATTCAGGATCTCGGTGGAAATTTGGGATTGAGATGGATATCTGGGATCAAGGTGGAAATGTGAGATCGAGGTGGAAATGTGGGATCGAGATGGATGTATGGCATTGAGGTGGAAATGTGGGATGGAGACGGAAATGTGGGATGGAGACAGAAATGTGGGATGTAGACAGAAATGTGGGATGTAGACGGAAATGTGGGATGGAGACGGAAATGTGGGATGGAGGTGGAAATGTGGGATCGAGGAAGAAATGTGGATCGAGGTGGGTATGGGATAGAGATGGAAATGTGTCATCGAGATGGATGTATGGCATCGAGGTGGAAATGTGTGATCGAAGTAACAATGTGAGATCGAGATGGATATATGGGATCGAGGTGGAAATGTGGAATCGAGGTGGGTATGTGGGATAGAGGTGGAAATGTGGGATGCAGGTGGAAATGTGGGATCAAGATGGAAATGTGGGATGGAAGTGGAATGTGTGATCGAGATAGAAATGTGGGATCGAGGTGGAAATGTAGGATCGAGGTGGGATTGAGGTGGAAATGTCGGATCGAGGTGGAAATGTGGGATTGAGGTGGGGATTTGGGATCGAGGTGGAAATGTGGGATCAAAGTGGGTATGTGGGATAGAAGGGGAAATGCATGGTTATGGTTAGAAATCCCAATGGATGTGGAAAAGTGGGATAGAGGGAGTTTTATGACATTAAAATGGAAATGCGGGATCGAAGTGGAACTATAATGGTACAGAGCTGGTAGCGCGGGATAAAAGTACATTCACGGGAAAGAGATAGATTCACATGATCGAGGCAGAAAAGCGGGAGTGAGGTAGAAATGTGGGATAAAAATTGTCAAGGCGGGATCGAGGTGGAGTCGCGGGATCCAATGAATGACTTTTTGGGGGAGACTCAATTTCAATAAAAATGGCGATAAATACTTTTCAAAGCTTTTTTGTTTGTTTTGTTGAACGTTTTTGTTTTTCACCCTGATCTCTAGAACATACAAAAAGTTCAGGTTGAAATGACCGCCTCCAAACCACGTTTCCCCATAACGTAATGAGCAGAAGTGAATCATGAACCCCTCTTTATGGAGCCCTGTCTCGGACCACGCGTAGGACCGGATGAAACCTTTACGTTGATCGTTGAGTTAATGAGGCGGTTTCTTGGCAAGGACCTCAAACTGGATCGCGTTTCGTGTTTCTGAACCCTCCCAGTTGGATCCGTTTAGACTGACACATCCTCAACACCTGCAACTGAGAGGAGGTCAATGCGGAAACGGTGAATACAAATGGTAATGAAATCGTGATCATTAATTAAAGGGTCCTTGCAAGATATAATTAATGATCGTTTGGTTGAAATTTCATTTCATTCACACTTTGATTACTTTGCTTTCACAAAACTTTACACCATCTGGTGGAACTCTTAATTAAAATCAGTAAGAACCTGGTCCCTTTTCCCGTATGCCTGGTGTTGGCTTAATGATTAGAGTGGTGGGCTTTGGATCCTAGGGTCCTGAGTTCAAATCCCGCTCATCTGTTGAATTTATACCAGGTGGGGTTAACTCGACCTGTCATCCTTCCGAGGTTGGCAAAATGAGTGCCAGCATGCTGGTATACTGTGTCGGAGTAGCGACCCGTCTAGGATTGTGCCCAATAGCCAAGGAGACTGTTTCAGTAGCACCAATGCTCTGCACAGAGTATGGTCCAATCTCCTCCTCCTTATACCATCTGGTGGTACTCTTAATTTGGATCACTGACAACCTGGTTACTTATACTGTCTGGTGGAACTCTTAATTAGGATCACTGACAACCTGGTTACTTATACTGTCTGGTGGAACTCTTAATTAGGATCACTAAGAACCTGGTTACTTATACCATCCTGTGGAACTCTTAATTGGGATAACTAAGAACCTGGTTACTTATACCGTCTGTCTGGTGGAACTCTTAATTAGGATCAGTCAGAACCTCGTTACTTATACCATCTAGTGGAACTCTTAATTAGGATCAGTAAGAACCTGGTTACGTTTATCGTCTGTCTGGTGGAACTCTTAATTGGGATCACTCAGAACCTGGTTACTTATACCGTCTGGTGGAACTCTTAATTAGGATCACGAGGAACCAGGCGACATACCTTCTGGTGGAACTTAATTAGGATCACTAAGAACCTGGTTACTTAAACCATCTGGTGGATCTCTTAATTAGGATCACAAGGAACCTGGTTACTTCTACCAATTGGTGGAACTCTTAATTAGGATCATTAAGAACCTGGTCCCTCATACCGTCTGGTGGAACTATTAATTAGGATCACTAAGAACCTGGTTACTTACACCATCTAGTGGAACTCTTAATTAGGATCAGTAAGAAACTGGTTACGTATATCGTCTGTCTGGTGGAACTCTTAATTGGGATCACTCAGAACCTGGTTTCTTGTATCATCTGGTGGAACTCATAATTGGGATCACGAATAACCTGGTTACTTATACCGTCTGGTGGAACTATAAATTTGGATCACGAGGAACCTGGTGACTTGTACCATCTGGTGGATCTCTCTTATCTGGTGGATCGATCTCTTAATTAGGATCACAAGGAACCTGGTTACTTATACCATCTGGTGGAACTCTTAATTAGGATCATTAAGAACCTGGTCCCTTATACCGTCTGTTGGAACTATTATTTAGGATCACTAAGAACCTGGTTACTTACACCATCTGATGGAACTCTTAATTAGGATCACTGAGAACCTGGTTACGTATATCGTCTATCTGGTGGAACTCTTACATAGCATCAGTAATAACCTGGTTACTTATATCATCTGTCTGGTAGAATTGTTCGGCACACAAAGTACCTGGTTGGTCCCTGCACCGTTTTTGGTGGTTTTCCGCAGACGCCGTTGAAAAGATGAACCGCGACGTTCCAGGCTGGGAATACGGTTCCAGTAATGCGAACCTCGCGGATCACATTGCGCCCGATAAAGCCGACCAATCAGGACCGCAAGGCATGCTTAAAGACCCCGGAGAGCTCCGAGGAAGCCGGGCCCGTCCACTCTTCTTGTAAACCCGCAGCGAATTCGCTCCTGTTCAGGTAAGAGGGACTGGCAGGATGGCCTCGATCTGGTGGGACGCACACTCGCCTCTAAGCTCTCGAGCCTGGGTTCGAATCCCAACGCAGCGATAAGCTGTCATCCCGGTGTTTCACAGGCAGGGTGGTTCATCAATTCCAATCCGTTCGGCCCTCGGATGGACGTCAAACTAGGCGTCCCTCTGCTGACCTCAGTTGGTGGACGCTAAAGATCCCACGGTGTCACTGGCGAAGCTAAATCGCCGCTATCGCTGGCACCATGACCAAATTACAAATTCCTGCCCTAACTACTGCTGGGAAGGCAATGGCAAACCACCTCGTGTAACCCTTGCTAACAAGCTGCTTCAGCAGCACCGATGCTCTGTATTAGAGTGTGTGGTTTATGGTACATCAGAATCTGGCGATGGTGGAGGGTCCAGTCCGGACTGAGGATGCGATCGGTTCGTGCGGCCGGTGTGAGGACGGTTAGTCGGTTGGTTCGAATCCGTTCGTTTTTTCGATTCCTTAGTGGCGATAGCAACTTGGATGGTTTAAGATTGTGATGTAAGAATCTGGAGCGGTTTGATGTGGGAGTTGATGAGTTGGGGTTAGTTTGTGGTCGTGGTTGAGTTAGATGAGGCTTGTTAGGTGGTAGTTGAAGAGCTGGGGGGCGGGGGGGGTTGGTGCTGCAGTCTCGGATCTCAGGTGGTTTATTGTGGTGGGTTTATTTATTTTTTGAACTCGCCCTGTGGTGCTTGATCACCAATGGCGATGATACGTGCTCTGGTTGTGAACATGAGATACATGACTACCGGTGGTTGGTGGTTTCTCGGCCCAACAGGAACAACCGCCAAGATGCCGTACTCACACGTCGAGTTCAAAATGAACTACAAGGCAGAGGAAGAGTTTCCAGACCTAAGCGCTCACAACAACCACATGGCCAAAGTACTCACCTTGGACATGTACAAGAAGCTGCGAGACAAGCAAACTCCCAGCGGATTCACGTTGGACGACGTCATCCAGACAGGCGTCGACAACCCTGGTGAGCGAACCCTGGAAAGATCGACATGTACTCATATCAGTGCATAATGACGTAAAACTCGTCTTTTACTTTTGAATTTGTCAAAATGCTTGTCTAACGAAGCCCGATACTGTCTGCCAAGGGATGATCTCCTTACACCAGTCCCATTGATTGAAATGGTCAAATGACACGCATTTTCACACGTGGTCCATACAGCGTTCATTACGGTTTGGCGGGTAACAAACTTCTTGTAACCGATAATGGCTTGTTAACCTCACCCTATTAACAATTACAAAACCTCATAATCAGTCGATACATTTGACGTTTAAGAATCGAACAACAAAATCGGTTTCGTGTCAATCAGTTGGCCACATGCAAAATAGTTAACACGAATAACAACCATCAAACGTGATCGTGTATGACGTCACAAGTGAATAAGCAAACAGGATCGGGCATGACGTCATAAAAGCGTAGATAAAAATGATTAAAAATTGTGCATGATGTCATTAACATATAATATGTATATATATTTTTTTTAATTGACCACGACAATGCATTACGTCACAAAAATTTATTTTCCAAACATGTTTCTAAAAACGACGTCATAAACGGTGATTATGGAAAGTGTAAGTGGAGTTTAAAATGCTCCACGATCCCTTCAACCATGAATCACATAATTTGCATAACATGGTGAAGCTGCTCGAATGTACTGTGCTTTGTTCGAATTGACAAATGTGGTGGAATGTGGTGAAATGCAATGCGGTTGTATAAATAGAAGAAAGCTGCCTGACATAGACCCGACGCGGGTGGCTGAACGCTTTATATGGCGAGGTAACTGGATAGGGCATCGAGGCAAAGTGTTCACCAGCTCTGGATTGGTTACATGCGTTCAACGGTGACGTCATAAATTGGAGGACTGCTGCGCACTTCGAGCGAGGTCACCATATTGCGATGAACGGTTAAAGGTGTTCAAATGGACTCCAGGCATACCTGAAATGGAGACCTGCCAGGATTTGCACGTGTGAGAAATGGAATTGCAGGAGAGGAAGGTCGAGGAACCTTTAGGACATTCAACGTCCTCTCCAGGCTGGGACCCTACTGTGGTTCCCAGGTCGAAGCTTGAGTAGGGTGACTGACTTTCAAAGGAACTAACTTCCTGATTTTCTTCATTTCCTTCACCCACAGGGCACCCCTTCATCATGACTGTGGGTTGTGTGGCTGGAGATGAGGAGTGCTACGACGTCTTCAAAGACCTTCTGGACCCCGTGATTTCAGACAGGCATGGTGGATACAAGGCCACAGACAAGCATAAGACAGACCTTAACCCTGCCAACCTGAAGGTCAGCACATACTGACCCCAAATCTAGGGTACCATGTTGCAACTGATGACCAGTTTGAACGGAACCAAATGAAGGTCCGAGTCTGCTCGTCGTGGGACTATGACCTCATGAAAGCAATTTGAGAACAAATGTAGCAAGAGATCAAAAGGGGGAGTCAAATGTGGGGGAGTCAAAAAGTTTTCCCCTACCGATGGAGGAGGGAGTCTCGTGATGCCAAGGAATCAGTCATGCTTTTGGCTGCAAAACCTTTTGGAATACTAGAACAGCACTCTGTAGAGCACATACCTGCACCAGGTTGAACAGGTTATGTTTTGTATCCTACCGATGGGCCGGACCTCAACCAAAATCTAATCGGCTCGTTCTCATCACTGACCCAACTCATCCACATAGTTTTGTTATAAGTCGTCCACAAGTTTTTTAAACCTCGTGCTATATATCGTTTTTGTCCCCATCTTTCAATGGCAATGAATCACTTAAAAATTCTCGTATCCAGATCCAATATCTTCACCAAAATTTAATCCATTTGTCTTTAACACACCCAACATGTCCACCAAGTTTTGGCTGAATCCGTCCATACCGTTTTGAGATACCGTAATATATATGTCGTTTTTGGCTCCATCTCTCAATGGTGAAGAATCACTTTAAAAAAATTATAGAATCTGGATCTTCACCAAAATCTAATCAGTTCGTCCTTATCAGGTAGTAAAAGGGTGAGGGGAGGAGGATTTCTTAACTCTTCCATAGTTCTTGGATGTCGATTTGGGGAGGGGACAGGGATTTGTGACTTCTTGTTTATTGAATACCAGCAGGGGTCCACGACGTTGCCCCTGCGCTGTCAGTCATGTTGGCATTTTGAAGAAATTTTTTGTACTGGCTGAAAACACTTCCTTATACTCACTAAGGAATGGGGGTCGGGGATCATTCAATATTACCTTTCACGTAGCTACAATCTAAAACAAATGGAACTTTTTTTTTTTTTCCAAAAATTTCAAAACTTTTTGGTTTAAAACATTCCACGGCACTCACTGATGAACCTCTGAAAGTTTGGCGGAGATCCGTTCAGCCATCTCTGAGAAAAATGGTGACTCACACGACAAACGGCTCTTTTATAAAATAGATCTCTTGGTGGGAGGGGGGGGGCAGCGGACGTTGTGACTACATCCTGTATTGAATACGATTTGAAGGTGAGGATTGCTTTTGGCAGAAACAATATGACTGCCTCTATGGTGCATACTCGCAGGGTGGAGATGACCTGGATCCAAACTACGTAATCAGCTCACGCGTCCGCACAGGTCGCAGTATCAAGGGCTTCTGCTTGCCACCCCATTGCAGCCGTGGGGAACGTCGTGCCATTGAAAAGCTCTCCATCGAAGGTTTGCTACATCGATCTTCAAATGTCCTTTGCGGAATAGCTTATGGTGTCTAATGGAACACTTTATGCGATATTTGTGATACCATATTCAAAGTACAGTGTTCCTGACATGTATTGTGCCCTTCGATTCCTAGCACTCAACAAGCTGTCTGGCGACCTCAAAGGGAAGTACTACGCACTTAAGGGCATGACCGAGGCTGAGCAACAGACTCTTATCGACGATCACTTTCTGTTTGACAAGCCCGTGTCTCCACTTCTCCTCGCCTCTGGAATGGGGCGTGACTGGCCTGATGCCCGTGGGATCTGGTAAGGACTTTTTTGACTGATTGTGAATATCTAGCTCAAAAATACCATTGCATATTGCCACAAGAGAGATTCCATTTGAGTACAAACGAGCATCGCTGCAAATAAAATGCACTGAAAGAAACCCTCCATGCACACTGGCCATTCTTTCTTTGTGCTCCGAGATGCATCACGACAGTTTGATTAAATGGTCATTGAAAAAAAAAATCATTTTCGAATATTTGCCTAATCTTGACACCACTTCAGGGGGGGTACTTGCAACTTCGTATAAGTGTCCCAAGTGTCACCATCCATCCATCCATTGGGATCATACTCTGTGCAGAGCGTTGGTGCTGCCGAAGCAGTCCCCTCGGCTATTTATTGGGCACAATCCTGTATGGGTCACCACTCTGACACAGGATACCAGCAAGCTGGCACTCATTTTTGCCGACCTCGGAAGGATGACAGGCAGAGTCAACCCCACCTGGTATTAATTCACCCGAGTGAATTGGATGTTTTAATATTATTAATTCACCTGGTATTAAACCCCACTGAGTGGGATTTGAACTCAGGATCATAGGCTCCCAAGCCCACCACCTGAACCATTAAGCCAACACCAGGCATGTGTCACCCAACAGGTTCCCCCCCCCTTTCTTCCTCGTTATTTGATCATTGAGAATGTCCACATGACCATAAACGATGGAGAAACACCCTGTGGTTCATTGGTTGAATCCTTCACATCATTTGATTTATTGGAAGTGCAGGATTGCTTGTTTGTTCGATGCCCTCGAGTTGTTGTCTGGTGTTGACCCTCAAACTCAACTGCAGTTCTTATGAGCGATGCGAAGCAGTGCCCGAACGCACTTCCATCCTTCCTTCGGCTGGGGACATTAAGCCGGCTGTCCTGGCTACATTTAGATGATGGAGGTTAAAGCTCCCACAGTATCTGGGAAAGAGGTCGATATGATTAACCTCCACCCTGGCCAAAGATCTTAAAGGAATATGAATGTTAAGATACATGAAGTTAGTTGTAAGAATGGAATCAGAACAAAAATATTGATAAATCAAGTTTATATACTATAAGTACAACTACTCTATGACTTCTTTAACGGCCCCACTTATTTCCACTTCCTGCGAGGTCAACTGAGGAACAATTTCAGCTCAAGTCTTTCACGAACCGACTCGCCAGAGCTGATGTTCGACTGAACTTTATTTGGGAAGGAATTTGTAATTTGCTCATGATGTAGGCAATGACTCACTCTTCAGGAAAGGCACCTTTAACGTTCACCTGCTAATGGTAGCATGCGTCCTGGAGGAGCTGGGGAGGGTCACGGGATTGAGAGAGCAGAGAGAGCATTTCTTAAAATCTGGGGCACTTCAGAAGCAAGTTTCATTTGACCGTGGATGGGTAGGACGAGAACATATTGAAAACTAGAGTAATCCGACTGCGCGCAGTCGATGGTATGCCTCCGCTCTCCCACACAAACACTTGAGTATTGACATATTTGACTGTTATCATATCTGGCCCAAAATCTAATCACTTAATTGCCCTGTCTTACTTTACCTTTTTACCAAGTTTGATGAAATTCTACAATTAGCTTCTTGAGTTGTCGCGTAAACGAAAATCCGGACGGACGGACAATCCGGAAACATAATG
The DNA here is from genome assembly GCF_056783735.1 of Eptatretus burgeri. Taxonomy (NCBI): domain Eukaryota; kingdom Metazoa; phylum Chordata; class Myxini; order Myxiniformes; family Myxinidae; genus Eptatretus; species Eptatretus burgeri. The sequence goes on from NC_140964.1 coordinate 76,417,924, forward strand.
CCTCCGGCACCCTTGGTGCGGAGGCATAAAAAACTAGAACGGCACTTGGTAAAGCGCATACCTCCACAAGGCTGAACAGTTTACGCCAGATCTGGATTCAGACCTGAACCAAAATATAATCGGCTTGTTCTGGTTACTTACCCAACTCGTCCAATAAGCTTTGTCATAATCCGTCCACAACTTTTTGAAATATCGTGCTATATATAGTTTTGGCTCATAGCTGTCAATGGTGAAGAATCATGGAAAAAATTCTCGGATCTGGATCATCACCAAAATCCAATCAATTCGTCCTTGGCAGACACTCAATCTGTCCAACAAGTTTTGTCTCGATCCATCCACAACTTTGAGACATCCTGCTCAGAGACAGACAAACAAACAGACAAGAGAGAAAACAACCTTTGTCCACCTTCAGTGGCAGAGGTAATAAGTTATTTCGATCACAAAACCTATTTTGTAAGACCAGTTGATGTGTACATTTTAGGATGACTCATGTGCAACAAGGATTTTGGTAAAAATGAGTTTTTTTGTTTTTCAGGCACAATGACAACAAGACCTTCTTGGTGTGGGTGAACGAGGAAGACCATCTCCGTGTCATCTCCATGCAGAAAGGAGGAAATATGAAAGAGGTTTTCAATCGTTTCTGCATTGGTCTGCAGAAGGTGGGATTCAACTTTTGGCTTATTAAAACAAGTTAAGCTTTGTTTTTGTGCCAATAATTATTTGCAGTTTCAATGTAATGGGTGGCTTGAGCCATGAAATGTCTGGGGACAGTTTCACCATTTGGTTGATTGAATAAAAACAGCTGTATCCATGAGGGAAAAAAATGTTGATGACCTTGCATTGACCATTAACCCACCCAGATCGAGGAGATCTTCAAGGAGAAGGGCCATCCATTTATGTGGACCGAGCATCTGGGCTACGTGCTCACCTGCCCATCCAACCTGGGCACAGGATTGAGAGGTGGCGTGCATGTCAAACTTCCACACATGTCCAAGCATCCAAAGTTCGAGGAGGTTCTCACGCGGTTGCGTCTGCAGAAGCGTGGCACTGGTACGGAATTGCTTGAGAGAAAAACCCCAACACTGTTTTTTTTTTTTTTTCTTTCTTTCTTTTGTACACTTGGAAGAGCGAGAACACAGAAAAGAACAGAACAAACACAATGGAAGACAGGGAAATACCAACAGCAGGATAGAGGGACAGCACAGAGGGAGAACAAAAGGATGAGTGGAGGGAGAAGAGGACACGGGGTAAACAAGCTGGATACAAGCTCAATCACAAGGGGATAAAATAACGGAACGAAAAACCAGGAATGAAAGAAAGAGCAACGGCATAAATAAAAGATTGGTAGAGGGAGAGAGGAAGGGGTGGGATTAGGGATAGTTAATGAGGGCAGAAAAGATCAGAGTATTGATGGGACATGACCTGAGGTGGTGGACAGCCATTTAAGCCAGAAAGGAAGGAATGGGATTGAACAGACTGAGGAAGTTGGTTCCACAGGTGGGAGAAAAGAGGAACGAAATGGGTGGAGGTGAGAAATGAGCCTGTATTTGGGAGTTCCACCAAAAGTGGGTTACTGGCAGAATGTGTGTACCCTGGAGAAACCTGGGATTGGGGGAGGGGGGCAGAACACACAGAGGGGGGCAGAAACTTCAAGAGGTTTCTTCAGGAAGATCATGGTTGCCTGTGAGGTCACCAGACATTTCTATCAGAGGACAGAGTGTGTGTGTGTGTGTGTGTGTGTGTGTGTGTGTGTGTGTGTGTGTGTGTGTGTGTGTGTGTGTGTGTGTGTGTGTGTGTGTGTGTGTGTGTGTGTGTGTGTGTGTGTGTGTGTGTCAGGGTTGAAAGATTCCAAGTTTGCCGAATAAATTCAATCAATCAAAGTGTTGGATCAGCTCCTGGTTGTATGTAGGTCTGTGGAGAGGGAAGAGGCTGCCAATTGCATTTCTGCAGGATGAGGGATGTTACAGCAGAGGGTGCGGTTGTCAGTAAAAAGTTGAGGATTTTCCAGAGGATCTGAAAGATCATCTATGAAGATAAGGAACAGGACAGGGCCAAAGACAATGCCTTGAGGCATTCTAGCTCTGACAGGGAAAGATGAGAGGTCCTTTTCAAGAGTCACACACTGATTAAGAGAGTGGAGGAAGTCACGAAGTCATGAGAGAAGGTAGTCTTGGATGCCATCAGCAGAGTTTGGAGAGCAGGGTGGGATGCCAGACTTTATCAAATGCTCAAGTCCAGAGTCCTCATCTCTGAGATTGAGGATCTCCATCCATTGTTCGGAGATCAGAAGCAGCATGTCCACAGTGGAGTGACTGTGTCAGAAACCAAAATTATGTTCTGAGATCAGGTATTTAAGAAAAGTAAGGATTTGATGTCAACTCCTTGATTTGCTTATGATTGGAAGTAACCTCATCGGCCGGTACTTAAGATTTATTTTTGTCCCATTTTTCGGCAATTCAGTGAAGTTGGCCGACTTCCAAGTTGACAGAAGGTGACCTCAGGTAAATTATAAGGTGATCAGAGCAGAAAGATGATTAGCAAGTGCAACAGAGTAGACTTTTCGGATACATTCACCAACGTCGTCTCGGTCAGTCACAGAATTGGCCTTGAGGGTTGCCAAAAACATCACCTTCTCGGATGAGAAAGACAGTGTCCAGGAGTCGATGGGTGCACGTGTGTAGAGTAGGTGCAAATAATGAGAATGGGTATGCAAGTATGGAACTAAACACAGAATTGAGAAGCATTCTCACGAGCAGAGTTTGCTCTGGTGCCATTTGAAGTGAGGGAAGGAATGGAGGGGGAGCATACTCCAGAGACGGACTTCACAAGGCACCACCAGGTCTTTTAGGAAGGAGACAGTTTTGAAAGTTCAGTCTTGAGGTTGGCCAGATGTTTCCTGGCTCTCCTGAGAGTGGACGCTTGTGGGCTTTGTGGAATGATCTGATGTTTCCTTCAGTAAGAGTTGCCTTCGACGAAGAGAATGCAAGTTTTTTGGATGCAACTGCTTTACCACAGGATTGCATACCTGGGACGAAAGGATGGGCACGATAACTGCAGATGAGATGAGATCGATTTGTGTATGAGAGAGAGCAGGCTTTCGTGGAAGAATTCACAGGTGGCACCGATATCAGGTGAGGTTGAGTTGGAAGACCAGTCCTGTGAAATGAGAGGGCAGCTTGCCAGTTCCTGACAGTTGGTCTGAATGAATTGTCAGACTGCGTCCCTGAGACAGCTCTCTGACAATAGCCAGAGGCGTGTACTCACAAGAGACCAGTTTCTTATCATTTTCAACAAGTGATGTTTGCCAGTTTGAATACGTATACATTTTTAGGTCTTTACCAAGCCGGGAGACTTACAGGATCATTCCTCAACAGTGCACGAATCTTAAGTTGTCCAAAGAGTGTTTGATTCCCGGTGGAATAAGATCTGAAGACGTACAGTACTATATTTTCCAGGTAAAAAGGCAGGGCTTTGCAAAAGAGTATGCTGTCTCCTGGAATGGACTTAACCAGCTGTCCTTTTGAACAAACACTTGTCTGGGGCTGTTAAAAGACCTTCCCCTTCCCTCCTCGTGACTTTTTAAAGGAATACACCATTGTGTGCAGGAACCTTGGCCAAATTCATGGCAGCAAGACTGAATGGAATGAGTATAACAGTACAATTGCCTTCGTCTCCTTTGACCTCTTGGAATGTTTGGATAAGGAAAATGTTCAATGGTGCAGTTGTTAAATACATATTCGACAGGGATTAAATTACGAATTTTTTTTTTTTTTCAGCTGAATGCAGCATTACGAGGGTGCAGGTGGACCACTGTTGTGGTGTCTTTTTTATGTTAGGTCTGGAATTTGTAAATTAAGGGTGCTGGTGATAACTTGCCCACTTTTTATGGAAAACACCGTGGGATGTTTAACATCCACCATCAGTTGTTGCCAGCAAATGGGACAACCAGCTTTATGTATATCCGGGGGATGGCACAATGTTATGTAACACCTGCCTATGGAGCACCAGCAGCCAGCTTGTAGTCAGTTTGGGAATCAAATTCAGACTAGACAGCTCAAAGGCAAGTGCACTACCTCTGTACCATCACATAGGACAAGGTGGAGTCACTTAAAGCAAAATTCACACCTCCCTCCCCTCCGACTTTGAATGAAAGCAAAATTAATTCCCTACTCACCTACCACCACCACCATACCAAACAAACCCAAATTTGTGCTGTAACCTTTTCGTAAACTCTCACGATTCGTGCTTACATCCATCACATCACCTCACCCTCTTTGTAACATAATTCAAATTTTTCATTCGTCGTCGTTTATTGCATCTTTTGGGGTTCCAACGTCGGCTATTTGCCAAACGGAACTTTATGAACGGAAATTTATACAAGCTGTATAACTTTTCAAAAGCCAAAATGTAAATGCTGATTCAAGCTTTTAAATCGACCTGTGTGCCCCAGGGGGTGTTGACACGGCGGCTGTGGGAGGCGTGTACGACGTCTCAAACCTGGATCGTATTGGCTCCTCGGAGGTGGATCAGGTGCAGATGGTGGTCGATGGAGTCAAACTGCTCATCGAAATGGAAAAGGTCCTCGAGAAGAACCAGCCTATCGATAGCCTCATGCCAGCACAGAAGTGAAGCGTTTCTTGAGGATAATGAATAACGTTATCAGCTGTGACTGGACCCAGCAGGGTTGTCGAGCTCAAAATTTCCAGTGCATAAAGCCAGAAGAGTGAGATTCCATCCTAATACAACCAAGCATCGCTGCAAATAAAATACACCGAAAGAAACCCTCCGTGCACAATGGCTATTCTTTCTTTGCACCCTGAGACGCATCACAACAGATCTTCCACACAATCATTTCAAACACAGTACCGTGTTTTAATCTAGCAAAATGAATGGAAGTGTACGGGAGGCACACGGTCGCAGGGAGTATCTTGCAGGTTTGTGTCACGCCCTTCAGGAAGGTATTTAAATTGTGGGCACGGACATCATGTGTCGTCCCCGACGAAGGTCACGCCGTGGCTGATACGTTAACTTTTTGAACTTTCTCTTTTGTTGGGAAAACGAGTCGGTTGTGCTTGTCCAAAATCTCCACGAATTTGGTGAACATCAGACGTGGAGTGTAACGAAAAAGGACAATCCATTGTTCAAGTGACAAATGGCAAACTTCGTAGGTTGTACGAAAGTACTTCACAATTTAATACTTACGCACGCACAGGCAATACACAGAGAAAGAGGAAGAGGAGCCAAGAGGAACAATGAACAGGTTGAAACAAAACCATGGAGGTCAGGAACAAGACAACGATAAAAACAAGCTTTTTTGATTTTTTTTTTACAGTACAATCTGTTGCTCTTTTTGTTACGTTAACATTCCAGGAATGGGAACAAAAATATAAAATAAATCTACCCAGGATTGCATGGAATGAAACAGTGCATTTTTGTTGATGGAGGAAGAGAAGTGATGAAAAGTTAATTGATGGGTAGGGTGAGTGTTGGGGTCGGGTGGGTGTTAGGGTAGGGTAGGGTGTAAGGTGTAATGGTATGGTGGGTGTTGGGGTAGGGTTGGTGTTGGGGTCGAGTGGGTGTGGGTGTCGGGGTCGGGTGGGTGTCGGGGTCGGGTGTAATGGTAGGGTGGGTGTTGGGGGAGGGTGGGTTGGGTGTAATGGTAGGGTGGGTGTTTGGGGAGGGTGGGTGTAGGGTGTAAGAGTTGGGTGGATGTAAGGGTAGGGTAGGTGTTGGGGTAAGGAGGTGTGGGGTGGGAGGGGAGGGAGGAGAGCAGGGGGAAGTTGATGGCAGAAGAGAACTTGGGAGGTGTGAGATGTAAAGAAGAGGGAATAGCATTTGTGAAATGTGTTTAATGCAGGTTGATTTTCTTTAGTAAACCATCACACAGCGCTAAGCGTCAATACCATTCAAATGTACCAACATCAAAAAATAAAACAAAAACAAATATTAACAGCACTCCCACCAGACCCTCGACTATTATTCTTCAACGATTAATTTACCTGAATTCGTACATCTCATGAAAAATTATGCAAGTCACGATATAGACAGACATTCGGCTGTTCTGAGAATATTCTTGTTATGTACTAATCTCTGTCGGATAAGTCAGCGGGCAATGCTACTGCGAGTTCTTTGCAATTGGGGTCTCCTTATATATATATATATATATATATATATATATACATTGGCAAACGGAGACGCACACTCTCTGCTCAGCAGGATGGCCTACCATTACACAGGGCAAGCTCGGTCTTATACAGTAGGTCTGCCTCTTTCTCTATCATCCTCTGAGTTGGGCTTCGGCGTTCGTTCGAGCCACCACTCCAGAGAAATGGGGGAAGAAAATGGGCCACGTGCGGAAGTGGGTTTAGATCGGCTACCATCAGTCAGACGGCTGAATATTACGCACATAAGACAAAGGGCGAATTCGAAACAGCTACGTTTCACAGCTTGTGCAATTCTCTCTGAAAACTCAGGAGGACAATGGGGGAAAGATTAGGGAGAAGAGAAGGTTCCACTGATGTACACCGAGCTCCGTGTCTCTGTACACCAGGGCTCACTTTCTGCAGCAATGTGCACTCGATGGTTGCACGATACTCTTTGTCCCCTCCCCGACTTCAGAGTCCATCACGTGAGCCACTTTTTTTTAAAAACACATCACAGCAGCCGTGGCACTCACTGCCCCGGTGAACCGGAGCTGGGACCCTTTCTGGACTTGGTCTTGCGGATGCCCAAGTATGTGGCTACTGCAGAAAAACAACGACTTAGTTGAAAGGAATGGCAAACAATTTATTGACCTTTAAGTGATGCGTGTACAAACTTCTCTAAGGGTCACAGACACAAAGAAAGTAAACCATACAGGACTTTCATTGCATTGCAATGACTTTCATTATTTCATTTCATTGCATGCAGGACTTCCATTGCATTGTACACGACTCACCTTGGACTTTCAAGTCTCCTGTTTCTTTCCCCGTTGGCTGTGGCCCTTTGGGTTGGAATAGGAGGAGAGGGAGAAGGAATGAGCTTGTTACAGAAAGCATACCACAAAAAGATCAAATATTCTTGAAAATTAATTGAAGAAAAAAATAGAGTATAAGGAAGAAAGACAAAGAAAGGAAGGAATAGGTGCTGGTAGAGTCATACTAAGTCTGGTACAAGCCGGTAGGCGACATGGGTGATTGCTATATAATTGCATACGAGTCATACAGTTTTTGACGGATCGGGCTGAAATTTTTTGACAAAGAGGTTGATTATAGTCCGCATAAAAGCCTGGAAGCAGATTTTTGATTTTCAATTTTTTAAAAAATTTCAAAGTCCCGTTGCTTGGCAACGGTGGCGTCCATAGCAACGGTGCTCAAAAGCATACAACTACATCCTGGTATGAACCTACCAGTCCAGTTTCATCAAAATAAGTTGACTCATCTGGCCTCCAGAGCTGTCCATTAGATACATACATACATACATACAGACAGACGGAAAACCTGAGAATAACGGTAGTCTAGCGACCACCCAAAAAAGGTGTGGACATCAAAAGAGCCATTGAGAGATCATAATAATTTGGCTCCCCTGAGCTGACCACTTAGTCTTCTTCCCCGAGAAGCTAAACGAAAGGAGCAAGTTGAGTTAGGCCATAGTTAAACCTGGGCTCTCAGACTCCCAAGCTGTTGTGCTAGTCGCGGTGCAAGCCCGGCTCCCCGGTTCCGTGATACCATGGGGACCAGGCCAAAAGGTTGTGCTGGGGACGCACGGGCAGACTTGCTTCCAGGCGTGGCTCCAGGTGGTGCGGGGTTGCTGGTGCTGCTCTTGGGGGGCTCAATATTCACCCTGGAAGAAACGTGGTGCATTAAAATTGATTTGTCCAACTGAGCTTCCAACCAGACATGTTACAACATAACCAAAAATTCACGAGAATCAAATATGAACCCTTTCCGATGTATGCAAATGTTCTTTACCCTTCATGGATGTACAAGTCCAAGTTTTTTTTTTCCCCCATGATCATTTGGGCTCACTGACATCAAGGTAGCAATTAGCTGCAATAAGAAATATTTTTCCTCTAAAAGGCCTTACTTTCACCAGGAACTGGGTGCAGCTTAGATCATGCAGAGGTCACATGACCAAGAGGAGTGATCACACCACCTAACGACATTCCCGTTACCTGATTAGACAGCTCAGTAGTTTTCCATCAAAACATAAGGCACAAAATACTTGCGAGACAAATACAGTACGGACTTTAATGACACTTCAAAGAAACAGTCGTGCCTGTTTTGGCCAATGCACCGCCTGATGTCGGCTCAGAATATAACATTTCTCCACAAGTAGTCTCCATAAGATAGTATCTCATCAGTTGCCATTGCGAAACAGTGCAAAATAAAGCAACAGCTTCTCCCATCTAGCCGATTGGTGTACACTAAAAGGGCCTTGATGAACGTTAAATTAATGAATCATCAAAATCGAACACTTTATCAGATGTACAAAATGTTCGATAATAAGCAGTGGTGTTAATCACAATGACTGTTTGTCGAGATTTAAAAGTATAGTACAGCAAATTAATCACACAAAATAAAACATGGAGAGCAGATTGACAAGGAGGAAGTGTTTTTTATTTTTATTTTTTTAATGCACGATCAAAGCTCATGGAAGAGCCAGATGGCAAAGGGTAAAAAGGCAACAAACCAGCAGTCAGGCCACTGGGACAAAACAAGCAGGGGATGAGCAAACAGGCAGAGCAGAGAAGAAACAAAGTAGCTTGTGGGTTACTGTTGCTGCCCCTGATATGACCCCCCCTCCCCCACACCACCAATGAAACTGCATGATAGCCTGGTTTGCTTCGCCTGTACCCATCTGAACACATGGCTCAGGATGCTGGGAACCCACATTCAAATACCTTATGCTATATGTATTTTTCCAGTATACTGATATCATTGGTCTACCTGGGATTTATGTATAAGCACGAGCAGGGAACTTACAAAAATGTTTAAATAAAATTGGAAATTACATAACTTATCCACAGTGGCCTGCAAAAGTATTCACCCCCTCCAAAGTTTTCACATTTTGATGCCACCTCTTAATATATAAAAGTTTTCACAATCTACTCTAAAGTGATAAAGCTCAAAAATGCAGTTAAAATGTGAATAAGTTCGATTAACATGGAAAATCAGATGATTCTCAGTTATATAAGTATTCAAACCCTTTACCTAATTAACTGTAAATCACTTCAGGAGCAAATTATATTTGTTTGAAAGGTTACAAAATAAGTGTAATAGGTTTCACCTGTATTTAATCAGTGGTTTAACTTAAAAATTAAACTCCCCCACCTATCTGAGGGGTCTGAAGGTGCAACTCACTTGGTCTACCAACAAGGCAAACATGAAGACCAAGGATCTTTCCAAAGAAGTCAGACATAAAGTGGTGGAGAAGCACCCTTCAGGAAAGGGTTGTGAGAAGATTTCAGTCATTCATTATCCCTATGAGTAAGGTGAAATCATTCATTAAGAAGTGGAAGATGTATCATACCACACAGACTCTACCCAGATCAGGTCGCCCATCCAAACTCAGCAGCCGGGCATGCAGGAAACTTGTTTGAGATTTCACTGTAAATCAAACAATGACTTTGAAAGATCTGCAAGGCTCTATGTCTGAGATGGGGCTCAGTGTTCATCAATCAACAATATCCCGTTCCCTTCACAATGCTGGCCTTGATGGACAGGTGGCAAGAACGAATGCATTACTGAAAAAGATGCATCTAAACGCTCATATGGAGTTTGTGTAAAAGTATCTCAACGATACTGCAGGCATGTGGATAAACATTTTGTGGTCAGGTAAGACAAAAATTGTTTGGAAACTTTTAGGTCTAAATTAAAAGCACTACATCTGGCACAAGCCTAACACTGTACATCACCCAGTCAACACCATCCCTACGGTCAAGCATGGTGATAGCAGCATCATGTTATGCGGTTGTTTTTCATCAGCAGGGACTGGCAAGCTTGGCTGGATAGAAGGGACAATGAACGGTACAAAGTGCAAGAGAATCTTTGATGAAAACCTGTTCGAGTCAGCCATGAATCTGAAACTGGGATGAAGATTCACATTTCAGCAGGACAATGACCCAAAGCACAAAGCCAAAGCAATATCTGAGTGGCTGAATCAGAATAAAATAAATGTTCTTGAGTGGCCCAGGCAAAGTCCAGACTTGAACCCAATTGAACATTTATGGTGAGATTTGAAGAGTGTCGTCCAGCGACGATCCCCATCAAACTTGGTAGAACGTGAGCAATTTTCACGTGAAGAATGGGTAAAGGTTTCACCATCTCACTGTGCAAAGCTGGTAGAGACCTACCCAAAATGACTCACATCAATCATTGCTGCAAAAGGTGCTTCCAACAAGTATTCACTTAAGGGGATGAATAATATTGCAATTAGTGAATTTTGATTTGTACATGTTTTTTTTCAGGTATTCCTGCCGTGGAACCTCCTTCAACTATAACAATGTTGCGTTTGACCTCTTTCGTTACGAAGAAAAATTGTTAATTTGTAAAAAATATTTCTACATAATTTGTAATTCACAGAAATGTGGCATTATTGGTAGGGGTGAGTTATTTTGCAGGCTACTGTACCTACATGGTTTACACATCAACTCTGAGTGTGCCTTGCCTGCGGCTGAACTTCGATGTTAGCTTGCTGAAGATTGCAGAAGCTCCACGTCGGCCCTGTGCCAAGCCGTCATGGTCATGCGAGAGGGAGGGCGATGGCGGTGATGGGTACTGTGTGCCACGGGAGTCCGGAAGCTGCCCGCCGTGAACGGTGTTTCGGGCAGATACTCCGCGTGAGAAGTAGCCGGTTGAAGAGACGTTGTTGTTGATGCTGTGCGATGATGGAGACGAGCCCGGTCCCCGTTGCCCATTCGTGCTGTGAGAAATGGGTGAAAGGTTATGGGGATGACCTCAGAATACCAACAGCACCGAATAATCATGGTAAGCAGTGGGAAGAGGAAGCAGGAAAGGAGCTTACATGTGGCGGATGACGTCTTTGTCGTCAGACCGAGGCAGTGGTGGCCTTGCGAAGCGGTTCACAGATAGCGATTTGTTATGGCGTGAGCGGTTGACAGATGAAACGGGCGTGGAACCAGGGGTGGTAGCAGGGATGCTGATAGTCACACCAACAAAATAATAAATGGGAGAAAAAATAAAAAGAAGCAAACAAAAACAAACAAACAAAAAATAAAAACAAGACAGCCACCACATGCAAGGTTTTGCGCATTGCAATACAACATGGTATAAAAAACAAAAAGCACAGGGTACTTGGGCACACTGCACTCCACACCTAACCAAGGGGCAAGGCATGATGGACCACTTCTCACCATCGTGTTTTCAATACTGGACTTTACACAGTGTGCCACCTCCTGGCAGGCCAAGCCTTGCCAAGGCACGGCTCTTCCCTCATGCAAAGATGCAGTGGGAAAGCACATGACATGACAAAACCGTTATGCTAAAAGTAATAAATCATGAAGCAGCAACGTGGCACGAAACAGGAAATGTACCAGCTAGGTGGGAATGGAGAGAAATGGAAATGGGCGAGAGGTAAAAGGTTTCCTGTCATCGGGTAGAAAAACACTTACCCCAAGTCTTTGCCATTGTGGACAGCTGCAGTATGCCTCTCATTGGTTGTCCGCTCACAGATGTACGTGTTTCGACGGGTAATGCTGCCAGCAGCAACGACTTCTGCCTAAAACCCAGCAAACGTCTTGGTGAGCAATCTGCTGAAATGAGCAGCGAAAAGAGAGCCTCAATATAAAGTTGTACTTTTAACACAGCACATACGATGGGTATTGCAGACGGCTTCTTGCGTCCGGAGCTGGGAGTCTTCGTTGGACTAGTGACCTTGTTGAGCAGTGGGCTGGGTGGCACATCTGATCTACGGCCCGGTCCCCCAGTGTTGGCCCAGCGGCGAGGCTGAATATCTCCACCCCGGTCCATATCTGCAGTGTTCGTTTGACTGCGTCGAATATATGCCGACGCAGGAATGGAAAGGCCTGTGCCTCATGGATAGGAAGAGGTCACACAAATAAAAATGATGATTTTGTTTAATTTCACTCTTAGTCAAGTCCTTCATGACAAGTAATTTAACAACAAAAAAACGACTGTTGAACAAACATTTCACAATAAGCTTTTCCGACAATTTCATACAAATTCTCATTGCTTATTCATTCTCGGTTTATAAATTTATCCTTTGCATATTTATTCCAGCCCCAAGACTCAAACAGATCACATATGAGGTTTTGAGTGAATAAACCGTTCATTACTGGGGAAGATGGCACTATTATGAAATGCCAGTAATTACCTCCAAATTGGTCAACCAGTGCAACTCTATTCCAAATCCCACATCAGAACAGAAGCACATGGAAAGTTATGGTTACAGAATCATGAAAGTGCGACAAATTTGACACCAATGAAGATGTGAAACCCTTCTAGCCATGCACAGTGTAATGGCACCACCCTCACCTCTGTGACTCGTATCACCAACACCAGTCCCACCTACACCATCAGCTCCCCGTCGGTTTTTCTGGTTGGCCGCGGAGCTGCGCTGCACACGTGTTTGTGATGGTGATGGTGATGGGCCCAAGCTTTGGCTTGTGTCACTGCCCGAACGTAGCTTGAGGAGCGACATGTTTGACCCAGACCAAGTTGCTGGACCTTCAGGCTGAGGTCCAGACACATATGAATGAGACAGAAATACATACAGGTGATTAAAAAAAAAAAATACAAAGTTTAATAATATCTTGGAAAACTACTTTAGATTGTGCTTTTCATCATCATTGCAGAAGAGTTCAAATGAAATTTAATGGAGACAAACATTTTATAACTGAAAAAGAAGAATCTGAAGCAAAAAGGTATTTTTTTGCATCTTTAAGACAATGTATTTACATTACATTTAAGATAAAGACATTCGAACAAAATTACACTTTTGCTACAAAAGCAGATCCATCGTCACTTCAACTTCAGTCTAGCGTGAGCTTTGCTCGCTGTACTGACCGCCTTCATGTTATCTCGAAACCTCCTTCCCCCTTCATTTCCCCACTCCCTCCCCATATCCTTCCAAAATTAGATACACATGCACAAGCTTGCTGCAGGGGCTTGTACATACACACATCACACAAAGACATAATTATAGATAGGGCAAACCCAAGGAAAAACTAACATTTTGTCCAGTCAAGGTTTTCTCAGTGGATTCATCATCCTGAACCCATACCATTTGATAGCTTGGGGGCCACCAAGAATTTGCCTCAAATTCAAAATGGCGGCCAAAATCCAAAATTGCCGCCAAAATTACCTTTAGATTTATATACTGCCTCGTGTTTCCTGTCAAGGTTTTTTCAGTGGTTCTATCATCCTGAACATATATCCTTTGAGATTAGCTTGGGAGCTACCCAGGATTTGACCTCAAATCCAAGATAGCCACCAAAATGGCTGTCAAAATAATCTTAATTATATTCAAACTACATCTTAGGTTTTCCTGTCAAAGTGTTCTCAGTGGTTCCACCATTCCAAACCTATGTCCTTTGTTATTAGCTTGGAAGGCACCCAGGATTTGACCTGAAATGTAAGATGGCCACGAAAAACCAAAATGGCCACCAAAATTGAATTAACAAGGGTTATCTTTTCCTGTTAAATTAACTTTTTGTACCTAATATGGGGTTTATAATGGTACCGGAAATTGATTTTGGGGTCTAGAATAATTAATCAACCGAGCTTTATTATCATGTAAATATGACATTCTCACTCAAAACAGGCCACAAAATGTAAATTGAGATAATATTAACCACATTTTCTGGTCATCCTACAGTTCAATTCACCAACAAAATCGGCGATACAAACACATAATATACTTGAACTGGATTTCACTTGAACTGGATTTCACTTTCTGCTTGTCGTACAATCTGATCCTTGTTCTCACATACTCTTCATGTTCACTTCCAGCATACATGCAGGTTCCAAAGAAGGTCTTAGCATCGGCGATGTCTTCAACTGAAGTGCGCGATGTGCCAAGTTGCGAGACGAGTTGGAACTTTCCCAGTTTCTTCGTCTTCTTCAGTGGTTTTACTTTACCAACACCAAATGGAAAAGAAGTTGTATCACACCCTGTAATGCTGTGATAGGCAGGAAGTGCTTGACACATTTCGTCACCAAATCGGTCAGTTCGAGCTTTGACGCTAGCATACCTCTCATGGTCAATCTTCATCATCCAGTCTTGTAATGGTATAATGACAGAATAAGCATAGGACAGGAGTACAAACACATCTGTATCTGTCACCCTGACAATTACAGGATCTGTTGACTTGGATGCATGGAGGATGAGTCTGGTGTCAGCTTCGTGGTGGTTGCAGGAGTCAAGCATCTTGATTTTGAGTTGCGTTATTAACCAGGTATTATCTTCCTCTGTCACAGTTAGTGGAACTTTCAGCTTTGATCTCACAGCATTGGTCTTGTAGTAATCGACTAGAAATCTAATCAGTTCTGTCTTAATTTCTGAATTTCGCAGAAACGAGTCCCAATCTTTCCCTTTAGACATGTCCTGATCAGAGCTTGTGATGCGAGTTCTTCTTCCAAGTGTGCCACGGCGACGTTGAGTGAGCTCCTTCGTTGTGGCTGTACTGTATGAATCAAATATGATTCCCAGTTGCTGCGGTTTGGAGTCACTTGCTGGCAAGCAAAATTTCAACAAGGTTACTGCATATTTTCCCCAAGTTTGTTGAGCAGGAACAGATTTCACAGGCCCTAAATCCTGCTTTCCAAGAACGGAACATTCTGGGGAACAAATAAGAAGAAATATCAATGTTGAGGTAATTTTGGTGGCTATTTTGGTTTTTCCTGGCCATCTTGCATTTGAGGCCAAATCCTGGGTGCCCTCCAAGCTAATAACAAAGTACATTGGTTTGGAATGGTGGAACCACTGATAAAACTTTGACAGGAAAACCTAATAGGTAGTTTGAATATAATTAAGATGATTTTGACAGCCATTTTGGCAGCTATCTTGGATTTGAGGTCAAATCCTGGGTGGCCCTCAAGCTAATTTTAAAGGCTATAGGTCCAGTATGCCAGAACTGCTGAGAAAAATTTCACAGGAAAAACTATAAGGCAGTATAAACCTAATTAATTTAATTTTGGCAGCCATTTTGATTTTTGGTGTCCATCTTGGATTTTAGGATAAATCCTGGGTGGCTCCCAAGCTAATCTCAAAGGATACATGTTCAGGATGACAGAACCACTGAAAAAACCTTGACAGGAAACACTAGGAGGCAGTATAAATCTCCTAAAGGTAATTTTGGCGGCAATTTTGGATTTTGGCCGCCATCTTGAATTTGAAGCAAAATTCTGGGTGGGCCCCCCGAGCTAATATCAAATGGTATGGGTTCAGGATGATGAATCCACTGAGAAAACCTTGACTGGAAAAAATGTTAGTTTTTCCTTGGGTTTGCCCTGTCTATTAGTAGACATCATATCAGTGTACTTTTATATGAATTACAAGAACATTAGCATACATTAGATGACAGAAGGTGAATGGAATTTGAACCCATGGTTCACTACAATCATGAGCCGAGGGTTCAGATGGGAACACTAAAAGGGCAACCCATTTTCATCCGAAATTTCAAACTCTTAAACGGATGTTTAAGATCCACAGAATCAGATTTCTTTTTTTGATGTGATGATAGTGATTTTTAAATAATAAACAATGAACTGAACATGATTTTTTTATTCAAATAATTTTTTGATATGTTAAAGTTAAAAACCAAACCTGGCAGGTATCACCCCTAAAAATTCCAGAAAACGGCGATGGTCATTGTGTCATCTGTGTGACGTAATCGATAGAACAATAGTTTCAACACGCAAAGGGTAATGGCCGCACAACTCGCTTCAGACTCGTCAGAAAGTGAATTTGACGGATAATTTTCTGATCAAGAATCCTCAGATTATGACAATAGGCAAAACTATGATGTAGAAGGTGCTGTCATACCATACATGTATGAACCTGAGGTCATGAAATACCTGGAGTTCAAAACAATTGAGATGACGTCGAAGAAAGACTCGGCAATAACAACTGGTAAAGTAGGAAATCATAGAGCGAGAATGTGGTAAATGTAGAGTTCAAAGGTATTTTGATGCAACACTTCTCTTTATTATTATTGTCGTAACCAGATCGGCACTCGGTAGAGCAAATACCTCGCCTAGCTGAGCAGTTTACGTTTTGTATCCCACTGATAGCCTGGATCTGAGATTCGAACCTGAATCAAAATCGAATTGGCTTGTTCTTGTCACTCCACCCCCACACCTCCCAACTCACCCACCAAGTTGTGTCATAATCCGTCTACAATGTTTAGGGATATTGTGCTGTACGTCGTTTTTGACCCCATCTCCCAATGGTGAAGGATTACTGAAAAAATTATCGTGTCCACATGCACAGTGCACCACGAGATGTATAGATGATTATTACTATACTGGATGGGACTATCCTCACAATGTACACGTACATGTAGTGAGTGAGTGATATACAACACCTGACTTAAAGCTGATTGAACATAACTGTTGAACCAGTGTTAATCAATCTGTTTCTAACTGTTCAATCAGTCTGTTAATCAGTCAGTGTTAATAACTGTTCAATCAGTGTTAATTAACATTGAATGAACATAACTATCACTTCGCCATTGCCGACAAGTCGGTGCTCTCTTTGTCTTCTTCTGCCTCATTTCTTGACTTGCATCCTCTGCTCTATCCTTGCTCTGTCCCCAAGGTATCCACAGGACACAAGCAGTCCACCAGCAACCCCCTCCTAGTGAAAATGCTTAAATCCAGAAGCAATGCTCACCTCCACTCATTTATTCCTCTTTCTTTCCCACCTGTGAAACCACCTTACACATTCTCTTCAATCTCATTCTTCTCTCCAGATCTTCAAGACAGCTTTTCACCACCATCTCAAGTCATCCCCTTTCCAAAACCATGATCATTTCCACAGATTAGAGGAGGAGATTGGGACTATACGTTCTGCAGAGCATTGGTGCTGCCTTACTAGTCTCCTTGGCTCTTGGGTGCAATCCTGGAAGGGTCGTCACTCCAACGCAGGATACCAGCAAGCTGGCACTCTTTTTGCGACCTCAGAAGGATGACAGGTAGTCAACCCCACCTGGTATTAATTCAATAGCCGAGTGGAATTTGAACTCAGGATCCTGGGATCCCAAGCCCACCACCCTAAACATATATCTCTTCCCCCAACAACACTCCATGTAATGCTTGGACATACACCACCTACCCCTCCCACCACCCCACCCCCCCAACCGGTAACACTCTGTAACGCCACACCATGTGCTGTGTAATTTTTGAATGGTCCCTTTTCTGTAGCTGTTCTGTCCATTTACTTCGTTTCCAATCGATTAGAATTATCTCTAATCTTCGTGGGGATCGCTTCAGTTTTTATTCGCTTCAATTTGCTCATCCCAAACTGGGAATACAAGCTGGTGTCATACAAATTATCTTCAAAATGGGAGCTGCAAATGATGCTTGAAGCAGTTGGGTAAAGACCACTTTCCCCTGCTAAATTTTACTTTGGCCGTCCAATTTTTCCTCACAGCTAGATTTTTTGGGAAAACTTGCATACTCATAGCATCTTTGGTTATACCAATGCATCTAGAATGTAGATGGTATTCTCAGTACTTTTTCTGAGTTCAGAGCATATGTACGCCACACGTAAACATGTCCCGCAGCAAAGGTATCCTCAGGATAACGTGTCTGGTCACGTGATATATGACGTAATCACATCGCCATTTTTTTTGGGGGGGAAAGGGGGGGGGCAATCGAGCATTTAAGGACAAAAAAAAAAAAACGTTAAAAGCTTAATTTCAAGAAAAAAAACAATTAAGTGTTAAGTGAAGCTATGTTTATTCATTAAACCAAACACAAATTTCTGATTCTGTGGACCTTCAAGTAAAAAAACAAACAAACTGTGGATACAACAGTAACAAGTGACAACTTCAAGCACAATTACAAAGGACGTGAATACAAAGGGATCCACACACACCCCTACCTCCGCCTTTGCTCCCAGCAATAGGTAGGTAGCCATGATGTCGTCGTATGCTCTTTTCTCCAATGAGTTCTTGATCTCGTCACAGGTGTAACCCATGCCAACCATAACCTCTGCAGTAGATAATAAATAGAGTTCAATACAGTATTTGGTCTTTGTAATAAGCACACCTGCAAACACACATCTTTCCAGCACACATAAATGGCTAACAGACATCAAGATCATCAGGGGCCATCTATTTATTATATAGGTAAATATGGCAGATATCACAACAACCAAACTTAGTGGTGTAATGGTAAGGGTGTCCTTCCGGGTATGGGAGGTCGGCGGTTCAAACCTCAGCCGGGTCATACCAAAGACAAAAATAAATGGCATGAGCTGCTTCCTTGCTGATGTTCAGCATTTAAAAGGATAAAAGCATGGACAATCCCCATAGGTTGGCATCTATTGGGAGGAGGAAATGCCCCACTGAGTGCGGTGAGAAAAGCAGTGCCATTGTTGACGACGCTGGTACCCAGAGCTCCCTGGGAGTGGCGGCAATCCCCTTCAAGTTCAGTGGTTCTGTTGGTCTCATCTCAGTCCTATGTTGTGTGTGTGTGCATGTGCATGTGCATGTGCGTGTGCTTGTGCATGTGTGGCAACTCTACTATAATCCTAAGATCCTGTAAAAATAATAAAAATAATAAATAAATAAAAGCACTTCTGCAAAACAGTCTGAAACGTTGCAGTGGAACTTTGTCTCAAATATTAATTTTTTTCAAAAAATGAATTCACCTTTCTTTTTATACAGAGATTAAAAAATATATTTACAAAACAATTGGTTTAATAACATCTTGCATTACTAGAAATGTTAGAACTGTTGCAAATATGAGTAAACAAAGGAGCTATCATACCATAGCTCTTGTCACCCGATATGCAATTTGGCATTTGTCTGTCTGTCTGACATTTGGTCGTTACCTATCCATTCTCAACCAAACTGGCCAGGGGGACTAGTCACACAACGGAGGTTAGAGTGAATTAATCACCACCCCTCCCCATCCCCAAAGTGTTTTTCTGCTTTGGATGAACTCCGTATTGAGGTGCATAAATAGCTTATCATGGTGCTTCGTGGGGCACACCTACAGGAAGTAAAAAAAATTATTATAACCACAAACTATTCAATCAATTCTGTCCAATATATGATTACCTTTTTAAACAGTTGCGACTGTTGTTTAACACAAACTGAATTTTTTTTAGAGGAAAATCGACATCCTTGAGGCATTCTATGCTTATCGCATCCACAACAGACGAATCTGAGCAGTCTCGACTTGCTCAGCCTTTTAGCTAGGCCGCAATAATCTTTCGCGAATAAATGTGCTTAAATGAGTCTTTACGCGCAAATTATGGTATCCCATTGCCTCTCTGATTTTTCCAGCCATCAAATTATATGTAGACTGTATATGGATTGTTTATAATTTATATCTTGGGGCCTCGTATGTAATTTTTTTTTCTCCCATCCATGGCTTCAAGTGTGACAACCGATATTGCCCCAACATCCTTGTGGACCAATTGTGATCTTTATTCAATGCTTAAATACATTCCTAATGGTCGCTTGCATCGCTTAATACTCGCCTGAGGGAAATTTGGAGAAAATTGGACGTATTTACACGTGAGCGGTGTATAGGTTAAGAATCGCTGGTCTGCACACCAACCGGAAGTTAAAATTATTATAACCATAATTATTATAACCAGTGGCTGGCTTCTGGTGATATTCATGATCATATTTCTCCAAACATCCCAATCCTGCACTGCTTTCCAAAGCTCTGGCAGAGACAGCTTTGTTGCAGCCATGACCACATCAATCAGGCACACACATATAAGATTTGCTTCTTCCTCTTCTTCACCCAACCCTAGCCAACATGGTTGACTTCTCAAGACATTCATTTTCTGAATGCATGTGTCCAACCAAAGTATGACACTTTATACTTTAGCATTAGCGCTTCTAATGCACATGGTGGTCTAATTTCTTCAGCACTGATTTGTTTGTTCTTCTTGGAGTCCACTTAATTTTAAACATTCATCTTGTACACCATATTACAAAACCGTAAATATTCTTCCTTTCTTTCTTTTTCATTGTCCATGACACACATCCATACATTAAATGTGCTTCAATGAGTCTTTACGCATGAATGACATATCCTAGCTAATATATATATATATATATGAGGGTGAGTCAAAAAGTATCCACAATATATTTAAATAATAAAACTACAATTGAGCATGTACAAGAGCATCATTTTTCCACATAGCCCCCCTCATTTTCAACGCATTCAGTCAAATCGGTTCACAAGCATCTGTATGCCTTCAGAAAAAAACGTTTTTGGCTGAGTGACGAGCCACACATGCACTGTTTATTTCACTTGTTGGTCACTTGCAAAGTGGTGGCCTCTTAAGGCATCTTTGAATGGACCAAACAGGTGAAAGTTCGAAGGGGCCAGGTCAGAACTGTATGGAGGATGCTCCAACACCTCAAAGTTCAAATGCCGGAGGGTTTCTACAGTATTGGTGGCAGTGTGTGGACAGGTATTGTCATGCAACAATGCAACACATTTTGACAGTAGCCCTCGGCGTTTCCATCAAATAGATGGTTTCAACTAGTCCCGAAGCATTTCACAATAATAGGCAGTATTTACCGTTGTGCCCCCCTCTTGATAGCATTTCAAAATTGGGCCTTGTGAGTCCCAGAAAAGTGTGAACATCACTTTTCTAGCCGATGGTTGACTTTTGAACTTCTTTTTGACTGGAGATGTCAGATGTTTCCACTCCATACTCTGGATTGTCATGGTGGATCCACACATTGTCTCCAGTGAAAATGAGTCTCAAAAAAGCATTTCTTTTTTGGCGAAAGCGGCTGAAAAGGCTTTGGCAGATTGTCACATGGTTGCGCTTGTGCTCTTCTGTGAGTTTAGGAACCAATCTTGCAGAAACTTTAATGAAAGCCAAGTTGGTTGTTGATTATTTTGTGTGCAGAACCATGACTGATATTCAGATGTTGTGCCACTTCGACAATAGTCGACCGTCGGTTATCCAGAATCATGGCGCAGACTCGTTCATTGGTTTCTTATGTTGTGGATGTGAATGGGCATCCAGATCGTTCATCATCAGTGACACTTGTGCGACCGTTTTTGAACATGGTAATCCAATCATACGCACTCTGCTGCGGTAAAGCACTGTTCCCATGTTGTGCTGAAAGTCTGCGATGCATTTCTGCCTCTGGTACACTTTAAGCCCATAAAAATCATATCATTGCACACTGCTCTACTTTGGTGCAAACGGACAGCAGAGCGGTCATGTTAACTCCCTGATGACACAACGACTGACTGCTCAAGGTTGAAACTGCTTCACAATGGCACAGACAGTTTGTGCTTGCACCTGCAAGTGCAATAAGCAATGCAGTCAACACAACACAGTTTTTAATAAATCATTGCGGATGGATACTTTTTGACTCACCCTTGTATATACATTGGCCTGCAAAAGTATTCACCCCCTCCAAAGTTTTCAGATTTTGATACCACTTGAACTTATCTCATGATGCTTTCAAATCAAACTTAAACTATTCCAAATTGATAAAACAAAAAAAAAGTAGACAAAATGTAAATAAGTTAGATGAACAGAGAAAAATCAGATGATTCTCAGTTGCATAAAGTATTCCACCCCTTTGCCTAATGAACCCTAAATCACTTCAGGAGCAAATTATTTGTTTAAAAGGGTTACAAAATAAGTGTAATAGGTTTCACCTGTATAAAATCAACTTAAAAATTAAACTCCCCGACTTATCGAAAGAGATTTAAGGTGCTGTTCGGGTTAACTTGGTCAATCAACAAGGCAAACTCGAAGACCAAGGAGCTCTCCAAAGAAGTCAGACAAAGTGGTGGAGAAGCACTGTTCACGAGAGAGTTATAAGAAGATTTCAGTCACTTATTATCCCTTTGAGTCTGGTGAAATCCATCATTATGAAGTGGAAGATGCATCAAACCACCCAGACTCTACCAAGATCAGGTTAGCCATCCAAACTGAGCAGCCAGGCAAGCAGGAAACTGGTTTGGGATGTCACTGTAAATCCAACAATGACTGAAAGATATGCAAGGCTCTATGTGCGAGATGGGGGTCAGTGTTCATCAATCACCAATATCCCATTCCCATCACAAAGCTGGACTCCATGGGCAGGTGTCAAGAAAGAAGCCATTACTGAAAAAGACATCTAAACACTGATATGGAGTTTGCGAAAAAGCATCTTAATGATACTGCAGCCATGTGGATAAACGTTTTGTGGTCAGATGAGACAAAATTGAACTTTTTAGTCAAAATTCAGTGTTACATCTGGCACAAGCCAAACACTGCACTTCACACAGTCAACACCATCCCTATTACTGTCAAAAATGGTGATAGCAGCATTACATTATGCGGCTGCTTTTCATCAGCAGGGACTGGCAGGCTTGTCAGGATAGAAGGGACAATGGATGGTGCAAAGTAAAGGAGAATCCTTGATGAAAACCTGCTTCAGTCAGCCATGAATCTGAAACCGAGTAGGACATTCACATTTCAGCAGGACAGTGATCTGAAGCACAAAGCTAAAACCACAATGTAGTGGCTGAATACAAAAAAAAAATGTTCTTGAGTGGCCCAGTCAAAGTCCTGACTTGAACTTGATCGAAGATTTATTGTGAGACTTGAAGATTGCAGTCCTTCGACGATCTCCATCAAAGTTGGCTGAACTGGAGTAATTTTCACATAAAGAATGGGCAAATATTTCACCATCTCACTGTACAAAGCTGGTCGAGACCTATCCAAAATGACTCTGAGCAATCATTTCCACAAAAGGTGCTTCCACCAAGTATTGACCAAAGGTGCTGAATACTTTTGCAACCAGTGAATTTTGATTTGTACATGTTTTTTGCAGGTATTCCTGACATGTAACCTGCTTCATATCGAACAGTGTTTAGTTTCATATTTTCAGCTATGAATAAAAAAAAAAGAGTTAATTTGGAATAATGATTTCTATATAATTTGTAATTCATCTAAATGTGGCATTATTGTTCGGGGGTGAATAACTGAATACATATAAAGACACCACAGCATTCACCAGCCTCTTCTTGGTTTGTTTTGTCACATCTTTGTCTTTCTAAAGCCTTGTCAATCCTGACATTGCTGTTCTCCCCAATGCTAATCATCTATTAATTTCTCCTTTACATTCTACACTCAGAGCCTGGTGTTGGCGCAGTGGTTAGGGCAGCGGCTTGGGATCCAAAAGGTCCTGAGTTCAAGCCCCGTTGAGCCACTGAATTAATACACCAGGGGGTTGACTCAGCCTGTCATCCTTCCGAGGTCGGCGAAATGAGTACCAGTATACTGGGCCGGTGTATACCCCGGTGAAAATAGGTGTACCATATCCCTGTGTCGTAAGAGGCGACCAGGGTTGCGTCAGGAAGGGCATCCGGCGTAAAACATGTGCCAAATCACTATGCGGATCATACGGATGATCCGCTGTGGCGACCCCGAACGGGAGCAGCCGAAAGAAGAAGAAGAAGAAGATTCTACACTCACTTCAATCACAGAACCCAGGAAGTTGAAGCTTTCCACAATTAATTTCCACACAATCGTCTCCCAATCTGAACACATTGATCTTCTCAAATGACAAGATTTTAGTATTTTTTAGGTTTGAATAAAGATGAGCTTTTTCTGTTTCCTTCTTCACTGTCTGCAGCAGTTTCATCAAGTCCTCTTTAGTTCTGCCAATAGAGTGGTATCATTAGAATAGAATACCATCGGTTGTTGATACATCTTCCTCCAGTCCTGACACCAGCCTCTTTGTCATCAAAGTTAAAATTTTCATCAAAATTATTATAACCACAAATTAATCCGTCAATTCCGTCCGATGATAATGGCATAATAATTTATATATAACAGACAAAGTATCCAGCCACTAACAGACGTGACTATTGAAATACAATCCACAAGCAGTGGACAAAAATATTGAAAGACCAATGTAAAGTCACTTATTAGGGCGTTGAACCATCATGTGTGGCCAGTCGGGCCTGTATATTCTGTGACATAGAGTCCACCAGCATCTGGAATTCAGCAGGAGGGAAGTGGCACTATTGTTCAAGAGAAAGTCAATCAATTCACACCTGCTTGATGGAGGTGGAAAACGCTGTCTTACTTAGGCGGCCTTCCACAATATCCCATAAATGCTTAATTGGATTCAGATCTGGTGGCTGAGAAGGCCACGGCATGTGGATAAAAACAACAATCAGTGTCATACTCAAGCCATTGGGCGACCACACGTGCTATGTGGATGGAGGCAATTGGGGGGGGGAGGGGTATCTTCTTGCAGCCATAATTACAGGCAAGCATGCCTGTGCAGCAATATATATATATATATATATATATATATATATATATATATATATATATATATATATATATATATATATATATATATATATATATATATATATATATATATATATATATATGACCCTCAGCATGATGGGATGTTGAATTCTAAATTAAAACATGGGCTACACCTTACCTTGGTCTTCCTCATTTACCCAGCTGTTTCCATCTTTTGGTCAATGACTTATGAATGAATATAATTATGAATCAACAGGAAAACAAAGATGATATGTATATGTGAGAAAATTACATGCCCAGACGAGGTATCAAACCGAGGTCTTTCAATGAACCACACCAGTGCCCTGCCATCTGAGTGATTTGCGCGACCCACAGGCTGCACAAGCAATTCTCCCACAAAGAGATGCCACTCTCTTTCCCCCGTTAATATAAATATATATATATATATATATATATATATATATAAATAAATGTATCTACACACACACATATACATATATATATATATATATATATATATATATATATATATATATATATATATATATATATATATATATATTGGCTGCTCTAAGAGCACCCTTATTCTGGACATTTCCATCTGTCTGTCTGTCCGCAAAACTTTGGTCAAGCCAAGGGGCTAAACCACAACAGATTCCAATGAAATTTGGTAGGTAGGACCAATATTTCTGGGAATTGTGTGCTTTCGAATATGGGACCCCGGGCCCTAGCAACGGCCCTTTAAAGTGGTAAAAAAAATCGAAAAAAATAAAATAAAAAATCGAAAAATCGAAGCTTAGAGTTCTGTGCGCAATCTATCTCGCTCCCTTCATGCCAATTTGCAGCCCTAACAAAAAATATTTGTAGGAGGAGATAGGTTTTGGGCGAGTACATGTCGAATATTTCAGAAACGGTTAATTGCGAATATCTCTAAGAGAAAGTCTGATTTTGATGAAACTTGGGTGAAGTGTGTACAATGTGGCTAGCATGTACACAAAAATGAATGGTTGCTATGCACACCTCCGTTGCTTAGCAACAGCTAAAATACTTTATCGTACATCATACACTTATTGTGGCCTGTACAAAAAAAATCAATACCTCCGAAACTGGACCTCCGAGGGACCTGTTTTTTTGTGCCCAAGGAGAATGTCTTGCAGCATTATATAAAAAAAATAAAATCTTTAGCGAATAGATAAATGGAACTAACAGGGCTACCATTTGTTGGAGTCTCTTTGGAAACATGCCTGAAATTTCACAAGGAGGGTTTCTGGGCGCAAACTAAGAGGGCTGTGATAATCATATTTATTGTGTTAAATTGATTGATAGCATGTACATGAATATTGGCTTGTCGCGTCGGCCAGATTTCCATCTAGATCGAGCAGCCATGTTGCCTACCGGCTTGTAAATATATAATTTTTTTTAACATATATACATTTATATATATGTATATATTTATATACATTTTATATATATATATATGTATATATTTATATACATTTTTATATATATGTATATATATATATATATATATATATATATATATATATATATATATTTATACGTATATATTAATATATATAATCGATATTTTTACATATATGTATATTAATATATACATATATCAATATTTTTACATATATATATATATATATATATATATATATATATATATATTCACCATATTCACCATGTTCATCATAACAGTCAGGAGGTGCGTCTGATGTGGTCAGCATTGGTTAGATATTTATCGGTATGCCATCCTGATGAGAGCAAATAAGCCTGAAATCCGGATCGGTGGTTCTGTTTCATGTTTAGCTGATGATGACCATATAATCTTTGTCTGTTTGACAGTCACTGGGCTGAGGCCACTGTGTTGGAGGTAACACTTTGGTGTGGACTGTGTCCAATGGAAATCGGCGGAGTGCTTGTCACACTCCACATGTTTCAATATACACACACACACACACACACACACACACACACACACACACACACACACACACACACACACACACACACACACACACACACACACACACACATCCATATATATGGATATATCCGTGTTCCTGTGTGGTGTTTATCCGTCTTCCTGTGTGGTGTTTTCTGCGATGCAAAGCCAAAGATATCTTGGAGCTGTCATGTTTCCAATCCCTCTAAGTTTTCCGTGAATTGTAAAACTACCAAAGCGACAGTTAAAATTACTTTAAGCCGATAGGTGTCATCAGCCTCAGCGTGAAGATCGGCCCCAGCGATCAAGGCAGCGGTCTGTTAATTTATACAACGCCCATCAGAGCTATGTGGAATTTTCTCAAGCAGGGCTAAACCCATGTTATTATAAATTTGTCCGAGGTCATTAATTACTTTTAACAACGTGTATGTATGCATCAGGAAGAATATAATTAGTTTTGCGTTGTTTCGTGTCACATCTTTTCCACACATCTCGTGGGATTGTGAGTTGGACAGGTGACTATCATCCCGGTGTATCACCATGATGGGTGGGGAGGGGGTTTCAAGGCTTGAAGTGGGGAGGGGATTGGCATTCTCTCAAGCAGGGCTTAAACATGTGAGTAGATGATAAATGGGGTTTCTGGGACTCCCATTCAAATGAATGGGTGAAAAGGGAAAAACTTTCTGACTCAAGCCCCAAAAGCCCAAAATAGGAGACTAATTTTCTCCCCACCTATCCCCCTTCCCACCCATACAAGCAAATGTAAAATTGAGACTGATTTTCTCCCCACCTATTTCCTTCCCTCCCATACAAGCAAATGTAAAATTGAGATTGATTTTCTCCCCACCTATCCGCTTCCCTCCCATACAAGCAAATGTAAAATTGAGACTGATTTTCTCCCCACCGATTCCCTTCCCTCCCATGAAAGCAAATTTAAAATTGAGACTATGAAAGATTGAGACTTACTGATTAAAGCACTTCTTCCCTTTCATATTTTTATTCCACTCAAAGAGCGAACTGACGAATATTTGCTCATGTTCTACTTTAGGGAATAACTTAATTTTCTTTTAACATTCATTTCCATAGAGTATATTCACTTTATCTCTTCAAGCACGAAAGAAAGGGAAGTTCATGATCCCTCCTTTGGTTCTGTAAAATGGGAAAGTGCCTTTAAGAGCACAGTCGTGCTGTGAAAATGAGGAAGTATTCTGTGCCCATGTTTCTCATGGTTATATCTTAAATCATCAGAACACTAACAGAACAAAGCTTAGTTAAAACCAAGCAAAAACAGCTTTCAAACTTAGGTTTTTCTCAAAATAATTCAAAGCATGCTGTTTCATTTTCGTGTTAAAATGAGTCAGTCTGGAGTCAGCCAAGCTGCCTCGCCCGAACCAAGCCAAAAAAAAATTTCCGAAGTCATTTCCTAGGTGGGACACACCCTGAAAAAACCATTGTTGTGAAATCTCCCATTACGTCATCAAGTTGTTTATTTAAACCAACTTGCGTGCCGAGTGTGTTATATTTAGAGAATGGATTGTGCAGATAATATCTCCGACCTTGCGGATGAATCGTTTTCACAAGATGACAGGTGAGATCCTTAACCCAATTCATTATTTGTTGTTTTATACAGAATTAAATCACGAAACAACCAATAATTATTGTCTTTTTCTAACAGGTTGTCCCCAATAAGAACATTGTTGACAACGAATCTAGAACAGGAGGCCTTTGAATTAAACGATGAGTGGCTAAAAATGAATGACTTCCTTAAAGCCATTCAATCGTTCAGAAAATAATTGAATGACATTTTTGTTGGCTGGCAAGAAGTCCTCTCACATCCTCTGATCTTGAAGGAGTCGAGTCAAAGATGAGAAATTATCCCTCTGTGTGTCTTTATGTCGTGTTTGTGTGTGTGTATGTGTGTGTGTGTGTATGTGTGTAAATATATATATATATATATATATATATATATATATATATATATATATATATATATATGTAAATGTGTGTGCGTGTGTGTGTATGTGTAAATGTGTGTGTGTATATATACTGTTGCGGTTGTGGAAATTCGCAAGCCACCATTCAGGTCCCGTAGGTGAGATATCTCTGTAAGTACATATGTAGTTAGCCCCAAACCCGTTGTTTAGAGGGAATAAATGTGATTCATTCGGGCTGCGACGCTTTGAGATAGCCGTTTTTCTGTTCTATCTTTATTTTGAACCAACCACGCTACAACCATCACACAACAACAACAACGCCAACAGCCACGATCTTTATCTTCACAACTCGCTCCCGCAAACATCGCATCACCGCCATTCCAAATGGCACCATGGCCATAAACCACCACCATAAACCCTCCACCACCTTCACCTCTCCTCCTTCTACCGCCATTCCCGCACCACCTGTGAACACCGAGCGTCGGGCTGTCCTGGGCGCGTACAAGGTGCGCGCCGAACCGCGAGTGCAAAATGCGGCCTTTCCGAGGAGAATTCGGATCAGGAATGCTACATGCCCACTTCTGATCCGTCCAATCAGCAAGCGCGGGGTGGTTTGGCCCCGCCTCCAGGCGCATCTGTGTGGAATCGAGATATGCAAATTCTAGGATCAGGGGAGATTCACGCCACTTTTCCTCCGTCCAATGGGCGAGCGTGGATCCACCCCCGAGCTCGTCCTGATCCGGAAATTTGCATATGGGTTCTCCTGCCGGCCTATAAAGCGCCGAGCGCAAGGCGAATCTGGGGAGAGTCAGTCTTGGAAGAGCGGAGAGTGGCAGAAAAGGCAGAGTCGGCCTTGGAAGAGCGGAGAGTGGCAGAAGAGCGGAGAGAGTATTGGGCAGAGTCAGTTTGGAGCGCGGAGTGGAGTCGGGAGGAGAGGGCGTCCCGGTGGTTTTCGGCAGTCGGCTGAGGAGAATTGGGGGAAGAGACCGAGGAGTTCGGGTCCGCGGCAAGGAAGACAGCGGTCGGCGACGAGGTCGCGGTGGAATCGCTCGTCATGGGACCCAAGCAAGCCAGCTATACTCTTTCCCCAGAGCATCAACAATTCCCCCCCCCTTTTTCCCCCGCGCTGAGATAGTGCGAAAAGGGGGCCCCATTCCCACCCCACTCCAAGCAGTGCCAACGAAACCCGCGAAGGAGCACGAAGTCGGGACACCGCAGCGCTGCCACATTTGCGGCTCATCACAAAGAAGCGGTCGGACCCACCCGGTCTCGCGGACCTGACCGCTCTTTCAGGTCCCGCGCAAATATTGGCCCACAGGCCCCGTCTGCCCCCTTGTCTTTGAGGGTGGCCTTTTCTTTTGTTTCTGTTTAAACGTGTGTGTGTGGCGCTAGTCTGGTGAAGTAAAACTGTTAAGTGTTGCCGTGTGTCGGTCTTAGTCGGTCGTATCTCTGCGTCATTGTTTCTTTTGTTACATTTGCTTTTTGTGCATAATTGTTTTAATTGTATATGTGTGCTCTCAGTGTGCCGCGGAATAAATGTGCATCATGTTGAACTGTTTTCCCGTTTCGCTTCGTCTTTTCTTTAATTGAATCTCCATCTTGCTTCACGTAAAGGGTTGGTAGTGGGCTTAATACGCCCGATACTTAATCGGAACCGTCGAGGCCGACGATAACACCGCTCGGTTATCCTGATAGTACGGAACGGGTCGCTTAAGCGGCCCGTGTCCGGGGTCGACCTGCGGCGAGGTGCGATCGCCCGGTCTACCCTCCGCGTGGGTACTTAGGTAGGTCGAGTTTGGCGAACAACCCTATCCAACGCGGGTGGCCGATTGGCACTATCGTGGTGAGGCCGAAAGGCCCACCCGTGACTAGCTCCCGGCGTTAGTCCGTGAGGGTCACGACAGAATTGTCCGTCCGGTGGGCGACATGCCGCGATTTGAGTTATGTGGCCGTTCGCACGCCGGCGGGCGCGAATTCGCAATAATATATATGTGTGTAACTGTGTGTGCGTGTGTGTGTATATATATATATATATATATATATATATATATATATATATATATATATATATATATATGTAAATGTGTGTGTGTGTGTGTGTGTGTGTGTGTGTGTGTGTGTGTGTGTGTGTGTGTGTGTGTGTGTGTGTGTGTGTGTGTGTGTGTTTGACTCGTTATTATTTTTTTTTCAGTTTAAACACCTGTCTGGATGAACCAAACACACAACTTAATCTTCTGGAGGAATCTGACACGACACTATCTTCTGGAGGTAAATGTTATATTTATTATTTTATTGATATCATAATATAATCATCTTTATATACCCTATACTAATTGTTCTTCACTCTTTGTTTTAAACAGAATATGTTGATCGAGTTTCAAAACCAAAACAAACCATCAGACTGCTGCGGAAGAAGATTTTATCCAATATTATTACTTTTGTTTAATTATAAATGCTTTCCTTATAATTATCAGATTTTGAATTACAAGAAAAGAATAAAGGACATGTACAGGGGAGGGGAGGGGGTGGGGGGGTACTGGGGGAGGGTTTGGGTTGGGGGGGTATGTGCGCTCCTCCAACGACCCACCACTCCCCTCACCCCTCTCCCCATCCCTCCCCGTGTGTGTGTGTGGGGAAGGGTGGGGTGTGGGATGAGGGGGGGGGGTCAAAGGCGGCAGCCCTCATGGGGTGGGGCTTGTGTGGGGGAGCTTGTGTGGGTGGGTGGGGCTTGTGTGGATGTGGCTTGTGTGGGTGGGGTTTGCGTGGATGTGGCTTTTGTGAGTGGGGCTTGTGTGGATGTGGCTTTTGTGAGTGGGGTTTGCATGGATGTGGCTTATGTGGGTGTGGCTTGTGTGGATGTGGCTTGTGTGAGTGGAGTCAAAAAAAATTCCCCAATTTATCTTTGTCTTTTGTTATTCCTGTGAATAAAATGAACCTAAAATCTCTTCCCCCTTTAAATATCATAATTTGTAAGTCCAAGGAACTGTACCGACGACATCAACAATTAAAAAAAGTTAATTTGTCCATCGCTTGGTATAACCTTTTTCAAAATGAGATTTCCAGCTGTATATTCTTACGATATCACCAACTTCAAACTTAGGCTTTCTGGCATTAATCTCTTTTTCATATTTTAATTTTGTAAATGTTTCTGATGGCTTCGTTTTCGTTGAGGTATGACTTGTGTTGTTGTACTTATCTGCAATGTCCTGAATTAAAGACAACCATTGTTGAGAACCGAGTTGAGTGAATTTTTTATATCGTCTGTTTTAAAGTGCGATTAAATTGCTCAATAACAACCGCTTTTCCTTCATTAAAGGTGTTGTATAATGTAATGTTGTTATTTTTAAAGAAAATTCATAAATGTTTTGTTGTAGAACTCTGTACCCTCATCAGTCCACAATTTTTTAGGTTTTCCCTTGCTTTTATTGAATATCTGTTGGAAAGGTAACATAAGAGTATTACCTGTTTTGTTTTTCAAAGGAACAACCCACGCATATCAACTCAAATTAATAACGGTTAAAGCATACTTGTACCCCTTATCATAATTGAGTTCAATTAAATCAGCGGACCAGATATAATCAACTTCCTTGGAATAAACCTTCCTTCTATGAAACTTTGAAATTATTGCTTTATGTAATTCATCAGCTAATTGCTTTGCAATCTTAATGACATCATTAGAGCCTATAAGTTTTTAGAATTTCCAAGCCCAAGTTTCAATTTAGCACTGATCATCTTCACGATGAACCTATCAACTTTTTCTCTCAAGGCTGGATTTTATATCAGACACAAATTATACAACATTTCTCTATCGGCTTCGTGTTTTTCTTCCAACGTTGTGCTATTTCCATAATCAATATCGTGCCTCATGCACACTTCATCAACCCTATTGATAGGTTTGCTCCACGGTTTAGGATTGTCAGCCTCATCTAATCTTTTATTCAAGTTTGTTTCTGGACCACAGAAAGAATACCCTGGTAGATGTAATTCCCCTGGTATTCCAGTTGTAAATTGACTTCCTGAAAAAAACTTTTGTATATCTCCCCCTCGTTTGTGTTTGGTGATGAATTCACTCTTTTTTTGAGCAACACACCGAGCATGTACCTATTTGTATAACCCTATTATTTTTACTTTTAACATAAGAGATATTTTTACTCTTGGTTTTCTTTTTACATCTATCTATAATTCCAGCAGTGTGTGTGTGTGTGTGTGTGTGTGTGTGTGTGTGTGTGTGTGTGTGTGTGTGTGTGTGTGTGTGTGTGTGTGTGACCGCTGTTTCTCGACAACCACTGGTCCGATCTAATTGAAACTTGCCAGGTATATTGCTGGGGACCTGAGTATGTGCCTATGTGCCTTTTGATATTAATCGGAGAAGTGGTTCCCAAGTTATGGCCATTTATTTACCAAACCAATGACAGGACATGTTGCTGCGTGGGCGTGGCCGATGGGGAAAGGGAGCCTTAGTTACCAATGACAGGACACGTTGCTTGGCGTTTTGCACCCATAGTATCTATCTTCTATCTATCTATATATATAATTCCAGCAATCTCTGTTTGTTTGCCTTTCAAAAGGTTTGAAATTAATTGGACAAGTGGTTCCCAAGTTATGGCCAAGTTAGAGCGCGTTCCCCATTACGGGTTACAACGTACGGACTTCTGGATAGTGATGACAATGTACTGTATTCAAATCATTTCTCGATTTCTTATGCGCATTTATAGATAAACACAATGCCCCAATCCAGTCGTCGTTTACGAGAGCGAAGGAAAGGCCTGTGTAGTTGTTTGAAAGTTTTTTTTTTTGCACGTGCACGTACGACCATGCACGTACGGCCACGCACGTACGGGCACGCGAGAGCAAAGGAACAGCCTGTGTGGTTATTGTTTCTGGCACGCGGTTTGAAAGTTTTTTTTTTGAGCGAAGGAACGGCCTATGTGGTTGTTGTTTCTGGCACGCAGTTTGGAAAAAGTTTTTTTTTAAGCGAAGGAATGGCCTGTGTGGTTGTTTCTGGCACGCGGTTTGAATTATTTTTTTTGCACGTACGGCCACGCACGTACGTGCACGCGAGAGCGAAGGAACGACCTGTGTGGTTGTTGTTTTTGGCACTCGGTTTGAACATTTTTTTATTTTTATTTTATTTTTTTTTTGCACATACGGCCACGCATGTACGGGCATGCACTAGTTTTAGACAATAACTCATTTATTTATGTGAAAAATTCCGACAGTGCGAAAACCTCTTTAGTTTCCAACATGCACATTTGAATCTTAATTTTTAAAACATAAAGAATGCTTAGAAATGTCTTCACTCTCTCGTCAATTTATTTAAGAAAAAAAAAATGTAAAATTTTAATCAAATTCAATTACACCAACATCATCAATAATATAATCTTTTCCTTCTTTCTCTTCTTTATCTCCACTTTCTCGTTTAAATCTTCTCCCTGAAACCGATGTTAATAGTTTTTATGCATATATTTCTAATAGACTTGCCAATTCTTTGTTTTCCTCCTCAGTACATTGAGATTTATTACCTTCGCATTCTGCGAAAGGTTATGTTTTGGTCGGCGTGTATTTATTTATTTATTTATTTATTTGTAATCTTGTGATTCGTATAACTCAAAAAGTAATAAACCGAATTGCATGAAATTTGGTGGGATGATTGGTTATTAGCCAGGAAGCATTCGATTAGATTTTGGGATCGTTCGGGTCAAAGGTCAAGGTCAAGGTCACGAAAAGGTCAAAATCGTCTTTTTACAATAACATGGTCAATTTTTATTCAATTTGCATGCAACTAACGCCAAAATGTTCAGAATTCAACGCCTCATCTTGTGATATGCAATATGACACAATGACGCCCATACTCTTGTTACCGGTTAGGGGTCAAAGGTCAGGGGGGTCACGACCTTGAAAAATATGCGGTTTTTGTCATAACGTGGCCAATTCTTGTCCGCTTTACATGAACCCAGCACCAAAATGTTCAGAATTTAATGCCCAATCTTGTGACACAATGACGTCATAACACATGTCACCGGTTTGGGTAAAATGTCAGGGGGGGGGGGTCACGCCCTTGAAAAAATATGCGGTTTTCGGCATAACTCAGTCAATTCTTATTTGATTTGCATGACACCAGCATCAAACGAGATTACCTTCTCTTGCTGAAACGTTGTATTCACCAAGCTTGTGATTGAAGACTCGCCAAAACGACGTGAGTTGATTGTTGTTTAGTCCGTAGCCCCCGAAAGTCGGGGGGGGGTCATGACATTATAGATATGTGGTTTGTGTCATAAGACCATTCATATGAAACCAGTTCCCCACACTCATACCAAGAACAAAAAAAGTAGTGGCGGCGAAGGTATGCGCTCTATGAGTGCCCGTTCTAGTTTCTTTTCTGTAATACATTTGATCTTTTTATAATCTCACTGGTTTCCATATTTTTATATTTATTCATTCTCTCTCTTCTCCCTCTCCTCCTTCTCTCTCTTCTCCCTCTCTTCACCCTCTCCTTCTCTCTCTTCTCCCTCTTCTCCCTCTCCTGCTTCTCCGTCTCCTCCCTCTCTTCCTTTTCTCTTGCCTCAGTTTCTTCAACTCCTTCCTCATCTCCCACGAGAAGCAGATTTACCCACAAGATTTATAATAATAGTTGTCATTTCTATGTGAAATTGTTTATAAAATAAAACATATATCTATTAATATCTCATCTTGTTTCGCAACAATATATTTATATTTTTCAGTCGTGTGCTTCATATAATCCCCAAATTCCTTTTTACTACATAATGTAGAACAATTGTCTCACCAAAAATTGTTTATTTCTATTGAATTTAACTTGAATAAAATAAAAGTATTAGCATTGTTTCTTATTGAGCGACGAGG
>NC_140964.1:76458125-76493125 GCF_056783735.1 Eptatretus burgeri
CGAAACATGGTCGTCATTTGTTCAGTCTCTTCTCTTGTAAGAAAAGGTGTATTATCACCCTCATACTTTACATTAATTTCTCAAATCAATCTTTTAAAGTAATTCATTTTTGGTGTAAATCTCAAAGAATTATATTCCTTTTTATATTTTTTATTATCATTAATTAGAAGATAATCAGAGAACATACATTGTTTATTGGCTTTTGACTCTGTGTTTAATCCCTGTCTTTCACACGCAGGACAATTCTCAAATTTTTCATGTGGAGAATCAGGAAATTCAAGAGGCTCACAATCTAGTAAACTATTCATATTTA
This sequence comes from Eptatretus burgeri, assembly GCF_056783735.1. NCBI lineage: Eukaryota > Metazoa > Chordata > Myxini > Myxiniformes > Myxinidae > Eptatretus > Eptatretus burgeri. The sequence goes on from NC_140964.1 coordinate 76,458,439, forward strand.
TAAAGTAAAACTTTACTTCAAATAAAATTAATCTTCGGTATCATCTTCCGTACTTTCATTGGTGCTTTCACAATCATCTATAAAACTACTTTCATTAATATCGTTTGAACACAAACTCTCGGTATCATAACTGTCTTCTGTTCCAACAATCTTCAAAATCTTCAGTTGAATAATGACTCTTATTTAATTAGTAGAAAAAAAACATTACCATCTATATCTATATACTTTTTTCATTAACAGATTCAACTACTACATTTTTTATATTAAAGGTAATTTTAAAATGATCATTAACTACCATTGAACGAAATGTCATTTCACCTGATATATTAACATCCTTTATTTCATCAGGATTTACATCTTTTGGGTTGTTGAAAAAAATACAACTTTCTCCTTGCATATTACAGGTGGTCTTATCTTTTCTTTCGAAAGCTTCATCCATAAGATTTTTCATATTTGATACTTTTTCTTGTTTCATTGCTTTTTCTAGTTTTTAATATATTGCCAGAAGGAGAGAAGAAACTTTTGTTAGAGCTACTTTAATTGATGTTCTTCCAGATATACTAAAAGCCTTTCCACTGAAGGAAATGGAAGAACTCATATTATTCACCATAATTGTTTTTATGCAATAGTTGTTATATTTATCCTTATTCAATTTTACATCCTTGACATATTTCTCAGTATCTTTTACAAATGAAGGGATTGATTGAAGCTTGTCTTTTGTGTCTTGATACATAGTATTTATTAAGTGAAAAAAGTTGGAGGATAAAATAGTTTTAACCACAGATTCACTTATAAATTAAACAAAATTTTCATCAAGAAAAGTTTATTTTAAGCAAAGTCTTGTTATATAAATATGGTGAATACAACGTACTGCGATGTTTGTAATCATGAATATAAATGTTATAAAAAAACACCTTCAAACCAACAAACACAAATTCAATCTTTTCAGACAAATATATATAATTAAGAAAATAATTCAGAAACTATAATTAAGAACATATTAAGTGAAATGAAAACTTTAAAGTTTTATATGAGAGTAAAATTGAATATGGTAAGAGAAGGTGATGAAACTACTCCCTATATGAGGACAAACCCTCACTTTATCTCATCATTTCAAGATTTTGTAAGATGTGATGTTTATGATGAACTCCAGAGACAAGAACAAGATGCTGATAACACTGTAGTAGGTAGTGGATTTGCTATTACAAAAATAATCTTTTTAGATATACACATCTTTCAATCAAATCGTCTTCAAGCTTCTTCTTATATTGATTTACCAAAAGAGATAAAACTTAAGAAAGCGGTTGTTAATATTCAAAACAAAGAAAATAAATGTTTTCTATGGTCTGTTCTTGCTCACTTACATCCTCCACAATGGAAACCTGAAAGGTTTGAACATTATAAGAAATACGAGAATACATTAAATGTTAAAGATTTAAAGTTTCCAATGTCATTGAGAGATATTCCTAAATTTGAGAAAATGAATAATCTATCTGTTAATGTATATGGATTAACAGATAGAAACAAAGTTCAGATATTAAAAATTTCAAACAACTATAAAAATGATGAAACACACATTGACCTTCTCTACTTTACTTCAAAGGAAAAATCACATTATGTTTTCATCAAAAATTTATCAAGATTAACCAAATCACAACTATACAAGAGAAAATGTAAAACGTATTCTTGTAAGAGATGTCTCAACTCCTTTCATACAAAAGAACGATTAAATCAACATTCAAAATATTGTAGTAATCATAAATCAACCGTAATCGATTTACCAAAAGCAGGTTCAAACATATCATTTAAATATTTTAACAAATCTATAAAACATCCGTTTGTGATATATGCTGATTTTGAAAGTATCCTTGAAAAGATAGATGCTGTTTCTCCAAATCCAAATAAATCATACACAAATAAATATCAAAAACATACTTCTTGTGGTGTCTGTTATTATATCAAATCATCTGTTGGTGATGAATACAAGAAGTTAGAACTTTATAGAGGAGAAGATGCCTCAGAGGAGTTTGTAAGACGATTGGAAAAAGACTACATAAGACTTAGAGAAATAATGGTTAAAACCTATAAACCAATGTCGTTAACAAAGGGAGAGAAAAAGGAATTTAGAAAGAACAGTATCTGTCATATTTGTGAGGAGAAAATTGAGGGAGAGGTCAAAGTTAGGGATCATTGTCATCTTACTGGAAAATATGGAGGTCCAGCTCATTCCCATTGTAATCTTAATTGCAAGCCCCCAAAGTTGATTCCTGTCTTTCTTCACAACAACGCTCACTATGACACACATCTATTTATAAATGAACTTTCAAAGACATCTGCAGATATTTCTGCCATTCCTAACACAAATCAAAAAATACAACTCATTCACAAACACAATTCATACATCCCCCATAACCCATATCAGATTTCTTGACACATACAAGTTTCTGGCAAGTCCATTATCTAATTTAGCATCAAATATTAAAAACTTACCGAATCTTAAATCACATTTCTCAAATCAAGAAGAGATTGATCTCTTATCACAAAAGGGAATATATCTGTATTGTTGTGGGGCCGGGTATCGGTGGCGAGCACGACCGCTAGAGGGAGCAGTAGAGTCGGCTCGACCAAACACGCGGAATTTATAGGTCGTCACCCCGGATAACTCCGGAGCCGACGGGTCACTTAAAGGACCGTGGTCACCAATACTTAGACGGCGTGGGGTAGGGTAAATTGCCTAATTTAAATATACTTAAATACCCACGCAGTCAAACTACCGGGGAACCACACCCTTGGCCGACTCTGTCCGATCTGAGTCGCAGGTAACGACTCGGATCCGGCGTAACCGAGCGGAGTTTTTAGAGCTGCGGAGGAGAGCGGAGCTTCGCCGGACCAAATGAACAATTTACCCTCGCTATCTCTCAACACACAGCGTGCCAAGCCAATGAAAGAAACACAGACATGAGCTGGAACATTTAACAAAAGGGGATTTATTTATCATAGGCAATGATCGGGAAGGGAGACACAGAGCAGAGTTACAACCGAATAAAAGCAATGCAACCAATATACAATGAAAAACACTTAATCAATCCTACTTAAAGAGGGGGCCCCACGGACACACACACACACACACACACACACACACACACACACACACACACACACACACACACACACACACACACACACAAGAACTGGACCCCGTGGGTCTATCTCGGTCAAGCCGGGCCGGGGTCGCTGTCCGCTTCGTGCGGCCACTCCGACTCCGAAACCACCACGGTGGGACCCGAACCCACGACCCGAAGTCCACGGCCCACGAACAAGGCCGCTCAATCACAAGCACACGGTCTGCAGAACGCTCCTGCAACGAGCACACCGTCTGCAGAACGCTCCGGCCACAAGCACATCGTCTGCAGAACCTCGTTGGCAACCACTCACTGGCTTTGGATGCCAGCTTGGAAATGTCTGAATTGAAATGTCCTTTCCCACAAGAAATGTCACACACGATGACAGGCTGCTCGGCAAACGCCACGATCTCCATCTGCCGAACACTGGTCCCGACAACCACACTCCTCCTCTTAGGAGGGAGGGGCTTTTTCTCCCTGCCACTCACCTCCTGATTGGACGGTGGGTTGTCAGGCGACTAGTGGCGGCCTCCCGATTGGCTGGGGCGCGCGTGTGGTGTTCGCCCTCCACTCATTGGCTGGAGGAAACGCTCTCTGCCCCTCCTCGGAGCGGAGGTATGACCTGAGGCGACGAGGGCTCCGCCCACGTCCTCAGCCAAAAACACATGCGTAATGGCGACCAGTTGAGTGCGGGAAGGTGGCGTTGTTGTCGTGGATGTAGTAGTAGTAGCTGTAGTTGTTGGTGGTGAAGAAGTGAAGATGGGCGTTGTTGCCGTTGTTGTTGGTGGTGTAAAAATCCTAACTATAAAATAATTCACAGCGCACGTACAATTAATCACCCATTAAACATAGGACGGGACCCTACCTAGAAACACATACTTACCGATATAACCTGGCTGTTGTGTGCAGTAAGCTTCCAAATTCGCAACAGTATGACTACATGGATTCATTTGAGAAGTTTAAAGAAACACAACTTCCTTCAAGGGAAAGTTTCTATAGCAAGTTGAATAAAACTCATATTTCTGATTGAGATTATACACAAACTAAAAAGGTTTGGGAGAAGTTTAATAAAAGGAATCTTGGAGAATATCATGATTTGTATCTTAAAACTGATGTATTGTTATTGGCTGATGTGTTTGAAACTTTTAGAACAGTCTGTCATAATAAAAATTCTTATGGATTAGACCCCGCTCACTATTATACGGCCCCGGGTTTGGCTTGGAGTGCTATGTTAAAAATGACAACACAGAATTTGGAATTAATGAGTGATATAGATATACTTTTAATGATAGAGAAGGCTAAAAGAGGAGGAATATCTCAAGTATGTTCCAAGAGATATGCTAAAGCAAATAACAAATATCTTCCTGATTATCTATCTATAATTCCAGCAATGTGTGTGTGTGTGTGTGTGTGTGTGTGTGTGTGTGTGTGTGTGTGTGTGTGTGTGTGTGTGTGTGTGTGTGTGTGTGTGTGTGTGTGTGTGTGTGTCCGCTGTTTCTCGACAACCTCTGGTCCGATCTAATTGAAACTTGCCAGACATATTGCTGGGGACCTGAGGATGTGCTTTTTCAAGGTTTGATATTAATCGGACAAGTGCTTCCCAAGTTATGGCCATTTATTTACCAAACCAATGGGAAGACACGTTGTTGCGTGGGCGTGGCCGATGGGGAAGGGAAGCACAGCCACGTTCCCCATTACGGGTTACAACGTACGGGCTTCCGGAGAGTGATGACCGTGTATTCTAATAATTTCTCGATTTCTTATGCGCATTTATAGATAAACAGAATGGCCCAAGTTATGATCGTTTTCATATTAGACGGTGTATAAATTTTGGGAACATCAGAGTGCTGGTATGCTCCGAACCAGGAAGTAAATTTTTTCTCTCTCTTCTCTTCTCTTTTTGTTTTTCCTTGCCACGACATTGCGAAAATGTAAAATACGTTGGCGCTAATTGAATAATTGAGTATTAAAAATAAATTGCGAATAATCGTAACTGCGAATAATATCGAACTTCCGGGTCACGCACGTACGGGCACGTGAGAGCGAAGAAACGGCCTGTGTGGTTTATTTATTTATTATTATTATATTTTTTACGGGCACGTACAAGTCTATCTATAATTCCAGCAATCTGTGTGTGTGTCTGTCTGTGTGTCTGTATGCGACCGCAGTTTCTCGACGACCACCGGTCCGATCTGATTGATACTTGCCAGGAATATTGCTGGGGACCCGCGGATGTGCCTTTTCAAGGTTTGATATTAATCGGACAAGCGGTTCCCAAGTTACGGCCATTTATCTGTCAACCAATGACAAGACACGGTGCTATGACATCACGAATGACGTCACAGTTAATGTTTTTTTTTTGCACTATTGACGTTACAATTCTTCTTCTTCTTAGTTTGGTATGACGTCACAATCGACGCTGGGGACCTGAGTATGTGCCTTTTAAAGGTTTGATATTAATTGGATGAGCGGTTCTCAAGTTACGGCCATTTATTAGCCGACCAATGACAGGACACGGTGATATGACATTACTATGACGTCACAATGCTTCCTTTTGATGTCACAATTGACGCTGGGACCTGAGTATGTGCCTTTTCAAAGTTTGATATCGTTCTTCCTCATCCGTTTCAGCTGTTTCCCAAGTGTTTCCCAAGGTTTGAAAGCTGTTTTTTTCCTCAGGTTTGAATTAATTGTTCAATTAATTAATCCCATCCCAAGGTTTGAATTTTCCCAAGGGAAGCAGCTGTTTCCCAAGGGTTTGAAAGCTGTTTTTCCCAAGGTTTGAATTAATTGTTGTGCTTGGTAGACATTTGTGAATACATTTACAGAGAGAGGGGCGAGAGAGGAGGGGGAGAGAGGAGAGGGAGAGAGGAGAGGAGAGAGGGGGGGGTAAGAGAGTGGGGTGAGAGAGGGGAGGGAGAGAAGGGGGTGAGAGACAGGACGCATCACAATTCAAGAGAGGGGAGGAGAAGAGGGGCGAGAGAGGGGGACGGGAGAGGGGATGAGAGTGGGGGCGAGAGAGAGGGGCGAGAGAGGAGAAGCGAGACTAGGGGGAGAGAGTGGGGGGCAAGAGGTGGGGGCGAGAGAGTGGGGCGAGAGAGTGGGGGCGAGAGAGTGGGGCGAGAGAGTGGGGGCGAGAGAGTGGGGGCGAGAGAGTGGGGCGAGAGAGGGGGCGAGAGAGGGGGCGAGAGAGGGGGCGAGAGAGGGGGCGAGAGAGGGGGGCGAGAGAGGGGGCGAGAGAGGGGGCGAGAGAGGGGCGAGAGAGGGGGCGAGAGAGGGGCGAGAGAGGGGCGAGAGAGGGGGCGAGAGAGGGGGCGAGAGGGGCGAGAGGGGGCGAGAGGGGGCGAGAGGGGGCGAGAGAGGGGGCGAGAGAGGGGGCGAGAGAGAGGGGGCGAGAGAGAGGGGGCGAGAGAGAGGGGGCGAGAGAGAGAGGGGCGAGAGAGAGGGGGCGAGAGAGAGGGGGCATCACAATTCTTCTTCTTCGTTTGATATAACGTCACAATTGATGCTGGGGACCTGAGTACGTTTCCCAGGTGTTTCCCAAGTTATGGCCATTTATGATACGGTTGGTCTGATCTAATTGAAAAAATGCCCCAATCCAGTCATCGTTTATGAGAGCGAAGGAACGAAGCTGCACATACTGGCACGCACCTACGGGCCCGCACCTACGGACCCGCACTAGTAATAAGAATGAGGCCAACTCTTACCTGATGTATTATGATGCTAACAATTTGTATGGGTGGGCTATGTCTCAATCTTTACCTTATGGAAAGAAAACTTAAATGGATTAAAGAAAAACATTATGAAAAAGTTTTACAAGAGATTGTTGTCTCCTCTCAAAAAGAATTGGATGAAGCTGAAGTTGGATATTATTTTGAGGTTGATTTAAAATATCCAGAAGAACTTCGTCACAAAAAAAAAACCTACCTTATGCCCCTGATAAAGAAAGTCCAAGAAAAGAATGGTTAAGTGATTACCAACAGTCATTTAATATAAAAGGTAAATCTACAGAAAAACTACTTACTCCATTAAATGATAAAGAAAGTTATGTTTTGCATCAAAGGAACTTGAGACAATATTGAGCTACTAGTTTGAGAGAGAGGAAAATTCATCGGATTTTGAAATTGAAACAAAGTCATTGGTTAAAGAAGTATATTGATTTTAATTAAAAAAGAACAGAAGCAAAAACAGATTTTGAGGACTTTTATAAATTAATGAATAATGCTGTATTTGGAAAGACTATGGAAAATGTTTGGAAATCGACAAAACATAAAACTTGGAAACTTGGAAACATAAGACTTGTTTCCAAGCTACATCTTGGAAACAGGCTTCAAAGTCAATTAATAGACCAAGTTTTGAGTGAGCAGAGGTGTTTTCAGAGAACTTGTGCTATTCATTTGAAAAAAAGAGAGTATTGAAATGGGTAAACCGATTTATATAGGAACATCAATTCTTGACTTGTCAAAGTGGTTAATGTCTGGCTATTACTACAATAATTTAAAATCAAAGTATAAGGATAATGTGTCATTGTTATATATGGATACAGATAGTTTTATATTAGAAATTAAGACGAGTGATGTATATGAGGATATGATTGATAATATTGATATATATGATACAAGTAATTATAAGTCAGGTGATGATTATTAAAGGTAGTTGTTTTCATTAAAGAATAAAAAGGTTATTGGTAAATTTAAAGATGAATTGGGAGGGAAGCTCATGAGTGAATTTATAGGATTGAGATCAAAGTCTTATGCTTTTACGTATGTTGATAATAATAACATTGAAAGGTGTGATAAGAAGCTAAAGGGAATAAAGAAAAATATAATCAAGGAAACAATAAACTTTAAACATTATAACAACTGTTTAACCTTAAAGAAGGAAGAGTACAGAAAAATAAATACAATAAGAAGTTATAAATATCAATTATATACAGAAGAGATAAATAAGAAAGCATTAGGAGCTTTTGATGATAAAATTTATATTTTAGAGAATGGAATCAATAGTCTCCCTTATGGTTGTAGGTATAAGTGTTAAGATATTGGGTTGGGAATATTAACAGGCTACCGCCGTCTTTTTACTGATTTATAAACGATAGAACCAAGCAATAACCAAACCAAAGAGTGGAGATGTAATCAGCCTTGGTATTTAAATGGAAAACATAAAGAATGTGAGAAATCTCAAATAAGTCTTATTGAAGAAATAACCGGGGTAAAGGTAGATAAAACAAATCAGCGGATAAATTTAATTACAAATAAGTTGGAGGATGTAAAGAAAAAAAATATATCCTTGAATGGACTGAAAACTTTGATGGTTATCAATTGAAAAATGGAAAAACAATTTACTACAATCTCAAAATGATATGTGGCTCAGGAGGTGGTCAAATAAGAGCATTAAGAGAAGTTTATCATTTAATTTCTGCTCAACAAAGACACTTATACCAAGAACCAAGTTCCAAGTTATTCTTTGTGAATATACTCGATGGAAATGAATGTTATAAGAAAATTAAGTTATTCCTTAAAGTAGAACATGAGCAAATATTCGTTGGTTCGCTCTTTGAGTGGAATGAAAATATGAAAGGGAAGAAGTGCTTTAATCAGTAAGTCTCAATTTTACATTTGCTTGTATGGGAGGGAAGGGGATAGGTGGGGAGAAAATCAGTCTCAATTTTACATTTGCTTGTATGGGAGGGAAGGGGATAGGCGGGGATAAAATCACAATTTTACATTTGCTTGTATGGGAGAGAAGGGGATAGGTGGGGAGAAAATCAGTATCCTATTTTGGGCTTTGGGGCTTGAGTCAGAAAGTTTTTCCCTCCCTCCCACCCATTTATTTGAATGGGAGTCCCAGAAACCCCATTTATCATCTACTCATGTGTCATTATAAAAGATCTTTGTCCAAGGTTATTATTTACTTTTAATGATGTGTATATTCATCAGGAAGAAGGTAATTGGTTTCGGGTCGTTTATTGTCACATATCTTTTCAACGTATCGCATGGAATTTGAGTTGAACAGGCGATCGTGACGAGCCATGACCTGCTCAATGCTCATGGTCACACATCTTTTCTACACACCTCTCACGGGATTGTGAGTTTTACAGGCGACTGCGATGGGTCATGGCCTGCTCATGGTCACATATCTTTTCTGCATATCTCATGGGATTGCAAGTTGGACAGGCGACTGTGACGGGGTGGGGAGGGGATTAATGGCTTGGAGTGGGGAGGGGATTGATGTCTTGGGGTTGGGAGGCGGAGGTTGAGGACTTGGGGTTGGTGGGAGGGCGTAGTTGAAGACTTGAAGTTATATTTTACATTGCATGGAATTTCCATGGGTCCCTGCTAGTTAATAGTTATGATATTAACACGGGGGCTGGCGGGATGGCCTGGAGGTATACACATTCATCTCTAAGTTGTATAGCCTGGGTTTGAATCCTGCTGTAAATCATCATCCCGGTGTTTCACAGGCAGGATGATTCATCAATGTGTGTGATGATGCTCGGATAGACGTTAGATGGGCATCCAGGCTGGCAGCATTCGTTAGTGGACTTTAAAGATCCCACAGTGTTCTTCACGAAGTCACCAGCACCATGACCAGATTCCAAATTCCTGCCCAAACCTTAATTGAATGTCAGGCCTGGTCAGCCAGTTCGTGAAAGACTTGAACCAAAATAAGTTCCCTCACACACCACATAAGAAAGTGGGAATAATGGGGGCCGCTAATGATGTTGCAATAGTCGTAGTAGTAGTAGTACGTAGTCGTACTGAGATCAAGCAAAATCTAAGAATTTAGCCAATAGATAAAGATGATCAAATTTATGGATTAAGTTAATGGGGTAGGGCTTAAAGTAAACGTGACGGGTTCTGCAGAATACTCCCAACCTCACCCCCCACATACAAACATGGAGAAATCTCAACAAATATGCATCGTTTGGCAACCTTTGGGAGTGAAAAACTAATGAGCAAAGTTCTCAACCACCTGTGAATAGTAATCCCCAAATGCTCTCTCTTTAATGAATCATACTTTGACCTCACTCTGTTCAGATTTTGAGCTATTCCCTATTAAATTTTCCAGTTATTATGCCATTTCTACTGCAAGCACTCTTGAGCCTCATGGTGAAGTGTAAAATGCAACCACTTTACTGTACAGCTGTTGAAAAGTTTGGTGCATAATTGTTCAATGTTCCAGTGGCACAATACTGCCACGACGTCACAAAGATCCTTCAATAGTTATTTTTGTCACGGGTGGGACAATCATTCACTCATGGGGCTTGTAACGAGTGGTTTAGTAAAATCACAGACAAACAAAACGAGACAAAAGGTGAAGTAAGAATTAAAACATCAGGATTCAAGACATATATCACTATGAACTGACACCATGCACTTACATGTCGATCAGGAATTTTCCACGTTATATATTTGTGACCAACAAAGTCTGCATCTTGCTTGTTCAAACCAAAGTAGGAGCTCCTTTTCTTCAGAAAATGAACTCAAAATCTTCATTTTCAAAAGCAGGCAGATGGAATACCTGTCAGGTTACCTGAACCCTGATCTTCTCCTGGCAGAAATGTAGCACATCATTTCATAATCTCCAACTCGTAGCTTTTGGTATTCTATACCCTGTTGGCAAGTGGAGTTTGCATCCCTTTCCATAAATCCTTGGGCTACACTAGGTTGCAGTTGTGTTATTCTTTTCTCGTTTTATGGCGATTGGCAAATAGTTGGTGTCAGTGGATAACTTCTTTCCTCTCGGTTTACCAATTGTGCCAGCAATTCATCAAGAGTTGTCATTCCGCCAGCACGTTGCGGATCAAGAATCCATTTTTTTCGTTTCGATCGAGGTCACATCATTGAGATCACAAATGCTGAGGTGGATTGATGTTTTGTCCTTGATAAGGATGTGCATCTCAGCAGCTGTGGTAATGTTGTTGTTTGAAGTGAAAATGAGAGTCACTTTCGACTCAGGGTTGAGGCAAGTCATGCACAGACATGTTCCCCAATCTGAAGGCTTTGACTGGATGACATGCTTTGGAACACGACACAGAAATGTTGAATTGTGATACTCAAATCGTGCTTCTGCCTTCAATCTCTCATGAAGAATAGACAAAGTGGGCAAGCTGGTATTGGACAGGTTCACCACTGATCTTCCCTTTCTCTGGACAAGCTCTCGAAACATCATACCGATACATAAGTGTCTGCATTTCTTTAAGAAACTTAATTCGAACTCATCATCATGTTTCCTCAGCCATTTTGTTTGAGAGATTGATCCTCAGGTTGTGGTTAGATTCTAGCATTCCTTATCAGCAGGTTTACCTCCCTCAAAAATTCATTTTTCATTTTCATTCTTGACCTCGGGATCATATTTATCTATTGTATGCCATCTGGGATCACAGGAAGGGATGGCATTGGATCAAATTGGTGGAGGACAAGTCTTTTTCCAATTGTCTGGTCATTTTCTTGTCACGATTCAGTTGCTCCTTTAAACTTATCAACCGCTCTTCCTCCTTGCTACATCGACTCTACCTTATATTGTCACCCTTCTCGATCATGCTCTCTTTTCTTCCTTCGTTGTTCCCATTTCCTGATCTTTAATCCGATACATTTATTCACTGTGAAATTCAGGATTATAATAAGCAATCTGTTGTGCGATATCAACATTAGTGTATTATCAATGTCTTTTATTAGATGGTTAGTGGTTACTATTGGTGTTTTATTTCTTTGTATAGTTTAGTTAAATATGCAGTTTGCCTCACGATAAGCTTCACTCTTGTGGTTGATGAATTTTATTGATCTATCCATCTATCTAAGTGGTAGCAGAGTGTCTCCAAGTTGTTTGGTGTGTAACAATAGCCAAATCCAGGTGAATTAATCAGTCAATATGCCGAGTAGCACATGAGCTCACGTTGGGTAAAACAAGTTACTGTGGATGACATGAAGCAAATCAATGAAGAATTAATCCAGAATTCACTTACTTCTGCAATTTAGACCGGAATGTGTCATTGTAATTATCAGTACGTTTTGGAACAGATCCAAAGCAGATATGGCAAATGACAAAACTTGTGCAAAAGCTTGCACAAATCAGCAAATAGTTAGCTAATACTCAACATACAAAATTATGGAGATACATACAAATTTGCCAAAAACACTCCTGTTACTCTCACTGAAAAACCCACCAGGAAGTACCTGCCACAATATGTAGAGGCAAAGCAGCATAGTTCGAGCTCACAGAAGGAAAGCATCAAAAATAGTTACTTCAGGTTATCTATAAAATGTCATCGGGAGAACTCCTTTTCATATTCCAATCATAGCCACCCTCGATTCATGAGTCCATAGCTTTCCACCTGATGTGTCATGATCGATCACATCACTGAATGGAGGTTTACCGCCACTCAGCCATCCAGCTGGAGATTTTCTTTGCCTTGTTCTATTGTCATTCTCATAAACTCCATTTATATAAATGCACCCCTCCATGGCAGACTGCACACCCTGGATACATTGTTCAAATGACAGATTTCACGAGTAATCTTGTATAATTTGACTAAATAATTATATAACTGAGCAGGACCAAAAAAATTTAATCGACGTATTATACCTTACGTATATGACGATTTGTAAGGAGCAATTGCAAAATTTATCATGTCAGTCAAACAATCCTTTTCTACTTTAACAGGAACATGAGAAAATTATTAATTATTAACATCCAAACATGCATGATATTGCCAATGTATAGAAAAACAAAATAGTTTTTACTGAAACACAAGATCTCCCTCCCGCCCCCCCCCCCACCTGCCGCCAACCTTCTTCCTCCCTAGCCCTTCGCATTGCCACAACGCCAGTGCGGTATGACTCACTCCCTCTGTTAGACAAAGCACAGAGGGTCGTGACTGCTTTCGGAGATATGATTGAGATTGGCGTTGCAGCAAGGAAAATTAAACATGTTTAAGTGATATTGCATTAAATATGTAAAAGAGGATAAAACTAGAGAAGTATCTCGTCTTCAGTTGTCCTACCCTGCCTCCTGCCCATGATACACTGAAGCTTGTGGCAAGGTAGTTGTCCTGAAACAACTTGCCTTCACCTCATGGTGGGCTAATCAAACTGAAGGCAATCTCAGTTCCTTCCACAAAGCTCAGAACAAGTGTGTGTATCTACCCTCAGGAGAGCCAGAAAACAACATCTTTCTAATCTCAAGTCTGAACTCTCAAAACTCTCTCCCTCCTCCAAATCCTGGTGGCATCCAATCAAATCTGTTTCAGGTGTATGTTCTCCCTCCATCCCCTCCCTTACCTCAAATGGCTGCACTGTTGACACCGTACGTGAAAAGGCTGAATGCCTCAACTCCGTGTTTGCTTCTAAATCTTGTGTCCCAAACCCATCGATTTCTGTACCTACCTTACGCAGTCCCTGTCCCTGGACTCTGTGTCCATTTCTTCTAACAAAGTGGAGAGCTTGCTGTCAAGCTGCGGCTCAGATTCTGCGGCGGTCTAGATGGCATCAGCCCACGTTGCCTAAAAACCTGCTCTGCTACTCTTGCTCACCCTCTCTCTGTTCTATTATCTTCTCATTTGCTCAAGGTCATCTGCTATCTGCTGGGAAATCAGAAAATATTACCGTTCTGCAAAACAAAGGTTCAAAAACAGATCCCTGCAACTACAGACCAATCAGCCTTCTCCAAATCATCAGCAAGGTTATGGAATCAATCATCACTTCAAACATTAAATCCTTCATCTTCTCCAATGGCCTTATTTCCGATCATCAATATGGATTCAGACCAGGTCACTCTCCCCTGCATATGCTGCTTCTGTTCTCCCAACAATGGATGGAGGTCCTCAATGCCAGACATGAAATCACAGTTATCTCCCGCGACTTATCGTGTGCTTTCAATACGGTCTGGCACCCTGCTCTGCTCACCAAACTCTCTTCCTATGGTATCCAAGGACATCTCCACTAATGGCTCGCAGACTCCCTCCTGTCGCAGCCAACATGTGGCCCGAAATGGAGTTCTCTCATCCCCTCTTCCTGTCCAGGCTGGAGTTCTTCAAGGCAGTGTTCTGGGCCCTGTTCTTTTTCTGGTTTTCATCAATGATCTCTCTGACTCCCTGGAAAATCCTCTTTTCTCTTTGCTGATGGCTCCACCCTCTGTCGTACCATCTGTTATCCCTCAAATCGGCAAACAACAGCTTCTTCACTCTCTGCAGATGTGGATAAAATCACAAGCTGTTCCAACACATGGAACATGTCTTTCAATCCTGACAAATCTCACACTCTCACTATGTCTCTCTGAAAGGACCTTCTGAACCCCCCCCACCCCACCCCACCTTCATTCTCAACAATCCTCTGGAAGAAGTCCTTTCATTCAAGCTTCTGGGTCTCACTATTTGTCATGATCTTTCCTGGGAAAGCCACATTTCCAACCTGGCCTCCAAAGCCAGTCGACGACTGGGCATCCTCCATCGTGCAAAGTCCTTCCTTGGCCCACCTGAGCTCCTGACCACATACAAAGCTTTCGTCCACAGCCTGATGGAGTACTGCTCTCCGCTCTGGGCTGGTGCTCCCGCATCTCACCTTTCTTGGCTTCATGCTGTGAAAAACCAAGGCATTTAGGATCATTGGTATCTCCTGCGATGAGGCTGAGCCTTTGGGCATCTCACTCTCTCACCGCAGGCAAGTTGGTGGTCTTTCTGTCTTATACCGTCTCCTCTCCGGCCTCACCCCCTGCTCTGATTTTGGAAAAACTCCCAAAATCACGAATCACTGATCACCTTCACCCTATCATTCCTCTTTTTCCTGCCTTTGGAACAAACTTCCACACTCTCTTCAATCCCACTCTTCCCTCAGGTCTTCAAAACAGCTGTTCACCACCACCTATTATCATCCCACATCCAAAACCACAATCTTTTCTACCCCCGCTAATCCACCCCAAACCTACCTCCTTCAAATTCCTTGTTTTCCTTCCAGAAAGTCCCTGTCATGTAAGGACCTGAAAGTCCCTGTGGTATCCATCTTGTTTACCCTGTGTACCCTGCCCTATCCCTCTCCCTTCCACGGATCTCCTCATGTCTCTGTTCCCCACTGTTTTGTCCTTCCCTCTCCCACCCCTCTTGTCTCCTGCTCCCTTTGCTGTACGTTCTGTTTGTTAGCTCTTATATGAGCCTTGACAGTGTGTACAAAAAAAAAGTACGATGGTGGTTCAAAGTTCAGGTGGACCTTTTGTTGAAGAATATGCAATTATGTATTATTTCAGCATTTGATTGATGTTGTGGTAGTAAAAATGTACGAGCATTTGATTGATTAAACATCGAGTAGACACAGAGCATTTCACTTCCCTTATATTAACTCAATGGTAGAAATTTGTGAAAACTTGAAATTATAAATGGGTGAATAGTTTGAAAGGGGAATTTTTAAAGGCACTGTCAGAACCAAAAACTTATTTATTTTCCCGATTACTCTTCCCACTGTCTCACCAATGCGCTTGGTGTCATTAATATCCAGTTCTGGTTCTTCATATGGCTTTAGCAAATCATCTTCAAAGCTGACATTCATCCAGCGATCCTTCATTATTTGCTGTCACAAAGCACACAACAACATCCTGTCAAGTTAAACACATCCTATGTGTATCACAAGCCCCAAAAATGTTTTATAAGCAGTACACTGTTTGCATGTCCATATTAGTGCAGTTTGCGATCATCAAGGTGGTATAATAAACAAAAATACTTTTGGCATTTAGTCACGAGTTATAATAGAGGCTTATAACCGCAGATCTCGTGTAATGAGGGCTGGCAGGATGCCCGAGGGCCAAGACCAAGAGGTACGCACACCTGTCTCTGAGCTGTATATCGTGGGTTTTAATCCCGATCCAGCTATAAACTGTCATCCTGGTGTTTTGCATTAAGGATGATGCGTCAATATGTGTACCGTCCCTCGGATGGATATTAAGCCAGAGGACTAGTTATGCCTATGCTGGCTGTTGGTGGACCTTAAATATCCCACGGTGTCTTTTGCCAAGAGTAGGTGAGCTATCGCCAGGCACCCTGAACAAATGACAAGTTCTTGCATCCTTCGTGTGGAATATCCTTCGTGAAAGTGGGACCCATCCAGGGTTGTAACCCTTACCATTTTTATCAGTAGGAAAAAAAAAAAAGAAAGAAGGAAAGGGAAATGTTGACTCGCAAATCCATGAATTATTTTGAAGGTTTCTCAGCCAATCATCTGATATGCATGCCAGATAGGACTCACAGGGGAGAAAAGGCTTTCCCTCCAGAGTTATTTTGAAGGTTTATTCATGTTGTTTTTCATATATGTACTAAAGTGAAACAATAATTCAAAAATAATGACCACGTGTGAAATTAGATTTTTGTGTCACTGAGATAAACACACTGGACCTAACTACAATATTTGTTATGTAGACAATTCAGAGGCTATCGTAAGTAGACTATCGAAATATAGGAACAGCGAATTATCATAAAGGCAGCAAGACTTCTACTGCCCATACTCCTCCGTACTTTAACCTTAATTTTATTCCATGTTTTGTACCTCCAAACTGCCGCGTTTTAGTGGATTGAGTACGAGGAAACGTTTGAGGAGGTTCTCACAATCAGTAGACATGTAGAAGGGGATTCGATATTTCCCTCGCAAAACCTTCTCCCTCAGCTCCTGCAAGACATTGTAAATGCAAACGGAATGAAAAAAAACATTTAACTGCTGATATTACAGAATCAGATTCTCATGAGGTTGTAGTCACAAATGTTGGAATTTCCATCTTAAACAAGAAATTCAATTGCATTGTTGTGGAAATTCCAAAGTCAAGGTGAGGGAGTCAAGAATGAGGATATTATTAAAGTAAAATACAAACCATAAAATAAAGACTTCCTGGTTTCAGTGGTCTTATTGTGTAAATATGTGGCCTCTACTCTGAGACTTATTTCCAAAGCTAAGGATAGAATTCCAGATTAGCTCATCCATTCAAGGAACTGTTGTCATTAAAAATTTAGTGTGTTCATTCCTGTCTCTCTTTGTGCATGTGTGCTGGAGCCAGCGACCTACGTATCGGTCCAGGCTGGATATACAAGTGTTTCCAGCAGCTCAGCATGCCCTGAGTTGCATTCATTCAGTTACTCTATCCAATGTAGATACTACAAGTGTGCTTCAAAGTCAACGATAACTTTTCATTGTAGAATGGGCAAAAAAATATGATGAATGCCAATATTTTGCAGAACGATATTGTGTACCCCATACAAGTCATATAGGAAATGACAGTAAGGCTTGACAAAGCATTTTTGATAAACTAAAGACAGCAGCTAACATTGTTCGGGGTGTGGAACAGGAGTGCAGTCGTATCATAAAATGGTGCTGCAAGTTCAAAAACAGCTGTGACTCTGTGAGCGATCTTTCGCATTCCCATACGCAACCAACTGCTATCACTCAAGCAAATATGAAACGTGTTGAACGGGTAATTTTGGAGATTCACCGGATCATTAAATGTGAAATTGCAGAGCATTTGGATGTCAGTGTTGGAAGAGTGGCAACAATCGTTCATTCTCACTTGAAATTTGGGTTCCAGGTTTGCTCCACATGGAGGTTGAATCTGCAGCTGGTGCTTGCACCTCATTCAAAGCTCAGTTTCCCAAACAGGATCCATCATGTTTTCTGTTATGGCTTCGTTGCTGTGTTCTTCAAAAATTGTCTTCTCTGAAATGGCTGAACAGATTGCGGCGAAACTTTACAAGTATGATCGCCTATCCATGTGGAACAAAAGGTTTACATATATGATGTCAAAGGTCACATGATTTGGCAGCCATATTGAATTTACCGTGCAGCCGAAAAAATCCTTCTCCAGAACGGTTGGACATGTCGAGAAGAAAATTCACACAAATGTTTGCAAGCCTTGGAGATACCAGAGTATTCACAAATAACTGATTTCACATGGTCTAGCAGCCATGTTGGCTTGAGTGAAAATTTTAATTAAAAAAAAATTATCTCTTGAACCGCTTAATCAACTGATGTGATACTTCATAGTTATCATCTAGTAGTGATAGGGAATACATATATAAAATTTCAACCTAAACGGACACATGGTGTGGCAGCCAGAGTTATTTAATTTTTTTGAATTTGGGTTCTCTGATTTTTATCCCGCCCCTCGGAGGGAGGGAGCGGGATATTGTAATCGTCTGGTTTGTTTGTCTGTTTGTAACTTGGCGAAATCTTCGATTTTGTCAAGTATGTTGGTTTGTTCCGTTTGTTGGTTTGTTATCTTGCCAAAACGAAGTTTTTGCAAGATATGTTAGTCAGCTTGTATGTTTTTTTTTGTTTGTTTGTTTGTCTGTAATCACGTATAAAAAATTCTGCAGAGCACAGTTATCATTGGAGATTTTTGTAACTTCGCATATCAGAGGCCTATAGAGGTCCCTTTCAGTGCACAAAATTTTGAAGGTCAAGGTCAAAGGTCAAGGTCACTTTGTCGCAAATCAGGGGAGTCGACGAAATCCTTATTTTTTGAGTAATTTTGATCGGATCGTATTCAAACTTCATGGGAATATAGTTCATGGTCTGGCGCTCAGCTGATTAATTTTTGGTGGCGATTGGCCTTGACCTTCATGGTTAGTGCCTCAGGTCAAACATATTTGACCCCAAGGTCAAATTTTCAAGTTTTAAGAACCATATCGTGTAGTACCTCAAAATGAACACCTCGATGAGTGCTTTCTAGATATGTCAAGCTTGAGACATTATGACGTCATTTGGTGACGTTATGAGGCAAAAGCATATTTTCATGGTTACTCTGTAGAACGATTCTCATCGGAATCTCTCGTAGGCAGATATTCCTCAAGGAGTCGCTCCTGGTGGATAGCAGCTCTGTTCACCTCAGTGTGACCATAAAGAAGTCACATGTGGTCACCTTTTGGCAATATACGGGTCACCCTGCGGGTGACATTGGTTTATTTGTTTGTTTGTCTGTTTGTTTGTTACTTGGCGAAATCTTCGATTTTGTCAAGTATGTTGGTCTGTTCCGTTGGTTTGTTTGTTTGTCCGGTCGTCGAGAGCCCAAACGGCTGGACCAGTCGTTCTTAAATTTTTACACCTGATAGGCAATCCACCTGAGACGGTCCGTGTCCAAAACCCGTCTTAATCGGACTAAACGTCACGACGTGACGTCACACAACGTGAAAACACATAACGCAGTGACCGGAAGTCGTTGCGCCTTCCGGTTGACGCCAAATTAAACTTCATTCAAATATCTAAATGATTACAAAATGCATCTTATTACAAATTACGCATAGCTTTCACAAGCGAATGACGTCAAAGTTTTGCCTATTGACATCATTTAAAAAATATATTTACGCTCGTGTGCAGCCGAAACTACTGAAGCAATCGTTCTCAAATTTTAACACATGATAGCCAATCTTGCTGAAATAGTCTGGGATCAAATCATGTCATAATCGCACTTAACGTCACGACGTTACGTCAAAAAAGGTGAAAACAAGCTTTTGAACATAACTCAGTAAACGGAAGTCTTAGCGACTTCCTGTTGACGCCAAAACAAACTTCAATGGAATATCTAAATGTTTTAAAATGCATGTTAGTACAAATTATGCACAGTTTTCGCAAGCGTATGACGTCAAAGTTTTTAGCTATTGGCGTGATTTAAAAAAATTCTATTCGTTCTACAGGTCACAATTCTTAACCGATTTGGATGAAATTTTAACAGCTGATAGAAATCCAGAGTGCAAAAAGATATGTGACTTTTGGTGATGTTCAAGGTCAGGATCTGGATTCTGCATCACTTTATATTATCGCCCATTATAAACCAATGGGGAATTTTGTGAATTACACATGGCTATTTCTCAAACAGTTTTGCACTTATTATATTGAAACTTATACTGTCTATTTATGCATGTAATATTAACATGTGTACAAAGTTTGATCGAAATTGACCCAAGGTCAAGGTCAGAGTCACCCAAAACATGAAAAACACATATAAAATACATATTTTTGTTTTACAACATATTTCAAACCTGATAATGGGATCGTAAAGCTGGTTGAAAAGCAATGTTCCTAGGTATTTTCAAATATTTTCTACGATCAGAATGAAGGCAACAAGCACCGATGATAAGTTGTTGATTGTCACATGGTGGCTTTAAATGAGTTGTGAAAAATTTTCAATCTGCTGCCGTTACCATGACAACGCGCGCCTGATAATTGTTATTTGTGACGTCGCGTCATTTTATTTATGTACGAACAAATAAACACCACACATTCCATGACATTACAGCTTGGACCACCACATGGAAAGGTCAACTAATTTGCCAAGTGTCGTGCTAAGCACGATTTTTAATTTGTCTGTTTGTTTGTTTGTCTGTCTGTCTGTCTGTCTGTTAGCAACTTTACGGCAAAACGGCTTTAGCAAACACTATCAAATTTAATCCACAGGTGGGCAATGAACCTTGGACGACCCCATTACCTTTTGGGTCCAATTGGATCAAAGGTCAAGGTCAAGGTCACGAAAAGATCAAAATTGTTTTTCACTCATAACTTCGTCAAAAATGATCTGATTTACTTCAAACTAAGCTTATAGTAAACATTATTCTATTTGTCACTTATAATCCTACCCATTTCTATTGTGAAAAATGCATATTTGTGAAGATTGGTAGGGTCCGAAGTTTTGGGGGTCATGGTCATCGGTCAAAATTACAAATTTTCCATTTAAACTAAAACATGGTTACGAAAATACAACTTTACGGGAAAACGGCTGGCTCAAACACTGTCAAATTGTATCCACAGGTGGGTAATGAACCTCGGACGACCCCATTAACTTTTGGGTCCAATTAGGTCAAAGGTCAAGGTCAGGTCACGAAAAGGTCAAAATCGTTTTTCGCTCATAACTTCGTCATAAATGGTTTAATTGACTTCAAACTAAGACTAAAATATTCCTTATTCTATTCCTTAGAATTAACATTCAGGTTAAGGATGTATCAAATTTAAATTTGATCCACAAAATAACTTTATGCCTTAAATGGGTGGGATTTGTTGAGCCTGGCACCACTTGTTTTTGCTGTTTTTGAATAAGACTCACTTGGCTGTGACCGGGTGGGTTTTAGGGTAGAGGTGTAACAGCTGAAATGCGAATCCTATCCAGGTTCCTCCTGATGACTTCATCTTTTCTTTTTGCTTGTTCGGGTTCCTTCTGATTATTCCAATGCAGCACTATACCTATTTGGTCTTCCATTTGATTTGAATTGAATTTCTTTTAGTCCCATTCTAAATTCAATTGAATAGTCATAAAAAAAGTGTCATGGATCAGGGTCAGGTGCCCAATCAAAGTGGGGTTGCATCAAAGTGGGACGTCTTGGTACCCGGTCATCAATGCTGGCAATTATAAAGTGGCAGTTCTGGTTATATCTCATTAATTACGTCACACACCAGTACACAAACTCACACAAAATACACCACACAAAACAAGTCCTGGCAAGGGCTTGCAATCTCTGATTGCTCTTTTTCTTGTTGCTTCTGTTTCTGTTTTCACTCGGCATGCTTCGTTTTTGCTCCTTTTCTCCAAACTAATTCCATTTGTGATCCCTCAGTTTAATCCCTTTGCCCTCCTTGCTCCCAAAAATACAAGAAAACTCTTATTCACGCCACTAGAAACTTAAATAAAACAACACCACCACCACCAAAACAAACTCAATCTGCCGTACACAGTTCGACTTTCATGATCTATCCCTTCTCCTTTTCGACATCCCCAAACTGAATCTTCACTGAATAAAGCGTTTCTTCTTTCAAAAGCTCTAAATAAATAACATTTCATAAATGCTTTTCAAATGCCTCAATCTCCTTACTACTCCACCAGGAACAACCCATGCATTCTTAAACTTCTTCATCATAATCACTTCCTTTTCATATTTTTCACAAGACATCATTCCCAAAATCTTTTCACTCCAAAATGCTTGGTTCATCCACCCTCCTCTCATACCTACAGCTCCACATTCCTCCGTGCCTTCAGCGGCAAACATTTTTACCACCCCTCCCATGAAGTCTATTGTCTATGTACAGTGCCTTCATAAAGTATTCACACCCCTTGACTTTTGTTACATTTTATTGTATTACTTAACTACTTAATGGATTCAATTTAAATTTTTGTCACTGACCAACACAAAATACTCCATAAGGACAAAGCAAAAACATGTTTCAGAAATCTATGCAAATTAATTAAAAATGCAAAGCTGAAATATCTTGAGTCAATAAGTATTCAACCCTTTCGCGATGACACTCCAAATTGAGCTCAGGTGCATCCAATTTCCTTTGATCATCCTTGAGATGTCTCGACAACTCGATTGGAGTCCACCTGTGGCCAATTCAATTGATTAGACACGATTTAGAAAGAAACACACCTTTCAATATAAGGTTCCACAGTTGACAGTGCACGTCAGAGCAGAAAGTCTACCATGAAGTCCAAAGAACTGTCTGTATAACTGAGGGATAGAAATGTGAGGAGGCATAGATCTGGAGAAGGGTATAAAACAATTTCTAGATTGTTGAAAGTTCCCAAGAGCACAGTGAGCTCCATCATTAGGAAATGGAAAGATTATGGAATGACCCAGACTCTTCCTCAGTCTGGCTGTCTGACAAAACTGAGCAACCAAGCAAAAAGGACCTTGGTCAGGGAGGTGACCAAGAACCCAATGACCACACTGACAGAACTACAGAGTTCTTTGGCTGAGATGGGAGAACCTGCCGGAAGGACAACAGTCTCTGCAGCACTTCACAAATCTAGGCTTTATGGGAGAGTGGCCAGACGGAAGCCACTCCTGAGAAAAAGGCACACGACAGCACGCCTGGAGTTTGCAAAAACACACGTGAAAGATTCTGAGAGTATGAGGCGAAAGATTCTGTGCTCTGATTAGATGAAAATGAAACTCTTTGGCCTGAATGCAAAGTGCTACGTCTGGTGGAAACCAAGCACAGGTCATCACCCATCTAACACCATCCCTACCATGAAGCATGGTGGTAGCAGCATCATGCTTTGAGGATGCTTTTCAGCGGCAGGGCTGGGAGACTTGTAAGGATAGAGAGAACAATGAATGGAGCCGAATATAGGAAAATCCTTGAGGAGAACCTGCTTCAGAGTGCAAAAGACATTAGACTGTGGTGAACATTTACGCTCCAAGAGGACAATAACCCTAAGCATACAGCCAAAGCAACACTGGAATGGCTTCAGAAAAAGAATGTGAAAGTCCATGAGTGGCCCAGCCAAAGCCCAGACTTGAATCCCATTGAGAATCTGTGCAAATACTTGAAGATTTCTGTTTACCGACGCTCCCCATCCAACTTGACAGAGTTTGAACAAATCTGCAAGGAAAAATGGGAGAAAATCCCCAAATCCAGATGTGCAAAGCTGATACAGACATACCCAAGAAGACTCAAAGCTATAATCACTGCCAATGGCACTTCTACAAAGTATTGACTCAGGGGGTTGAATACTTATTGACCCAAGACATTTCAAGTTTTCATTTTTAATCAATATGTCGAAATTTATAAAAACATGTTTTCGCTTTATCTTCATGCGGTATTTTGTTTAGATTGGTGACAATTTTTTTTATTTAATCCGTTTTAAATTCAGGCTGTAGCACAACAAAATGTGAAAAAGTCGAGGGGTGTGAATACTTTCCGAAGGCACTGCATGTCCAGTTTGAGAATCCTCAGAAGTCAATTTTGCAGAGGCTGTGTGCACACGACAATCAATTCCCCTTCTTGTCCATTAATGGTGGCAAACCCTCCATATCACTACCCTTCCCCATCTCAGCTCCCCCCTCTCTCGCCTCCCCCCTCTCTCGCCTCCCCTTTACACCTCCCCGCACCCTCCCAACTCCCCCATCTGCCCCACACTTTATCAGCTTCCCCCCACCTTAACCCTCTACTTGCTGGTTTCCACATTCCTGTGCCCTACATCTACCACATTCCTGGTCCTCCTCCCCTGTCCCCAATGGTGTGGACCTCAAACATCCGACTCCTCGACCTGTCAGATCTCTCAATCCAGGCTGCTGCCGATAAACCGTACATAATCTATTTGACAGAATCCTTCCTCTCATAAGACATCCCTGATTCCTTATTATCTCTACCGAGCTCATGTCTCCTCCGGTTTGATCAACCTGAATTCCGTCCTGGCAGCAGAGTTGCATTTTACATCAGGAATTCCATTTATTAACTCTCCGTGCGCTGCTCTTACACCTCCCAAACCTCAGGAGTACCTCGGGCTGCGACCTCCCCAAAACCCCCACCTCTTGTTCCTCTGTTGTTGTACCATCCTCCAAATAGCGACTGAATTGGCTGATTTGGCACAATATGTCTCTGATGGCCATACCCATCATTAAAGACATCATACGATGGAAAAATTGATTTAACACCGACAACAACAGCAATGAAGCCAATTAAAGATGTCTGGTGTCGATGGGTAGGTCGTGTGGTGCACACATTAAATGGGATTAGTCCAAATCAATTGCTTCATTGAGAACTAAGGCAGATCAATTCAGCTTGTTAATCAGTTAAAGACCTTTAAGGACTGTCTGAAGAGCAAGTGGCCAATAAAATTATGCACATTCAGCTGCTTTTTTCAGTATGAGCTCACATCGTTCCTTACTGTACAAGGGATACACTTACAATGATATATATATATATATATATGACCGTTTTTACAGCCATTTTTCCCTGCTGTGCAGGGGTTGGGCTTTTTCTTGAGGCAATGTTTTATGGCCGGATGCCCTTCCTGACGCCAACCCTGGTCGCCTCTTACGACACACAGGGATATGGTACACCTATTCTAACCGGGGCATACACCGGGATCAGTACACTGGTACTCATTTCGCCGACCTCGGAAGGATGACAGGCTGAGTCAACCCCCTGGTGTTAATTCAGCAGCCAACAGGGCTTGAACTCAGGACCCTGGGATCCCAAGCCACCACCCTAACCACTAAGCCAACACCAGGCTTAAAGGATACACTTACAATGGTTTGAACAAAACTAGAACGACACTCGGTAGAGCGCATACCTCCGGCAGGATGAACAGTTTACGTTTTGTGATAGGCCCCACTATCCCACTAACCCTACTGAAAGGCCAGATATGAATCCGAAGCTTAACCAAAATGGAATCGGCTTGTTCTCGTCACCAATCCAACTCATTCACCTAGTTTTGTCATAACTCATCCACAACTTTTTGAGATAGCAGGCTATGTATTGTTTTTGGCCACATCTCTCAATAGTAAAGAATCACTAAAAAAATAAAAAAAAAATGCTCGTATCAGGATTCAGATCTTCACCAAAATCAAATCAATGCATCCTTGTCACACACCAACCTGTCCACCAAGTTTTAACATAACCTGGCCATAACTTTTTGAGATATCCTGCACACAAATAAACAAACAAACAAACAAACAAACAGACAGACAGGGGCGAAAACATAACCTCCATCCAGCGCAGATGGCCGAGATAACTAGAACGGCACTCAGTAGAGCGCATACCTCCGCCAGGCTGAAAGTTTATGTTTTGTATCCCATTGATTGGCCGGATATGACCCAAAATCAAATCAATTCTTCCTCGTCACACACCAACCTGTCCAACAAGTTTTATCATAACCCGGGCACAACATTTTGAGATATCCTGCTCACAGACAGACAGACAGACAGACAGACAGACAGGGGTGAAAACATAACTTCCGTCCACCTTAGGTGCCAGACACGGCAAGTGACGTCACATAACATGGCAAAGTACAAAAACAAATACAAAATTAAACTAGAAAGCATGAAATGCAAAGCCTGTCCGCATTGTATTCGGACTTCTTCTTTTGTATGCTAAATGGTACCTTTGATCTTATGACCAAATTCTTCATTTGTCTTCTCCATGTATTCAAAATAAAGCTTTGTTGAAAATCTCATGACAAAAGCTCAAATGGTAAAAAAAAGAAAAAAGTTACAGCCGGGACAGGCACACAGACAGACACAAATGATTGCAAAATCCAGTGCCATGATATTGAAAACATTGTCACACCATCCAAAATAGTCTGGACCAAATTCTGATTAAGTTAATTAAAAAAAAAACAATAAATTGTATGCCGGGCTCAATTTTCACACTTTCAGCCTCCAAAATGAAAATCAAAATGGCCGTCTTTTGAAAATGATATTTGGCATGATTTTGATCCCGAGTTGACTGATTGTCTTGAATTTTCTGTCCAAATGCATATTGTATTCACCATTGAGTCTGTTGATGAATGAATATGCACAATCATATACCATGGCAGCCATCTTGAATTTCAAGATGGCTGCATTATTTATCCGTAATTTTATAACATTATATTGTATGTCTTTCAGCAATTCTCCATGTTAAAGTTTTGTTTTCTATTATAGGTTCTGAACACTGACAATATGGAAGTCACCCAGTGTCTGAAGACTTGTGTGCCAGTTTCAATGAGCTCATGCATTATATGCCAGGAACACAGACCAAACTTGCCCCCAACTACACAAAACAGAGGAAGGATTGAGAACTTTGGAAACATCCACACGACGACGCCGGAAGTTTAGAGATATCAAAAACCATGATGCACTCGACAGAATACAAACAGGTAAATCTCCCCAGGAACCCATTCTGCGTCACAAAAATTGTTATTCGACCTATACCAGCAAAGATAAGATTTCCAGGTTGGAGAGAGCTAATCACACCGAGCCCACACAGAACAAATCAGCATCTACCTCTATGTCTACTACTCAAATACTCCATAGTGGTACAAGACCACTCAATGCAGATCTTTGCATATTCTGTCAAAAACCCTCTAAATCCAAGTTGATATCCATTCAGACAATGGAAGTGAGTACTCGTATCTTAGAAGCTGTGCAATATGATTAGCACTTAAGTACATGTGGTGGTGTTGAGGACCTAGTGGCCAATGAAGGAAAATATCAAACAGTGTGCCACCAACAATTTAAGAGCAACACCCAGGGAAACAACGCAGCAACACAAAAATCTGACCTGGAAATGGTGCGGCTATGTGTCGAATTGGAACTCGATGCTGAACATACAGATGTTCTGGATTTACAGGAGGTATGGATGAGACATTGTGACATAGCTCAAAGTTCTGGTTTCAAAATACCCCCATCGTTCAACAGCCATATGACCATATTCACAGATACATTATCAGAGCATCTATATAGTATATATGGTGTCATTGTTCTCCACAATCAAGGACGAACTGACAACCGTATTCTTCCATCACCATTAACGTATGCACACACGCCAATATCAACGATAAGGCAACAGGCTGCTGCTGATGAAAAGGACTATGAATCCGACATTCCATCATATGTACCAGCAGAAGGAGATAAAGAGTTCCTTGATCTGGTTCACGTGGTGCTGAAGATGAGGAGGGATATCTTATCCAAACCACCATTCAAAGGCCTTGATCTAAATCAGAATAACTCCATTGACTGTATACCGGATAATCTGTATATGTTTCTCAACCTCATGCTTGGTGGGCAAGAGGTTCTGGAAAACCAAGGCAGTGAAGAGCATAGTAAATGGGAAGAACTGAGGCATACTAGAATTCTCAGTATCGCACAAGGTCTGGTATATGTGGTGAGCAAATATTCGACACCCAAGCATATTGGACTTGGTAGCTGTCTTCACCAGGCTACACAATTCAAACAACTAATTCAGTTGTTTCATAATGCAGGCCATATCATGAGTTATAAAGCTATATTAAGGGTGGACACAGCTCTTGCTGAAAAAAACTCTTGAAAGCATGGATGATAATGGATCTGTGATTCCACTTAACTTGGTAGAAGAGAGGTTTGTCAATTTCACAACGGACAATATCGACATCAACGAGGCGAGTCTGGATGGAAAGTATATTTTTCACGCTACTCAGTCTGCTGCCTGGCAGAGAGGCACACCACCTACCAATACACAGGCCAACATACAGCCCTCCAAGAATGACACATTGGTTGTTCCCAAACTCATGAATGACATACATCCAGAAAATATACACGGTCGAGTCCATCCATGGTTCGAGGGCCCAATATTGAAAGAATGGCTTGCAGATTCTGGGGAAAACTTGCAAATACATGGATTGTACATACAATACCTTGCAGAAAAAATAATATATAAATTTAACATATATATACATATATATATATATATATATATATATATATATATATATATATATATATATATGAAAAAACAAAGACCCACTCACATCTCTCACCTGTGAATTTAGGAAATAACCAATTAGCTCTCATCGAATCAATTAAACCCAGGTGGCTATGATTATATAAATAAATCGACTCCTCCCATGCTCATAGAGCCGAAGAAGATGCATAAAGCAACCATGAAAGGCAACCCAAGGTAAGCCCTTTGCCGTTTCAAACCCTTCCCAGATTTCCTCCACAGCTGTAAAGTCGTTCACACATAGTACACACGAGAATCCCAATGCTACACCAACCTAAGCTGCCGGACAGGTATCATTGCTGATTGGCGAATCATCAGCGATAGTGCAGACATAAACCTGCACTACTGAGACTCCCAAGCATGTACAATGTGTAAACATCAAAAGCAGCCAATATATAAATGAAAAAACAAAGACCCACTCACATCTCTCACCTGTGAATGGAGAGAATAACCAATTAGCTCTCACCGAATCAATTAAACCCAGGTGGCTAGGATTACACAAATAAATAGACTCCTCCCATGCTCTTCTTGCCAAAAAAAAAATATATATATATATATCTGAAATTTTGTGTGCCGATAAACACTGAAGCCAGTACACCAGAGAAAATTCACAGAATTGTCAGACAACATCGATCAATGAAAATATAAATAAATGAAAAAAAATACAGGTGAGTGACCTCAGCCAATGGGGAAGCACGGTAATTTTGTGTGCCGATGGACATCAAAGCCGATACATCAGAAAAAAAGGTCACAGAACCGTCGGAAAGCATCCGCAAATGAAAACAAAAGCAAATGAAAAATAAATGAAAAATCAAATGCAGGTCAGCGATTCGAGAATCGGGAAGCACGGTTCATCTGCTTACACAATGTGTAAGCTAATATGTATGTATATATACAGCATGTGTTCATATATTTTACACACACAGGCTTCTCACTGTTTCAGGAGTATTCCCAATCGATTGAGCTTGTATCACATCTCACTGTGCCACCTTCAGAAAACTAATGGATAAATTGTCTCGTGCCATCATCAGTACGATGTTGTGATGCCGAAAAGAACATTAAGGATATTTGTGTCTCTTCGGCCACACAATCTGTAAACGTTTATGGATATTTTATGCGTCTCATGCCCGCGGATTATGGAGAACACCAATTGCGTGCCGATTGTGTCTCTCGTCAAGATGTGCCGTTAGGAAAGAACATCTTCAATGTTATGAGAGAATGACGTGTCGTTAGGAGAGAACATCTTCAACTCAAACTTCTTCGTTAATTGTTCCAAACTTTTCTGGATTCAAGTGAGGTTATGAAGGTCCCCCATCTTCATCCAAGTAAATTCATAATCCTCAGCACCTTTTTGGTCAAGGAAAACACTGTGTTCGAAATGAATGATTTCAAAAACCAATTTACATTTTTAACTACTCTCGTCTTTCCTTCACATACCACCAAAGTTTACATACAACTTGAAAAGTTTTCTTCTTCTTCCTTCGGAGGCAGCTGTGAATGAATTACAAATCAAATGAGTGAATATTTTTGTTGGTAAATATCTATTTCCATTTCGATTTAATGACATTTAAAAAAAAGGAAACTCATCCACTCTGTGCTAGTTCAACACTCGAGTGGCTGGCTGATCATGTGCATCAATAAAAGGCATTTCTATCTCCAATGGCTGGTGTGGGGTCAATGGGGGCAGGTCAATGCCTGCTCATTCTCAAACCAAACTTGGCAAGTGCGGCGAGGATGTCAAAAACACCTCGACATCAGTTTAGGAAGGCCAAGTCCTGCAATGGACACTGAAAACATTGTTACGGTTGTGGGGGTAGATGGAAGGATTTAATAGGGAATTTAGCATTGTGTAGAGTTGCTTGATCTGTGGACGAGTAGAAAGCATCTCAATGTAATTAAGTTAGGGATTCTGTGAGCTTAAGTGTTACGTGTCACCACACGAGGGGTGGTGCAGTGTTAATTAGCCTCGGAAGTAAGAATAAGTTCCCCAGTATGTGATTGCCTTCTGTGATTTTCCCAATGTTTTTTTTATATTTCAAGATCGACAATAAAGGGGGTGGGGAGGAGGAACACGTCCCTGAAACGACAACAAACGGGCAGGAAGTTCCGCCTTCCTGGGTTTGGTGCATGCAGGATATAGAGCACACAGGGGAGAGAGCGTGGATGATTGGCTGGCGCATTGCAAGGGGCTTCGGACTACTGCATAGGACGGGAGATCGGTCGCACGTGTGGTTGGTGAGAGACTTCTGACCGGATAGAAAGAGAGATCTATGTGATCGAGGTCGAGGGCAGGCAGGCTTGCTCAGGTGTGGATCGTCGAAGGCTTCCATCTGGATAGAACCCAGATCGGCAGAGCACACACACACGGGGTCAGTGTGAGGAACGCATGAGGCAGGTAGCACCTTTGGAAAGAGGAAGGCTGGCACATTTTGAGCCTTTATGCGGAAAGCTGCTTGCGGATTGCCTGGCGTACGTCTGCCCTGCCACGAGAGAAGTGATGGCGCCATTTGCGCGCATGTGCACGTGCTGATAGAAGCGCTCCCCATTCCAAGTTCAACTCGGACCAGCTCTGGGCCAAGCTGAGTACCAGTAGACATGAAAAGGAGGGTTTCTCTTATTATTTTTGTCACCATTTGTCTGTGTTTGCGTCTGTGTGCGAAGCCTCGACAGTAGGATTTATTTATTTATTATTATTATTATTATTACCTGTTGAATTATTGTCTCAGTAAATATTTGTGTATGTTCATTAAATGTGTTTATTTTGAAGAAACTGTATTCGTGTAATTGTAGTGGGTTTGTGGATAAACCCCCTGTGCATCCGTTCCATTCTCTGTACTTCTCCACCCGTCCGCCATACGCTTCGAGCACGTGTTAAAATTTCCGTCAATCAACGTGTCCGCCTCATCTTAATAAGGTACCGCTTGGCCATCCGGGGGCCGCCGGTGTTCACCGCCCGTCACCACAAATTAGGTCAGGGGATTAACTTGGGCCAGCCACCCCCGCAACAATATGCTGGTTCCTGCATCTTGCATCTTCTTGCCATGTGGTGATCATAACTACCAAGTTTGGTGAATTTCTGCACAACCGCTTTAGAGATAGCGTGATGGAAGAACAGATGGACGGACGGGAGCCGATTACAATATCCCCATGATTTTTTTCAAAAAGCGTGGGGATAAACATACCCATGTGAAGTAAATTCATCAATAATAGTGATGCTTAATGTCGGCTCATAATGGTGTCATATTACTTTCCTCATCATTGTCGCTGCATTGGACGCACTGAACCACACGTTGGACGTAATGAACATGAAGCACACGTACAACACATGAAACACGCACGATAAATGAAACACACCGTTGAGACTTAAAGTGTTATTATATTGATTAAATACAAAAACTTGGTTACAGTATCATGTGGCATTCAAAAGGATATATGAACGAGATACTGATCATAGTCCATGCCAAATAAAGTAAAAGTATATCAAGCAGAAAATATTGTGACAGTTTTAAGAGACCCCGGGAAGTACGTACCAATACAAATGAAGAAACCCTCGTGTAGCTGTCTCTGCAATATATTGTGTCGCTAAATTGCCCCCAACCCACCCCACCATATCAGTGGGAAGGAATATGCGTTGAATTTGTATAGAATCAGACTCCATTGTGACTCGTTCCTTCCATATAGATGTATGCATGTCTCTGTCTCTCTGTGTCTCTCTGTGTCTCTCTCTCTACCTTTACAGCACATCCAAACACGCTTCACACAACATTACAAAAAAACCAACAGCCTCAAACACCACATTACAAAGCCAGGGATCTACCGAAGAACTGGCTTAACACCCCAGAAGACATGAAAGCTCCGTGGACCCACACAGCAGGGGGGGGCTCCATGCAGAACAGCTATGGAACAGCTGCACCTGGCCGAACCCCGATAGCAACGACCTCGATGCCTAATGCCCCGGTTTGGTCACTGGCCATGCTGCGGAACCTGAGCACAGCCAATGGGCGTCGCCTGGAGATATGGTGGGCCAATGGGAAAGCAAAACTCTGCCAGCCCCAACAGCGATTGCATGAGCAGAATCACAACGCCACAGCACTGCACGCACAGAAGAAGCAGCACATTCGCAGCGGCACACCTCCACACGGACTACAAAACCCAGACAGAAGCATAGAATGTGTCTGACCCATCTGGGAATCCACAAGAATGGACTGGAAAACCTGCGATAATGAACTGATGACAACAGCACAGTGCAGGGATGGTTAAGGAGCACGAGAGAGTGAGGGTTCCATGCAGGCAAACAGACCCAGCCAGAGAATTACCGATGTGATGGTAACATACACACTGACTCGTGCCATCTGTCTCTTGCTATCCCCACTCTACTTCATTCCCTTTGTAAACACTGAGCTATCAACAAGCACCCATTGTCCTTTTCAGGGCACACTGACTGTCGCACCTCATGCCATTTCCTCCAAGCCATGCGCAGTTAACCTCTGCACGTCTCCCCACAACTCGCATCACACCACCTAATCTACTCATCCATCCTACCCCTCCCCCCCTCCCCTCCCCTTTCCTTTGTTTGGATTAATGTGAGCCCGCCAGTTTATGTATGGTGAGCAAGTGCAGACAATACGCCTCGTACTCTTCTCTCTCTCCTCTTTCTATCCCTCTTCCTGTTATGACTGAGGTCCCTGTTTTGTAGACCTGTGTTAAATGACCGAGTAAGAACTGCCTTCCATGCTCGGGGGTAAGGATTTCTCTTGTATGAGATGTCTGGTTGTCAGCATCCATTGGTTCAACGTGTGTGTGTGTGTGTGTGTGTGTGTGTGTGTGTGTGTGTGTGTGTGTGTGTGTGTGTGTGTGTGTGTGTGTGTGTGTGTGTGTGTGTGTGTGTATGTCTAGTAACAGGGAGTTCAATCCTGGCATTCCGTTATGGGTAGCTGTTAGCCAGTGCGTCCACCTATGGTAATGCTCAGCCGTACTTGGTCAAAGTGGCATGTCTGGAAGCATAGTACTCTATCTGGGGGGTTTAATTCACCAGAAAGGGAAAGCGGATTCAGACGGTGGACCCTGCCTGAATTCATCGTTTTCGACGGTATCCGTGTTTGCACAGCGGAATTATCCACGGTTCATCAGGCAGATAGTGAATTAGAGAACTCCCCTCATGGTCCCTTCCGGTGGTGAATCTGCAATTATATTAATGAAATGTACATTTGTTGACATTCTTACTTATACATTAAAAAATAATAACCATTGACGTGTCTTGGACCATTGTGAGAAAGGGGGGGAGGGGTGGAAGAGGAGAGGAGAGGGGGTGAAGGTGGAGGGGGAGGAGGGGAATAAATTATTTTGAGCACTTGATGGTAAAAAAAAAGATTACAAATCCTAAGCAAGAAGACAATGAAAGAAAGAGTACAAACAGATAAAAACGAGGACATTCTAATGCTTCCATTGTATGATCTGGTGTCCCATGCTCGAAACATCAGCCACACCTCGTTGACCATGGTGATAAACACACTTATAAATTCTTACTCTACAAAATTCTTACTCTACTAACAGCTTGGTTTACCTCATCTATTGAGAATGACTGACACGAACATTCACAGAGACCTGTATAATACTGCTGGGTACTTCTCCAGTCAGCTACAATCAATGCGATACATGAGTCAGGTGGGCACTGGGAATTAAACAGCAGCTCGACATTTGCAAGGTGTTAAACAAGTCAGTTTGTCATGAGAAGCGGCCCATTGAAGCAGCATGCTCCATCGATAAATGGTCAGTATTACCATGTCAGCGTTAAACACTGCAAAAGATAGAAACAAATAAATGGAACCACAAGACCCCCTCCCGCACCCCCAACGACCACATCAAAAAAAGTACAATTCTGTAGCTCACCTCATTCACAGACACCACGATTATATGCACAGCACAAGGGGCCATTCTCAGCATGGCTAAAAATATCCCAAACAGCAGGCTTTCAAAAATGGGAATCAACAGGCCCCCAAGGAAACCACATTACAGAACTAACAAAGGAGAATGTTTAAGCAAAGGAAAGATCATTTCAGATCTGGCAAAGGAAACGTCATTACAGATATAACAAAGCACACACAAACAGATACAGAAATCAACTAGAACGGCCACTCGGTAGAGCACATACCTTCCACCAGGATGATTATGTTTTGTATCCCACTGATAGGCCGGATCTGGATTCGTACCTGAACTAAAATTTAATCGGCTTGTTCTTGTCACCGGACTATCTCATCTAGCAAGTTTCATGAGAATCCGTCCGTAACTTTTTCAGATATCGTGCTATACATTGTTTTAGCCCCGTCACTCAATGGTGAAGAATCGCTCGATAAATTCTCGGATCCA
>NC_140964.1:76498125-76500625 GCF_056783735.1 Eptatretus burgeri
TCGCAGAGGGGATGTTGACCAGCTCCCACATTTGCGAGGCGTTGAGCCGTCGGTTTGGGTTCGCGGCAAACTGTGATCTGGTGCGGGCCCAGCTCCAGCACCGCAGATTAAAGCCGGGTGAGACAGTGCAGGAGCTGGCACAGGACATTTACCAATCAGTCAGGATCGCGTATCGGGACCTTACAGTGGAGGCATGGGACAGACTGGCACTAGAGAAATTTTTAGCTGCTCTTCCTGACCCTGAGGTCCGAGCGCGAGTGGAGTTACAGGATCCACCCACCGTTCACCGAGCGGCCGAGTGCGTGGCCAGGCTGGCCTCATGGAGTCGGCCGGGTTGGGTTCCAGAGAGGCCATCGGTGACGATCCGACAGGCGGAGATCCAGGATCAGGGAGGGGGGCTGGGAGAAATTGGCATTACCAAAATGTTTCAGGAAATTTGCCAGAAACTGTCAAGGTTGATAAAGGGTAATCCGGTAGTTAGTGCGCCAAAGTGGCGGGGTCCAGCCCAGCCAATAGAGCAATTTGATTATGGCCGAGTGGGTCCGGAACCGGAAGAGACATTTCACCGATACTCACGGGGGTCTTTTATGGGGAGTTGTTTCCGGTGCGGGCGAAGAGGACACATGCAACGATATTGCCGGTACCCGGCGATGGAGGGACCCTCCAATAAACTTTTAGACTCGGAGAGGGTGAATCCTCCTGCTGAACCGCCAGGTCTATCCGAGATGCCCTTTCATAGGTCGGGTCCGGAGATCACTGTCGGGGGTCGGGGAGACTAGATTGGGCTGAGCATATACGGCCATGCTCGGCTGCTGAGATTGTGGCGAAGTGCCCTCCTTTGGTGGAAAAAAATGAATTGTGGGAAAATTGGCATGGGTTTGTAAGTTCTGCTGGGTTTTAGTGACAATCGTGACAGTGGGTAATTGGTAACAAAGCAGGCACAAGTGGCTGTCCAATGGCTGGTGCGTGGATCAGGTGAGAATTGCTGTGTGAGTTGTTTTAAGTTAAGAAGTGAAATGTATGGTGCACACATTGATTTTTTATTGGACATGGTGTGGTAACAGGGAAGGTCATGGTCGGCGAAGTGTTAGAAATGCAGGTGTCACATGTAAGGCCGATGGGGTGGGGGAGTCATGTGGGTTTTGTGGGTGGGGATGATGTGCTTGTCCGCAGGGATTGCTGAAGCTCACGGTGAGCGTGAATTGCGACCCCCCCTTCAAGGAGATTCACCCCTGGTGGCTAATGGTGACAGTGTCTGGAGCCAACTGGGAGAGGGTCTGGTTGGGCGACCAAGGCGGGTAGGACCTTGGCGACCCAGGAAGGCCAGAGGAGCCAGTGAGACCCCTTCCAGTGTGTTGTACGGGATGAGAGCTGATGGCTACCAGGGGGGTGGGAATCAAAGGGAGCAGGGCGGAGAAACGTCTGGGTTGGGCTAAAGCTTACCTGTGGGCATGGTTGCACCTGAGATGCCCCCATCATCTTGTGGTAACCCACCCCACGGCCATGACGGGATTCAGCCTGCATGATTAAAATGAGGACCATGACCTAGAAATGTGATGATGACCATGGTGTGAGTGTTGTGAAGATGTACGAGTCCCACTCGATCCCGCACAACTTGACATGTGCAGCAAGGGCATGATGTCCGCATAATTTTGGGGCAAGCAAATTTGAAAATTGGCTCCCCAGGTAACGCTGGGTCTATTAGCATCCACTGGGGGAGGCGGTCAAGTGTAAATATCCTGTCAATAGTGTCGTTAAGGCTTAGAGTAGGAATGTAAAGTATAAGTGTTGTGTTTTTGTGGAACCTTTTCTTTCCCCTCCCCAGATCACTGGAAGAGTGTTGGGCAAGAGCGATGATACAGAAGATGGAGTGCAACTTCGCTCAGTGCTCTCATGTGATGAAATAAAATAAAAAATAAAAAAAACGAATGATTGTTTAGGCGAGGATAAGGCCATAAGGGGGTAGTACATTAAGCAGGATAGGTAAGTTAGCTGCGACTCGCTGCCCATTGCCCCTCCTACTTTATTTCGTTAGGTTAATTAGGTGTGAGTCAGTAAGTGTTAAGGCTGGTACGGTAGCGCCTGTGATATAGCTTGCAGGAGATGCGGTACCAGAGGAGGGGGCAGTGTTACGTTTGAGGGGGGGGTATGCATTCAAAGGGTAATTAGGATGTTTAATTAGGTATGCCATGCTGTTCGAGTGTACCAGGATCTCGATGTAATAAGTAGCAATTCAGTGGTGATAAGTTGTCTAGTAAATGTTCATTTCTTCAAGGGGGAAATAATTGTCACGTAATTAGATAGGGACACGGGATAGGGTAAGTGTGTCTGCGTAAACCCCTTTTAGTAGTCCCTGGAGGCTGGCCGTGACGTCACAAGACAGGGCTGCGGATGGCTCCGCCCCGTGATCACGATTGGCGGAAGGCGACGGCGGTGGGCCAATAAAACGGCTCGATTGGAAGTGACGAGGACAGGAGGATAAAAAGGTTCTGTTCGGGGT
>NC_140964.1:76503125-76518125 GCF_056783735.1 Eptatretus burgeri
GAAAAGTGGGCGTGAACCTCCCCTGATCCTAGAATTTGCATATATCGATTTCACACAGATGCGCCTGGAGGGGAGGCCAAGCCGCTCCGCACTTGCTAATTGGACGGATCAGAAGTGGGCGTGTAGAGTTCTTGATCCGAATTCTCCCTCGGAAAGGCCGCTATTTGCACTCGCGGCTCGGTGCGTATCGCTGAACGAGCCCAAGACAGCCTGACGCTCAGTGTTCACAGGTGGTGCGGGAATGGCCGTAGAAGGAGAGAGGTGAGGGTGGTGGAGGGTTTATCAGTGGTGGTTTGATGGTTATGGTGCCGTTTGGGAATGACAGTGATGCGATGTTTGCGGGATTGAGTTGTGAAGGTAAAGGTCGTGGCTGTTGGCGTTGTTGTTGTTGTCTGAGGGTTGGAGTGTGGTTGCAGTTGGTGACGATGGCTGGCGTGGTGGTTGTTGTGTGATGGCGGTTGAGACGTGGTTGGTTCAAAATTAGGATAGAACAGAAAAACGGCTATCTCAAATCATCGCAGCCCGAATGAACCACATAAATTCCCTCTAAACAACGGATTTGGGGCTAACTACACATGTACTTCGAGATATCTCACCCACGGGCCCTTCATGGTGTAATGCGAATTTTCACAGCCGTAACACTACCCCCTCCCCTTTTTACAGACTCGTCCCGAGTCGTCAAATTCATGTGTGCCATCATGTGTGGTTCTCCCCTAGTACGTTTTACCTTCGGATCCCTGAGTGTGATATTCATGGTATTCATGTCCCCAAAATAAATAACCTGAGGGCTGAGTTACTAACTAAACAAACCCACTCATACGGACGACTTAAATAAAATTGCTGGCGCTAGACAGACATGCCGGGGGCGCACTCATATGTACAGTACATCTGAACTTACAAATTTTACACTAAACCATGGCCCAGGATCAATGGACTCTGCAGGGAGCAAAACAAACGTCAAAAGAAAACCGGTGCATGGGCCGCCACTGCAGGTATCCTATCTCGTCACCTAGCCTACTCCCAACCCCTACGTTCCCTTCACGGAGGGGAATGAGGGAGAGCTAGCGTCCTGTGTCGAGGCCCAATGAAGCCTCAGGATGGCCTCCCCAGACTTCAGCGATCTAACCCAAAGTGGGTCCAGCGGCCCACAACGAGAGCGAAGGGATGGATGGTGCAGAGGAGTACATCTCCTAATCAACCCTAACCATTATCTCTTAAACCACCCCGGGGCTCTCAACAAGCGCCTCTCGCTTAAACTATTAGTTCTAACAACCCAGATTCCGGTCGCCTGTGTTGGTGTCCTCACAATTTCGGGCTTCGCTCCCCAATTTTCCTTCCATGCCATCACACGGTCTCATGGCTGGGACGCGTGGCTCCCTTGGCAGGCACGACCCTGTGCCGATTCTCCAGCTATGGCACGCCCGGGCACTACACTTCCTCCGAGCCTACCAGCTCCCTAAACACCGGGGAGTGCCCCCCATGGCAACTCCCCTGAAACGCTCACGTGGCAAGCTGGCTTCCCGGGCCCCTTTCCGAGGGTCACCCGTGCCCACACACTGCCCACGCGGCTGACAGCACGCTGGGCCCCCGCATCATGCGGGCGCACCCGTGCCCACTACGCTATCCCGGCCCCCCATGGGCCCTTGGCCTACTACCGCCGACTAGCCTGGTGCCCGGGGTACGCACTCAGCGATACTCACCTTTCGCAGCCACGCTCCCAACCCGTCAACAGGGCTCCTGCATCCCTCCAAATGGGTATCGAGCCTACATTCACACCAACAGCAAAACGACCTCCATTTTGTCAATTTGACTACCCCAGCTAACTCACTCTACACTGACCCGGGGTCCCTTGGGCGTGAGTCACTCCTCCCCCCAATCACTCATCGCACCAAGCATTCCCCATTCACTCCATTCACACAGACCCACTGGCCTCACTCACTCAACATGTCTCCACACAACTCACCAACTCTTCAACACACACACCGCTGAACTCTGCCATCCTTCTATCTGCATCCCCTAACTAACTCGTGCTCCCACGTCATCCCTTATACTAGTAGCACATCCTTTTAGCACTACGTAGCTAACCTACGTCCCCACTACACATCCAAAGTCTGTCACTGTTCTCAAAAAGTCCTTTCCCATTTTTCCAACCTAAATCTCAACGAACATCCCTCTACTTCATCCATTCCACGGGACCCATGAGGACTTACCCCTGCCCCATGAAGCCGGTCTTGCTAAGCTAACCCTTCCCCCTCGCTAGTGCCATCCTGTGCCCGGGCAAGGGGGTCTTCCACCCCTTGCCCGGGGAATCCTGTTCACCCGAAAGCGAGGCTTGCTTTTTTTTTCTCTCTTCAATTACGCGCAGCACCAGCACGGAAACTCGCAGCTCGCGCACCAGCGCGGCAATTCACAGCTGCACACCTGTGGCGTGACGTCATGGCGGCTGTTCTCACCCCTCGTCCCTCTTGGACGGTACCATCCGGCAGGGATTCACCCTCCTGCCGGATTCCAACCACACATGCAGCCATGACGTCACCCGGCGCATAAAAAAAAAACACAAGCCTCACGTCTTGAGGGGTTCCCCACGCGAACACATGTGCTCTGCCCGTTGGAGCTTAATACACACGCCCGCGTGGAGAACCCGTCCGGTCCAAATCCGAAATCCTGCCTAAACTTTGTCCGTCGCGGGATCGGCAACATTCACCGCGCGCGTTTCCGGACCGGGCTTCACTCCCGCAAGCGAGCACGTGGCGGCCTCGTGTGTTGCACAGCACGGACCACGCGCTCACTGCTGGGTGAACCCGGCGCGGTTCCCATTGAAACTACAGCCGCTACCCGGCCCTTGTCTCTCAATTGTCGTCGTCTTCGTCGCCATTCCACCCAAGCACACCTGCGTTTCACGACGCTCACACTCCACTCCATCACATTCACACCGGGAGACACGGCTGCATGCTCACGCATGTGACCGACATCTCCCTCACATACCGCTCTCTCACACGGACCCTTTCACTCACACACGCAGTGACACTCACACGCGGTGCCTCATCCACACACGCGGGGGCACTCACCCGCGGTGTTTCACTCACACACGGCACGCTGGGAAGCACGCACTCCGGCACACTCGCAACCACACCACTCACATGCGGGGTTGCTTCCACACACGGGGCGCACTCACACCGGGACAACCACGCTAGGGATTTGTGCCACAAGGGGTTCCGGGGCCTCCATACCCCCCAAGCTCTCCGTGCACACGTTCGCAGCACCCGTCCCCTCGAACTCGCAAAGCACAACCGAACCCACCTGGTCGTGATTCGCCTCAAGGGGGAATACTCCCTCCCCTCATTCCTGGAGGAGGCTATCCAGCTGCTCGCACCGGGTCTCTAACCAGTCCGTCAGCTCCCCCTCATCGTCCTCCACTAACTGTGTGTGTGTGCTCGTCACTAACCCCGTCCAATTCACCCTCTATCTCCCGTGTCTCTATTATTTCCGTCTCTTCCCTTGTTATCTCCCTTGTCTCAACTATTATTTCTTTTCTCCTTTCCGTCGTCACCTCGTTTCTATTAGTCTCTGCTTCTTTCTGGCGTCTTTCCCTTATCTTTACGTGGGTCAACCTTGCTTTCTCCTTAAGTCGCTCCCGTCCTTCCCTCCGTTTCACTCCTTGCTCTTTCACGATCTCCGCGTACCTCATCCTTGCTTTCCGTCTTAATTGTTCTTTTCTCTCCCTCCCAATTCCTTTCACCTCGTCTCTTATCTCCCTCGTGCACGGCTCCGTCACCCTAATTAGTTTTTCCCTCTCGGTCACCGTTGCTTTCTCTGTAACTAACCTCGCCCAACACGTCTCTCGAATTAGTTTGTCCTTACCCGCCTCCACTGCGGGTCTAACAACCGTTGCACTCCCTCTCAGCTCGTTCTCTCCCACACGTGGCGTCGCCATTACGCACTCCGCTGTTATTGCCTTCATGCCCGCCTGCAGGCTTCGGCCTATTTGCTGCATCTCACCCCGCATTTTTTCCATTTCTTCTTTCATTCCGTTTTGCATTTGTTGCGCATTCGTTTTCACTTCATTTATGGCTTGCAAAATCATTTAGAGTGCACTCGGCTGAGCCAATTCGGCACGGATCGGGGGGTTTTGGTGGAGAGGGGGAGGGGAGGTGTCATACGCCGCGGCCGCGCCCATTTCGGACTCTGGGTTCAGTTGGGGGAGTTCGTCCTGCACAACAAGCATTTCCTGCACGGGGATTTCATCCTGGACCATGGATTCCACACATTCTAAATCCATATCTACCCCCGGCTCCCGCTCGCCTTAAGACGCCATCTTATTTCTCGTAAGGGGTTTAATTTGGCCTGCTCGTAATTTGGAGGGAATCGGGGGTCGCTCCTCTCACCCCTGGACCGATTCCCCGTGAATTTAGTTTGGAGGTGGGAGGGATTCGAATCCCACTCCCGGACACCAGTGTTGCGAATTCGCGCCCGCCGGCGTTCGGACGGCTGCTTGGCTCGAATGGCGGCCGCCTCGCCCACCGGAATGGACAATTCAGTCGTGACCCTCTCGGACCAGCGCCGGGAGCTAGTCAAGGGTGGGGGTTTAACCTCACCACGATCGTGCCAATTGCCCACCCACGCAGGATAGGGTCGCTCGGCAAATTCG
Source organism: Eptatretus burgeri (assembly GCF_056783735.1). Taxonomy (NCBI): domain Eukaryota; kingdom Metazoa; phylum Chordata; class Myxini; order Myxiniformes; family Myxinidae; genus Eptatretus; species Eptatretus burgeri. Next base: position 76,507,774 of record NC_140964.1, read on the forward strand.
ATCGTCCAAAGTACGTGCGCGAATGGTCGACCGGGCGATCGCACCTCACCGCAGGTCGACTCTGGACACGGGCCGCTTGGGCGGCCCGTTCCCTGCTATCGGGATAACCGAGCGGTGTTATCGCCGACCTGGACGGTTCAGATTAAATACCGGGCGTATTAAGCCCACTACGAACCCTTTACGTGAAGCAGGATGGAGGGTCAATAAAGAAAAGACGAAGCGAAACGGGAAAACAATTCACACAATGCACATTTATTACCCGACACACGGAAAGCACACATATACAGCCAAACAGCCAAAATGCACATATAGCAGTTAAAACAACAGAAACAATGACGCAGAGTTACTACCGAATACGCGTACACACGGCAACACTTATACAGTTCTATTTTACAGACGGCGCCAACACACATTTACTCAAAAGCAAAGGAAAGAAGCCACCCTCATAGACAAGGGGGCAGACGGGCCTGTAGGCCAATATGTGCGCGTGACCTGTAGGAGCAGCCAGGCCCACGAGACCGGGGGGGGGGTCCTACCCGCATCCTCGTGACGCGTTGGCGGACGAGCCGCAGATGTGGCCGCGTGGCTGTGCCCCGACTCCGTGCTCCTTGGCGGGTTTCGTTGGCACGACGTTTGGAGTGGGGTGGGAACGGGGCCCCCTTTTTGCACTATCTCAGCGCGGGGGAAAGGGGGAATTGTTGATGCCCTGGGGGAGGAGAATGGCTGGCTGGCTTGGGTCCTGCGACGAGCGATCTCACACCGCGACCTCGTCGCCGTCCTTCTCGCTTCGGACCCGAGCTCCTTGGCCTCTTCCCGCAACTCTCCCCAGCCGACTGCAGAACCCAACTCGATGCCACACCGATGACTTCGCCTCACTCTGCCCTGCCGACACACACTGCAACTGCCACACTCTGCTACTGCCACACTCTGCCACGATTCGCCTTGCGCTCGCCGTTTTATAGGCCGGCAGGAGAAAACAATATGCAAATATCCGGTTCAGGATGACCTCGGGGGCGGAGCCACACTCGCCAATTGGACGGAGGAAAAGTGGGCGTGAACCTCCCCTGATCCTAGAATTTTCATATATCGATTTCACACAGACGCGCCTGGAGGCGGGGCCAAGCCGCTCCGCGCTTGCTAATTGGACAGATCAGAAGTGGGCGTGTAGCGTTCTTGATCGAATTCTCCCTCGGAAAGGCCGCTATTTGCACTCGCGGCTCGGTGCGTATCGCTGAACGAGCCCAGGACAACCCGACGCTCAGTGTTCACAGGTGGTGCGGGAATGGCCGTAGAAGGAGAGAGGTGAAGGTGGTGGAGGGTTTATCGGTGGTGGTTTGATGGTTATGGTGCCGTTTGGGAATGACGGTGATGCGATGTTTGCGGGATTGAGTTGTGAAGGTAAAGGTCCTGGCTGTTGGCGTTGTTGTTGTTGTTGTTGTCTGAGGGTTGGAACGTGGTTGCAGTTGGTGACGATGGCTGGCGTGGTGGTTGTTGTGTGATGGCGGTTGAGACGTGGTTGGTTCAAAATAAAGATAGAACAGAAAAACGGCGATCTCAATGCGTCGCAGCCCGAATGAATCTCATAAATTCCCTCTAAACAACGGATTTGGGGCTAACTACACATGTACTTTGAGATATCTCACCTACGGGCCCCTTCATGGTGTAATGCGAATTTCCACAGCCGTAACAAGATATATATATATATATATATATATATATATATATATATATATATATATATATATATATATATATATATATATATATATATATATATATACAGGGTGTCCCAAAAAAATATACAACTTTTCATCTTCAAAGAGGATGGTCATAACATATATTTTAAAAAAAGATATATGGCTGGATAGAAAGCTGAAAGGTTGAAGTTTATTGTACCAATGTCAAAATTGCCACCAAAATTTAAATTTTGGTATAGAATCATCGTTTTATTTTCGACCGCATGTTCGACGTTGGCTCCACGTTGTCCGATCACTGCCTGCAAACGCATCGTCATGTTCTCCATCACTTTGGGAAACGTTTCCTAAGGAATGTTCTGGATTTCTCGGTGGATGTTTTCCTTCAACTGATCAAGAGTCTGAGGCCTAAGGTTTCCATCGATCCCGTCCTTGAGATACCCCCACAAGAAGAAGTCTGGAGGAGTAAGGTCATGGGAATACGGTGGCCACTCAACGTCTTCGTAGAGGGAGATAAAGCGGCCCTCAAAATGTTGGTTGAGAAAAGGCCTTGTTTCCCTGGCTGTATGGGGCGGTGCCCCATCCTGCTGGAACCACTGGGTTCTCATCTGGATCAGGTTGTTTCTCCTACGGGCCTGAGTACGTAGCTCAGGCAGATAGAATTCCTGAATCATTTTGCGATAGTTCGTCTGGTTTACCGTGCAAGTGCGTCCCTGGTCATCTTCAAAGAAGTATGGACCAATTATCCCATACCAACCAACCGCCACCCACATGGTGACTTTGAGAACAGATCGAGGCACCAGTTCAGTTGATGCATGACCAGGATTTTCAGTTCCCCAGTACCAAAAGTTTTGCTTGTTTACCTCTCCGGACAAGTGAACATGGCATTCGTCCGTCAAGTGAAGTTTTTTGAGGAAGTCTGCATCTTCTTCCAACTTTCCTGAGAACCAATTTGCAAAGTCTAGTCATTTGCATTTCTGTTGATCAGTAAGCACCGTTTCCGTTTGAATTTTGTATGGAAAGGCATGAATGTCTTGGCGAAGGATCCTCTGAACGGTGCTCTTATGAATGTTTATCTCGGCAGAAAGTCGTAGAATCGATTTTTTTTTGGACTCTGAACGACCGCCTCTCTCACCATTTCCACATTTTCTTCACTACGACCTGTCCTCTTCCAACCACTGTGACCCTTGGGAAGGTCACAGATGGTTCCCACATTGGTAAATTTTGCGATGGTGCACTTTATTGTCCGAAAGTTTGGTGCATGGCGCAAGTGGATACCGAAATGTCTTGAGTAAAGACGTTGCACCTGTATGACACTTTTCGTCTGATGCCAAAGTTCAACAATTTTCGTCCGTTGTTGTACAGTCAAGTCTTGGCATTTTTCTGGCACTTGCTTGGTATCAAAATAAACTTCAGGGTCTCTGCCACAAGAAATGAAGCATTAATGACAAAATTACTGCTTTTTAGGATCAAATGAAGCATTTTAAAAGTTGTATAATTTTTTGGACACCCTATATATACATATACATATATATATATATATATATATATATATATATATATATATATATATATATATATATATATATTCTGTTACAGTGTAAGCATTTTACAGCCATGTGCATGTGTCAAGGCACACACGTAGACCAAGTACTCACACCACCCTTCCCACTCTCCATATCCATTTTGTTTTCTGTGATCAGTGTGACCAGTAGTTACCGGCAATGTATACAGAGGCAGTCATACATCGTTGTGACCAGTAGTGTTACCGGCTACGTTTACAGAGGCAGTCATACATCGTTGTGACCAGTCGTGTTACCGGCTACGTCTACAGAGGCATTCATACATCGTTGTGACCAGTCGTGTTACCGGCTACGTCTACAGAGGCATTCATACATCAGCATGACCAGTAGTGTTACCGGTCACTTGCATCATTATTAATGATCAATATATGCCGGCAGTTACATTCGTATTACCGGCATTCGTACATCAATTTTCAATCGGTAAAGTTGAGAATTTGTCGAGTGGTTTGGTATATTTTCTCCTTCCACACTCGACTCCTCTCCCCCTTTCAAACTTCATTCACTCCTTCCTCTACTCCCACCACTCCTCCCAACCTCCTCCACACCGTCGACCACTTGCACCCTCCCCCCCCCCCCCCATTCCTGCTCATTGCCCTCCTCTTCCTTTTGTTCTGTTCCTCCCAGTTCTCATTAATACATTAAAGTGGTGGTTATTTACAGCCCACAAAAAGAGTAAACGTTTTTGAAAAATGACATGTGGCCACTAATTCGACCTTCGGCAAGCTCGCGCTTGAGTAAAAATGCTCCTCGACTCCTTCGTGCTCTTGCACCATGCCCTGAGAATCTCTCTCCTCGCTTCGCAAGGCACTTGGGCAGCTCAATGTAAGACTGACTTCGAAGTCAAATTACAATTTCCAGTTATTATTGCCGAGTCTCTCTTCAGGGTCTCCCAGATTGTTATGAACACCCAGCATTTCATCATCTGTGCTCTCTCTCTCCACTTTCCATCTCAAATTCAAACATGTATGCTTAATTGGCTTTACAGCACCATAATTGTCACAAGATTCTACGTTGGAAAAGACTTCCACATATTCACTTCCTGACGTCGACGATTCAGAAATGAGGCGTGCTGCCATTTCTGAGCACAGTTTACCAAAACGATGCATTGCCACAACAGCAGCCATATGCATTATCTATAATGAAACAATCGTTCCCAGGAATGACGTCACACGGATTACGCAATGGCCGCGGGTTCAGTCCAGAATCCTTCGGGTGCTATCGGCCAGATTGAACTATTCAGCTTTAATGCCTCAAAAAATAATTGAAACTCAAAACCATGTTCAGTTCTTGGTGTATTACCAACAATTCATTATAATCATTCCAAAAAAAACTTTTTACAAAATTTTCATTGGACTGCACCTTTAAATTAATCACATTCTAAACTCGGACACTCAGTAGAACGCATACCTCTGGCACGTAATGCCGGATCCACTAGAACATATCGGGCCCAATACATTTTTTAAATATCATGCAATTATCGTTTTTGGCCCTATCTCTCGATGGTAAAGAATCACTTTAGAAATTTAAAAACTCTCATATCCGCATCCGCTTTTGGATCTTCACCAATATTGAAGAAATTCGTCCTTGTCACATACCCAACCTGTCCACCAAGTTTTATCCGAATCCGTCCACAACTTTTTGAGATATCGAGCTATATATCGGTTTCGCCCTATCTCTCAATGGTGAAGGATCACTTAAAAAATTATCAGATCTGGATCCAGATCTTCACCAAAATTGAATCATGTCTTCCTTGTCACACACCCAACATGCCTACCAAATTTCATCTGAATCCATTAACTTTTTGAGATATCTTGCACACACACACACACACACACACACACACACACACACACACACACACACACACACACACACACACACACACACACACACACACACACAGACAGACAGACAGACAGTAAAACATTGCCTCCTTCCTTCACCTTCGATGGCAGAGGTAACAATCATTTAGCAGTGGTGTGTAATACAATCAGCTTTACACCTTTGTAATCATCAACCTGTAACTTTTTGTTTGAGGGCATTTTCCAACATTTCTCATTAAAAATAAATCATGAACTTGTATTAAAACTCTTCTATCGCTTTTGTTAAGTTATCTCACACCCATCCACCTCTTCCTCTTTCAAATTATATTTTACACACTCTGCTCGTGTTGTTGAGTTGGCAGGATACACGAGAGGTAGCATACTTGCATCTGCGATATTTAGCATGGGTTTGAATTCTGACAGAGTGATAAACTCCTCTTGGTGTGTTTTTTGCAGGCACGGCGAGGCGTCAATGTGTGCTCCGTCCCTCGGATGGACATTAAATGGGGGGACCTGCCCATTAGTGGATGTTGAAGATCCCACAGTAACTTTCACAAAGAGTAGGTGAGTTATCACTAACACCCCTAAACCAATCACCAATTCCTGCGCAAATCATCCTGAGTCAAAACGTCAGGACTGGCCATGCAGTTCATGAAAGATATGGGCCATAAACGTTTCCTGGGCGACCCCACAACGATGTGGAAATAATTGACACAGTAATATTACTGCCAGGACTGCTGAACAACAAAAAGGTGTGCAAAGCTTCTGTACATCAAAACAAATGTTACCCCTCCCCTCCCCCCCCCCACCCTCACTTCCTTACAAAAACAAAGGACCATCTCAATATGATTTAAGTGGGGATAGAGTGAATAAACCAAATAAATGGAAAGACAATATGAAGTGGAGGGTGGGGGCTCAGCTAATGAGATATGAGAAATTGATAGAGAAGTGAGCAGATTAAAAATTCCACCATTTTCTTAATTGGTTCACGAGCGCCAGCCAGAGTGACCACTATATTCGTTATGTCTGTCTGTCCGTCCAGAGCACAACTTCGTGGGATGTGATCCGATTTGGACGAAACTTGAATCTGATGTTGATATCAATGCCTAGTTTTGTCTTCCTGGCGATGGGCGTCCCACGCCCATTGTGGGCGGAGTCACGCCCACTTGTAATTTTTGTTTTTTGGTTCACGAGCGCCAGCCAGAGTGACCACTATATTCGTTATGTCTGTGTGTCTGTGTGTCTGTCTGTCCAGAGCAAAACTCTGTGCACTTTGATTCGATCTTGATGAAACTTGGTTACGTGTTCGATATCAATGTCTAGTTGTGTTTTCCTGGACGAGGGCGTGGCTACGCCCATTGTGGGCGGAGCCACGCCCCAAAAATAGCCATTTTTAGGGGGTAGTCGGATTAAAAATCTATCTTCCCCGAGGGAATTGACTGAATGGAATGGGTTCTTCGGTATTTGAATGGCAAAATGAATGATCTAAAACTTACCGTTGTCAGATTTTTCATTTTCGTCCCAAGGTCAAGGTCACAAGGTCAAAAACTCAGAAAATTGCGAATTTTGACATCCGCCCAAACCATCCGCCAATCATACGACCGCCCAAACTTTGAGAGCGAGGATGACAATATTTTTTTATGCATAATCTTGAGGTCATTCGCCACCGAAAATCTTGAAACCATTTTGCTCTATCTCAAACACCTTGTCTGTGGCGCCCCCTTCAAGTTTGTTTTTACGCTGATTTCATCAAAGTATGGATAATCCGAGGAGTGTGAAATGCCATATAGCCTATATGACGTTATATTGTTCCTGGAATGTTCCAGAGGAAGTTTTGCACCAAAGGTCATAATCCTTGACCTTTGACCTTTAAAGGCCACAAAGGCCAAATTTTCAAAGTTGTGGAAATCGAACCGGGTTTTCGACCTTTTTAGTTCTTCGACGAACTAACTCCAATAAGCTATAGCATGTATCCTGTTTCCTTATTTTAATGTCCACAACATTGTTTTGTGACCTTTAAAGGTTATGCAAATGTCAAATTTTGAAAGTTGTTGAACAAAACCGGGTTTTCGACATTTTGCAGCTAATAACCCGTCACTCGTACCACATCATGTTGATCATTTTTATAACTTGGTCAAAAATTATCACATTGTCTCATCCTCGACTTCTGAAACAATCTACATCGTCAAATACCGCTCGTGAACCATCGTCGTCTCCCGGCTTGTACATTATTATTATTATTTATAAACTTGAGCTGGAAGATTTAAAATTCTCTCAGAATCAATACATACAATACACACGGATGGAAATATTCATCAAGATCGATGGAAGCACGAGCAGGTTTTAACCCTTTCCACAATAAATGCCGATTCATCAACGAAGGGCAGCACTACCGTGAGGTACCAACATCATCAGCCAATCGCTCGCTAATCAAAAGGCTTTACCCACTTGAGAGCCAAACAATTAGCGATGGGTACAATGTGGAGGAATACTGTAGCACCAACATTAATAATACATTTTGTACTCGTATGTGTGGGCTCAAATCAAAGAACAAATGATTAGATGCTGCGAACACACTAATTGTGCAGACTCCATGAATCAAAACCACTCATTTCATTGTTGCCGAGGAATAATGCTTGGATGTGCTAATTTGGTTAATTTCAGTGTTGGGTGCAGACAAACCAACAGCATAATCATGATGAAGACAAAGCCTTAAGGTTGGACAACATTTGAAAAGAATGGCAGTTTAGTATCAAAAGGAAAACACTGCAAGTATTGTAGCTGTGTCCCTTTGTTATCAACATTTTAAGAGCACAAAAACAAATTTAAAAAAATAATAATAATACATTGTGAGGTCTGGTAAAACAGCCGAGAGGTATGCGCACTCACTCTGAGTGGTCAAGCCTGGGTTCGAATTCCAACCTAGCTATAAACTGTCATGTCATCCTGGTGTTTCACATTTCGAGCTGAGCATCAATGTGTGTGCCATTCAACAAATGGATGTTGATGATGGGGAGTGTGGCAGACGGGTCCTCTGGATCAACGTCGTTCATTTTTTTAAATACGGGTCTTCCCAACTATAACCATGTCTTTTTTTGGCATGTTATATTATTTGTTCTTCGAGTGGTGTTGACATTATATGGACACTCCTTTGCTGGGTTATTGTAGATTTCTTTGGCGTATGAATGGAATTCCTCTGAGCTGGAATTTAAAGCACTATGTCACAGAAACGTTGAACAAACCCACTTGACACCTAAAGACTAACAACCCAATAGCAACCTCGCATACAAACAAGTAGCACCCTCGCAAACAACGTGCACCCAGGTGCGCTCTCATATACAACCCTTGTCCTGTACCACCCTCACAAACAACCCTTAGCCTGAACAGCACTCATAAACCACCCTGACCCTTTACCAACCCTTCTCCTGTACCAGCCTCACAAAACCCCCCTTAACCTGTACCACCCTCACAAACAAACCCTTATCCTGTACCACCCTCACAAAACCCCCTTACCCTGTACCTCCCTCACAAACCCCCCTTACCCTGTACCGCCCTCACAAAACCCCCTCACCCTGTACCGCCCTCACAAACAAACCCTTATCCTGTACCGCCCTCACAAACAACCCTTATCCTGTACCACCCTCACAAAACACGCCGAACCCTGTACCACCCTCACAAACAACCCTTATCCTGTACCACCCTCACAAAACACCCCTTACCCTGTACCGCCCTCACAAACAAACCCTTATCCTGTACCGCCCTCAAAAAACACCCCTTACCCTGTACCGCCCTCACAAACAAACCGTTATCCTGCACCGCCCTCAAAAAACCCCCCTTAACCTGTACCGCCCTCACAAACAAACCCTTATCCTGTACCGCCCTCAAAAAACCCCCCTTAACCTGTACCGCCCTCACAAACAAACCCTTATCCTGTACCGCCCTCACAAAACCCCCTTACCCTGTACCGCCCTCACAAAACCCCCCTTACCCTGTACCGCCCTCACAAAAACCCCTTTACCCCGTACCCCCTCACAAACAACCCTTATCCTGTACCACCCTCACAAACAACCCTAATCCTGTACCGCCCTCACAAACAAACCCTTATCCTGTACCGCCCTCACAAAACACCCCTTAACCTGTAGCGCCCTCACAAACAAACCCTTACCTTGTACTGCCCTCACAAAACCTCCCTGACCCTGTACCACCCTCACAAACAAACCCTTATCCTGTACCGCCCTCACAAAACCCCCCTTACCCTGTACCGCCCTCACAAAACCCCCCTTACCCTGTTCCGCCCTCACAAAAACCCCCTTACCCTGTACCGCCCTCACAAACAACCCTTATCCTGTACCCCCCTCACAAACAACCCTTATCCTGTACCACCCTCACAAACAACCCTTATCCTGTACCGCGCTCACAAACAACCCTTATCACAAACAACCCTTACCCTGTACCCACCTCACAAACAACCCTTACCCTGTTCCGCCATCACAAAACACCCTTTACCCTGTACCGCCCTCACAAACAAACCCTTATCCTGTAACACCCTCACCAACAAACACTTATCCTGTAACACCCTCACAAAACAACCCTTACCCTGTACCATCCTCACAAACAAAGCCTTATCCTGTACCACCCTCACAAACAACCCTAATCCTGTACCGCCCTCACAAACAAACCCTTATCCTGTACCGCCCTCACAAAACACCCCTTAACCTGTAGCGCCCTCACAAACAAACCCTTACCTTGTACTGCCCTCACAAAACCTCCCTGACCCTGGACCACCCTCACAAACAAACCCTTATCCTGTACCGCCCTCACAAAACCCCCTTACCCTGTACCGCCCTCACAAAACCCCCTTACCCTGTTCCGCCCTCACAAAAACCCCCTTATCCTGTACCGCCCTCACAAACAACCCTTATCCTGTACCCCCCTCACAAACAACCCTTATCCTGTACCACCCTCACAAACAACCCTTATCCTGTACCGCCCTCACAAACAACCCTTATCACAAACAACCCTTACCCTGTACCCCCCTCACAAGCAACCCTTACCCTGTACCGCCATCACAAAACACCCTTTACCCTGTACCGCCCTCACAAACAAACCCTTATCCTGTAACACCCTCACCAACAAACACTTATCCTGTAACACCCTCACAAAACAACCCTTACCCTGTACCATCCTCACAAACAAAGCCTTATCCTGTACCACCCTCACAAAACACCCCTTACCCTGTACCACCCTCACAA
>NC_140964.1:76523125-76593125 GCF_056783735.1 Eptatretus burgeri
AAATAATTGAAGGTGGTGTGTGGATCGTGGAATCGTTTTCAGGAAATAAATAAATAATTGAAGGTGGTGTGTGGATCGTGGAATTGTTTTCGGTAAATAAATAAATAATTGAAGGTGGTGTGTGGATCGTGGAATTGTTTTCGGTAAATAAATAAATAATTGAAGGTGGTGTGTGGGTCGTGGAATCGTTTTCGGTAAATAAATAAACATATTATTAGAAATCCACAGACAGAAATGCCGGTGATTCCATTTATTTTGGATCCTTTTCACTTTGGTCAATAACGTTTGGATCGAGGAGATCGAAGGTGGAACGATGGTGTAGTTCCTTACAAACACTGTATACACACCTTAAATGACGGTAAATAAACACCCGATTTTTGAATGGCTACCATTTGAAAAATAAAACCTCAATCAAAAATCGGCTCGAGTAAAATTTTCTAAATATCTCGAAGTGTTTAATTCCGAAGTCTCGTTTCTCAACATTCAAAACTGAAGGACAAGTATTGAATATACTGTACGCAGTTTTTCGGCCGCTGCACAGCAACGGGTGGTTGCTAGGCAACGAAATTCAAACGCGCACCTTCCCAGTATATATTCCACCTGTTGGCAAAGTTTCTTCGAAATCGGTTTGCTGGTTCGTGCTGTGGAGCCTCGCGTTGCAGGCAGACACACACACACACACACTCACACACACACACACACACACACACACACACACACACACACACACACACACACACACACACACACACGCACACACACAGCCAGAAAACCCGACAATAAGGGATATCTCATATATAGCGAATCCAATAGACAAACAGGGGTGAAAACATAACCGCCGTCCACCTTCGATGGCGGAGGTAACAATACTCATCAAGAGAAAGTACATTCTGATGCCTTTGTCCAGACTATAATCATAATCCTAACCCCAAGAGTTAACAAAGCATCCTGTTACTGCAAAGTCCTTTGTCTGCCCCTTCACAATGTTCAGCTGAATTAATAACTGCATCATACTTACGTCCAAGTAAGTGAGTAAGCATCAAAAAATAAATTACGGAGGCAGATACAAAGAAATTCACAATAATATACACTAGCCGAAACCCCGTCACAGACGGATTCCGTTCATTCAACAACCCTCACCAGCTCACCCACACTTGAGGGACATGGACTGGACAGGGTGTGCTTGCCCCCACCTATTCATCCCCTGCCCCATTCCCCCCCGCCTCCCACCCCCCGCCTTCAATTTGCTTCCCCCCGCCCAAAAATTTAATTGCCCCGGCCCCGCCCCCGCCTCTTCACTCCCCGCCCTCCCCGTCTCTTGATTCCGCGCCCCACTTGCCCCCGGCCCCCGCCACCCTGTCCACCCCCTCACAATCAACCCTGCCTAATTCACCCCAGCCCCCGCCCACTCATCCCCCGCCCCATTCCCCCCCGTCTCCTGCTTTCAATTTGCTTACCCCCACCTAAAAATTTGCTTACCTTGCCCCCCGCCTCTTCACTCCCTGCCCCCCGTCTCTTCATCCCCCGCCCCCGCTTCTTCACTCCTCGCCCCCGTCTCAACAAAAAGTGTTTATTCTGCTTCAGAGTTGAAGTTTGATTATTGCCACTATGTGCGATACACTCTTACAGGTACGAAGTTTCTTTCAATCCAGGTCACAGTACCGAGAAAAAAATGTGACGCAACAGCTCGGAGGAACACAAAATTGGTCCTTCAGTATTAATATATAGATTCTTACCCGCACTGGCATATTCGATGACCAGATATTGCGTCTTCTCGGTCTCGATGACCTCGTAAAGTTTTACTGACAATGTGGGAGAAAGCAAAAAAACCCCAAATCAGCAGTGAAGGATGTGCTGGAACCTGCAGGAGCCTCAAGTGCAGGAAAGAGACAAAGCAAAGTGTCTGACTACCCTTACCTATATTGGGATGGTTCAGCATTTTCATTATCCTCACTTCTCTGAAAAGCTGTCAAAATTAAAGCAAAATGGATACAATAAACAAACCGACAGTGGTGATCATTTAAATGATCAATAAAGGAGGCGAGCTGTTTCAAAAATTAAGTTTACAAAAATGGTAAAACTTCATCCCAAACCTCAATACATGTGCACTACACTACCCATTATTTCCTCATTTTTCACCATCATTTGTGCCTAATTAAATTCACATGTTTAATGTAACCTGAAAAGATGCCCCTTTTAAAATTGAATTGGCAGCAAATGAAAAATTTCCATGTTTCACGTGGAGAATGTAAAATTAAAATTAAAATTAAATAAATGAACGAGATTTTTCATAATCATGATTGCCATATGTAACCAGAGACGGCTGTTTACATGTGACATGTGACCAATCTAGGAAGGTGAACTTGTTTATAGTTTATGAGCTACTGAATTTCACAACACTGGGATCGCAAGCGGTGCAACCTCTGGTGTCAAGGGATAGCCAAGATAAGACCACGTGCTACCCAAACTTTGGGAAGGATTTTGCAATTTATTCAGGGTGCCAGTGATACTTCGCCTGCACATCAATGAAGACTTGGTGGGATATTTAACATCCACCAACAAGTGCAGGCCGATGGGTCATCCGGCTTAACGTCCTCCTGATGGATGGTGCAAGCATTGACACCTTGGCTACATACAAAACACCGGCATGACAGTTTATAGCTGGATCTACATTTTAACCCAAGCAAGAGTGCATACCACTCGGAGCTCATTTTGAGCAGCTCAGAAGTGAGCGTGCATACCTCTTGGGTCTAGGCTATCCTTGCAGCCCTTCTAATGTGTAATTGCCCTTGCATAATATTTTCTGGGTCACTAAAATATTGGTTTCATGAGCATGGGATCAACGAGTGCAAATAATTATCCACTGACATTTCTATTCCGAAAACGTAATGATCCTCGGTTATATTATTAATATGGGACAACTATATGGGGACTTGGAACGGTTCAGGTTTAGACTCGCACCATTCGACGTTCAGATGTAAGCTTGATATGAGGTCCATTTGGTTGTCAAGCTTCAATTTACAAGTCGCATTTCTTACCTGCACTGAATGTCTTGGAAATGTTTACAACAATTCAAAACACAATTCTTACCAACAACCATGGAAATTGAAAGGCTAAACAGCTGCAGGTCACGCTCGAATAAACCAAGGTGGTTATGTCACAATCAAGACACTTTACTTCCCTTTCCTCGTGTCACGTTCAAACATGGACTATTGCAAATACAACTAACGTACCTTCTGTAAACTTGTTGGGTTCAGCTGCGTTTTATCAATTATTTTAATGGCAACCTGGAAAAGGGAGTTGGGGGTGGGAGGGGGTAAGTGAGGAAGGAAAATCGTTATTGTTGTCAAAATCACTGTGACAATTCTACTTGGAGAAAATAATAATAATAATAAAAGCAACAAGACCCGAGAAAGCCAATGCGAGGATAATAACAGGTAGGGCAAACACTCCAGTTTGTAAGGTCTGGTGGGAAAGAATTTACAAAATCCAGACAAAAATGGTACTTAGCTTGAGTCAGCAATGCTCCAGACACATTTAAAAAACGCCATAGAAGTTATTTTCTGAATGTTAGTGGTATGGCTGGACATTTCGATAAAGTGGCAGTAGTTTATTAAAGGTTAAAAATTAAAGTTTGCTCCAAGACAGGCTTAATTAAAGAACCAAAGAAGGTATGGATAAAGTAGGAACCTCCAAAGCACACAAAGCCAAATATTTTCAATGGCAAGAACTGCCGCAAGGAGACAACACAGGGAGTGCCACTGACATCAAGGTGCAATCACTCGTAACATTTCTGACTGCCCCAGGCAAGAGGAGGAGGAGTATGTGGAGGAGCAGAGGGAAGGAAGAATGAAACGTACAATCACGTGTGTACATGAGCGTCTCCATGTGTATTCACAATTGTGTGTGTGTGCAGTTATGTAGGTGTGTGTGTGTGTGTGTGTGTGTGTGTGTGTGTGTGTGTGTGTGTGTGTGTACAGTTTTGTCTGTCTGTGTTTGCATGTGCGCGCACCCATCTGTTTGTGCACGCGCCCAACTGCGTCTCTCAGATAAGAATAAGAGGCTGAGTTCAGCTCAATATGGAGTAGGAGGAAGGGAGAAACAAAACGTAGGAAACGATCATTAGCGTCACCAAACCAAGAGCGGTAATAGTGCACTGTGACCCAATTTTAGTCGTTTTATCCACTTTGTCAACGTGATTAAAAGGGTTATTAAGTTATGGAAGATGTGGAACTACCATGAATGATAAACGGCCATGTAAAGTTGAGACTGCATTTCTACATGATGATGTCACTTACGGGCTTGGCGTTTAACATGCGAAGCAAAAGAGGTCTGACAAGCTGGCATGTTCATAGTGGTCAGAGGTCAAATATGGCACTGACATGATAGGCCAAGTGGCCTCTTCATTCAAAGTTCCTTGGATAAGTTTTCAGCTCAAAAAACACTTTTCTTTCCCTATTAACAGTGGAGGGACTGCTGACGTCATGTAGATCAGGCATTTCAGGTGCACAATGAAAGACCTTCACCAAAAGGAAAACCATTTTCAATGTGCAACGGTACGAGTAATGTTGTAGTAGAGTTCAAGCCAACATTTTGTTTCACTACTGGGAGTGGAGTACAGTGCTCCCCTTTCCTCCAAGGAATTTACAATCTCGCTGTGGAGCTAGCACACAATGGTCTACCCTTTTCCAAAAGTTCTGTGCTATCTTGAAGGCCAACTGGCAAACGAGAGCAAAAATGAGAGCCGGCTTAACCTCCGCCTCAAGCTGTGATCAACCATTATATGAATGACAATCCGTTTGAATATAGTTATTCCATAAGCCGAGACCAAAGTCTTCAGAAAATATGCAACAACAACAAAAAATCAAAACGTCGAACAAGAGATTTTTGTTTAGCAAGAAGAGGGACGACTGAGCTTTACTGCTGTTGCAAATACTCCGCTGGTGATCAAACCAACAGTTTGTTCACAGGTCTCGACTTAGGTTTCTCTACCGAGTGTTTGAGGTGGTTTTCGACACACACTGTACAAGTACACAACCAGCTACCAACAAAAGCTCAACAATGACAAAGCAAAGCATTCACGAATGCTCACAACCATCACAATACACAGTGTGGTGAGTCAAACTATCGGAAGCACAAAAAAGCTGGCACTACGAAGTGAATACTGACCTCTCGGCCGGTAAGGATGTGTCGGGCAAGTTTGACTTTGGCAAAGTTCCCCTTCCCGATCGTTTTCAGGAGTCGGTAGTTTCCAATATGTGGCAACTCTTCGCCACAAGCGATTGAGCTTCGGCTTCGAGAACCGTTGACTCTTAGGGACTTCGACGCCGGCGTGTCGAACCGACCCTCCATGGACAGGTGCTGCCAGCAAACATATATTTTTTTTTAATTCCAGGTCATTGAATGAAAAATACCCACAATACAGATCATCAAACATTCCATATTGCGTAACACAGGCCCAATAAATTGCCAGACTAAGAAGCAAAAGTACTCATCAAATTACAGAACAACTTGGGAAAGTCTCACACCTTATAAACATGATTGGTAGAATGAAGCTCAGTCCTTGAAACAGAATGGAGGTCAATATGTAGTCCTACTGTTATTTTAATACAGTGCAGTACTTGCTTCCACCCAAGAATTACCTTCAAAGACAATCAAACCTGTTTCAAACCAAGCAAACAATCAAGCTAAATTATCTTCACACCAATTCTAATTCTACAAGATTTGTACACTTCAAGACAATGTGGAGACCAGCTATGATGTTCATCGGGCCAAACCGAGCAATTACGGCAAAAGAATGTTGAACGTTCAGTGCTGAGGAAGGACCGGGTGTGTTCGATTTAGCTCATGCTGCATGCTATTTCCACAGATTATTTCTTGACCTACATGACTGTTTCATGGTGGTGGTGGTTGGTGGTGGTGGTTGGTGGTAGCAGCATGATTATGCAGATAATTATAATTGTGGAAACAGCAAGTGGTTCACAAATTGCCAAACTCAGGCTCAAACTTCTTCAGAGCAACAAATCTGGTGCCAGACCTATCTGACTATCTTCGTATAATGCCATCCTTCGTAGAAACTTGGTGAAAGTTCATCTCGGCATATTGCAGATACGCATGATCATGATCTATGTCGTCCAAAGGTTTCAGCTTAAAAATAGAATGAATATAAAAATAATAGCAAGAAAATATGTCGTGTGAAATGCTAAATTTGAGAAGTCTCTTGTTGGTTCCAAGACTGAGTGTTCAGATAATGATTGATTCCAGGGCAAAAAGGGCAGTACCCAATGACTTACAAATTGAAAATGGAGCAAACATATCGAGATAG
The DNA here is from genome assembly GCF_056783735.1 of Eptatretus burgeri. Classification (NCBI taxonomy): domain Eukaryota; kingdom Metazoa; phylum Chordata; class Myxini; order Myxiniformes; family Myxinidae; genus Eptatretus; species Eptatretus burgeri. The sequence continues at coordinate 76,529,451 of NC_140964.1, forward strand.
ATGATATGTGTACGTGCAAAGAACATCATTTAAGATCAGAACACGTCATTTGAAGACGACAAACCATAATTATATCTCGCAAAAGATCATCAGAGCCAAAGAATCCAATAGGTAGCTGTTGAAAAAAAGACAAATAGACATCTCGTCATTCAAACCAGACTCCAGGATCAGGTATAAAGACACACATAAAGGATCGCTCTGGTTTACACGTATGTTAAAGCGTGATCAATTTCAACATAGATGATACTTTTATTTTCATCTACTTCCAAATAAATAGATCATGATATACCTGATGTGGAATGCATGGCAATTTTTCTTTAGGTAAAATAATTTTGACAAGTTTTCTCTGTGTTGTTTGATGTACAATGTAATCAAAACATGGTAGGTAATCACAGGAAACTGACTAGTGGGCCACACAATGTGGACGAGATCAAATGAGCAAATGGTTATCATGAAAGAAATGATATTATTATTATTAAGAAAAGCTCAATTGAGCAAGTCATAGAAACCAACGATTGCAACTTATTTTGATGACAAATGTTTTTTCATGACACTGTTGGCATTTAACTCCTCTCCATGGAGACCTGGCTTCCAAGAGAGGTCTCCATGGAGACCTGCCTTACAACAGAGGTCTCCATGGAGACCTGGTTTCCAACAGAGGTCTCCATGGAGGCCTGCCTTACAAGAGAAGTCTCCATGGAGGCCTGCCTTACAAGAGAGGTCTCCATGGAGACCTGCCTTATAAGAGAGGTCTCCATGAAGACCTGGCTTCCAAGAGAGGTCTCCATGAAGACCTGGCTTCCAAGAGAGGTCTCCATGGAGACCTGGCTTCCAAGAGAGGTCTCCATGGAGACCTGGCTTCCAAGAGAGGTCTCCATGGAGACCTGGCTTCCAAGAGAAGTGTACCGGAGACCCGGCTTCCAAGGGAGGTGTACCCGGAGACCCGGCTTCCAAGGGAGGTGTACCCGGAGACCCGGCTTCCAAGGGAGGTGTACCCGGAGACCCGGCTTCCAAGGGAGGTGTACCCGGAGACCCGGCTTCCAAGGGAGGTGTACCCGGAGACCCGGCTTCCAAGGGAGGTGTACCCGGAGACCCGGCTTCCAAGGGAGGTGTACCCGGAGACCCGGCTTCCAAGGGAGGTGTACCCGGAGACCCGGCTTCCAAGGGAGGTGTACCCGGAGACCCGGCTTCCAAGGGAGGTGTACCCGGAGACCCGGCTTCCAAGGGAGGTGTACCCGGAGACCCGGCTTCCAAGGGAGGTGTACCCGGAGACCCGGCTTCCAAGGGAGGTGTACCCGGAGACCCGGCTTCCAAGGGAGGTGTACCCGGAGACCCGGCTTCCAAGGGAGGTGTACCCGGAGACCCGGCTTCCAAGGGAGGTGTACAAGGAGACCTGGCTTCTAAGAGAGTTTTTAAAAATGCGAAAAAAAGCATTCAAAACTAGAACAGCACTCTTCGACATTGACCGATATGCCTCCGCCAACGTAATTACATCATTATAATCCTAGTAACAAGTTTGATTTAAATCCCTTCAGCTGTTCTTAAGTATCATATTTTTACCTCACATGACCTCTGACCTCTTGATGCTGAAATCTAATCAGTTCATCTTTACATCATTATACATACTTGTATCATGTTCAGTCAAAATACAATCACTGGTTCACAAGTTTGCACGGTAACATAATTTCTACCTAACATAACCTCTGACCTTTGACCTCCTGACTCCAAAATCTCATCAGCTCATGTTTGCATCATTATACATACTTGTACCAAGTTTAACTTCGATGCTTTCAGCCGTTCTTAAGTTACCGCGGGAACGAAACCTATCACTGACAGGTGGACGCACAAGCAGACACACGGGCGACTTCGTCGGCAGAGGCAGAAATATAATAACAACACGAGCGAAGTCGATAGCGCAATCACAAATCCCCATGATTTCAAACTAAAACAAAGCTGAAAAATGGCAAAAAGCTCCATCAGGAATGACCCAACATCAAATTGAGGTTTAAAAAAAAAAATCTTCTGTTTTGACCCCTGTGACCCGAAGTCCCCACCCTGAGGCATGAACTGAGTGTTAAATTCCCCTCCAAAAAAGTTATATATTTCATGCATCTCCCAATGATGATTGCATATACAAAGCTTCATTTAAAAAATGTTTTAAAATGTGCCTGCAATTACATTTTTATTGGATTTGACCTTTTGACCCCACCCCAAAATGAGGCTGCTCTCGCACCTTCTTGCCATGTGGTGATGTGGTGATCATAACTACCAAGTTTGGTGAATTTTGTCCCAACTGTTTAGGAGGAGATAGCGTGACGGACTGACAATGAAACGGACAGAGAGACAGACAAACACACAGAGAGAGAGAAACAGAGACAGACAGAGCCGATTACAATATCCCCCCGTTTTTTTTTTCAAAAAGATAATTACATTAAGAGTTCCCTTAAAAGGAACCTTGATTCAGGAGGAGACCATAAGACCCATCAAGCCCGCACAATGGTTGCTGACGTATGCTCTATCCTTTTAAAATGCAGTGTCAAAGAAGGAATAAACATGTAGAATTTTTAAAGTCTATGCTACGATGCAGCCGGGGTCAGGTCCAGACCGCCGACCTCCTAGATTCAGAGTAGATGCTGTAACCATTATGTCACGTTGGGGTCTGGTGGGCACGTTGGGGGCGTAATAGTGAGAGTGGTGAGAACCGTAACTAACAATGGTTAAACACTCAGGACACCTAACTTATAGACTCGGAAATACCCTTTTGCTGTGCTTGTTATCAATTCGTATGTACGTTTGGCAACCAATATGTAGTATTTATAAACCGAGTGAATATCAACCAACACGACCCACAGAAAAGCTGAGAGCAAATAATTTTTGTTTTTAGTGTTTATGATGAGATAGTGTCGTTTCATCGTGCATTTCTGGTATGATCATCACAGCCCGATGTGCATCCCACGACTGGCAGGCAAGGTCACACAAATAAAGTGCTGTGCTTTTTATTTGTCAAGATGAGAAAAAAAAAAATCCCCCCCCCCTAAAATTATCAAAACAAAAATTACACACGCAATGCAGATGCACACACTGTCAGCAGTGTTGAGCGTGCAAAGTTCACAAACTGCACACAGACAAGCTATGCACACAAACAAACCACCGCACGTGCACGCAAAGACAAGACAGACACACAACACGTGTAACACACACACACACACACACACACACACACACACACACACACACACACACACACACACACACACACACACACGAACAAGAAACACATGGGAACGCATGCACAAGAAACGCACGAGACACACATGTGACTGCACAAACGAGACAAGCACACACATGAAAAAGAGACGCATGCATGAGACACACACAGTGAACAGTGTTGAACACACACACATGCACAACCTCACATACAGACAAACCATGCAGAGAAACAAACCATTTCACGTGAGCACGACCCACAAGCATGCACACAGACAAGACTGACATGTACACACAAAACACAGCACAGAAGGGACACACGCACAAGAAACACGCACAAAACACAGAGCGTCGTTTTACTAACCTGCACCAGCATGTATTGGTTGATATATTTAAGGTAGTCGTTTTAGGTGACGTCACTCTTCTTCTAATACTTCGTGTACAGCCAGTGGCTGCTGGTTGCATCATTGGTTGAGGCTACTGATGCTGTGCTCATCGAGCAGTACACTGGTGCTCATTTTGCTGACCTTGGAAGGATGACAGGCTGAGTCAACCCCACCTGGAGTTAAACTCAGGACCCTTGCATCCCAAGGCAGCCACCCTCACCACTAAGCCAACACCAGGCTTATGCTGTTACCTCTAAACGGTGGACACTGTGACAATCCAAATTTTGTCCAAACGATCATGGTGGGAAGTAAAACAGGAATAGCTGGGATAAACGGTCTTGTTGGGCCTTTTGAATAATCACAACAATGAAAAACACAAATGTCAAAATAAATAGTGAAGTGAAGATAAGAATAAAAATATAAATAGGTAATCGAACACAATGGACATTGTTTGGCCATAGGTTAGGAAATCATGCGTTGATCAATATAATCCAAGATGTGGTGGAAAAGTCAATCCAACAATCTACAGATGGATCCATCAATCCCCCTCTCACCCACCTGTCTCCCTTCCTCGTTCTATCCAATTATATAACCTGAACACCATCTACTCCAAACCTTCCTTTTATTATAACTCATGGCCATAACCCACCATGACCCTTGTCTCGCCCTCACTAGTCTCCTTCCTTGTTCTCTCCAGTAATATAACCTGAACACCATCTACTCCAAACCTTCCTTTTATTATAACTCATGGCCATTACCCACTATGCTCCTTGTCTCGCCCTCACTCGTCTCCTTCCTTGTTCTCTCCAGTAATATAACCTGAACACCATCTACTCCAAACCTTCCTTTTATTATAACTCATGGTCATTACCCACCATGACCCTTGTCTTGCCCTCATCCGCCTCCTTCCTCGTTCTATCCAATAATATAACCTGAACACCATCTACTCCAAACCTTCCTTTTATTATAACTCATGGTCATTACCCACCATGACCCTTGTCTTGCCTTCATCCGCCTCCTTCCTCGTTCTATCCAATAATATAACCTGAACACCATCTACTCCAAACCTTCCTTTTATTATAACTCATGGTCATTACCCACCATGACCCTTGTCTTGCCCTCATCCGCCTCCTTCCTCGTTCTATCCAATAATATAACCTGAACACCATCTACTCCAAACCTTCCTTTTATTATAACTCATGGCCATAACCCACCATGACCCTTGTCTTGCCCTCATCCGCCTCCTTCCTCGTTCTATCCAATAATATAACCTGAACACCATCTACTCCAAACCTTCCTTTTATTATAACTCATGGTCATTACCCACCATGACCCTTGTCTTGCCTTCATCCGCCTCCTTCCTCGTTCTATCCAATAATATAACCTGAACACCATCTACTCCAAACCTTCCTTTTATTATAACTCATGGTCATTACCCACCATGACCCTTGTCTTGCCTTCATCCGCCTCCTTCCTCGTTCTATCCAATAATATAACCTGAACACCATCTACTCCAAACCTTCCTTTTATTATAACTCATGGCCATAACCCACCATGACCCTTGTCTTGCCCTCATCCGCCTCCTTCCTCGTTCTATCCAATAATATAACCTGAACACCATCTACTCCAAACCTTCCTTTTATTATAACTCATGGTCATTACCCACCATGACCCTTGTCTTGCCTTCATCCGCCTCCTTCCTCGTTCTATCCAATAATATAACCTGAACACCATCTACTCCAAACCTTCCTTTTATTATAACTCATGGTCATTACCCACCATGACCCTTGTCTTGCCCTCATCCGCCTCCTTCCTCGTTCTATCCAATAATATAACCTGAACACCATCTACTCCAAACCTTCCTTTTATTATAACTCATGGTCATTACCCACCATGACCCTTGTCTTGCCTTCATCCGCCTCCTTCCTCGTTCTATCCAATAATATAACCTGAACACCATCTACTCCAAACCTTCCTTTTATTATAACTCATGGTCATTACCCACCATGACCCTTGTCTTGCCCTCATCCGCCTCCTTCCTCGTTCTATCCAATAATATAACCTGAACACCATCTACTCCAAACCTTCCTTTTATTATAACTCATGGTCATTACCCACCATGACCCTTGTCTTGCCCTCATCCGCCTCCTTCCTCGTTCTATCCAATAATATAACCTGAACACCATCTACTCCAAACCTTCCTTTTATTATAACTCATGGCCATAACCCACCATGACCCTTGTCAAGCCCTCACCAGTCATGATCCAATAATTATTGGATTGATTATATCGATTATAATCAATCATTATCGATTAAAATACTTCAACTTGGGACTGAAGGTATTTTTTAGGAAATTGGGAAGTTCAAAGAACCAGTTGAAGGGGGCAATAAGGTTTTGGTCTTTCAGGTCCAATTGCAGGACACCTTGAGGTTCAAGATGGACCGGCCAAGGTGTAATGACCACCTGTTGCGGAGAACACCAGAACATGCTTTACCCGAGCTGCAGTTTTGAGATCCATGAGGAAAAGGTAACAGTGACCGACCAGGTGAGCGTCACGGTCCCGATCTTCCCTTGTTGCCGATGTGAAGCCGGGACAAAAAAAGGGGGGAAAACCCTCAAGTATCGTTGAACATTCTCATCGTAACTATTGGAGAAAGGTGAGTTCCCTACCCGCCCCATGCCGGCGTCACCTTGATTTCCCACCATCGTAGAGCACACGCTCGAAAGGCTTCTGTACGGCCTTTGGACCCGTCCGGGACGGAGCTCATTCAACCCGCCTCGTCTTAACGTGTTACCGTGCGGACACACGTCTTTCAACACAGCGCACTGACACAGCAACAGCACAGCCAGCAGCCGTACCTTGGGCTTGGACAATTCGTTTCCTGTTGACAATGGCGGCCGGGTGGACATGTTGTTGGGGGCAAGGCCGAGCCCGCCCGTGCCTCCTCGTTCCGTTCCGTTCCGTCTCGATTCAGCTCGGGGTTACCTCAGCCGAGGGCTCTGGGCTCCAGCAGCTGAAGCTGGGACCTGGACCTGGACCTGGACCTGGACCCGGATCCGGACCTGGACGAGCCGTCGACGGGTCGCAAAGATTCCCCTTCCGTAGACAGTGCAGACAGCACAAAACAGTTTATTAATGTTCTTCCTCTTCTCCTTCGTGTACCCTCATTCCTCTCTTCGTCCCTTTCGTCTCTCTCTCTCTCTCTCTCTCCTCTCCTCTCCTCTCCTCTCCTCTCCTCTCCTCTCCTCTCTCTCTCTCTCTCTCTCTCTCTCTCTCTCTCTCTCTCTCTCTCTCTCCTCTCACTCCTCTCACTCCTCTCACTCTCTCCCTCCTTCCTTCCTTCCTTCCTTCCACCTCCCTGCGATGCCCCTTCTTCCTCTTCCTATAACCCTGCCCTCCCTCAATCCACCCTGCTCTCTTCCATTCCCTTGACTCTCCACGCTCCTCCCAATTCTCCATGCTCCTCCCCTCCATCTTCACACGCCCCTCTCCTCCTTTCTTCGCTTCTCCCAATTTTCCGTGCTCCTCCCCTATTTTCCACGCCCATTCCCTGCCCTCTCTCCGCTCCGCCCTCTCTACGCTCCTCCCCTCCATCTTCACACGCCCCTCTCCTTCTTTCTATGCTCCTCCCCTATTTTCCGTGCTTCTCCCCTATTTTCCGTGCTCCTCCCATATTTTCCACGCCCATTCCCTGCCCTCTCGACGCTCCTCCCAATTTTCCATGCTCCTCCCCTCCATCTTCACACGCCCCTCTCCTCCTTCTTTCTAAGCCCCTCCCCTATTTTCCGTGCTCCTCCCCTATTTTCCGTGCTCCTCCCCTATTTTCCACGCCCATTCCCTGCCCTCTCTACGCTCCTCCCCTCCATCTTCACACGCCCCTCTCCTCCTTCTTTCTATGCTCCTCCCCTATTTTCCGTGCTCCTCCCCTATTTTCCGTGCTTCTCCCCTATTTTCCGTGCTCCTCCCCTATTTTCCACGCCCATTCCCTGCCCTCTCTCCGCTCCTCCCCTCCATCTTCACACTCCCCTCTCCTCCTTTCTACGCTCCTCCCCTATTTTCCGTGCTCCTCCCCTATTTCCCGTGCTACTCCCCTATTTTCGTGCTCCTCCCCTATTTTCCGTGCTGCTCCCCTATTTCCACGCCCATTCCATGCTCTCTCTCGACGCTCCACCCTCTCTACGCTCCTCCCCTCCAGCTTCATACGCCCCTCTCCTTCTTTCTACGCTTCTCCCCTATTTTCGGTGCTCGTCGCCTGTTTCCCGTGCTCCTCCCCTATTTTCCACGCCCTTTCCCTGTCTCTCTGTGATCTCTCCTCCCACATGCTGCGCTCCGCCCTTTGCATGGTCCTCCCTCCCTCTCCTGATCCCTCCTCCTCTTTCTATTTTGCTGTGCCCAATTCTTTCTGCGCTCCACAGACCTCCATCCCCTTCGTCGTTCCACTTTGCTCCTCACCTCCCAGTTCCGCACTCCTCCCCTCCTTCTTTCCATGTTCCTCTCCTCCCTCTCCGCACTTCTTCCCACAAATATCCCCTTGCAGACCTTGAACTTTTCACGTTTTTTTTCTTTCATCTCTCCGCACCGTTTTCTTTGTCCTTCATTGTGTTCATCTCCACTACTTTGTCCGAATCGAATGTGTCACTCACTCATTGATCCACACACAGGTTCGTGATTTAAGATATTAAGGTGTATCCCTGGGTACTGGGGGTGTATGTTTGTATGTTCTGAACGATCCAATGTGCAGGGTGGTCGAAAATGATGTGAAACTTCTCAAACAGGTGTCATAATTACCTCGCCAGCGAAGGTGGACCGAGGTTATGACGTCACCGCTCTGTCTGTCTTTGAGCAGAATATCGGAGAGCCTGGTGTTGGCTCGGTGGTTGGGGTGGTGGCTTTGGATCCTAGGGTCCTGAGTTTAACTCCAGGTGCGGTTGACTCGGCCTGTCATCCTTCCGAGGTCGGCAAAATGAGCACCAGTGTGTACTGGTGGAGGGGCACTGCATCAGCGACACAGTCGCGCTTCCAAGAAATGATAGCTGTCATACGCAAGAACAAGAAGCAGTATATCGTAAAGAGTTATGGACTGATTTGGATGAAACTTGGTGGATAGGTTGAGTGTGTGCAAAGGACGAATTAATTAGACTTTGACGGGGATCCCAATCTGGATCCGATCATTTTTGTCGAGTCGCGTGGATCGGATCGCTGCGCTCGCCTCTCCACACGTCGTTACACACATTAACGTCGCAGATTAGCTGTGTTGGCATGACTTACACCAATCATAATCCAGACATTTCTTCTCCAGAAATTTATTTGTAATATTGGTGATATTATATGTTTTTTTGAAATTTATTTGTGATCTAAGAAGATCCAAGTGGTCTAAATGGTCAAGGGTCTAAGCTGTCTAATTTGTCGAAATGGTGTTAAGGTCTAAGGGGTCTCATGGGTCTTTTGGGTCTTCAGGGTCTTCAGCTTCTTTTTGGGTCTTTTAGGTATTTTGGGGTATTCGGTGACTTTTGGGTCTTCAGGGTCTTTAGTGAGTTTGGGTCTTTTGAGTCCAAAGGGACTTTTGGATCTTTGGGAATTAACATTCAAACACGACGTGATTAACAGGCATATACTGTATTCTTCATGGCTCCCGGATTGACTCGCGGCTTCACCAGCTCACTGCCTCGCCGTGCTTTTAGTGCATGTACACATATACAGAGTGTCCCTAAAAAAATGACATCATTTGAAACTTGAATATCTAAGTAACTAAATGTCCCAGGCAAACGAAAGTAAATAGGCTTCATGTTGAACAATAAAAGATTTATTTATCAAAATTCGAACAAGAGATTCAGAGGGATGTAGATTTTATAACCATTTTCTCAAAACTTCACAAATGTTCAATATGCGCACCGCGTGTGGCACGACACACGTCAAGTCGGTGGTCCAGCTCCTGTCAAACACGTTGTAGCAAGTCTTGCGTAACATTCTCCAGCACCTCAGTGATTCTCTGCTTAAGTTCCTCTCGGCTTGTAGGAAGAGGGGGGTATAGACCAGTCCTTTCACATAGCCCCAGAGAAAAAAAATCACAAAGTGTCAAGTCAGGTGAACGTGGTGGCCATTTCAACAGCACATTGTCATTATCACTGGCAAGCCCAATCCATCTTCCTGGTACATTCTCATTGAGATAAGAATTAAACATTCAACTTAGTTAGTTTTTACACATTTTGTTAAAATTTGAGATCATTTGAGCGAGAATTAGCAATGTTATTAGACTACAAAATGATGTCATTTTTTAGGGACACCCTGTATATATATATATATATATATATATATATATATATATATATATATATATATATATATATATATATATATATATATATATATATATATATATATAGTTGTAGATTTCCGCCCGCCGGCGTGCGGACGACCACTTCTCGCCAATGGCGGCCGCTCTCGCCCACCGAACGGACAATCTAGTCGCAGCCTTCTGGATCAAACACTGGAATCCCGCTACGGGTGTGTTTTGGATGCACACCACAGCCTAGTCAACACTCTACCCACGCTACAGGGTCAATCGCCGAATTGTCGATATACTAATTAATCGCCCGGGCAGACTACCGAGAGACTGTACCTCAACGGGGCCAGCTTGAAACGAGCCGCTTAAGCAGCTCGCTTCGTTTTGGGATAACCGAGCGGGTTATTATCGCGAGGCCCCGTTAGACCCGATCCTATTATCGGTTATTTAACAACCAACTATATTCCGAGTGCAATATGGCAGCTCAATTAAGGGAAGAAGGACGCAACGAACGGGTCAACATTCAAACAAGCACATTTATTTACAAATCACACGTAAACAGTGATGCAGTCCTGCAGGTATGCAATTATGCAAGGCCGAACACGCACGCAAGTATACAACCAACAAAATAAATGCAAAAGAGCTACTACCGTCTATCTATTATGTGCACAATGCACTTAACAACAGGTTTACTTACGGACATGGCGCCACAACGTTCATGCAAAGGAACAAAGGAAAAACCCCATAAAAGACAAGGGGGTAGATTGGACCTCTTGGGGTCTTTATAAGCACGGAGCCGTGTAGACCGCAAAGGCTCCGAGAGGCCGGGCTGGTTACCTTCACCCTCGTGGTGACGCGCTAGGACGACCCTCGAAGTCCCCTCTCCAGAGACCCACGGTAAGGCACGGTACGGCAGGCTGCGCGCCTTGGCTCCGCTGCGCTCCGCTCTCTCCAGCTCCCTACCGCAGCTCCACACACTGCCCACAACTCTTGACACAACTCTCTTCCCTCTCCTCCACACACAACAACCCTCTCCGCAACTCCAGGTGACCCTCTCCTCAACTCAACCTCGACGTTTCCACGCGCCCGCTTTATAGCCCAGGTGCTTCCAGAAGAGGGAAACTTCCAGAAGAGGGGCGTTTTTTTTCTCTTGAATCGGGGCCTTTCTTTGTCTTTTCCAGGGCGTCGTTGCTTCACGTTCCTCTCGCAGGGTTTGTCGTTGGGGGGAGGGGTGAGGCCGTCGTCCGTTCTCCCCCGACGAATGCTAGGCTTCCCGCAACCGTGTGCCGAGGTGGAAACACGGTGGTTATGGTGGTTGTAATGGTGGTGTGGCTGGCGTTTTGTGGTGGTCGTGAGGGTGGTGTGGTTGGGCAGTTGTGGTTAAGGTGGTTGTTCTGAAGGCGGTTGTGGAGAAGGTGGTTGTTCGTCATCTGTGAGGATGTTGGCGATTGTGGAGAGGGTGGTTGTGTGGTTGACTTGCGGTTGGTCCAAAATAACGATAGCAAAAGAAAAACGGCTAACTCAAAGATCACAGCCCTGCACACAAATAATTTCCCGTTAAACATCGGTGGGGAAATCTATCTGAACACAGACTTATTGACATAACTGATCTGAGGACCTATATAGTGCTCTGCGAATTTCCACAGCCATAACAATATATATTGTTGTGGGCTGGGGGTTGGTGGTGAGAACGACCACTAGGTGGGGGAGGTTACGCCGTCTCCCACCAGACTCCCCGGAATTGTTGGCCATCGCTCCGGATAATTCAGTGAGCTGGCGGGTCGCTGAACCGACCGTGGACGCCAATATCTCAAACGCGTAGCATAGGGTCTGTTTGTCGAAAACCAATTTACCGAAGTAACGACGCGATTGAAACTACTGGGGAAGCCACGCCATCGGAACGCCTGGTCGAACCAGATTTACGCTACCGGCAGCGGTAGATTTACACTACCGACTACCGCTTTACCACCAACCTTTCCGGCTCGTTGCAGTCGAGCAGGGTCTGCCCAGGACGTCCCGGCTATGATAGACCGATTACAGGGGATGAAATCCCGCTTATACTCAGACCTGGACCATGCCGGACCAATGTAAGAAGGGACAGAAACGGACTGGGAACATTTCTAATAAATTTATGAACAGTAAAATAAAGACAAAGGCAAGACTTGGCGTGAACATGCAAGCAGGGAAATATTTACAATAAGCAAAAACACTTACTCAGTTCTACTTAAAGACGGGCCCACACGAAGACACATACACAAAAAGAAAAGAAACCCCAGAGTATTTATTTGACCCTCGCAGCCGTGAAGACAGACAAGCTGGGGGTCAGAGTTCGGTGGGTACCTGGTTGTCGTCGGGAAAGCATGCTCTGTAGTGCGGCACCTGCCAAAGATCGTCGGTTTGGTCCCAGTCGTATGTTTGGGACTCGTGGCTCGTGGCAGAGCTCGCGTGGCAAATAATCGGGGTCCACAGAACTCCTCTCCCCGTAACAGCCACCGCGAAGAATGAACCAGCCTGCTCACAGCCACCGTGAACAAAAACTGCCTGACCCAACCACCGTGAAAAACTCTCCTGACTCAATGAGTATGGAGATATATTGTTGTGGTGCCGGGTTCAGTGGCGAGGAACGACCGCTAGACGGAGCAATAGGGCCGTCTCCCACCGAACACCCGTATTTAAAAGGTCGTCACTCCGGATAACTCCGGAGTCGATGGGTCACTTAAAGGACCGTGGTCGCCATTATTTTGATGGTGTGAGGTAGGGTCCACTTGTCTATTACAATTTACCTAAGTACTCACGCTGTCTCGCTACCGGGGAAGCCACACACTCGGCCAATTCTGTCCGAACCGAGTCGCATGTACCAACTCGGGTCCGACGTAACCGAGTGGGGGTTACCAGAGCCGCGCCAGTCCCAAATGAACAATTTACAGCACAAACGGCCTCACTAATTCTCAAGCCCGCACCGTGCTGGGTCAATGTTAGAAAGCACAGACAACGAGCTGGTACATGTAACAATTGGTGTTTATTTTTTAATGGGGAGGGGGTGACAAAGAGCAGAGTTATCCGAATAAAAGAAAAGCAATTTACAATGAACACAGGCACTTAACAGTCTCTACTTACAGGACGGGCGCCACAGACACACACACACACACACACACACACACACACACACACACACACACACACACACACACACACACACGAAATGGACCCCGTCGGGTCTTTATTGGACCCTCCAGCCGAGGAGGATAGGTCAGCTGGCGGGGTAAGAGTTGGTTCGGGCACCTTTCCGCCTCGTGCGGTCTGGTTCGGGGGGAGGGGGGAACTCGAACCCACACCTTCGTCGCCGCACCAGGCACCAGGGACCAGGAATGACGCAACGGACGCCAGCCAGCACGAGAACGGATGAAACGAGACGAGCACTTGCGGGCAAGACGAGAACGCCAGCAGGCAAAGTGAGACGATCCCAGCAGGCAAAACGAGGGCAAACAAGGCGACGAGGCGTCTTCCTTTTTTTGCCAGCCGGATCGCCCCCACTATTATTCATTCCTCACGTGAGGTGGGAGGGGTCCATCCTGAGGTAACTCGCCTCCTCATTGGACGGGGGCGTGTCAGGGCGGTGTCAGGGTATCTCGGTGGCCCGCCCCTTGAAGAGGCTCTGTAGTAGTTTCTGGCATTCTGGCTTCCCATTGGCTGGAGGAAACGCTCCATTCCCTTCTTAGGAGCGGAGCCTTGATCTGAGGCAATGTAGACTCCACCCACGCCTTCAGCCAAAAACACTGGGCAATGGAGTTGGTGTGCGAAGGTTTGGTTGGGTGGCGGAACGAAGCAGGTGTTGTTGTTGTTGTTGTTGTTGGATATTAAAAAAAACTAACTACAAAATAACTCACAGCGCACATACACTTAATCACCCATTAAACATTGGGACGGGACCCGAACTATAAACACATACTTATCGAGATAACTGAGCTACGGGGACTGTCTGTGTGCAAAAAGCTTCCAGATTCGTAACAATATCTCCTCCCACCACGGGGAGGGGCTCTCGACGAAAAATTCCTCGCGGTCCGCACCTCATTGGACAGGGTCCTACGGCCCACCTTTCCTGGGCGGGGCCTTGGCCCCTGCCGGGAAACCCCAACCGCTCTTTCCATGCGGGGTCAAACTTCTGTGTGCACTGTCTGTGTGCAAAACTTCTGGTTCTGGGTTTGGAGCGTTGACAGGTCTCCTTCGAGGCTCTCTGCTGACGATCTCAAAGTTAAGTTTCTGGTCGTTTTCTGTCCCGTTTTAACTGTTTATTTTCTCACCTACATGTTACTGTGTGTTCCTAGTTCGGTTTTGTTTCAAAAATCGTGCTATCTTGTGAGATTTTGTCGACCTTGTCTTACTGGGTGCTTGAGGTCTACCCTTGAGGCGTGAGGCCTACCGGTTCCCCTCGGTGTACGATCGTGTTTATTTGTTTTTTCTCCCCATTACCTTCAATTTCTATCTTCCCAACTTTCCTAATGTCCCCCAGCCCTCCCAACGAATCACTCTATTTCTTATCTTAAAAAAACAAAAAAACGCTACCTTTCTCCTTGCACACTCACGGGTCTCGAATCTTCTTCTTCTTCTTCATCTCCTCTCCTACTTCCTGTTCTTCTTCTTCCTTGATTTTTTATACAACACTTCCATGACCGAATCTGTTGAAAACTCTCTCAAACATTAATAATAATAATAATAATAATAATAATAATAATAATAATAACGATCTCTTATAATTCTTCATCTTCCTCTTTCACAGTGTGGAACTCTTTACTGTATCAGAATGCACTACTCTTCTGCTATTTAAACAGACTGCTCTCAATTCGACCTATCCTTCATACCTTGTCGAAAAAAATCCAACTGTTACAGTGTTTCTTCTCTCCATTCTCTGAATTCGCCTTTATTGCATCCATCAATAATTGTGTTAAATCGCATTTCTGACCTAAAACTTAAAAAAAAACCCAGTTTGCTATGAATGTTCGTTTTCCATCAACCATTCTTTTTTCCAACTTCAGTGCCAACTCACCCCTCTCACCCCTCACTCTCAAAGCAACCATCCCACTCTTCTCCCTCCAAGCCTCCCTCTCACCTCTCTCAAAAACTCCTCCCTCACCTTTCTCCCACCATTCATCCCCTCACTCATCCTTCTCAAAGTTGCCACCCCCTCCCATCCACAAAGCTGCCTCCTTCCACTGCCCTCTCAACTCCATCTCTTCACTCCACCTCCTCAAATCCTCAACTGCCTTCTTCCCCCTCTCTTGTCACCCCTCTCCCCCAGCACCACAGAGCCTTTTCTCCTTCTCATTCGACCCTCCCCTAGCGATTCTGCAATCCCCCAAGCTTTTTCAACAACTCTCCTTACCTCCCTGCCCCTAGTCCCTTGTCCTACCCCCCCCCCCTTACCCCCTGCACCCAAAGTCTCCTTCCCTACCTCTTCATTAAAAGTGTGGACCTCAAATATCCAGGGCCTTCACTCAAACCTTTCACATCTTTCCATACAGGTTGTCACTGACAAACCAGACATAATTTGCCCAACATAAACTTTCCTCCCCCAAGACGTGTCTCACTTCCAAGTTTCTCTCCCTGGTTACTTCCTCCTCCAGTTTGACAGACCTGAGCCTCGTCCAGGTGGAGGAGTTGTTCTCTTCATCAAAGACTCTATTCCTCACTCCCCATACACTGTCCTCACTCCCCCACACCCCCAGGAATACCTCTGGCTACGGCTTCCCCTCCACTCCCACCTCATGTTTATATGTGTACTGTACCGTCCACCGAACAGTGATGACTCCATCTACACCTCACTATCCGAAAACATGGACAAACTTCTATCTTCTCATCCAAACTCTTTCTTCCTCATATGTGGTGACTTCAATTGTCATCATGCCAGTCGGCTCGGTGTGGGTACCTCTCTCACCTGACATGGCACCTCAGCAAAAGCTTTCTGCGACTCATTGGGATTGACTCAATCGGTCAACTTCCCGACATGGATCTCAACCAATGGTACTCCATCTCTTCTGGATCTGATTTTGACAAATTTCCCTGACAATATCTGCTGCTCTTCCTCCACTCCAATCGGTTCTTCTGACAACGTCCTTGTCAAAGTGGACATCTCTCTGGCTATTATCAGAGAACCACCTCACTGTCGTAGAGTCTGACATTTCACTCAAGCCGACTGGCAGGGTCTCCAAGCAGCCCTCAAACTTATAGACTGGTCTCCTATCGCTACTTTCTCCAACATCAACTCATCCTGGGAATTCTTTCAAAGAAACTTGCTCTCCCTCATGCACAGATTTATCCCCTCTTGTCTTATGTTGTCCTACCCTTCCTCCTGCCCTTGGTTCACTGAAGCTTGTGGTGAGGCAGGTGTCCTGAAACAACTTGCCTTTGCCTCATGTAAAGCAAACCCAACTGAGGACAATCTCAGTTCCTTCCATAAAGCTCGGAACAAGTGTGTATCTACCCTCAGGAGAGCCAGAAAACAACATCTTTCTCATCTCAAGTCTGAATTCTCAAACCTCTCTCCCTCCTCAAAATCCTGGTGGCGTCTAATCAAAGCTGTTTCTGGTGGATGTATCCCCTCCATCCCCTCCCTTACCTCAAATGGCCGCACTGCTGATACCGCACGTGAAAAAGCTGAATGCCTAAACTCGGTCTTTGCAGCTAAATCTTGTGTCCAAAACCCATCACTTTCTCTACCCACCTTACCCAGTCACACCCAACTGTCCCTGGACTCTGTGTCCTTTTCTGCCGACAAGGTGGAGAGCTTGCTGTCAAACCTCGACTCAGATTCTGCAACCGGTCCAGACAGCATCAGCCCACATGTCCTCAAAGCCTGCTCTTCTGCTCTTGCTCACCCTCTGTCTGTTATATTCACCCTCTCATTTGCTGAAGGTCATCTGCCATCTGTTTGGAAATCAGCAAACATCACTGCCCTGCATAAAAAGGTGTAAAAACAGATCCCTGCAACTACAGACCAATTAGCCTTCTCCCAATCATCAGCAAGGCTATGGAATCCATCATCGCTTCAGACATGAAATCCTTCCTCTTCTCCAATGGCTTGATTTCCGATCATCAATTTGGTTTCAGACTAGGTCAATCTACCCTGGATATGCTGCTTCTGCTCTCCCAACAATGGATGGAGGTCCTCAATGCCAGACAGGAAATCTGAGCCGTATCCCTGGACATATCATGTGCTTTTGACACAGTCTGGCACTCTGCCCTGCTCTGCTGCTCACCAAGCTCTCTTCCTATGGTATCCAAGGCCATCTCCACTCATGGCTCGCAGACTTCCTCTCCTGTCGCAGTCAATGTGTGGCCCTAAATGGAGTTCTTTCATCCCCTCTTCCTGTCCAGGCTGGAGTCCCTCAAGGTAGCATTCTGGGCCCTGTTCTTTTTCTGGTTTTCATCAATGATCTCTCCAACTCTCTGGAAAATCCTCTATATCTCTTTGCTGATGACTCCACTCTCTGCCGTACCATCGGTCATCCTTCAGACCAGCAAGCAGCAGCTTCTTCGCTCACTGCAGATCTGGATAAAATCACAAACTGGTCCAACACGTGGAACATGTCTTTCAATCTGGACAAATCTCACACTCTCACTATGTCTCTTCGAAAGGACCGTTTAGAAAAACCCCCCATCCACTTTCTCAACAAACCTCTGGAAGAAGTCCTTTCTTTCAAGCTTCTCGGTCTCACTATCTGCCATGACCTTTCCTGGGAAAGCTACATTTCAAACCTCGCCTCCAAAGCCAGTCGCCGACTGGGAATCCTCCGTCGTGCAAAGTCCTTCCTCGGCCCACCTGAGCTCCTGACCACTTACAAACTTTTGTCCACAGCCTGATGGCTTACTGCTCTCCCATCTGGGCTGGTGCTCCTGCTTCCCACCTTTCTTGGCTTCACGCTGTAGAAACCAAGGCATTTCAGATCATTGGCATCTCCCGCAATTATGCTGAGTCTTTGGGTCTCTCACTCAATCACCGCAGGTTGGTTGGTGGTCTTTCTGTCTTCTACCATCTCCTCTCCAGCCTCGCCCCCCTGCTCTCTCTGCGATTTGTCCCCACCACATTTCCACAGGGCACTCAAGGTCCGCCAACAACTCCCTTCTGGTAAAACTTCCAAAATCACGAATCACTGCTCACCTTCACTCTTTCATTCCTCTTTTTTCCCGCCTTTGGAATAAACTCCCTCACTCTATTCATTCCCATTCTTCCCTCCCGGCCTTCAAAACAGCTGTTTACCACCACCTCTTATCATCCCCCATCCAAATCCTCGATCTTTTCTACCCCCGATAATCCACCCAAGCCCACCTCCTTCAAATTCCCTGCTTTCCTTCCTGAAAGTCCCTGTAATGTCCATCTTCTATTCCCCATGTTCCCCGTCCCATCTCTCTCCCTTCCACAGATCTAATGTCTCTGTTCCCCACTGTTTTGTCCTTCCCACTCCCTCCCCTCTTGTCGCATGCCCCCCTTACTGTGTGTTGTGTGTTAGCTCTCACACGAGTCTCGACAAGGTATGCAAAAAAAAAAGGCTTCCAAATTCGTAACACTACCCCCCCCCTTTCTGTAGACTCATCCCGAGTCGTAAATTTTTGTGTGCCATACAGGTGTAGGTTCTTCCCCTAGTGTATTTTACCGACAGATCCCTGAGTGCGACATTTTTATACATGTCCCAAAAATAAATAACCTTGTACGCTGCGTAACTAAACTATCAGACTCACTCAGACAACTTAAATAATATTGCCGGCGCCAACACAAACAACAGGTGGGTTGCAAAAATATTTACATTTTTAACTATTTACACTAACCATGGCCCAGGACCTGTTATCTGTGGGAAAAGAGGAACGGCAAAGTCAACAGTTTTGTGTGGGTGAGTGCCCAGCAGCTTGAAGGTCAGACGTCTTCAGGGCCTGCTCAAAAGGTCCCTCTTTTGTCACTGAATGTTCTTTTTTTATTTTCTTCCTTAGCTGCTGGAGGCCATTTGAACTGGCCTTTATACAAGAAGAACAAGGAGGAGGTAGCCGGGCTGCTCAATGCAGTCCCTGGCTCATTTGAGTGGAATGGCGAATGGACTCGATGCAAAAACACAAATGATGGATGGTGTGGCTGCCCACAGAGCAGTCCTTGCAAAACAAACACCTGACGATGGATTGTCCTGGCACACATGGATGGTTGGTGACATGGGGAGGTCATGCAACAAGGTCGAGCAGGCATGAGGTCAAGGCAAAGGCAGGCAAACAAGGTATGGCGAGGCAAATGCAGACCAGCAAACAGGCCGGCATATGAAGCTGGCCGGCCTCTGGTCTGGTCTGTGAGGTACTGGAGGGGGTGCGATGGTGCCGGCCGCTCCGAAAACGGGCTCGGACCTACCCTACTGTCTCCCCCCAACCTTCCACCTTTGCCTGTCTTTGTCCATACCCACTCCCTTCGTTTGCAACAACAAAATTTAGACTTCCCCCCTTTTTTATTTTTTCTTCTCTTTTATAATTCTCAGTGTCCCTAACCCTCCTACTGTCCTTGTCCGGCTAACCTATCCTGCTCACACCCACACGCGCACCACACGCTCGCTTGCTCAAGCACTGGAAAGGACGAATTGTCTTGTTGGTGCTGTTGAGACAACCACACGCGCGCTACCTCTCTGGCTCGCTTCTTCCCTCGCAAGCTTCAACTCTCGCTTTCTTTCTCCCTTCCTCTCTGGCTTTCTCTCTCCTTTTTTGAACGGACCTCTCCAATTCTTTTTATATATGCGGACCGTCTCTGCGGACGCAGAGTCCCCCGAAGCTCACCCCGCCCCACTTGCGCACCGTTACCATGACAACCCGTGCGCTCAAAAAAGGGCGGGCCTCAGCGCTCGCGAAAGAAATATGTGCATAAACGTTGCTGAGGAAAAATAAGGCGGGCGTCAGAGCTCGCGAAAGAAATGTGTGTAAACGTGTCTATCGTAAAGAAAAAAAGCTTTCCATAAGAGAGGAGATCTATTCTTTACCCCTTCTCAACACATCACATTTAAAATCCCATTATACATGGGGATGGGGCTAATCTGAACATGCTTTTAAGGAAATAACTGTCTAAGGACCTGGATATGTTGATGCATTCATCAGACTGGATTCTGAAATCCGAAACAATACGTGTATATATATATATATATATATATATATATATATATATATATATATATATATATATATATATATATATATATATGCGGCCCACGCAGCAACGTGTCCTGTGATTTGTAACTAAATGGCGCATCGGCCACGCCTACGCAGCACGTGTCCTGTCATTGGTTGGTAAATAAATGGCCATAACTTGGGAATCACTTGTCCAATTAATATCAAATCTTGAAAAGGCACATACTCAGGTTCCCAGCAATATACCTGGCAAGTTTCAATTAGATCAGACCAGTGGTTGTCGGGAAACAGCGGTCACAGACACACAGACACACATTGCTGGAATTATAGATTGATGAAATGAGGTCAATGAGATGACAAATGAAGGGGTTGAATGCAGACTGCAGAGCAATGAGTAAGGAAACCCGTCGTTGTGAATCGTTTTTACCACCAAATTGAGATGTATTTCGTTGGCAAGCATGTTGAGTAGAGCTGAATTCCTTAACACTTTCAAAAGCCACAGCGTTTTGACAATTGGAAGCAAAAAAAAGTTGTGCACTTTTTTTGATAAATTATTTTTGGAACAATTTTTCTTCAATAAATAAATAATAATAAAAAGCGTCTCCATGTACATTGTACACACCATTATCTCGTTAGCACCTCTTCATAAACAACATTGTTGAGGAAACGGCGCTTCTTCTTTGTTTCCTCGTCCAGGGCAAGAATACGGAGGCTTTTAATGGCCAATTATTCAATTAGCGCCAACGTATTTTGCCTTTTCGCAAGAAAAAACAGAGAGAAGAGAAGAGAAAAAAACCCATATTAAATGGCGAACGCGGCTGAGTTTCTCTTCCCCATCGACCATGGCTTCGCAGCAACGCTTCCTGTCATTCGTTGATAAAAAATGGCCGCAGCAACAGTTCCTGTCATTGGTTGGTAAATAAATGGCCATAACTTTGGAAGCACTTGTCCGATTAATATCAAACCTTGAAAAGGCACATCCTCAGGTCCCCAGCAATATACCTGGCAAGTTTCAATTAGATCGGACCAGCGGTTGTCGAGAAACAGCGGTCACACACACACACACACACACACACACACACACACACACACACACACACACACACACACACACACACACACACACACACACACACACACACACAGATTTCTGGAATTATAGATAGATAGATGACATCGATTTGGACAGTGGGTGAAGCGTAGGATTCCCAAATTTGTAGATTGGAGGTAAAGCAAACACAAAGCTTGGAAGTGAGGTGGATATCAGAGGGGGTGCTGATCAGATTCAGTAAAGTATTGATACTTGTATCGATTGGGTAAAAGATTGGCAGATGGAATTTAACCTGAGAAAGTGTAAGGTGTTGGGGATGGGGGAGAACGATGAAAATAGAGATTACAGGATGCAAGGGGTAATTTTGGAGTGTGTCACACAGTAGAAGGATCTAGGGGTGGTGATAGATATGGGGAGGTAAGCAGGCAGCACAGTGTCAGGCAGTGATAGGTAAAGCTAATCGTGTTTTAGGTTGTTTTGGTATAGCAGCTCAGGGGAAAAATTATAAATCAAATGGGTGTGGGGAAGAATGAGGGGCAGGAGAGGATGCATAAGGGTAGACAAGATGGATTCAGAAGGGAACTCGAAGGAGGGAAAACTGGAAATTTGGAAGGAGGAGGGATTGTGGTGGGGGAGGTTAACGAGAGAAGAAAAGATCATGGTTTTGGATTGGGGATGATCTGAGATGGTGATGAACAGCTGTATTGAAAACTTGGAGGGAAGAATGAGATTGAAGAGGAAGTGGAAGTTGGTTCCACAGGTGGGAAAAAAAATGAGTGGAGCAGTGATCATGGATTTTGGTATTTTCACCACAAGTGGGTTGATGGTGGACCGTGTGTGCCTTGGAGAAACCTGGGGGTGGGGAAGTCCCACCAGTCAGTCAATCTTATCTGACACCAGAAACCAGTGAATCTTATCTGACAAAGCACGGATAGAGCAGACGGTGCAATACCAGAAAGGAGCAGGAAGAAGACGGAGAGACCACCAACCTGTCTGCGATGGGAAAGTGATCGGCCCATGGACTCGGCTTCATCGCAGGAGATTCCAAATCATAATCTTTAAGGCCTTGGTTTCCATGGCGTCAAGCTGAGCAAGATGTGAGGCAGGTGAACGAGCCCAGAGGGGAGAGCAGCACTCCATCAATGATCAAGCTGCCGATGAAGGCCTTGTGGATGGATGGTTCAGGTGTGCCAAGGAAGGACTCCGTACGACGGTGGATGGCCAGTCGACGGCTGGCTCTGGAGGGACAATGAAGATCATGGCTGATAGTAAAACCCAGGAGTTTGAATAACTGAACTTATTTCAATTGAAGTTTTCTAATCATCTAAACCTCTGCCATCGCGACCCCGGTTCGTACATAACACATTGATGGCCCCTTAATGGAAAATAAAAAAAATGAAAGCAAAATGCTCCTCACCGTGTGTCGTCGTATTGCGATGTAAACGCGTTGTTCGTCTCTGTTCAAAACTCCATTCCAATACACTTGGATTCGATTGTGACGTCATCATGAGTTGATAATGACGTACAGGCCTAAGTACAAAAGACGAAATAAATTTTACGGATGAAATGGAAAATAAACGATTAACACATTCATGTAGTTTCATTTTGCGTAACTGTGGCTCGCATGAACACATCACGTAAAGAGCGTGAAGCATGGCGTTTTGCATGTGTGACGTCAATGGTTGTTCAAATACGTAACACGCAATGCCGTGAGGGATGTTTATTAATTATTTTTTTAACATAAGGGTAAGTTCGGAGAAACCTTATAGCATCAGCATTAAATCTCAAAAATGTGTTTCAGAAAGGAACAACGTCTGGGAGGATAAAAAGAACACACAACAATAGCACACAATGGGAAACGCTGAAATCTCGCTAGAAAAGGGAAGCATAAGATGAAATGAACGTGTGAAATCTCGCGAGAAAAGGGAAGCATAACATGAAATGAATGCGTGAAATCTCGCGATAGTTGTCCTTGGACTCTCCTGTGCGCGCATCACGGTCATTATGTCCAGGTTAGGTCGAAGCGAGCCGCGGGGTCTTGTGCACTTTGTGGATTGTGACGATTATTAAACGTTTGTTGATTACCTGGTCCTGGTTACTTTGTGGTTAAAGTGTTCTTGTTCCTGCATCGAATAAGGTTTCTCACAACGGTTTCGGTAACTTCCTGTTCATAAATACAGGTTGGTGCGAGACACGAGCAGTGTGTGTGTGTGTGTGTGTGTGTGTGTGTGTGTGTGTGTGTGTGTGTGTGTGTGTGTGTGTGTGTGTGTGTGTGTGTGTGTGTGTGTGTGTGTGTGTCACTTTGGGGGAAGAGTAAAACTTTCACTGACGTCAGGCTACTTTGATGACGTCAGACCGAATGGAGGGTGTGCAGAGAAAGTGGCGCAATTTGTGACGTCGCGTTCGAGCGGGATGTGTGTAATGAGTTTTGTTGTCGGTGTTTGTTGGTTCTGCGCTGAGCTTGAAGCAGCAATTTGAGGTAAGTTGTAGGTTAGAGGTGAGCGAGGACCCGTCCCACCCCGCGCCATGTTCCCCGCCCATTGCTGAGTGATCCCACTTTCCGGGCCTGTTTTTTGTGACGGTCTTCGAGTCGGGGTCTTACCTGTCTGATGACCGCGGCGTGACGTTCGGTAGGTGACGAGTCGCGCGACTTGGGGGCTTGGTGGGGGCCCGGGCTTTACTAACCGGCTTCCTTCGGCCTACACACGCGCGCCTGGTGCTTTTACCGGGGCCTGGTGTGGGATCGTGTGTCCGAAAGTATTCCGTCAAAGATATCCTCCCGGCTATCCGTGATACCTCACTGGGTTATCCGTCAAAGATATCCTCCCGGCCATCCGTGATACCTCACTGGGTTATCCGTCAAAGATATCCTCCCGGCTATCCGTGATACCTCACTGGGTTATCCGTCAAAGATATCCTCCCGGTTATCCGTGATACCTCACTGGGTTATCCGTCAAAGATATCCTCCCAGTTATCCGTGATACCGCACTGGGTTATCCGTCAAAGATATCGTCCCAGTTATCCGTGATACCGCACTGGGTTATCCGTGATACCACACTGGGTTATCCGTCAAAGATATCCTCCCATTTATCCGTGATACTGCACTGGGTTATCCGTGATACCTCACTGGGTTATCCGTGATACCTCACTGGGCTATCCGTGATACCTCACTGGGCTATCCGTGATACCTCACTGGGCTATCCGTGATACCGCACTGGCTATCCGTGATACCGCACTGGGCTATCCGTGATACCGCACTGGGTTACCGTGATACTGCACTGGGTTATCCGTGATACCTCACTGGGTTATCCGTCAAAGATATCGTCCCAGTTATCCGTGATACCGCACTGGGTTATCCGTGATACCACACTGGGTTTTCCGTCAAAGATATCCTCCCATTTATCCGTGATACTGCACTGGGTTATCCGTGATACCTCACTGGGTTATCCTTGATACCTCACTGGGCTATCCGTCATACCGCACTGGGCTATCCGTGATACCGCACTGGGTTATCCGTGATATCGCACTGGGTTATCCGTGATACAGCAGTGGGTTATCCGTGATACAGCAATGGGTTATCCGTGATACCTCACTGGCTTATCCGTCAAAGATATCCTCCCAGCTATCTGTGATACCTCACTGGGTTATCCGTGATACCTCACTGGGTTATCCGTCAAAGATATTCTCCCAGTTATCCGTGATACCGCACTGGGTTATCCGTGATACCGCACTGGGTTATCCGTCAAAGATATCCTCCCAGTTATCCGTGATACCTCACTGGGTTATCCGTCAAAGATATCCTCCCAGTTATCCGTGATACCTCACTGGGTTATCCGTGATACCGCACTGGGCTATCTGTAATACCGTACTGGGTTACCGTGATACCGCATTGAGTTATCCGTCAAAGATATCCTCCCAGTTATCCGTGATACCTCACTGGGTTATCCGTCAAAGATATCCTCCCAGTTATCCGTGATACCTCACTGGGTTATCCGTCAAAGATATCCTCCCAGTTATCCGTGATACCGCACTGGGTTATCCGTGACACCGCACTGGGTTATCCGTGACACCGCACTGGGTTATCCGTGATACCGCACTGGGTTATCCGTCAAAGATATCCTCCCAGTTATCCGTGATACCTCACTGGGTTATCCGTCAAAGATATCCTCCCAGTTATCCGTGATACCTCACTGGGTTATCCGTCAAAGATATCCTCCCAGTTATCCATGATACCTCACTGGGTTATCCGTCAAAGATATCCTCCCAGTTATCCGTGATACCTCACTGGGTTATCCGTCAAAGATACCCTCCCAGTTATCCGTGATACCTCACTGGGTTATCCGTCAAAGATAGCCTCCCAGTTATCCATGATACCTCACTGGGTTATCCGTCAAAGATATCCTCCCAGTTATCCGTGATACCGCACTGGGTTATCCGTGACACCGCACTGGGTTATCCGTGATACCGCACTGGGTTATCCGTGATACCGCACAGGGTTATCCATCAAAGATATCCTCCCAGTTATCAGTGATACCTCACTGGGTTATCCGTGATACCTCACTGGGTTAATCGTCAAAGATATCGTCCCAGTTATCCGTGATACCGCACTGGGTTATCCGTGATACCACACTGGGTTATCCGTCAAAGATATCCTCCCATTTATCCTTGATACTGCACTGGGTTATCCGTGATACCTCACTGGGTTATTCGTCAAAGATATCCTCCCATTTATCCTTGATACTGCACTGGGTTATCCGTGATACCTCACTGGGTTATTCGTCAAAGATATCCTCCCATTTATCCGTGATACCGCACTGGGCTATCTGTAATACCGTACTGGGTTACCGTGATACCGCATTGAGTTATCCGTCAAAGATATCCTCCCAGTTATCCGTGATACCTCACTGGGTTATCTGTCAAAGATATCCTCCCAGTTATCCGTGATACCTCACTGGGTTATCCGTCAAAGATATCCTCCCAGTTATCCGTGATACCTCACTGGGTTATCCGTCAAAGATATCCTCCCGGTTATCCGTGATACCTCACTGGGTTATCCGTCAAAGATATCCTCCCGGTTATCCGTGATACCCCACTGGGTTATCCGTCAAAGATATCCTCCCAGTTATCCGTGATACCTCACTGGGTTATCCGTCAAAGATATCCTCCCAGTTATCTATGATACCTCACTGGGTTATCCGTCAAAGATTTCCTCCCAGTTATCCGTGACACCTCACTGGGTTATCCGTCAAAGATATCCTCCCAGTTATCCGTGACACCGCACTGGGTTATCCGTGACACCGTACTGGGTTATCCGTGATACCGCACTGGGTTATCCGTCGAAGATATCCTCCCAGTTATCCGTGATACCTCACTGGGTTATCCGTGATACCTCACTGGGTTATCCGTCAAAGATATCGTCCCAGTTATCCGTGATACCGCACTGGGTTATCCGTGATACCACACTGGGTTATCCGTCAAAGATATCCTCCCATTTATCCTTGATACTGCACTGGGTTATCCGTGATACATCACTGGGTTATCCGTCAAAGATATCCTCCCATTTATCCTTGATACTGCACTGGGTTATCCGTGATACCTCACTGGGTTATCCGTGATACCGCACTGGGCTATCTGTAATACCGTACTGGGTTACCGTGATACCGCATTGAGTTATCCGTCAAATATATCCTCCCAGTTGTCTGTGATACCTCACTCGGTTATCCGTCAAAGATATCCTCCCAGTTATCCGTGATACCTCACTGGGTTATCTGTCAAAGATATCCTCCCAGTTATCCGTGATACCTCACTGGGTTATCCGTCAAAGATATCCTCCCGGTTATCCGTGATACCGCACTGGGTTATCCGTCAAAGATATCCTCCCAGTTATCCGTGATACCGCACTGGGTTATCCGTCAAAGACATCCTCCCAGTTATCCATGATACCTCACGGGTTATCCGTCAAAGATATCCTCCCAGTTATCCGTGATACCTTACGGGTTATCCGTCAAAGATATCCTCCCAGTTATCCGCGATACCTCACTGGGTTATCCGTCAAAGATATCCTCCCATTTATCCTTGATACTGCACTGGGTTATCCGTCAAAGATATCCTCCCATTTATCCTTGATACTGCACTGGGTTATCCGTGATACCGCACTGGGCTATCTGTGATACCGTACTGGGTTACCGTGATACCGCATTGAGTTATCCGTCAAAGATATCCTCCCAGTTATCTGTGATACCTCACTCGGTTATCCGTCAAAGATATCCTCCCAGTTATCCGTGATACCTCACTGGGTTATCTGTCAAAGATATCCTCCCAGTTATCCGTGATACCGCACTGGGCTGGCTATCCGTGATACCGCACTGGGCTATCCGTGATACCTCACTGGGCTATCCGTCAAAGATATCCTCCCAGTTATCCGTGATACCTCACTGGGTTATCCGTGATACCGCACTGGGTTATCCGTCAAAGATATCCTCCCAGTTATCCGTGATACCGCACTGGGTTATCCGTCAAAGATATCCTCCCAGTTATCCGTGATACCGCACTGGGTTATCCGTGATACTGCAATTGGTTATCAATCAAAGTTATCCGTGATATCGCACTGGGTTATCCGTGATATCGCACTGGGTTATCCGTGATACAGCAGTGGGTTATCCGTGATACAGCAATGGGTTATCCGTGATACAGCAATGGGTTATCCGTGATACCTCACTGGCTTATCCGTCAAAGATAACCTCCCAGCTATCTGTGATACCTCACTGGGTTATCCGTGATACCTCACTGGGTTATCCGTCAAAGATATTCTCCCAGTTATCCGTGATACCGCACTGGGTTATCCGTGATACCGCACTGGGTTACCATGATACCGCATTGGGTTATCCGTCAAAGATATCCTCCCAGTTATCTGTGATACCGCACTGGGTTATCCGTCAAAGATATCCTCCCGGCTATCCGTGATACCTCACTGGGTTATCCGTCAAAGATATCCTCCCAGTTATCCGTGATACCTCACTGGGTTATCCGTCAAAGATATCCTCCCAGTTATCCGTGATACCGCACTGGGTTATCCGTCAACGATATCCTCCCAGTTATCTGTGATACCTCACTGGGTTATCCGTCAAAGATATCCTCCCAGTTATCCGTGATACCGCACTGGGTTATCCGTGACACCGCACTGGGTTATCCGTGATACCACACTGGGTTATCCGTCAAAGATATCCTCCCAGTTATCCGTGATACCGCACTGGGTTATCCGTCAACGATATCCTCCCAGTTATCTGTGATACCTCACTGGGTTATCCGTCAAAGATATCCTCCCAGTTATCCGTGATACCGCACTGGGTTATCCGTGACACCGCACTGGGTTATCCGTGATACCACACTGGGTTATCCGTCAAAGATATCCTCCCAGTTATCCGTGATACCGCACTGGGTTATCCGTCAAAGATATCCTCCCAGTTATCCGTGATACCTCACTGGGTTATCCGTCAAAGATATCCTCCCAGTTATCCGTGATACCGCACTGGGTTATCCGTGACACCGCACTGGGTTATCCGTGATACCGCACTGGGTTATCCGTCAAAGATATCGTCCCAGTTATCCGTGATACCTCACTGGGTTATCCGTGATACCTCACTGGGTTATCCCTCAAAGATATCGTCCCAGTTATCCGTGATACCGCACTGGGTTATCCGTGATACCACACTGGGTTATCCGTCAAAGATATCCTCCCAGTTATCCGTGATACCGCACTGGGTTATCCGTCAACGATATCCTCCCAGTTATCTGTGATACCTCACTGGGTTATCCGTCAAAGATATCCTCCCAGTTATCCGTGATACCGCACTGGGTTATCCGTGACACCGCACTGGGTTATCCGTGATACCACACTGGGTTATCCGTCAAAGATATCCTCCCAGTTATCCGTGATACCGCACTGGGTTATCCGTCAAAGATATCCTCCCAGTTATCCGTGATACCTCACTGGGTTATCCGTCAAAGATATCCTCCCAGTTATCCGTGATACCGCACTGGGTTATCCGTGACACCGCACTGGGTTATCCGTGATACCACACTGGGTTATCCGTCAAAGATATCGTCCCAGTTATCCGTGATACCTCACTGGGTTATCCGTGATACCTCACTGGGTTATCCCTCAAAGATATCGTCCCAGTTATCCGTGATACCGCACTGGGTTATCCGTGATACCACACTGGGTTATCCGTCAAAGATATCCTCCCATTTATCCGTGATACCTCACTGGGTTATCCGTGGTACCTCACTGGGCTATCCGTGATACCGCACTGGGTTACCGTGATACCGCACTGGCTATCCGTGATACCGCACTGGGTTATCCGTGATACCTCACTGGGTTATCCATCAAAGATATCGTCCCAGTTATCCGTGATACCGCACTGGGTTATCCGTGATACCACACTGGGTTATCCGTCAAAGATATCCTCCCATTTATCCTTGATACTGCACTGGGTTATCCGTGATACCTCACTGGGTTATCCGTCAAAGATATCCTCCCATTTATCCTTGATACTGCACTGGGTTATCCGTGATACCTCACTGGGTTATCCGTGATACCGCACTGGGCTATCTGTAATACCGTACTGGGTTACCGTGATACCGCATTGAGTTATCCGTCAAAGATATCCTCCCAGTTATCTGTGATACCTCACTCGGTTATCCGTCAAAGATATCCTCCCAGTTATCTGTGATACCTCACTCGGTTATCCGTCAAAGATATCCTCCCAGTTATCCGTGATACCTCACTGGGTTATCCGTCAAAGATATCCTCCCAGTTATCCGTGATACCTCACTGGGTTATCCGTCAAAGATATCCTCCCGGTTATCCGTGATACCTCACTGGGTTAT
Source organism: Eptatretus burgeri (assembly GCF_056783735.1). NCBI lineage: Eukaryota > Metazoa > Chordata > Myxini > Myxiniformes > Myxinidae > Eptatretus > Eptatretus burgeri. Next base: position 76,559,412 of record NC_140964.1, read on the forward strand.
CCGTCAAAGATATCCTCCCGGTTATCCGTGATACCTCACTGGGTTATCCGTCAAAGATATCCTCCCAGTTATCCGTGATACCTCACTGGGTTATCCGTCAAAGATATCCTCCCAGTTATCCATGATACCTCACTGGGTTATCCGTCAAAGATATCCTCCCAGTTATCCGTGATACCTCACTGGGTTATCCGTCAAAGATATCCTCCCAGTTATCCGTGATACCGTACTGGGTTATCCGTGACACCGCACTGGGTTATCCGTGATACCGCACTGGGTTATCTGTCAAAGATATCCTCCCAGTTATCCGTGATACCTCACTGGGTTATCCGTGATACCTCACTGGGTTATCCGTCAAAGATATCGTCCCAGTTATCCGTGATACCGCACTGGGTTATCCGTGATACCACACTGGGTTATCCGTCAAAGATATCTTCCCATTTATCCTTGATACTGCACTGGGTTATCCGTGATACCTCACTGGGTTATCCGTCAAAGATATCCTCCCAGTTATCCGCGATACCTCACTGGGTTATCCGTCAAAGATATCCTCCCAGTTATCCGTGATACCGCACTGGGTTATCCGTGACACCGCACTGGGTTATCCGTCAAAGATATCCTCCCAGTTATCCGTGATACCTCACTGGGTTATCCGTGATACCTCACTGGGTTATCCGTCAAAGATATCGTCCCAGTTATCCGTGATACCGCACTGGGTTATCCGTTGAACCACACTGGGTTATCCGTCAAAGATATCCTCCCATTTATCCTTGATACTGCACTGGGTTATCCGTGATACCTCACTGGGTTATCCGTCAAAGATATCCTCCCATTTATCCTTGATACTGCACTGGGTTATCCGTGATACCTCACTGGGTTATCCGTGATACCTCACTGGGTTATCCGTGATACCGCACTGGGCTATCTGTGATACCGTACTGGGTTACCGTGATACCGCATTGAGTTATCCGTCAAAGATATCCTCCCAGTTATCTGTGATACCTCACTCGGTTATCCGTCAAAGATATCCTCCCAGTTATCCGTGATACCTCACTGGGTTATCTGTCAAAGATATCCTCCCAGTTATCCGTGATACCACACTGGGCTGGCTATCCGTGATACCGCACTGGGCTATCCGTGATACCTCACTGGGCTATCCGTCAAAGATATCCTCCCAGTTATCCGTGATACCTCACTGGGTTATCCGTGATACCTCACTGGGTTATCCGTGATACCGCACTGGGTTACCGTGATACCGCACTGGGTTATCCGTCAAAGATATCCTCCCAGTTATCCGTGATACCTCACTGGGTTATCCGTCAAAGATATCCTCCTAGTTATCCGTGATACCGCACTGGGCTATCCGTGATACTGCAATTGGTTATCAATCAAAGTTATCCGTGATATCGCACTGGGTTATCCGTGATACAGCAGTGGGTTATCCGTGATACAGCAATGGGTTATCCGTGATACCTCACTGGCTTATCCGTCAAAGATATCCTCCCAGCTATCTGTGATACCTCACTGGGTTATCCGTGATACCTCACTGGGTTATCCGTCAAAGATATTCTCCCAGTTATCCGTGATACCGCACTGGGTTATCCGTGATACCGCACTGGGTTATCCGTCAAAGATATCCTCCCAGTTATCCGTGATACCGCACTGGGCTATCCGTGATACCACACTGGGTTACCGTGATACCGCATTGGGTTATCCGTCAAAGATATCCTCCCAGTTATCTGTGATACCGCACTGGGTTATCCGTGATGCCGCACTGGGTTATCCGCGATATCCCCCCGGTTATCCGTGATAACGCACTTGTTTTACTCTCTTTGCCTTGTTTATCTCCATACATGCGGCACCAATGTGTTCATCAAGTACCTCGGTCTGAATTGTGGAGAAGCACCGTGTGTGTGTGTGTGTGTGTGTGTGTGTGTGTGTGTGTGTGTGTGTGTGTGTGTGTGTGTGTGTGTGTGTATATATGTGTATATGTATATATATATGTATATATATATATATATATATATATATATATATATATATATATATATGTATATATATATGTATATATATATATATATATATATATATTAGTTTACAGTACTACTCGGCGTGTGTACCCATCGCTTAGATGATGGCTTTAATTAAAAGAAAACAATATGTACTTCACAAGCATAATTGCATGTTTGTGAATCAAAATAAGGATGTAAAATGAAATGAAACAAAAAAAAGATCTTTTATAACACCTTGTAATTGTTGTTGCTGCCATGGTTGTTGTTTGTGTTCTGCCGTGTATGTATGTATGTGTGTATGTATATATATATATATATGTGTATATGTATATGTATATATATGTATATATATGTATATATATATATATATACAGTACATCGTGAAATCGAGTTGAGCGGAATGCAGGTGAGTTTTGTCCTCTGTGTTTGGCTCTGCGGTGAGCTTGGATCAGCGATTTGAGGTAACTTGTAGGTTATAGGTGAGCGAGGACCTGTCCCACTCCGCACCATTTTGGAAATGGACCACATAGGAGAACGAGGAGTTTGACTGGAATGAACCAGGAGTGTGAAAGACATTCCTGCAGCATGCCATGAGAGCAAAGTAATCTTACAAGGTTTCACTCAAAGACGACTCTCACGATCTCTCTCAAAGGACCTTCTGGCAACCCCCCACCCCCCTTTGCAATATACTTTCTTCACAGTTCTCTTGAGAGGAAGTAGTCATTCAAACTCCTAGTTCTCTCAATCAGCCGTGACCTACAAGGTATTCATTCGCTGCTTGATGGAGGCATCACAGCATCAACCAATTTGGCATTTGCCTCGACCTCCATTTAGTAAGATGTCACGATAAAGATCATCCAGAAGCTACATCTTTGACTCATTTAATTTCTTTCATTTATACATATGTGTATACGTATGTATATGTATATGTATATGTATATGTATATATATATATATATATATATATATATATATATATATATATATATATATATATATATCAGGGGTACCAGGCATTGCTGGGCAACATTGGGTCCCTCTTTCACCCCCCCCTTCCCCTTCCCATGCCTTTTCCCACCCCACCCCTTGGACAAATTCATTGATTATGGTTGAAATAATGATGCTATAGATGTTTATCCTCATCGCCATGTAATGAATCTGGGGTGTGTTCAGTTACAAAGATTCTTGTAGAGTGCTCGCCCAGTGGCTTAAGCACTCGAGCAAGCACTCCCTTCAAAACCGCTAAGGAATGGCTGGCTTGGCAAGTGCTAGCTAGCTGCTTGGTAACTGAACACACCATGGGACATCTCAGTATACAGTACATACAAAACTCTGACAAAAGGAACATTTTTGTCTTTTTTAAAATAATTAAGTACTTCAAATATTAATTGGTTCACGAGTCAGTAAGTGACCACGATATTCGTTATGTGTGTGTCTCTGTCTGTCTGTCTGTCTGTCCCGAGCATAGCTCCGTGGGTTTTGATTCGATCCTGATAAAATATTGGTGGGAGGTTTACATCATCATCTAGTTGTGTTTTCCTGAGAATGGGCGTGCTGCGCCCATTATGGGCGGAGCCACACCCCAAAAACGTGTTTTTAGGGGGTAGCCGATTTGAAGTTGCATCTTCTCCGAGGGGGTTTGTCGAATCTGGCAGGGGTTTCGGTATTTGGTTAGCCCAATGGCACCTGCATAGCCCCACAGAGCTCGTTTTTTTTTCATTTTCGTCCCAAGGTCAAGGTCACGAACTTAGAAAATGTCAAAAAAAACAATAAATTGGGCATCGAGCTCTTAGGGTTTTCAATTGTTTCGAATGAAAGTTGGTATGCAAGTAGTGCTCTTCGAGTACTACAACTTTCATCATTTACGTTTTTCCCGATTCCCGCCAGTTTGCCCGTGGCGTCCCCTTCAAGTTTGTTTTTACGCTGATTTCATCAAAGTATGGATAATAATCCGAGGAATGCGAAATGCCATATTGCCTATATGACGTTATATTGTTCCTGGAATTTTCCAGAGGAAGTTTTGCACCAAAGGTCATAATCCTTGACCTTTGACCTTTAAAGGCCACAAAGGTCCAATTTTAAGGTTGTGGGAATCAAACCGGGTTTTTGACCTTCGACGAACTAACTCCAATAAGCTATAGCATGTATCCTGTTTCCTTATTTTAATGTCCACAACATTGTTTTGTGACCTTTAAAGGTTATGCAAATGTCAAATTTTGAAAGTTGTTGAACGAAACCGGGTTTTCGACATTTTGCAGCTAATTACCTGTCACCCGTATCACATCATGTTGATCATTTTTATAACTTGGTCAAAAATTATCATTGTCTCATCCTTGACTTCTGAAACAATCTCCATCGTCAAATACCGCTCGTGAACCATCGTCTTCTTCAGACTTGTCACATGTATTTTCGTTGTAATGAAAACATACCTTGTTCAGACCCACACATCCATCCCACAGGCCCGCACATCCACCCACAGACCCGCGCACATCCACCCACAGACCCGCGCACATCCACCCACAGACCCGCGCACATCCACCCACAGACCCGCGCACATCCACGCACAGACCCGCGCACATCCACGCACAGACCCGCGCACATCCACCCACAGACCCGCGCACATCCACCCACAGACCCGCGCACATCCACGCACAGACCCGCGCACATCCACGCACAGACCCGCGCACATCCACGCACAGACCCGCGCACAGACCCACGCACAGACCCGCGCACATCCACCCACAGACCCGCGCACATCCACCCACAGACCCTCGCACATCCACCCACAGACCCGCGCACATCCACCCACAGACCCGCGCACATCCACCCACAGACCCGCGCACATCCACCCACAGACCCGCGCACATCCACCCACAGACCCGCGCACATCCACCCACAGACCCGCGCACATCCACCCACAGACCCGCGCACATCCACCCACAGACCCGCGCACATCCACCCACAGACCCGCGCACATCCACCCACAGACCCGCGCACATCCACCCACAGACCCAAACTCAGCTTTGTATGTTGGATTAGGTGACGGTGAGACCTCACGTGAAACTGCCATGTTTGCATGGTTTCCTCCTCTTGTTAATCTATTCTTCTTCTTTGCCCTCTCATAGTAATCAGCAAATAAACTTTCTATCCTCTCTCTCCTCTATCATATTTTTCCATGAGTTTTAGGATGTTATAAAAGAGGCTCCAATTTATTAGTGCATTCCTGCTATTGCAGACATTGCTGCATGATGTCATGTGTAGGGATGTCTTTTTTTTTTCTTTCTTTTTTTTTTCTTTTTTTTTTCATACCTGGCACAGAAGTGAAAACGGGATAGTTATCCCGCTCCCTCCCGGAGGGAGCGAGCGGGATATTATAGTCGTCCGGTTTGTTTGTCTGTTTGTCTGTTTGTCTGTCTGTCTGTTAGCAACTTTACAGCAAAACTGCTTTAGCAAACACTATCAAATTTAATCCACAGGTGGGCAATGAACCTTGGACGACCCCATTAACTTTTGGGTCCAATTGGATCAAAGGTCAAGGTCAAGGTCACAAAAAGATCAAAATCGTTTTTCGCTCATAACTTCGTCAAAAATGATCTGATTTACTTCAAACTAAGCTTATAGTAAACATTATTCTATTTGTCACTTACAATCCTACCCATTCCTATAGTGAAAAATGCATATTTGTGAAGATCGGTAGGGTCTGAAGTTTTGGGGGTCATGGTCATCGGTCAAAATTACAAATTTTCCATTAAAACTAAAACGTGGTTACGAAAATACAACTTTACGGGAAAACGGCTGGCTCAAACACTGTCAAATTGTATCCACAGGTGGGTAATGAACCTCGGACGACCCCATTAACCTTTGGGTCCAATTAGGTCAAAGGTCAAGGTCAGGTCAAGAAGGTCAAAATCGTTTTTCGCTCATAACTTCGTCAAAAATGATCCGATTTACTTCAAACTAAGCTTATAGTGAACCTTATTCTATTTGTGACTTAAAATCCTCACAATCCTATTGTGAAAAAGGCATATTTGTGAAGATTGGGGTTAAGGATGTATCAAATTTAAATTTGATCCCCAAAATAACTTTATGCCTTAAATGGGTGGGATTTGTTGGGCCTGGCACCACTTGTTTTTGCTTGTGACAGTCATTGCAAATTCTGGAAAGCAAACATTGAGTTATAAGCGACACGTTACTGTCTCGCAGATATAAAGTAATTGCGTTTGACGTCCCACAAAGTTTTATTTTATATATTTTTTTTAAATGAAATATCTTCTCTTTCTTTTTTTCCTCTGCATAATATGAGAATTAACGTACCTTAATTGGGCGGTGTATATTAGACAGCTGCCGCAATCACTGCGGACAAAACATACATTATCTCGTTTGAGCTGTAGTCAAAATATACCTTTGTTTCCTCAACACGGTATCTTCATTTAATAATAGAAGATGCGATGTTCAGTCTTCAAATGTACATGAGGCCTTTAAAACAATCTGAGCTATGTGAAGAGAAAAAGATGGTGATTTCTGGAGGGCGTGGCCTGTAGAATGGGCGGAGCTTATGAACCACCCAGAGACGAACAGACCCACAGATACGAACTCAGCTTTATATCTTAGGCCAAACAAAAAAAGTAGTTTGTTTCCGGTTTCCTACCGACCCATTGCTTTTATATGCGACCCTACGATTTTTGTTGACAATTTGGATTCGGGCGCGTTTTACTCAGGCGCCGCCATTTTGAATCCCGTGTGTTACGTCAGTGAGAGTTTCAAAATGGCGGCGCCCGAGTCAAACGCGCACGAGGACTGCTTTGTGGATCGGTCTTTTCACGGTTAGTTTCACCTATTGTGGTGGTGATGGTGGTGATGATGGTGACCGTGGTGATGATGGTGACAGTGGTGATTGTGGTGGTGGCAGTGGTGTAGTGGAGGTAGTTGTTGTGGTGGTAGTGGTGGTGCAATAGACTTGCAAAAATGCATTAGACTTGCTGTTAAACTATATATATATATATATATATATATATATATATATATATATATATATATATATATATATATATATATATATTATTAATAAACAATGCATATTTTCAGCATGCATGCACTGATAAATATGGAGAGAAATTTAAGACAGAATAAAGTGCATTTTAGCAAGTCGAGTGCACCACCACCACCCCCCCCCCATCACCACCAACCCCACCCCTATCACAACCACACTACCACACCACCACTACCACCACCACACTACCACCACACCATCACCACCACTACCACCACCACTACCACCACCACACCACTACCACCACCAAGGAAAATAAACATTTTTAATCGACTTGTATGAATGTATTCATGGAAAAAAAAATTCCCTACCTACCTACCCAATTTTTTTTGGCCATGCAATAGGAAACAGATGTTTTTGTTTTTGGCCTTAGAAGTATTTATATTTCTATTGTTTTGAGAAGTATTACTCTATATAATTGTGTGCTCTTTCCGTGTCCTAAAGGATCGCTGCCGTTTTAGAATTCAACTAGAGGGGGAGCACTCGGGAGAGTGCAAAACCTCCGCCGCCAATACTGCTGGGTCACTCAAGTGAACCTTATATCTTATTCATGAAATATGATGTCAACAGTGCTGACAGAGTTATAGTTCTTTTCTCCAACCTTTTTTTTTTTTTGGGGGGGGGGCGTTGGAAATCACTTAAAACATGTAGAAATGCAAAAAATAAAAAAAATAAAAATTTGGTTGGAAAAAAAAGTTGCAAAATTTTTTTTTTCTCTAATCTTTTTCTTTGGGGGTGAGGGGGGAGGTTGGAAATCACTTAAAACATGTAGAAATGCAAAAAATATATATATTTTTCTCCAACAATTTTTTTTTGGGGGGGACCAAGTCCAAAATCTAATGGCATGATCCTTGGACCATACCTAACCCTCCCACCAAGTTTCGTCGAAATCCGTCGAGGAGTTTTTCCGTAATACTGTTCACAAACAAACAAAAAAAACCAATGTCACCCCCAGGGTGACCAGTATCTTGCCAAAATGTGAACATGAGTGACTTATTTATTCGATTAAAGTTACTAAAAAAATAAGGGTTTCGTCGACCTTGATGCTTGACCTTATTGTGACCTTGACCTTTGACCTTGACCTTTATATTTCCGTACGGTTAATGGTATCTCTCCAGGACTGTTGTACATGAAATATCAAGAGATTTTGATGAGAACTGAGGAAATTACATTTTAATGAAAAATCCGTTTTTTCGTCATGACGTCATCAAATAACTTCATAGCATCAAACTTTTGACAGATCTGGAAAGCACTTATCAAGCGCTTTCATATGAGGTATTACTCAATATGGTGTCTAAGATTTCAAAATTTGACCTTGGGGTCAAAAACTTTCGACCTCCAGCGCTAACCATGAAGGTCAAGGCCGATCGCCACCAAAAATTAATCAGCTGAGCGCCAGACCATAAACTATATTCCCATGAAGTTTGAAGACGATCCGATCAAAATTACTCAAAAAATAAGGGTTTCGTCGACTCCTCTGATTTGCGACAGTGACCTTGACCTTTGACTTTGACCTTGAATTTTATGCGCTGAAAGGGACCTCTATAAGACTGATATGCGAAGTTACAAAAATTTCCAATGATAACTGTGCTCTGCAGAGTGATCAATACGTGATTACAGACAAAAAAAAAAAAACATACAAGCTGACTAACATATCTTGCAAAAACTTTGTTTTGGCAAGATAACAAATAGGGGTGAAAACAGTAACCTCCGATCTTCGATGGCGGAGGTTAATAATAAATGTTACCGATGGAACCCACTATACATTAATCTCCCATTCATGATGCCTCTTCAATCACGTGAAGAAGGAATGTTAAAACGGGAATTTCTATCACGAAATGAGTTTTTGTTACAAGAAAATCGATTATTAGCTTTCACACATTACTCTTTTTAGTTTTTTTAACTTGCAAATACAACCCGTTGCTTTGCTGACGGGGTATTAGGGAGGGGAAGCTAGGAAGGGGGGGAAGAGCAAGAAGAAAGGGGAGGTGGGAGGTGGGGAGAGCTATGCCTCACCAAATGTTTCTATACCACAAGAAGGAGGCATGGAGAGGGGGTGAGTGTGAGTGAGAGAGACAGAGAGAAAAAGAAGAGAGAAAGGTGAGGGGTGGAGGTGGTGTTAGTAAAGAGAATGATATGTTATGCTTAATGAATGAACACACACCCAAAAACACTCATGTCAGAACAGCTGTACACACGACACAACAGAATTTATAATGTAATCCACTGGCACATCTGCAAAAACTTTGATGTCCCAGTTACGGAAAATTATGGGAACATGAACCAAAAATAAACACCGAAAACATGGAAGTACCGACTGCTCACGTACGAACTAATGATCCCATTGGACGTGAACATTGAAAACAAAGTGTTACGACCAGATATCATACTTAAGTACAAAAAAAACCGAAGAAGGCATTGCTGATTGAGGTGTTTATAGCAGTGATTTTGGACGAAATGATCCAGGACTAAACAAGAAAATGACCAAACACCATGACCTCAAGAATGAAGTGAGAACATCCTGGAAGCTGAAGAATGCCAGAGTTGTACCAGTGATAGCTGGACCTACAGGAATGATGACTAAGAACCTCATAGAGATATTAAACATGAGAGATGATATTAAACACAGAGGTGACAAAAGCACATATGTAGATAGGGGCAGTACCCCTGGGTGCTCACCTGGTAGTGGCTGGATAAAATAATCAGGCAATCACTGGTAAACACGGATGACCCACAAATATATAATGGAGAAGAAAGTAATTACCTATGGGTTTTTTTTTTAATGTCATGAACAAACCAGTGGTACATCACGGGTGGTAAAGGTTGTGGCCAAGTTTCATCAAAAGTGTTTGACGCTTCAGAAAAGAAAGCAAATACATATTTTGGGGGTAACCCTCCCCCCCCATAGAATCCCTAGACCCCAATTTTTATACGCCTGATATATATATATATATATATATATATATATATATATATATATATATATATATATATATATATATATATATATATATATATATATATATATATATATATATATATATATATATCGGGGCATATTATGTGATGCCGGTCGTCCGTCCGTTCCTGTCCGCACTCTAACTCCCAATGTTTTCAACTTTCACGTTTCATATTTGGTACATAGGCACAGACTGTGGAGACGGTGTGTCGTGACATACGTTCGTCATCTAAAGTGGTTGCCATCGCAACCAGGATGCTGTTTTCCATGTAGTAGCACAATTCTGTATATACATTCTTGTTCTTCATAAATTTACGTGTTTGAATATATAAGTGTGTTTGCGTGCGTGTGCGTGTCACAGAGACTTTTTCGGGCGTATATTGTGCTCACTTGCGCTCTTGTTTGTAATGTCGTGAACAAACTTTAATACATCACGGGTGGTGAAGATTGTGGTCAAGTTTCATCAGAATTGTATGTGTAGTTTTGGAGAAGAAAGCAAATACATGTTTTTGGGGAAACCCCCCTTAAATCCCCTTAGAGACAGATTATTCCAATGTCATGAACAAACTTTGGTACGTCATAGATGATAAAGTTTGTTGTGAAGTTTCATCGGAATTGTGTGTATCGTTTGAGAAGAAAGCAAATTCCTCTTCGGGGCATTCCCTGCCTTCCCTGCCTTCCCTGCCTTCCCTGCCTTCCCTGCCTTCCCTTCCCTAAAAATCTTCCCCTGCCCCCCAGTAAACTCCCTCTGTAGACCCCTTCAGACCCCATTTTATTATCCCCCGCCAACCAACGAAGTTGGCGGGGGATATAGAAATGGGTTCCGTCCGTCCGTCACATTTAGTTTCCGGAGCTTAACTACAAATCCCCTTAAGATATATTTTCGAAATTTGGTACACATATCAAGCAAGTGGTGAACTGGTGCCTTTTGATATTTTCTAATTGATAGGTCACATGGTTTGGCAGCCATGTTGGATTCAAGAAAAATATTAAATAATGTTTTCTTTGGAATCACATAACCTAACGAAGCGAAAATTTGCAACTATCATCTTCCATCTTGTCTGCATACATAGTAAAAATTATGACCTCACAAGTCACATGGTTTGCCTCCATCTTGGATAGAAAAACACACCTCATCCGATTAACACGAAACTTCACACAGGTATTCCACTGGAGGATTGGAGGCAGAATGTAAATTTATGATGTCATAGGTCACATGGTTTGTCAGCCATCTTCGATTGAAAATTAATAAATTTAAAAAATGTTCTCCAGAACAGCTGGACAGATTGAGGCAAAATTTTACATACACTTTCCCTAAGACATCCTTTCAGAAGTTTGTTCATTTCTAATTGATAGGTCACATGGTTTGGTGGCCATATTGAATTTACCCTAAAACCTTCAAACATCTTATTCAGAACGGCTGGTCAGATCAAGGGGAAACTTCACATACATATTGCACACGCTGAGGGAATATAACTTTGTTAATCCTCATTTACTATGGCGGGGGATATCGAAGACTTTGTCTTCAACGGATGCTAGTTTTTTTAATGGCATCACATGTGATGAAGGTTGTGGTCAAATGTTATTGAAATGTGTAGTTTCTGAGAAGTTGCAAGTATTTGTGGATGGATAGATGGACAACGTGTCATCCTAGAAGCTTCCTGGAACTATTTTACAAGTGAGCTAAAAACCATCCCTTGGAATATTATAACAAACGAACTACATTTGAAAGTGACGATCCTGAAGAGAGCCCTTGGCACAAAACTTTGAGAACAGAAAACGTCACAGCTTGGCCCATGAATTGTGACCTCATTACTGAAATGAAGGTGGATGCTTTGAGCCCACCCTGGGAGGACTCCATTCCACATTCTGAAACCCGCACATGTAGATACCAATCAACGAAACAGCTTGGCCAATATTGGCAATTTTTCGGGAATGGGCAGGTTAGAGTCAGTGTGATTACCAACTACAGTATGTATTGTATACAACCCAGAAACCTTGAGTAGCTTTCACCGAAAAACGCTACATTTATTTTCACATTTCCGGGAGATGTTCACAAACATTATATTTATAAATAGCTGCATGTGATGGGTGGAAAAAATAACTGGCTCTAATTTAGAAAATACCTTAATATGGCAAATGGCTCAGAAATCGGGTGTTATCAAACACGTTTTGCTTTGAAACTCAAAGAGAAACATAGCAAATCCAATAACCAAATACTTTAGAAACAGGCACGAGGACAAAGGAAAACCTGAAAGAACCTCTATAAAGGCCCGGTCACACCTTGACGTTTTAGCCAACGTATGCCGATTTTTGAATTTTTTTTCTAAAATGCTGGCACACGTTGAATACGTTATGGGTAAGTTTTGATAACATTGAGAGCACGCTGAAAAACACTGCCATACGTCGTTGTACGTTGGCTTTAAACATTGTACTTTTCGGTTGTCCTCAAATTTTTTCATGCTTGAAATTTCATGACGTATGCCGGCGTATGACTCACACGTTCTGCTACGCTGGCCACAAGTTGTATGCACGGTCTGCGATCGTTGACAGACGTCAACACATGCTACTTGTAAGTTAATCATAAGTTGAGACACGCCGAGGTAATGTTTAGCGTACCCGAAACTTATTTCTAACCTATGATTAACGTGTTGTTGGCACGTTACGCGATCGTTGCCACACATCAACAGACGTTACTTTTAAGTTACTCATAGGCTGAAAGACGTCGGTATAATGGATCGTCCTTGCGTCAGCGTCCACGGCCACGGCCAGGACACTTATTTGCAGCATTCTTCAAACTTTTCTTCGGCATGACGAGGATGTTCACACTTCGATGTCTAGCTTGGCTATGATTCCAATTGTCCATCGGCAGCGTCTATTTAAAATAGTCGAGTTTGAGCGTTTTAACACGTACAGAAGAAACGCTTCAAATTTCCAAACCCCAGCGTCAAAAAACAAAGGCGAGTGACAGCAATTTAAATCGTTCATTGTAAACAATGAAACTAGCTGAGTGGTACCGTTTAAAAGTCGTTGAGTGTAAAAAAAAATCTAATTGTTGAGTGCAAGCGTCTACTTTCAATCGTGGAGATGCAGCCATTTAAATCGTTGAGTGGCAGCCTATGAACCTACCCGTGGACACGCGGACGCAAGGACGATCCATCATAACCCACACCCTCCCCCTCACACTCACCTACTACTGCCAACATGAACAAACTACTACTACTACTAATACTAATACTAACACTGATACTGTTACTGCTGACATGGAGATCGACTCAAAAAGGAACTCGAAAACACTGTTGGGTTCCCCTTTTATGAGCAGCATTTTTATATACCAATTCCCAAAACCGCTGGGAACACGTCTTTATAATGGCAGTTGTAAGCTAGAAACACATTCATTTTTTTTTTTTGTCGACCGGAAGACGTCATTGGAATACGTCTACATACGTCGATGTGTGTTGGGACTACGTAAATAATTGGTTCAAAGCACGGCAAACATAAGTTAGAAATAAGTTTCGCGTAAAAAAGACATTACCGCGACGTGTTTCGACTTACGAGTAGCTTATAAGTAGCCTTTGTGGACGTGTGTAAGCGTCCACATATCGTGTGTAAAACTTATCCCCATCGCATGCGGAACGTGTGTCATACGCCGAGTACGTCGTAAAATTTTGAACATGTTTAAAATTTTTTGACTTACTCTACTTACTACGACGTATGATAGCGTACTTTAGCGTTCTACTCACGTATACCAAACTTACTCATACCGTATTTGACGTGCCCCCAACGTTTTAGACACATTTTTCTTAGGTCGGCATACGCTGGCAAGATCGCCAAGGTGTGACCGCGATGTTGTCACTTCCATTTCTACGGCAGTTATGATTCGAATCATTGTGCGTCAGCCTTTTAATAGGCTACGTCACGACATCGTCGGCGATGCGTGCAACGCGCTATGCCGAAGTTAGACTATCGTTGGGCATCGGTTGTGTAGGCCAACAACAGGTTCAGCATTCGTTGGTATAAGTTATCTATAACACAACGAAACGTTCTGTGTCCATTACTAATATGTTATGCATACGACCAACTCGTTATGAATACGTCCGAATCTTTAAAAAAAAACATCAAAAGTTCAACGTCAGCCAGCGTTTTACATACATTTTAATACGTTGCCATCGCTGGCTAAAACGTCAAGGTGTGACCGGGCCTTTAGATACGGGATGAAACTTTGTCACCATGGTACCCATAACAGGCATTTCATGTCCACACACCCGCAGAGAGTCCACACAGATCCAAATCTACCCATATGTACCATGTCTTTGTGCTGTATGCGTACCTCTACCTTGTCGTAACTGTCGATTGTACATCCCGATCGGGACACGAACTCTACTGTACAGCTCGGTAAGTGGCTCAAGCACTCCAACGGAATGCCTGGCTTGGCAAGCAATTACCTATTGCCGTTGATACAACTATGCACCCGGAAATGCTGTGCAATATCTGAATTGGACAAATCGACACGTTTTTGGGGGAGTTGGAACTGCTGATACTTTCAAATCTGGAGCTTACATTTTGTAATTCTGGTTAGTTTAAAAGATTCTCTCGGTTATTCGTATGCACAAATGAAAATGCCACGAACGCTGGCGTCTCCAGGCGTTTATAAGCATTACAATATACCCAGCGATTTGTAGCTATCATGAACAGGCATTCGATAATATGAGTGAGGAAAGTGGGGAAAAAACAAAACAAAAACTTTATCGTTAAGAAATCGTTGCGGCCTGTTCCAAGTCAAAGCATTGTTGAGCAGGCCAAAAATTATGGTGGCTTCAGACCCCAGCGAGATTACCCAAGAAACACCTGAAGACCCCAGCGAGGTTACCCAAGAAACACTTGAAGGCACTAGACAGCGAGGTGGCCAAGGATCACTTGATGAAGGATGTAATTAAATAAGGCTGTTAATTATCTTCAAAGAGGGTGTTTTAATTAACCCAAACACCCAATTTTCACTCTTGCACTTGGAGTTTTCTTCGTGTGCATGCAAAGTTTCAGGCTTCGAGGTTTTATAGTTTTGAAGTTATGGAGGACACACGCACACGCACACATTGCCTTTTATTAGTATCGATGACATTAAGACTAGAGGTCCTGCTTCTTCTTTGTGTGATGGATGGATGGCTCTCATTTTAGTAAACAGATAATTTTGTGGCAATGCAGTGCCTCGTTTTGAGCATGTTTTTGGAAGTTACACAGCTTCCAGTGTTGTCATCCCTTACAGTGATGAATGATTGTAGTCTAAGTTGAGTTGTCAAAGCTTTTTTAAAATCTAAAGGCAACTTTTACCTTGTCTTTCTTGTGTTGGTGGTGGTCTGCTCCATTTCCTGGCAGCGGTTCACGCTAAGACAAGCCAAAACTGTGTGACAGTTTTTCATGGCTTGGAAAGTCAGTAGACTTTGAACAAATTGAATAGTGTATTATGATTTCAACCTGACATCACAGCATCAGGCAGCTTGGCATTTTCCCCTCTACCTCCATGTCAATTTTACATGCTCTTTCTCATACCCACCCTCAACCTTACTCGTATACATCTTTGGACCACTTTTGTTGACTTTCGAGCTCATCGGATGTTCTAATGCTCTGATTTTTCTTTTTGTGCAATGTTTAACACTGTTCATGGAGTTTATGAACACATTCACAGAGTTCTTTCTGTTTGCTCTCTTTTGTAGATAATAACATGGATCTATCGATGCAAGAGGAGTGTCTGTGAGTGGTGGCAAGACAGAGAAATGAGTGTACTTTGAGGAGGTTTGACATTCCTCAACCTGCTTGTTGCAAGGTTTACAATTGTAAATTATGTCAAAAAGCAAGGACAGCCGATGCTTCAACATCTGTGTTGTTGGCTTGTCAGGCACTGAAAAGGAAAAGGGCACTGTTGGAGTTGGGAAGTCATGCTTGTGCAACAGGTTTGTTCATCCTGCTGCTGATGATTACTATCCGGAGCATACTTCTATACTTAGCCAGATGGACTTCAGTGGACGTGTTGTTAACAATGACCACTACCTTTACTGGGGAAAGGCGAGCAAGGTAACGGGCGATGGGCTGCAGTACATGTTCAATGTTGTGGAACAGACGGAGTTTATTGACGATGCAACTTTCCTGCCACATAAGAGTACCGTTCCACACAATTACTTCAAACGTTCCGCCAGTGTCAAGTTGAATTCTGCTGGAAAACACATGTATATTTGTACCGACCAGCTGGGCCTTGAACAGGACTACGAGCAGACCCCCATGCCTGATGGGAAACTTTTTGTGGACGGCTTCCTGGTGTGCATAGACGTTGGTGATGGTTTTCAGAGGATTCAGGAGACCCAACTGAAATTCATTGACAAGTTGCTTTCAACCTTGCGTCGGACTAAGAAACCTATTATTTTGTGTGCGACAAAGTGCGACATCGCTAATGAGGATTACTTGAAAGAGATGCGTGCTTATTCTGCAATGAGAAAAGTGAGCCTTCCTCTCGTGGAAACATCTGCGGAGAGGAATGTGAACTTGGAGTTTGCATTCTTGATGCTGGCCCAGATAATTGATAAAGTGAAAGGGAAGCCAAAGATTATTGCATTTATGGATGCAGCTAAGCTAGTCAAAGAACAGTTGGATCATGCCACCTTGAAATATGAATATCTGTTGAAGCAATTTGTGGTGGACTATCATGATGAATGGCACATTACAAAGAAAACGCTTGAAGGTCAAGCCACACATGCACAACTTGTTGCACTGCAAGGAGAGAAAAAGGTGCACGAACTCTTCATGGTGCACGTTTCCAGGCTGAAGTCTGAGCATTGTGAACAAGCGAAAAGAAAATACTTGGAACATTTACCCAAAGCCTTTGATAGTTTAATTCCTAATGTTGAGGAAATCGAAAACATCTCATGGTCAAACGTACCTGCTGTGTTGCAGGGTAAACAACATTACAGCACATGGTTTGTGCACTTGTCGGATGCCTCTTGGTCAGACAGTTGCTTCCTTGATGAAATCAGAGATACGCGGATTCCTTTTGATTTCGTCATAGAGCACGGGGCTTCGACTTTCGAATGCCACGTACAAAAGCTTATTGCGCTCCGGAAAACACGGCAGCTGAAAGCAGAGTTTGCTGAAGTGTTGAAAGCCACGAGCCAAATCTATCCGGGCAAAACGTGGGAAGACGCAAGTCGCCTGTTTGTAGAGCAACTATGCTTCAAGTATCTTTCAGATCAGGACAGGGCAGAAGTTTACCAGGAGCATCAGAGACGCATTATTGCAAAAGCCAAGGAGGATTATCATGAGTTGCTCCTTGAGAATTCGGAATTGTTTGCGGAAGTGGACAGAAAAGAAGTGTTTAACTTTGACAAGATTTCAGACATCACTGTGAGCCTTGAAAATGATTCCAGGTACGAGGCATTGAAGCACATTTCGGCTGAACGGGATGCTCTTGTGTTGAAACACATTTTCTTTGTTCATCGCCCTACAAAGGAGTCTTGTTTCACTCAAGAACGATGCATCGATTACCAGGTGGAAAAAGTCATTGCGAACATGTCACCGCAAAACAAGTCTCGAAGCCTTGACAATCTTTTAAAACTTGAATCTCCTGAAAAGTTAGCTCTGCTTATTTTTGGAGATGGACGGCTGGCAACACAGGTTGCGGAAGCACTGAATCGGCATCTCCATGGTGGAAAGTGCAAAGTGAATGGGAAATGGTTCAAGTTGGAGCTCAGTCCATTGGATGGTGATGTGACTGCTTTCAACAGGCAGCTGCAAAATTCATCCCGAGAGTTCTCTGGATGCCTTTGTGTTTTCAATTCGTTCTCATCACTGCGTTATATCTCCAGCAACCTCGAGTATTTGGCCAAATCTGGAAACGAGCCTTCAGGAGTGCTACCACTCATGTTGATGCTGACTTCGCAGAAGGATACTGTGAACCAAAATGTTCACCTGCTGAAGCAACAAGGACAAAAGGTCGCCAACATGCTACAGATTGCTTTCATCAACTGCCCTGCATCAACAAAGTCGACTTGGGAGGCCCAGCTTGATGAAATTGTAAGTCGATTGGCCATATCACCCCCTCCCGCAGCTCGCCCTCCTCGGATGTCCATGCGCTTTGAATACGAACCAGATATCCGGATTGGAATGTGTGTGATGTGTGGGGATCCTTTCAATGTTGACCTTGTTTTGACTCCATTTCTTGAGTCACAGTTCTGCATGAATCCCCAGTCAGGCCAGAACGATTCCCTTATCTTGGAAATGTTCCTTGGCGCTCGTCGGAAGAAGATCAAGATCACAGTTTCGTCGTACCACACAGCAACTCTCAACCGAAGCAACCTGTTCCATGGCTACATTCTTGTGTATTCAGCAAAAAGAAGAGCATCCTTGTCTGTGCTGATTTCTTTCTTGTCTGATGTGCTGGAAGTAATTCCTGTTCAACTTGTTGCAATTACAGAAAACAATAATGAGTTCTTTGTGGACGAGACGACAAAAGAGCTTTTAAGTGAAGGAGAGAGGATTGCTAATGAAGTTGGACTAAAGTTCATGACGGTGTCGGCACGGTCACGTTTTCACCGACAGACCGAAGTTTTCACTCCTTTTTTTCAGCAGGCATTGCAGAGCAAACCGTCTGTGGAAGAGACATATCAACTGGATCCTACCCTGGATGTAAGCACTGAAATGCTCAACCAAAGCTCTGTTTTCTCTTCCTCTTCATTGTCTGATTCTGATGATGATTATACTCACAGTGGGTATAGCCCTAGCGTTGAAGAGAGAAAGTTATTGCCTCCAGAGAGAAAACCACATGAGCCCGAAGACATAACTAGTGGTTGCTATGGGCAGGATGCTGACAAGTATCGTAGACTACTGGTGATGAATGACAAGAAGCCCACAGACTTAAAGATGCAGATAAACAAGCTGGATATGAAATTCATCGAGAAACTGAGTGGTCCCATCAGCAAGAGCTTTGGGAAGCCACCATCAATGCATTGGGCACCATTGGCATCTATAGATGATGTTAACCTGCCAGAGATGTCAAGTGGTGCTCATCGTTGGCCAATCGGCTCCTCACGACCTTCGTTGAATCTCTCTGACTTTGATGATGGTAACAAGCAGGAAGAGAGGGGCTTAGAGAGGGGACGCAGACCATCGTCTTACAAACATCGGTTGAGTGCCTTCAAGAATTCCCTTGAAAACTCAAATAAAGCTCCCAGTGGAGACTCCCGGGAGACTTTGCTGGAGCATGCACGAATAACCAAAGTTGGCATCGACAACCCTGCTGTTGACTTTTCCTCAGACGTGGGCATTGAGCGGAAGCAAAAAGTGTTCAAGGTTTGTCACCACGTGAAAGCATTTTCTCTTGCATTGGAATAATTTTTTATATTTTTTTGATTTGCTTTGTGGAATAAATATCCTTAATGATTTTTGTTGAAGTTCTTGAAGTTAAGAAGTTTGCCTACATATAAAGCTTAAACAGGTAATTTAACTGGTTCTAAACTCACTTCTCTTCTAGTAATCAGGAGGGAAACTTGGTTGGAGGGAGAATGGGTCAGATAAAAGGAGTTCTGAAACTTTTTGGTAATTTCAAGGAATAATCCCCCTCCCCCTCCCCTGTCTTAATCACATCACAACATGTTTACCACAAGCAGGTGTGGGATTCAGCCATGGGCAGTTTATTTCAATATGAATGACGTTACACTTGTTATAAAGGAGATTAGATATCTCTGTTGCAATGTTGTCGTGTCCATTAATTGCCATTTGCCGACAACCAGTCAGGTGATCTGCGAAGAGAGTTATGAACTGAAACTACAGAAAAATATGCACAACTTGGCTGCCTCACTTCTGATGCTGATGGAGGTTGTTGTTACAAGTCAATGCTTAATTTCCAACATCTTGTGAAAATAATAACAGGGTTATTGAAAATTATAATGGAATAATAATAAAATTATAATGGAAAATGTAAAAAAGTCTATTGTATGAAAATTTAGTATTTTAGAAATCTCACCTGTTGTTAACCTTTGGCCTATGTTGACCTCAACAACTAATAATTGGTGGTTGAATTCAGTGACCTGTAATGCAAATCCTTTTCAAATTTCAAGTCGATCCGATGAAAGTTGATTATTTTAGACCTTTTGACCTCAAAATCAATGGGCTTCTTGCTTTTGACCAATTCTACCATTTTGTGAAGGTTCAGGAAGGTTGGTTTAAAATTGTGACCTGTTGGTGATAAACAGAATAACAGACTTGACCAACCAATACACTTGAGAATCTTCAATTTCATGAGTAACAGACAGACAGGGTGAAAACATACCCTTTGTCCATATTTGGTGGTGGAGGTAACTGAGCTGAACAGTTTACTTTTTGTATCCCACTGAGAGGTCGATCTAAATCAGCACCTTAATCAAAATCAAAAATTCTGGTGTTGGCTTTGTGGCCAGGGTGGCTGGCTTGAGAACTTAGGGTCCTGAGTTTTAGCCCTGTTGGCCACTGAATTAACACCAGGTGGTGTTGACTCAGCCTGTCATCATTCCGAGGTCTGCGAAATGGGTACCAGTGTACTGTTATAGGGGCACAGCATCAGCAGCATAGTCGCGCTCTAACCAAATGAAAGCTGCCATATGCAAGAAGAAGATCAAAATCAAATCGGCTTGTTTTTGTCACCAACTAAGCTCTCTCACCAAGTTTTGTCATCCATCCACAATATTTTGAAATGTCAAGCTCTGTATAGTTTTTGACCCATCTCACAATCATGAAGAATTACTGAGAAATTAAAAAATTCTCTTATCCGGATCCAGATTCAGATCTTCACCAAAATTGAATCGATTCGTCCTTGTCACTCAACCTACCTGTCGATAAAGTTTTGGCCGAATCTGACTATAATCCTTTGAGATATCCTGCTCACAGACAAACAAACAGGCAAACACGGTTGAAACAAGTGGTGCCAGGCACAACAAATCCCACCCATTTAAGGCATAAAGTTATTTTGGGGATCAAATTTAAATTTGATACATCCTTAACCTGAATGTTGATTATAAGGAATAGAATATGAAATATTTTAGTCTTAGTTTTAAGTCAATTAAACCATTTTTGACGAAGTTATGAGCGAAAAACGATTTTGACCTTTTTGTGACCTTGACCTTTGACCTAATTGGACCCAAAAGTTAATGGGGTCGTCCGAGGTTCATTACCCACCTGTTGATACAATTTGACAGTGTTTGAGCCAGCCGTTTTCCAGTAAAGTTGTATTTTCGTAACCATGTTTTAGTTTTAATGGAAATTTTGTAATTTTGACCAATGACCATGACCCCCAAAACTTCGGACCCCACAGATCTTCACAAATATGCATTTTTCACTATAGTAATGGGTAGGATTATAAGTGACAAATAGAATAAGGTTCAATATAAGCTTAGTTTGAAGTAAATCAGATCATTTTTGACGAAGTTATGAGCGAAAAATGATTTTGATCTTTTTGTGACCTTGACCTTGATCTTTGATCCAATTGGACCAAAAGTTAATGGGTCGTCCAAGGTTCATTGCCCACCTGTGGATTAAATTTGATAGTGTTTGCTAAAGCCGTTTTGCCGTAAAGTTGCTAACAGACAGACAGACAGACAGACAAACAGACAAATAAAAATGGACCAGAGGGCCAGGACTTGACGAAATTCAACAAGATCGTGTACCATCGAGAATATTGAGCGATAATAGGTATTTTTGGGGTTAAACATAGTTTTAGGGTAAACAAACAAAGAAACAAAAAAAAAATTAAAATACCTGTCTCCTCCGTAATCCGTAACGGATGTGACCAATTTTTAATCCAGTCAAAGATAATCCCCTCCGACGTCCGTGTTTCAAATTTGAAAGGAATCCGTTAAGATGTGGCGGAGACATGAATTTTTGAAAATCGGCCCATACTCAGATACGGTTTTCGCGATTTTCAGGAATTTTTCCTGACCTTGACCTTTGACCTTGACATGCCAAAAGTTATAGGGTTCTATTCTGGTGACCAATAAGTCCATTGACGAAGTTCCATGACATTCCGACTCCAAATGTGACCTGTAGAGCAAGACGTACAAATAAAAATGGCCCAGAGGGCCAGGACTTGACTGAATTCAAAAAGATCGTGTATCATCGAGGATATTGAGCGATAATAGGTATTTTTGGGGTTAAACATAGTTTTTTAGGGTCAACAATAGTTTTTAGGATCAACAATAGATTTAGCATCTAAAATAGTTTTTGGGGTCAACAATAGTTGTTTGGGTTAAAAATAATTTTTTGGGGGTCAAAAAGTGTTTTTGAGTCCAAAAATTTCAAAGTTTTGTTTAGTCAAAGATAAAAAAAACAAAAATTTCCGTTAAATTGTTCACTGTGAATGGTAATTTTTCTGAACATTTGGTGGCATTATGATTCATAAGTGATCATGACTACCATGAAAAACCGTAGATAGCACTTACCATGTTAAATTAAAATACCTATCACCTCCGTAATCCGTAACGGATGTGACCAATTTTTAATCCAGTCAAAGATACTCCCCTCCTATGTCCGTGTTTCAAATTTGAAAGGGATCCGTTAAGATTTGGCGGAGACATGAATTTTTGAAAATCGGCCCATGCTAAAAGATACGGATTTTCGCGATTTTCAGGAATTTTTCCTGACCTTGACCTTTGACCTTGACATGCCAAAAGTTATAGGGTTCTATTCTGGTGGCCAATAAGTCCATTGGTGAAGTTCCATGACATTCCGACTCGAAATGCGACCTGTAGAGCGAGACGTACACACAAACAAACAAACAAACAAAACAAACCAACATACTTGACAAAATCGTAGATTTCGTCAAGTAACAAACCGGACGATTACAATATCCCGCTCCCTCCCTCCGGGGGGGGGGGGGGCGGGATAACTAGAAGGGCCGCCACATAATGCCTGATCCACCAGAACATATTGGGCCCAATACATTTTTGAAATATCAGGCTATACAGTACTATATAGTTTTTAGCCCCATCTCTCAATGGTGAAGAATCACTTTAAAAATTAAATAATTGTCGTATCCAGATCCGGATTCGGATCTTCACCAAAATCCAATCAATTCGTCCTTGCCACACACCCACCAACCTGTCCACGAAGTTTCGTTCAAATCCGTCCACAACTTTTTGAGATATTGTGCAATATATCGGTTTTGTACGATCTCTCAATGGTGAAGAATCATTTACAAAATTGTAGTATCCAGATCCGGATCTTCACAAAAATGTAATCATTTCTTCCTCGTCACACACTGAATCTGTCTACAAAATTTCATCCGAATCCGTCTACAACTTTTTGAGATATCCTGCACACAACCAAACAGACAAAGGGGGTTAAAACATAACGTCCTTCACCTCGGTGGCAGAAGTAAACATAATCTCCGTCCACGTTAGATGGCGGAGGTAATAACAGGTGACGTGAATCTTCAGAGGATTATAGATCAGGTCAGGTATGGGAGCATGTGCCGGAGCAGCTTGTTGCTGCGTCCGTTTTCTGCTGGTACTCCAGGGGCCACCATCTGGTTACCCCCCCAGGCAGATGCCTGGCCCATCCCCATCTCCTTGAGGTGCAGATCAATCTGCTGCAACCACGAGGCACGTGGTCGGCCCATTGGCCTCCTCCACTCACGAGGCTCCCTCACTGAGAGAATCTGGTGAGCAGGATCAGCGTCAGGAAAATGAGCCACATGTCCATACAGCCACAGCTGATGATCACGGACTATGCAGGAAATAAATGTCATTTAGGTCTCTCTCAACAACTGCCCATTGGACACAGTCCGACCAGCGATTGCCAAGGATTCTCTGAAGAGACCTGGTACCCAAGGAATTAAGTCTCCATCTCAGATCCCTGGTCAGAGTTCAAGTCTCACATCTGGAGAGCAAGATTGGAAGCACCAAGGACCTGAAGACTTGGATTTTCGTCATCCTGCACAGGTACTGGCAGTGCCACACCCCATGATCCAGTGACTCCATGACTCCCCAGGCCCAACCCAGATGTCTATTTACCTTTGGCTCACAGCCAGCGGAGACATGAATATCCCTGCCAAAGTAAGTGAATCTCTCCTTGACCTCAACATCCTCACCACAAACGGGTACATACAAGACAGCAGCATCCAAGATGTCATTGAAAGCCTGGATCTTAGTTTTGACCCAGGAAACCCATAATCCCAGTGGCTTCAACTCCTCATTCAGCACCTCGAGGGCCCCCAAAAGGATCTCCAGAGTCTCCGCAAAGATGACTGCATCATCTGTGAAATCAAGGTCAGAGATCTTGACATTCCCAAACAATGCACCGCAGCTTCATCTCTCCGACATCCTCCCCAGAATCTAGTCCACACAAGCGCTGAAAAGTGTGGGTGCCACTACACACTCCTGACGAAGTCCAGTAACAACTTTAAATAAGGCGAAGATGGTATCATCACATTTCACAGCACTCTCAGTGCCAGAGTATAGTTCAGCCATCAGATTGATCAGTTTTGGTGGCACGCCACGAAGACTGAGAATCCTCCAGAGGGCATCCTGATTCACCGAATCATATGCTTTGTAGAGATCAACATCGGCTGAAAGCAGCCTCTGCCGAAACTCTCGTCTGCGTTTGGTGAGGATCCGAAAGGCAAGAATGTGGTCATTCGTTGACCTCTTTGGTGTAAAGCCTGATTGCTTTGGGTGCTGGTGCTCAAGCAGATGGTGGAAAACCCGATCAAGAATTATCTGACCAAAGACCTTGCCCGGCACTGAGAGCAGCGTCACCCCTCGGTAGTTGTTGCAGTCCAGGCGATCACCCTTCCCTTGGCATCGAATGCATACTTCACGATGAGATTATTCGCCTCAGTCGGAGCATATACCTAGATGAGAAACGACACCCAAGGAGTGACGAATCCTTAATCTCATAATACACTTGTTTACCAGTGTTACCTCAATTACCATTGGAATCAGCTTATTGGACACAGTTACAGCAACTCCTTGGGCATGGTAACCATCAGAGCAACCAGACCAATCGTAGGTGTAACCACCCGCGATGATCTCTCCACTATCCCCTCTCCGAACCTCAGAGAGCGCTGCAATACCGATGTTCAAACGCTTGAGCTCAGGTGCTAACAGAGACCGGTGATCATCCTCTCTTATGGATAGTTCATTCCAGGCACCCACCCAAAGGAACCGCTTCAGGTTAACCCAAGGAGACCATCGTCTGGTGGACGACACCTCAGCACCACCCCGACACACACCACCGCAATCTAACCTGGGAAGGTTATCCCATGGTTTTCCTCCCATCATCAAAGAGTGGGGGTCCTGAAGGCTTTGCCCCAATCCCATCATCCGGTGAGCTGCCTGGCAGAGGGCAGCTGCACAGGAGGTACTCCCATGGAGTGGGTTTTCAATTTTTTTTTTCTTTTGTTTTGTGGAATGAAGGGTTTTACGTTGGCTGAAGTGCAAATCCTGCCACCAACCTCCTTACAAAAAAAGAGAAGGTAACTGCAGGAGGACATCTACAGATACAGTTGGGCACGAGATATTGTTGTGGGGCCGAGTTTTGACGGCCAGCAGGACTGCGAGATGGAGCAGTAGAGTCGGCTCCACTGAACACCCGGAATTTATAGGTCGTCACCCCAGATAACTCCAGAGCCGACGGGTCCCTTATCGGACCGAAGATCGCCAATAGGTCGACCGCGTGGGATAGGGTCGATTGCCAATTTTAATTTACCTAAATACCCACGTCGTCCAAACTACCGGGGAAATTAACCCTCGGCGGAGCTCGAGCGGAACGAGCCGTTAGCGTGCTCGAACCGTGCATAACCTGAGCGGATGGTTACCGAGTTCCGTCGGTCCAAATGCACAATTTGCCGCTTCCCAATTTCCCAACACGCACTGTGCTAAACCAATGAAAGAAACACAGAAACGAGCTGAAACATTTAAGAATAGGGATATTTATTTACAAGAGGCCGGGAGGGAACACAAAGAGCAGAGTTATCACGACTAAAGCAAGGCAAATAATGTACAACAAAAAGCACTTAACAATTCTACTTAGGCAATACAGGCCCGCACACCCAAAAGTAATGGACCTCAATGGTCTTTAGTCGGTAGAGCCGGCCCGGGGTTACTGTCCGCTTCGTGTGGCCACACCGACTCCGAACCACTGGTGGGACTCGAACCCATGACCCGAAATTCACGGCTTAGGATCCTGGCTGCTCGACTACCAGACCTGCCCTCCAAAGGACCGCAGACCGCTCCAACCACGACCACGACCATCTGCAGAACCCTCCGCAGTCGTCACGATCACACGGCCTCCCGGAAAACTGGTCCAGACCAAGCCAATCTCCGATCGTCTGCCGCAATTGCCACGATCCTCCGAACTGCCGTCCTCTTCCTGAACGCTGGTCCAGACGACCACACTTTCTCCTCGGGAGGGAGGGGCTTCCTCTCCTGGCCACTCGCCTCCTCATTGGTCAGACCCATCATGCGATTCCCTGGCTATCCTCCATTGGACAGGCACATGGTAGGTGGGGCAACTCCCACCCTTCTGGGCGGAGTCCCGAGTGAAGGCATTTGTGGCTCCGCCCACCTCCTCACCTCTGGCCACTTGCGTAATGGCGATTGTGTTGAGTCGGGAACGGGGCGGGTGAGACACCTGCTCCTTACCGATTGTCTAAAGAGGGACGCCATGCCGATGTTAGATTCCGCGCTTGCCAGCGAGCGCGCGAAGAATGCGAGCAGAGTGTTGTGAGAGCGAAGATGGGCATTGTTGTCGTTGTGGATGTAAAAATCCTAACTATAAAAATAACTCTGCAGCGCACGAACATTTAATTCCCATTAGACTAGGGACGGGACCCTAACTGGAAACACATACTTACCGATATAACTGATCTATAGGGACTCTGACTGTTGTGTGCAGTAAGCTTCCAAATTTGTAACAATATTGGTGGCCGTTGGCTCACAAGGAGCTCTTCTACCCTCTGACAGGTTTTGTTTTTAATTCTGCTGGGTGTCCATATCATACACCCTCATCATCAGAAAACCTGTTGGGGAAGACAGTTTAGTTGCCAACAACCCGACCATGAAACAGGTTAGTGCAGGTTTACATGATACCTGGAGTAAGTCACAGATCTGATCTGGCCTGACCTGACAATTAAGTTCGTACAATATCATTTTTTACAAGGAATTTATGCCTGTCG
The DNA here is from genome assembly GCF_056783735.1 of Eptatretus burgeri. Taxonomy (NCBI): domain Eukaryota; kingdom Metazoa; phylum Chordata; class Myxini; order Myxiniformes; family Myxinidae; genus Eptatretus; species Eptatretus burgeri. Next base: position 76,586,618 of record NC_140964.1, read on the forward strand.
AATGGTACAGTGTTTGCCAACCTAAACCATGCAGTAAGTCATTGAGGTTTTTATCCATTGGAAATTTCTCATCGGGAAGGTTTAAGATTTTGGAAAGGGTTGGTAGCCTGTTTTCTATGAGTAGATCGACAAATTGATGAGAAATAGCAACAGGATAGTGGGTGGAAATATTGCAGGTTGTGTGTTCTGTGATTTTAAAAACCATTGCTTCAACGATTAATTAATCTTGTGAGGCAGTAGTCAGAATGTCTCTGGCCTTATACATATGAATAGCAACAGTATTATTTCATATAAATGATTGTTTTTTCTTTTCAAAATTGGTGTCTGTCATGTTGGATAAATATATACGTGAAGGATTATTTAAGGATCTTTTTGTAATGTTTTAAATAATGTTTGTGGCAATTGATCCAGAGTAATATTTAAAGCATAATATATATATATATATATATATATATATATATATATATATATATATATATATATATATATGTATATATTTAAGTGAAAAGTTTGTTTTTTGTTTGTTTGTGACCCTGCTCCTCTGAGCTTAAGTTTATCGCCACAAAACTTTATAGGATAACATTGTTTACCACGGTGCACCGAAATAGGGGATTTAAACAGTCATTCTCTCACAGTTCATAAATTGTAAACACATGAGCTGCCACCTGTCACCATCTTCGCAAGGATCGATCCATATATACAATGCTTCATAAAAAGCCCATTTCCTTCGGATTTCAACCCATATTTGGTGAGGTGGTAACCTCCGATCATCAAATTTGAAAAATAACTTAAGGCTTTATCATGATTGGTAAGATCGGCGAAGGAGTCGCCACGTGACCTCTCAAATGCATTAATCATTCAAAAACCAAAAATAGTATAAACACAACCCACACATAGTTTTGAAGGTAATTTTTACTGCTCATCTAAAGAGATGCCATATTTTCCAGTGTATAAACCGCACTTTTTTATCGGTAAAAAAGATAAAGGTTTGGGGTGCAGTTAATACTCGGGTATAGAAAAAATCAGTCTTAAAAACGATTCATGCTGAATTTCAATTATATTCCAAATGAACACTTTTGAAACAGTTGGAACTGCTGTTAAGCTCAATTCTGCCATTTAAATTTTGAAAATCGGTTCAGGTTAAGAGTTTGTACAGCATTTTATTAACCGTGTGCGGAAATCAAATGAGTCACGGCTGGAGACACCCGGAGTTTATGTGAGTGGCAGATATAGAGCCTCGCGGCTCTTAAAACGCCATTAAACACAAAAGAAGAAGAACACCTTGTCTCGCATCAAAAGAAGAATTATTCACAATAGCTCGAGTCCAATAACAGAGCACCCATCTCAAATAAGCTTGCATGGAAAGCTTCCCTCGTATGTCGTGTTCAAGAGGAAGACACTGCCCAAAGACAAGTTTCCAGCCGGTGTCATTGTTCATGCGCAGTAGAAGGGGTGAATAGACGAGGGACTTGTAGTGGTGACTGTCTTTTTACACGCATCATTTTCAACATGAACATTAATCTACCAAGATTATTAATCTACCAAGCTTGTTCCTTACATGCTGACGATATGCTAGCAAATGCTGGATAGTGGGGCGTGGTTTAAAACTAGGAACCAATCAACCCCGAGTATGTTTCTATACAAGGGCAGGAAATGGATTTAAAAGGAAGAAGAAGAATCTCATGAGAGCGAGGAGCCACGTGGGACGGTGAAGCTTTATGAAGTACCAGTACTGCTCGGTTCTTTTGGCTTCCTTTGGTTCTCTTCGTTCTACCTGGTGCTCTTCGTTTTCCCTCATTTCTATGAGTGGTTCCTAACTTCCTTCCGACAGATTACTCATGTCGACTAGACAAACTTTCTTATTTAGCAGGCCTTTGTATTCGACCCAGGTTTCGAGGAACATTAGCTGCATCTCGGTGGACCCACCACAGACAAACTTTCCTATTTCCCAGACTTGGTATTTTCATCAGTTGAAAATCAACATTTCGTGACGTGTTTCCCACCAGGATTTTCAACCCGGATTTCGAGGAACATTGGCCACATCCGTCTTGGTTGAACTTTCACCATTACTCCCGTTCAAAGGCAAAACCTAGAAACTCATTTTTTGATCAAAACTGAGCTAATACTAATTTTGGAGTTACTACGTTATAGGCTTCATGTTAGTGCATAAGTTATTGTAATTTGTTCCCTACGTAAGCTTGTATGCTCATGGCAGGACCGAGCAACTCCTACAGAATTCTGTAAATACCACAAAAAACCTAGTATCTCAATGGACCAATCTGATGCCACGCTTTAGTCACATGACATCAAAATGGCAGCGCTCTTACATCTGTAAAGGAATAATCAAATCTTCTCCAATGGGTACGGCTTTACTCTATATAAAAGCAGTTTTTCTTTGTTTTCTCAAAATCAATTAGAAGTGAGTTACTAGGTTCTGCCTTTGGACCGGAGATTACTCCTGTCGCTACGTTGGCTGAGCACTATGTTGACTGGGAGACTGCCGGCGTTCATCAGGAGGATGAGAAAGGTCGACCTTCTGATGATCTGCGGTTGAATCATCAAGGTGTGGGAGGAGATACCGTCAGATACCGTCAGGAGATATTATTAAGCGAACATTTCTGAAATGCTGCATCTCCAACAACATGGACCGCACAGAGGACGACATCATTTGGGAGATGGAAGCTGCAAATGCCAGTGACAGTGACGTGGACTTGCTCTACCCTGATTCAGACAAGGAGTTACGTGCCCGTCTTCGTCGAGGAAAGCATCGACGAGGATTTCCTCGTGTTTAGCTGAAAAGCTTCATCAAACCCAAACGGCCCTTTTCAGGGCCACAATCCACAATAAATATTATATGTATGATGCTCGTATTTGAATCCTTTTTCTTCCTTTTTCTAGGAACAAAAAACCATCCATCAGACCCATCTTTATAATATTAAAAAAAACGTCAGACCCATCTTTATAATATTAAAAATATAGAAAAATACAAGTCTGAAGACGACGATGGTTCATGAGCAGTATTTGACGATGTAGATTGTTTCAGCAGTCAAGGATGAGACAATGTGATAATGTTTGACCAAGTTATAAAAATGATCAACATGATGTGGTACGAGTGACAGGTTATTAGCTGCAAAATGTTGAAAACCCGGTTTCGTTCAACAACTTTCAAAATTTGACATTTGCATAACCTTTAATGGTCACAAAACAATGTTGTGGACATTAAAATAATGAAACAGGATATGTGCTATAGCTTATTGGAGTTAGTTCGTCGAAGAAGGTCGAAAACCAAGTTCGATTCCCACAACTTTGAAAATTTGACCTTTGTGAACTTTAAAGGTCAAAAGTCAAGGATTATGACCTTTGGTGCAAAACTTCCTCTGGAACATTCCAGGAACAATACAACGTCATATAGGCTACATGCCATTTCGCACTCCTCGGATTATTCATACTTTGATGAAATCAGCGTAAAAAGAAACTTGAAGTGGGCGCCACGGGCAAGGTGTTCGAGATAGAGAAAAATGGTTTCAAGACTCGAGGTGGGGAATGACCTCAAGATTATGCATAAAAAATATTGTCATCCTAGCTCTCAAAGTTTGGGCGGTCGTATGATTTTTATGTCAAAATTCGAAATTTTCTAAGTTCGTGACCTTGTGACCTTGACCTTGGGACGAAAATGAAAAATTGAGCTCCGTGGGGCTATGCAGGTGCCATTGGGCTAACCAAATACCGAAACCCCTGCCAGATTCGACAAACCCCTGAGGAGAAGATGCAAATTTAAATCGGCTACCCCCTAAAAACACAATTCGCAATTTTCTAAGTGTGTGACCTTGTGACCTTGACCTTGGGACGAAAATGAAAAATCGAGCTCCGTGGGGCTATGCAGGTGCCATAGGGCGAACCAAATACCGAAACCACTGCCAGATTCGACAAACCCCTCGGAGAAGATGGATTTTTATGTCAAAATTCGCAATTTTCTAAGTTCGTGACATTGTGACGAAAATGAAAAATCGAGCTCCGTGGGGCTATGCAGGTGCCATTGGGCTAACCAAATACCGAAACCCCAGCCATATTCGAGAAACCCCTCGGAGAAGATAATTTTTATGTCAAAATTCACAATTTTCTAAGTTCGTGACCTTGTGACCTTGACCTTGGGACGAAAATGAAAAATTGAGCTCCTTGGGACTATGCAGGTGCCATTGGGCTAACCGAATACTGAAACCCCTGTCAGATTCGACAAACCCCCGAGGAGAAGATGCAAATTGAAATCGGCTACCCCCTAAAAACACGTTTTTTTGGGCATGGCTCCGCCTATAATGGGCGTACCACACCCATTCTCAGGAAAACACAACTAGATCATGATATAAACCTCCCACCAAAATTTTATCGGGATCGGATCAAAACCCATGGAGCTATGCTCGGGACAGACAGACAGACAGACACAGACAGACAACAATAACGAATATAGTGATCACTTATTTTTTTCGTGAAAATATTTTTTCGTGAACCAATTAACTTCTTGGTATCCTCTCCTCTCTCTTCAACTTCTTGAAAATGAGAATAAGACTGTTAGACAAAATTAAGCGGACATGAGAGTAAGCACGTTAACACCTCCTTCACTTTGTTCCGTACAAAGTTAATGTACAAACGTATTTAGCTCAAGATCAGAAAATAAAATGATCAATATATTCATTTCTTTTGAGAGTGAAAAACGGTTGTGGTTAATACACCAGAAAATACAGTAACTCTCAAGGATGAAAAAAAGAGTTTGTAGAAAACAGGTTACCATCTTAGCTAACTTCACCAAATATTCACTTCCAAATATACATACATCATAGTTTAAATGAACCAAGTTAACATCGTGATTGGATTTTTGAATGCAGATGTTTTTAAATTTAATTGCAAATGTCTCGCCTCAAATGAACAATTTTTTTAAGTGTATTTTGGGTAGAAAAGGGAAGTCAGTGTAAAAATTCAGTGAGGAGATATCGTCGTAGGCGGAGCTGGTATCCTTGGCAACCACTTTTTTTGGATTTTGAAATGGTATCTGGTCACTATCACAGAAATATTCAATCACAGGATAGGTATATTTCATTTCTTACAATATTATCAATATCTCTGACCTCTTAACGATGTCTTATATAATGGGCCATTCAAAAATTATGTACCTAACGCGTGGGTGTATGTCCAAGCATTATTGAGTTTTACACTTGCAGGAGGTTGTGGGGAGAGGGTGTTTCCAGAGCTATTATGTAACGACCTTTTTCATTGCATATTAAAACGAGCGATTAAAGGATTTTTTGGACATTTCTGGGTGAGCTTTCTCATAACCTTGAATGAAGTTCTGATGGAGCTTTTCTCTATTAGCCATGGCTTGCCGAGATATCTCACTGTAAACTGGTCGATGGAAGAAAATAAAAAAGTGATGCCACCTCCCTGAGAAGAGGAAGAAGAGGCTGCGGCAGGAAAATATGTTGCCCATCTCTATCAATGCAAAATGTTTTTTGTTTGCGACTTTACTGCTTTGAGCTCCCAAAGTTAATTCACGACAAAACTTTCTACGATCAGATTTTTAACTGCGATGCACCGAATTAGGCGTTTTAAACAGCCATGAGGAGGTCATTTGGCCCATTATTGCCGTGTTGTACTCCAGCGTTAATTTATTTTGGAACATGAGGTAATTTTTTTTTACTTCAGCTTCACTCCTGTACACGCTTTGTGGCCTGGAGACCCCATGAGACTTTACACCCCTTAGATGTTTTAATACTCATTTAAACCCTTTTAAGACCTTTTAGGCCCCTTCACACCCATTTAGACCCTTTTGAGACATATCGACCTTTTTCGACCCTTTCATCACTTTTCAGACCCTTTGGACACTTCGGACCCCTTTTGCTCTTTTGCGCTTAGACCCCTTCAGACATTTAGACTCATTTAAGCCCCTTGTAGACCCCTTTGTCCATTCCAACACTTTAGACCCATTTTTGACTTTTTAAGACCCTTAAGCCACTCTAGACCCCTTAGAATATTGAAGATAATTCCCCCCAAAATCGTTTTTGACGACCGTTTTTCATGCACCATTCGCGTTGCATCACTGCAATGATGCACTGCAGTTGCAATGACGGATCAAAACTAATATCCCAAAGTGAAACTGAATCTACTGAATCTACTAAATTTATGTTTCCCAGCCGAGCTTTTATAATATTACCCTCACTCCCAAGCAGTACTTTGGAGATGCAACAAGCATGGATTGGAAATCTTCGCTGGTGGAATGGGATGAGGTTGCCAAGGTTACAAACTCCACCTACTACGATATCTACACACTGAATACTTACACTGGATTCCCATTTCTACCAATACACACACATTTAAAGTGAGACGTTGCTCATTTGAAGTGAGATGTTGACAAACCTGTCAGTGACGGATACCCTGCTAGTAATTAATAATAGTGTTGAAGCAATAGAGTGGGAGAAGTCTAGAATTCTGCTTGGAAATATAGAAAGGCTTTCTTGGA
>NC_140964.1:76600625-76603125 GCF_056783735.1 Eptatretus burgeri
CCATCAAGGCCGACGATAACACCGCTCGGTTATCACTGTAGCACGGAACGGACCGCTTAAGCGGTTCGTGTCCGGAGTCGGCCTGTGGCGTGGTACGATCGCCCGGTCGACCATCCGCGCAGGTACTTAGGTAGATCGAATTTGGCGAGCAACCCTATCCTGCGCGGGTGGGCAATTGGCACGGTCGTGGTGGGGTTACACCCCCATCCGTGACTAGCTCCCGGCGTTGGTCCAAGAGGGTCATGACTGAATTGTCCATCCGGTGGGTGACGTGCCGCGATTCGAGTCACCTGGCCATTCGCACGCCGGCGGGCGCGAATTCGCATATATATATATATATATATATATATATATATATATATATATATATATATATATATATATATATATATATATATATATATATATATATATATATATATATATATATTGTTACGAATTTGGGAATTCGATTGCACACAACATTCAGGTTCCTTTAGTCAGTTATGTCGATAAGTGCTTGTTCCCTCGATAGCTCACCTTCCATTGTTTAATGGGCAGAAATCGATTAAGTGTGCTGCGATTCAATTTAATAGTTCGGGAGCGATCATAACACAATGGAGATGTCCCTCCCCCTCTTCTGCGAAGAGGAAGAAGAGCCCACCCGTCCCGTGATTCATGACGTCAACTCCCTCCCACCCGTGATTGAGCGGGGGATGGATCACGAGGGCATGAGTCACGTCGGGAGCGGAGGAGGGGGCGGATAGGAATAAAAAAAGGGATACTCTGCTTTGTTCGGGCTGGCTTTTCAGTAGAGCTTCGGCTTCTGCTTTGGCTTGACTTGGGTTTTTGGGAGGAGGCTTTTTGGAGGCTTTTTGAAGGCTTTCTGCTTTGGCTTGGCTTTTGGAGAGCTTTTTGCTTCGGCTTGGCTTTTCAGAAGACCTTCGGGTTCTGCTTGACTCGGTTCACTTTTTGGGCTCTGGATTGGTTCGACGAAGAGAGTCGGCTTTGTTCATCGGAAGAGAGTTGAGCTGGATGCTCGGCTCGGAGTTCTTGGTTCGTGTTGAGAGGCTTTGTTCATCAGAAGAGAGTTGAGCTGGTTGCTCGGCTGGCTCTTCTTGGTTCGTGGAGCTCTTTGTTCTCCGCTTGGTTCCCGGCTCGGTGCGACTCATCGGCCTCATCTCGGAGGTGGTTCTTCGAGATAGCGACGCATCTATGGGAAGGATCGGCGCCTCGTCTCACCAGCACGTGTTCGGAAGTGCGAGAGGAGTCGCTGGAGCTTGGGAAGGATCGCGGCTCACGGCGATTGGATCCAGCTCGCTCTCGCTGGAGCCCGGGTCCGAACGGCTTGAAGACCACACGAGGTGGAGAGGTTCGAGATAGGCTCTGGGTTTCAGTTCATCTGTCCCTCCGAGCTGGAGTCCATTATTAAAGGCATCAGCCACCATTTCGTGTGTGTGTGTGTGTGTGTGTACGTGTGTGTGTGTGTGTGTGTGTACGTGTGTCCGTGGGCCCGTCTAATAAGTAGGAAACTGTTAAGTGCTTTGTGTGCTCGAAATGATTGCATTGCATTTCGTATAGTCGGTATAGTTCTGCTCTTACGTGATTCCCTAGTTCCCCATTATTATTAATAAATACCCCATTGTTAAATGTTTTCAGCTCGTCGCGTCGATTCTTTCATTGACTGAGCATTTCGTGTGTTGGGAGTTAGCCGTTGGTTTGCCGGAAAAGGGGGACATTCAGACCGACGGTTCTCGGCGATTTAAGCCGCTCGGAATCGCGCAGGGGACAGGCTCGCTAAAGCGGCTTGTTCCGTACGAGTTCCTTCGAGGGTGGAATACCCCGGTAGTTGGATCACGTGGGTATTTCGGTAAATTGAAGATTGGCAATTGACCCTACCCCACGTGGTCTGCCCATTGGCGTATTTCGGTTCTTGCACAAGGACCCGTCGGCCTCGGAGTTATCCGGCCGGCGATCTATATTCCGGGCGATCGGTCGGGCCGACTCGACTTGCGGCTCCGTCAGAGCGGTCGGCTTGCGGCCGACGCACCGGCAACGTAACAATATGTATGTGTATTGTTACAGATTTCCGTCGGCATTCACATGACCGCTTCAGTCCAATCGCAGTTGCGCGCCCACCGAAGGCCGGAATCCAGTCGTAGCTTTCCGGACAACCCCGAAAACCAGCTACGGGTGCCTTTGAACGCACCATTAACTTGTCATTTATTCTGTCCATGCGCTACAGGGTTAATTGCCGATATACCAAACTATTCGCGCGGACAGAAATACCGAGAGTTTATACCTCGACGGGACTCGTACGGAAATGAGCCGTTTAAGCGTGCTCGTTCCATGTGCGAAGCCGATCGGTTTTAAATCGCCAAGTGCCGTCGGACCAGATTATCACTTTTATCGGCCTTAATAGCCAGTTAACATCCCGAGCGCGCCGTGGTAGTCAATGGCAGAAAATGACGCAACGAGCAGGTTGACATTCAAACAATGGGGCATTTATTCACAGTAAGCA
>NC_140964.1:76605625-76613125 GCF_056783735.1 Eptatretus burgeri
GTTTTTGTGATATATGGAATAGTTTACCCGCAGCGCCCCCTACAAATGGGTATGCCCGAAAATTGGTGAAAATTGAAGTTCCCCCTTGCGACCAGGTGAGTGCATCGATCGGAATGAAACTTTGCAGGTTCATAGCACGCAATGAGTACTACAACTTTGCCTCAGGACATATTGACCGATATTGCTTAGGTCAGGGGTCAAAGGGCAAAAATCGATAATATGCGAGAGCTGGAGATGCCTTCGCGCCAAATGCTACTCCTCCTAGGGTTATGGTCAGATGGCCATGAAAATTCACACTAATCATCTGGAATACATTGTGCACAAACGATCGAGCCGGATTTTCGATTTGTATCTTTGTTCACCCACAGCACCCCTCAAACTTTGGGGATTTCCTATCTCGAACTTTGGGGATTTCCGATATCAAACCGCATTTTCGGTACTTTTCATTCAAATTGATACCGAGTCATTATCAGAAGATGGAACTCGATGAGATTTGGTATGCATAATCTCAGTGGTGATTCTCTATCCGCTATATGACATCCATTTTTTTTTCTATATCTCATAGTTTCTGAATGGTAACCCTCTCAACTTGGGTGTCCGAGGGCCATTGAGCATTCGCGCTGAAAATTCAAAGTACACTAGCTCCAAGACGGTTGAACCGAATCGAATGAATCTTTACATGCTTATAGACTGTAATGAGTACTACAACTTTGCTCATTTGCATAATGACCTATTGAGTAGGTCAGGGGTCAAAGGTCAATTAGTGCATTTTTCGGGCGAAATTACCATTCAGGGCACCCTTCTCCTACACGGATTAACCGATACGATTGAAAGTTCATAGGTACATAGTACTCAATGAGTACTACAACTTTGCTTCAAGACGTATTGACCTATCTCGGCTAGGTCAGGGGTCAACGGTCAATGAGTGCATTGTTCGGGCAAAATGACCATTCAAAGCCCCCTTGCTCATCCATGGGTTAACCAATTTGATTGCAATTTCGTAAGTACTTCGTACTAGATTAACTCAGATCAGGGGTCAAAGGTCATCGGATGCTCGGCGAGCCATGGCCGCCTTCCGGCTTGTTTGTCTGTTTGTGTCCAGGATATCTCAAAAAGTTGTGAACGGATCTGGATGTAGTTTTGAAGACGGGTTCGGTGTGTGACAATAATGAACCGATTAGATTTTGGTGAAGATCTGGATCTGGATCGCACTACGAGAATTTTAAAAGTGATTCTTCACCATTGAGAGATCGGGCCAAAAATTTATATATAGCACGATATCTCAAAAAGTTATGGACGGATTCGGACGAAACTTGGTCGTCAGGTTGGGTGTGTCGCAAGGATGAATGGATTCGATTTTGGTGAAAATTCGAATCCAGATCTTGATATGAGGATTATTTAATTTTAAAAGTGATTCTTCACCATTGAGATAGGGCCAAAAACGATGTCGTACTGTATTGCATGATATTTCAAAAATGTATTGGGCCCGATATGTTATCGTGGATCAGGCATTACGTGGTGGAGGTATGCGCTCTACTGAGTGCCCTTCTCGTTTGTTTATATTTTCATTTATGGATGCTTTCTGACAGTTCTGTGATTTCATTTTATTTTATTTTTAAATATATATATTTTTTATTTCTTCCAGGTGCATCAGCTTCCAATGTTTGTCGGCACACAGAAATTACCGTGCTTCCCCATTGTCTCGGGTCGCTTCCCTGCATTTTTTTCATTTATTGATATTTTCATTTTTATATGTTGTGTGACGATACTGTGATTTTTCCCAGTGCATCGACTCCATCGCAGACCATTGCCTTTGAATTATCTTCTGACAAGTCCTTAACCATCCTCTGACTATCACAGCGTATAATTAAGACCTTCATCCGAAGTGTTTTAGAATATACCTCCCCACAGTGGTCTGGTGCTGCTGATTTCCTAACTTGCTCACATTTTGGCTGTTGAGTAAAGGTCCAAATGCATCGTTGGTATCTTATTACAGGAGGCTGTCTCATGGTCTGCATCTCACTTATCACAGGCATGTTGTTGGCCTTGCTGTATTTTACCAGCTCCTTTCTGGTCTCTGCTTCTACATTAAAATTTTCTACTGCACCCTTCCCTGTCCCAGGTCACATATTCTCCCAGAATACAACCTCAACTTGTTATCCTCATATAATTTATGCTTGATGCTCACTCAACTCCATTAACTTTCCCCTCGCTTTTCTCACATGTTTTCCTGAGTACATCTTGTGCTCTTCTTTCCAGACCCTTCAATTTTGCTGCCCACTGCCATTTCATGGCCTCTCTCATTGATAACTCAAAACTTTTCTACACCTGTTGAGTCCCTGCCCCTCCTTACCTGCAACTATTTTCCTTCTGTGTTGCATCCATGCATTCTTGTCCTGCTGTTTCCCCTCCCAACCACTGCCTGTTGATCTTTTGCTCTTCCATTAGCCTCAACTTGTTTAAAAAAAAAAAATCATAGTTGCTGAAGGCAGCAGTATTGAGATTTTGATTCTAAACTTCTGTAACCTGAGCTCGTCTCATAGATTGTTGGTTAAAAACCCAGGTGTGGCTCATTAATGGCTTTGAGGGAGGAGGTTATCTACCCACCCCGTCTGATCTTATTTGCATGAAAAACCAGTTGATGCTTTCTGGTTGCCTCTTTAAATCCTTGAATTTGGTATGGTACTAAACTGCTACCTGGAAAAAGGCAGTGCAGCTCACAACACTTATTCAAAAAAGTCCTTTCAAATCTTGGGGGCGGGGGGGGGGGAATTGCTGAGGATTTCAGCAATGCCATAATGAAATCATAGTTTTGTATAACTAGCAAGTTGCCCATGCTTGTATGGGATTCTAAATGGGAGAGGGATGGACGTGGCAAAAATGCAAATGGCGTCTTCTGTCATTGAGCTGGCAAGCTGGGAGCAACAGTTCACATTTATTGCCACATCTGATGCAGTGAAAATGCTCTCATGGTGGTGAGGTGCTCCATTGGTGGTGCGGTGCTCCATATGAAACTGTTTGTTCGATACATGAAGCTTTTTGATGCCTGGAGTCTGAAATTAAAGAAAATTGTATTGATGTCAAAGCCAGTGACCAAGAGGAAATTAACAGTTCGAAGACCGTAACCTCTCATTTTGGTAATTTGTGCTGTTGTAAGTTGGTACTCGTTTTCCCTGACTTAGGCTTGGACCTGGAGGGGTTGTACCGTGTGAGTGGAAGCAAGGCTGACCAAAACCTTCTGCAGGAACATTTTGAAAAAGGCAAGTAATGAAATCCCCTTTTAATGCAAGTCCTGGTCAGTTTATTGTGCATGCTGTTGTCAGTCTCCATTGACGGGATAGAAATTGTGCATTTAAATCTGATTGTTTTACAGATAATTACTTCAGTTTCGACAGCATGCATGTCACGGTTCATACCATTGCCGGCTGTATGAAAGCCTTCTTCAATGCCTTGCCAGAGCCACTGCTTCCTTTTTCGGTGCATAAACTCTTAGCGGATGTTGTGGGTAGGTTTTGTCTTTTATTTTTTCTTTAAACGGATTTTTTTTTTCTTCCATGTGCCATAGATAGGATCCAACAGGCCATATGTTTGAGTTTATCTGTTTGAAAGAGGAAAGTGAAATGAGAACTTTTACAAGTATTTGCAATATGAATCTGCACCATCACAGTCTTCCATATTCCTGCCTTTCCCATACTGAGAGGTGATGGGAAATGCTGGGTAGGTAAGCGAACTAAAATGTATTTGCCCCGAGAGATGGAGGTTGTGATTATGTGTCGTGAATTCAACTATAATCTCCTCTTTCAATACGAATGATCAACTGGGAATTCTCCACATTTAGACCGACAACGATGTTTGAGAAACCCTGTTCTTCGATTATAATCTTTATCATATTGTGTTGTTTATTTTGCAAGCTGCATGATTATAAGACTTTCTTTGCATTGTCCTGCCTTTTTCTGAATATGCAAATTGTTTACCTGTTTTGTCCATAGTGGGATCTTCTTTGGAATCCGAGATACTTATGGGTTTGGAAAAGGTGTTGGCAAAACTTCCCAAAGTGAACTACGATGTTTTCAAGTACCTTATTACACATCTTTACAGGTATGCAACATTATTTACTCATTACTGCTTGCCATTTTAAATTTCAGGCAATGTTCTGAATTAAATAATTTGGTTGTGGTTCAAACCTTTTTTGTTTCTTGGAGGTATGGTAAACACAACGCTTGGAGGTATGGTAGATAGCATAAAGGAGGAGGGAGGGTGGGATGGGCTGATCAAATTCAGGAAAGACGAGATGTTTTCATAGATTGGGCAAAAGATTGGCAGATGTAGTTCAACATAAGGTGATGGGGGAGGGGTAAGAACAATGAAAATGGGGATCACACAATGCAAGGGGCAGTCTTGGAGCTTGTGATACGGAAGAAGGATGTGGGGGTAGTAATAGCTTTGCGGAGAGTGGGAGGCTAATGGTGCAGCACAGTGCCAGGCAGATATAGGTAAAACGAGTCAGGTTTTTGCTTGTATTCTCAAGGGGATAATTTATAAATCGAAAGAGGCAGTGTTAACACCACAGGAATTTAGTGAGGCCCCATCTGGAATACTGTGTGCCATTCTAGTCACCACATCTGAGGAATGACATAGCTGCTATCGAGAGAGTTCAGCATAGAGGGACTACGTTGATTCTGGGCCTAGCTGGATAAAGCTATGAGGAGCGACTGAAGGAGACAGGACTTTATTTATTCATTAGAAACTAGAACGGCACTCAATCGAGCTCATACAGTGCCTTCCAAAAGTATTCACACCCCTTTACTTTTTCACATTTTCTTGTGTTAAATTTAAATTTTTGTCATTGATCAACACAAAATACCCCATAATGCCACATAAAAAATTACTTGTTTAGCATCCACCTCTTCCAATTTTTCCAGGTAGGGAGGGAGTTTTTTTTTTAATTTATTTTTTATTTTATGAATGTAGTGGTGGCACGCCTGGAGGACGAAGACATCTATAGTATTCATGGTCAGAAGGCAAGTTAGGAAGGTACAGAAGACCATAGAAACTTTCAAGCGAGAAATTGAAGAAGAAAATATGAAAATTGCTGTTTAAATCTTTGTTCAAGTGAAAGTTAAACTTGTACACATGTATTTAAAGTGATAAATTTTGAACGTGCATTGGCGTTGGCCATCAACACACTGAACACACTTGGCTTTGCACTGCCATCAGACTCTGTGTCACCATGCCCACGGTGGTGCACTTCAGCAGGGATCAGAAACATGACGAATGAGCCAAGGTTTTTCACCACATCAGTCACAGATGAACTGGAGGAGACCTTTGTCAAGTCCTTGATGGACATGCTTGTCCCTACCTTTACACATGAGAATGCACAATACATGTCATCGTCAATGGGATCGCCGTCTTACATGCCATTGCAAAATTCACAATAGAGTTCCAAAAGCGCGATATCCACGGCCGGCGTACAACCGAACCAATCTTTAACTGGCACACTGCTGCCTTCCTTGGCCACACAACATATCAGAAATACCGTTGTCAGTCTATACAAAAGCGTGTCCTACTTTGAAACCTTCCATTCACTCCATCTGTCATTGAACACAGCATGCATGCATCAGCAACCGGAACACAAATGTCGTCGATGTTAATGCGCATGCGCATTGGTGGGGTACGCCTTTGTCCGAAAGAGGCGGCCATCGTCGGGATGTTCGTCGGTGGGTTTAAAAGTGCAAACATGATTCTACACTGTTCTTAGGCGGGAAAACGTTGTTTTGACAGTTTTTCCCATTCAGCCCAATTGGGCTAAGGGGTATTGTCGTCACAGGCGTTGTCCGGGCGTCTGTCAACTTTTGGTTTCCGTCAATTTCGAGGAGAACGCCTTGTCCGATTAAATCCATTTTTGCAGTGTGTGTTGGGGCTGGGTAGAGGAAGATTCCTTTCGATATTCAGTGCGATGCGATATCCAATATGGCGGCTCGGGCAGCCATCTTGAATTTGGTTTCCGGACAATAACTTGAGAACGGCTTGACTTATTGATT
This sequence comes from Eptatretus burgeri, assembly GCF_056783735.1. NCBI lineage: Eukaryota > Metazoa > Chordata > Myxini > Myxiniformes > Myxinidae > Eptatretus > Eptatretus burgeri. Next base: position 76,611,667 of record NC_140964.1, read on the forward strand.
TCATTTTTGTGTGATATAATGGGGGTGTTTAGAGGAAGGTTCCTTTCGATATTCAGCGCAATCCGATATCCAATATGGCGGCTAGAGCAGCCATCTTGAATTTGGTTTCCGGACAATAACTTGAGAACGGCTTCACACATTGATTTTATTCTGGCGAGGTATAATGGGGTTGAGTAGAGGGAGGGTCCTTTCCAAAATGGGCATGCTGCGATTTTCGCTGTGGCTGCCACGACAGCCATCTTGAAATTGGTTTCCGTCAATTTCGAGGAGTACGCCTTGTCCGATTAAATCCATTTTTTCTGGGTGTGTTGGGGTTGAGTAGAGGAAGGTTCCTTTTGAAAATGGGCGTGCTGCGATTTTCAATATGGCCACCATCTTGAAATTGGTTTGCATCAAGGGGCTGAGGGGTTACGCCCGCTTTGCGGTGCTATTTTTACACTTTATTTTAAGGGTTTTTTGAAAAATAAAAAAATAGAAAAAAATCCAGGTCGGGGACATTTCTCAGGTCGGGCGGGGATGCTGAACAAGTAACTTTTTTATGTGGCCTCATGACAAATTGAAAACATGTTTTTAGAAATTTTGACATTGATTACAGAGTAAGCACAGAAATATCTACTGTAATTTACACAAGTATTCAGACCCTGTGTCAACACTTTCTAGCAGCGCCTTTGACAGCGATTTACAGCTTCAAGTCTTCTTGGATATGTCTGTATCAGTTTTGCACATCTGGATTTGGGGATTTTCTCCCATTCTTCCTTGCAGATTTGCTCAAGCTATGTCAAGTTTGATGGGGAGCGTCGGTGAACAGCAATCTTCTGGTCTTTCCACAGATTCTCAATGGGATTCAAGTCTGGGCTTTGGCTGGGCCACTCAAGGACTTTCACATTCTTGTTCTGAAGCCATTCCAGTGTTATTTGGCTGTATGCTTGAGGTCATTGTCCTGATGGAATGTACATTTTCACTGCTGTCTTTGGTCTTTTGCAAACTGAAGTCTGTTCTCCTCAAGGATTTGGCTCCATTCATTGTTCCCTCTATCTTTACAAGTCTCTAAGTCCCTGCTGCTGAAAAACATCCCCATAGCATGATGCTACCATCACCATGCTTCACGGTATGGATAGTGTTAGATAGGTGATGAGCTGTGCTCGGTTTCCACCAGACGCAGCACTTTGTATTCATGCCAAAGTTCAATCTTCGTCTGATCAGAGCACATAATCTTTTGCCTCATGCTCTTGCTTTCATGTGCCTTTTTCCAAACTCCAGGCGTGCTGTCATGTGCTTTTTTTTCTCAGGAGTTGCTTCCGTCTGGTCACTCTCCCATAAAGCCCAGATTTGTGAAGTGCTGCAGCGATTGTTGTCCTTCCGGCAGGTTCTCCCATCTCAACCAAGGAAGTCTGTAGCTCTGTCAGAATGGTCATTGGGTTCTCACCTCCCTGACCAAGGTCCCATTGCCCCGTTGCTC
>NC_140964.1:76623125-76630625 GCF_056783735.1 Eptatretus burgeri
CGAGTTGAGACGGTAAAGGTCGTGGCGGTTGTGGTGAAGCGGCGTTGTGGTTGGTGGTTGTTGTTGTGGTTGTGATGGTAATCATGGCGGTTGGTCCAAAATAAAGATAGTGAAAGAAAAACGGCTATCCTGAAGAGTCGCAGCTCGCATAAATGACATGTATTCCCACTAGACAACGGGTTTGGGCCTAACTACACATGTACTTACCGAGATACCTCACCTAAGGGACCTGAATGGTGGTTTGCGAATCTGGTAACCACAACACTACCCCCTCCCCTTTTTACAGACTCGTCCCGAGTCGTCAAATTTTCGTGTGCCATCATGTGTAGTTTTCCCCTAGTACATTTTACCTACGGATCCCTGAGTGCGACATTCATGGTATTCGTGTCCCCAAAATAAATAACCTGAGGGCTGCGTAACTATCTAAACAAACTCACTCATACGGACGACTTAAATAAAATTGCCGGCGCTAAGACATACATGCCGGGGGGCGCACTCATATTTACAGTACATCTTACCTTAACTTACAAATTTTACACTAAACCATGGCCCAGGATCATTGACTCTGCAAAAAGAAAGCAGTTAGCAGGGAGCCAGGCTGCCCGCATGCAGTCTCTGGCTCAAACAATGCAGGTGACAGGGAACGTGGCTGGCTGCTCACACGCAGTCCAAGGCCTTCCCTTTTGAACTGAACGCAGTGAACCACAACGGTGCATGGGCTGCACAAACGCAGTCTCCGTGCCAGCTCAAGTGGCACACGCAATGAGCACAACGAATGGATGCATGAACGGTTTGAACTGAATGCAGTGAACCACAACGGTGCATGGGCTGCACAACGCAGTCTCCGTGCCAGCTCAAGTGGCACACGCAATGAGCACAACGAATGGATGCATGAACACAAACACGGTGCACGGGCCGCCACTGCAGGCCCGTGTTGTAGCTGCCAACAGGGCAGTTCTTGCAGCTTGCAAACTGTTGCCTTGATCCTGGCGCACATGGAAATGAACAGGGGGGGCAAAGCAAAAATTGAACGGGGCTGGTGAACGTGGGCAGTGGGCATGGCATGGCAAAGGTGAGCAGGCAAACACAGCCCGCAGAAGAAGAAGGCCGCTGCAGGCAAACACAGCCGGCAGACGAACTGGCCGGCACAGGCCTCGAAGAAAAACAGCCAGCAGATGAACTGGCCGGCACAGGCCTTGCAGTAACACAGCCAGCAGATGAAGCTGGCCAGCCTTTGCCGTTCAGTGGAGGTTGGTGGAGGGGGTGCGGTGGTGCTGGCCATTTGGAAGGTGGGCTCGGACCTACCTACCTGTCTCCCTCCCAACTATCGCCTTTGCCTGTCACTGTACATACCCACCCCCTTAATTTGTCAAACCCCAATTTAGCCCCAACTTATTTTTTTGTTGTTTTTATTTTTACTTCCCCACTATAAATCGTCCCCTAACCCCCTTTATCGTCCTTGTTCGGCTAACCTATCCTGTCACCTAGCCTACTCCCAACCCCTACGTTCCCTTCCCGGAGGGGAATAAGGGAGAGCTAACGTCCTGTGTCGAGGCCCAGCGAAGCCTCAGAATGGCCTCCCCAGAGTTCAGTGATCTATAACACAAAGTGGGTCCAGCGGCCCACAACGACAGCGAGGGGATGGATGGTGCGGAGGGGTACATCTCCTAATCTACCCTAACCATTTAACTGTTAAACTACCCCGGGGCTTTCAACAAGCGCCTCTCGCTTAAACTATTGGTTCTAACAACCCAGATTCCCGTCGCCTGTGTTGGTGTCCTCACAATTTCGGGCCTCGCCTCCCAATTTTCTCTCCGTGCCCTCACACGGTCTCCTGGCTGGGACACGTGGCTCCCTTAGGCAGGCACGACCCTCTGCCGAATCTCCCGCTATGGCACCCCCGGGCACTACACTGCCTCCGAGCCTACCAGCTCCCTAACACCGGGGAGTGCCCCCCATGGCACCTCCCCTGAAACGCACACGTGGCAGGCCGGCCTCCCGGGCCCCTTTCCGAGGGTCACCCGTGCCCACAACACTGCCCACGCGGCTAATGGCGCCCCGGGCCCCCGCACCAAGCAGGCGCACCCGTGCCCACTACTCTATCCCGGCCCCCCATGGGCCCTTGGCCTACCACGGCCGACTAGCCTGGTGCCCGGGGTACCCACTCAGCGATACTCACCTTTCGCAGCCACGCTCCCAAGCCCGTCAACAGGGCTCCTGCACCCCTCCAAATGGGTTTCGAGCCTACACTCCCACCAACAACAAAACGACCTCCATTTTTCAATTTGACTAACCCCCTAACTCACTTTATACTGACCCCGGGGTCCCTTGGGCGGGAGTCACTCCTCCCCCCAATCACTCATCGCACCATGCATTCCCCATTCACTCCATACACACAGACCCGCTGGCCTCACTCACTCACCAAGCACATGCTTCCACTTCACTCACCAACTCTTCAACACACTCACCGCTGAACTCTGCCATCCTTCTATCTGCATCCCCTAACTAACTCGTGCTCCCACGTCGTCCCTTATACTACAGCACGTTCCTTTTAACACTACGTAGCTAAGCTACGTCCCCTCTCCACATCCACAAGTCTGTCACTGTCTTCAAATGTCCCATTAATCAATTCCCCAACCTAAATCTGGCTCCAATCCCTCTAACTAATCCATTCCACGGACTCCATGAGGTCTTACCCCTGCCCCATGAAGTCGGTCTAACTAAGCTAACCCTTCCCCCTAACTAGTTTCCATCCTGTACCCCTGGGTAAGGGGGTCTTTCACCCCTTGCCCAGGAATCCTGTACACCCGAAAGTGAGGCTTGTTTTTCCCTTTTTTTTTTCATGCCCAGCACCTGCGCGGCAACTCAGAGCTCGCGCACTTTGCACCTGCCCGTGACGTCATGCAGCTGCACGTGTTCCTCGTCCCTCCTTGGACGGGACCATCCGGCAGAGATACCCCTCCTGCCGGATTCCAACCCCACGTGCAGCCATGACGTCACCGTGCGCATAAAAAAAAAACACAAGCCACACGTCTCGAGGGGTTCCCCACGCGAACACATGTGCTTTGCCCGTTGGAGCTTAACACACACGATCGCGTGGAGAACCCGTCCGGTCCAAATCCATTTACCTGCCTAACTTTGTCCGTCCGCGGGATCGGCAAATCCACCGCGTGCGTTTCCGGACCGGGACTTCACTCTCGCAAGCGAGCACGTGGTGGTCTCGTGCGTTGCACAGCACGAACCGCGTGCTCACTGCTGGGTGAACCCGGCACGGTCCTCGAAACAACTACAGCCGCTACTCGGCTTTCTCTCCTCTGTCGCCGTCGTCGTCTCCATTCCACCCACGCACACCTGCGTGTTACGACGCACACAGTCCACACCATCACATTCACACCGGGAGATGCGGCTGCGTGCTCCCGCATGCCAACCGACATCTCCCTCACATACCGCTCTCTCACACACACGGTCTCCCTTGCACACAGCGACCTTGCACACGGCCGTTCACTCACGCGTGCCTCACTACTCTCACACCGTGCCTCATCCACACACGCGGGGGCACTCACCCGCGGTACCTCACTCATACACACGCCGTCACTCACACACGCGGGCTCTTCCACACACGGTGCCTCACCCACACACGCGGGGGCACTAACCCGCGGTGCCTCACCCACACTCCGTGCCTCATCCACACACGGCGTGCTGGGAAGCACGCACGTACTCCGGCACCATCGCCACCACACCACTCACACGTGGTGCCTCACTCATACTGGCCGTTTCACTCACACACGGCCTCACTCACACACGGTGCCCCATCCACACCCGGCGTGCTGGGAAGCACGCACTCTGGCACCATCGCCACCACACCACTCACACGTGGTGCCTCACTCATACTGGCCGTTTCACTCACACACACGGCCTCACTCACACACGGTGCCCCATCCACACCCGGCGTGCTGGGAAGCACGCACTCTGGCACCATCGCCACCACACCACTCACACACGGGGTCGCTTCCACACACGGTGCCGCACTCACACCTTGCACCACACACACAGGGACAACCACACTGGGGATTTGTGTCCCCACAAGGGTCTCCGGGGCCTCTACACCCCCCAAGCTCTCCGTGCACCCGTCCACAGCACTCGTCCCCTTAACCTCGCAAAGCACGACCGAACTCACCTGGTCGTGACTCGCCTCAAGGGGGCATACTCCTCACCACCCAACTGCATGACCCCCCGGCCCAAGTCGATCTTACAACCACCGGCCGTCAGCACATCCAACCCTATTAGACATGGGTCGTACACCTCAGCCACCCAAACCTCTATCTTGGTTTTCACAGTGCCCAATTTAAACGACACGAAACCACGTCCTATGATAGGGGCCGTTGCCCCGGTAGCTAGCTGCAAACTATGGTTTTGCAGACGGTGGATCTCATCCCAACCGTCTACACTCGAATCAAGGACCACAGGGCTGATGATCGTGGCGCTTGCTCCTGTGTCCACCACGGCGTCTACCCCTACGCCGGCAATCTTGCACCGAATTGTTAAGCTACCTTTGCCAATTTGGCCACAACTGATGACCTGTCGCAGTTCTGAGGGCTCTTCTCCGTCTGAGTCTGCCGAACACGGCCCTACATGTTCGGCACTTCTTAGTTTCCCGGGACTGGTGGGGGGGGATGGTTGGGCCTGGCTATCCCTATTGACGCGGGGCGGAGTTGCTGGTAGAGGGGCCCTTTCCTCTTCTCTTCGCGGGGGCCTTTCCCTGCGCGGGGCGTTGCACCTCCGCTGCAGGTGGTCCCCTGCGCCACAATTAAAACACCTCTTCTGGTAAGGTGTTTGCCTCCAGTACGCCGAATTATACCCCCCTCCATTCCCGGGTGGGGTACCCCCAATGGCCCATCTCCCGCCCTTCCCGGGCCCGACCGCCTCTCCACAGGTCTCCCGAACCGGCGGTCGAACATGCCCTGCACCATCCTTTCCATTCGCGCTTGGTCGCCCAGGGTTGCCCGGCTCCCAGCGCACTGTCGTGCACGGGGTCCACCTGTCGGACTGCCACCGCGTGGCGCCCAGCCCCTCCCAATGGCGTTCTGGCTGCCTCCCAGCAGGCAGCAGTATCAGCCGCCTTCTGGAGGTTGTCCGGGCGCCATACGGTGAGCAATGCTCCGACATCGGTGCCCCCTATTGCTCGAAGGAAATGGTCCAGGGCAATCTCCTCCCGGTACTCCGGTGGCATGTTGGTTGCGCGATCCCCACCAAGCGGCGAATGTCATGTGCCAATTCTCCCAGCGATTCCTGGGGACGTCGTTTGCGCCCGTTGAGCTGAGCTTTAACAAGCTCGCTCTGCTGGTCCATGCCAAATCGGTTTTTTAGGGCCGAATGGAGATCCTCCAGGGTCGCCCCCTCACTGGGTACCGTGGTCAGGACTTCCAAAGCCACGCCACGCAGGGCCGCTGTGAGTTGTGCCACACCCTGCACCTCGTTCCAGCCATTGCCTCTGGCAACACACTGGAACTGGGCCATATATGCCCTCAAGTCTGTCTTGCCATCGTACGGGGGTAGCGGCACCCTCGGTTCTTTCGAGGTCTCCTCCCGTTCCCTCGGGACTCCGGGAGGAGTGTACCTCCCCAGTCCCAACGGTGCCTCACTCCCGCAGGGTCCGAGCCATTTGCCCGGGGGCTCCACCACCCTTGTCTGCGTCTGTCCGTGCCCCGCGTCGTCCCGCTTACTCTCCCAAGCCATTGGACTCGCACTCCGCACACCCCCTGGAACAGTCATTCTGGGTACCCCCATTAGGCCAAAAGACCCCGCGGTCTCTACCCTCCCCAAGCTTGGCATGCTCACCCCAGCATCGGGCAAGCCTCCTGCTCCGCCCTGTGACACCGGCCCCACCTGGGCACGATCCACCTCGAGGGAGTATATCCTCTCCCCCTGTTCCCGAAGGAGGCCACCCTGCTTCTCACACCGGGCCTCCACCCTATCCGTCAGTCTCTTCTCCATTTCCTCCATTTTCCCCTTTATTACCCCATTTATTTCCTCCCCTATCGTTCCTAACGACAGTTCCCCGACTTTTTCTCTTATTTGCTCCACCTCCCCTTGTACCTGTGTCACCATCTTATTTGTCTTCTATATTTCCTCCCTCGTTGTCCTAAAATGCTCTTCTGGCTGGCCCCGCGTTTTTCCTATCTGTTCCCCCAGTTCCTCTGTCTTTTCTCCGGCTTTCCGCTCCATTTCATTAATTACCTCCTCATGTCTCTTTCTACATTCCTCCGCCACCTTTTTAATCCTTTCTGTGTCTCCGCTTTTACCTCCTTTCGCAGGTTTTCAACTTTGTCTGTCATTTCCCGATGTCTTTTCTCACAGTCCTCCTTCACGGCTCCCAATCCCTCCTTTATTTTCCCTTGTTCTCTTTTTAATTCCTCTATCGCCGTCGTGTTCCTCCCTATTTCCTCCTTTATTTGGTCTTGTCCCTGTTTTACTTCTCCCAATCCTTTTCCTACTTTGTCTATTTTTCCAACCACCGTCTTTATTTCGTTTACCCTCTCTTGTTTACTTTCTTCCATTGCGACTCCCACTCCTTTTACTTTCTCTTTTAACCCGGTCACCTCCGCTCGTATCGTGTCGACTTCCCTTTTTCATTTCCTTTTTTAGTTCTTCCAAGCTTCCTTTTAGGCTCATTCTCATGTTCTGCGTCTCACCCCGCAGCTCTTTCATTTCTTCTTTCATGTTTGTTTCCATTCCGTTCATTTTTGTATCCATCTTTTCGTTTATTTGTTGTGTATTCGCATCCATCGTCGTTTTCACTTCATTTGTATTTGTATCCATCTTTTCGTTCATGCCTTTCATTTCGTTTTTCATATTCGCTTCCATCTTTTCGATCATTTGTTTGTTCATGCCTTTCATTTCGTTTTTCATTTCATTTGTCATTGCCGCATTCATTTGTGCCAGCATGGTGAATAGCTGGGCCATGTCGGATGCACTCAAGTGAGCCGTTTCGGCAGGGGTTGGGGAAGGGTCTTGGTGGAGAGGGGGGGGGAGGTGTCATACACCACGGCCGCTGCCGCACCCACCTCGGGCCCTGGGTTCAGTTGGGCGAGTCCGTGTTCCTGCACAATCAACATTTCCTGCTCGGGGATTCCATCCTGGACCATGGATCCTCCACATTCTACATCCATTTCTAATACCCCCGGCTCCCGCTCGCCTTGAGACGCCATCTTGCTTCTCGTGAAGGGTTAATTTGCTCGCTCGTAATTTGGAGGGAATCGGGGGTCGCTTCTCTCACCCCTGGACCGATTCCCGTGAATTTAGCCGGAGACAGGAGAGCCCGTTTTCCTGTTCTCCGATACCAGTGCCGCGAGGAGGGCGATGAATTTGTATCCCACTCCTGACACCAGTGTTGCGGTATTCGCGCCCGCCGGCGTGCGAACGGCCACGTAACTCGAATCGCGGCACGTCGCCCACCGGACGGACAATCCAGTCGTGACCCTCTCGGACTAACGCCGGGAA
>NC_140964.1:76638125-76640625 GCF_056783735.1 Eptatretus burgeri
TTCCCCACTATAAATCGTCCCCTAACCCCCTGTACTGTCCTTGTTCGACTAACCTATCCTGTCACCTAGCCTACTCCCAACCCCTACGTTCCCTTGCCAGAGGGGAATAAGGGAGAGCTAACGTCCTGTGTCGAGGCCCAACTCAAGCCTCAGGATGGCCTCCCCAGAGTTCAGCGATCTATAACCAAGGTGGGTCCAGCGGCCCACAACGAGAGCGAGGGGATGGATGGTGCGGAGGGGTACACTTCCTAATCTACCCTATCCATTTAACCGTTAAACTACCCCGGGGCTTTCAACAAGCGCCTCTCGCTTAAACTATTGGTTCTAACAACCCAGATTCCCGTCGCCTGTGTTGGTGTCCTCACAATTTCGGGCCTCGCCCCCCAATTTTCTCTCCGTGCCCTCACACGGTCTCATGGCTGGGACACGTGGCTCCCTTTGGCAGGCACGACCCTCTGCCGAATCTCCCGCTATGGCACCCCCGGGCACTACACTGCCTCCGAGCCTACTAGCTCCCTAAACACCGGGGAGTGCCCCCCATGGCACCTCCCCTGAAACGCACACGTGGCAGGCTGGCTTCCCAGGCCCCTTTCCGAGGGTCACCCGTGCCCACAACACTGCCCACGCGGCTAATGGCGCCCCGGGCCCCCGCACCAAGCAGGCGCACCCGTGCCAACTACGCTATCCCGGCCCCCCATGGGCCCTTGGCCTACCACGGCCGACTAGCCTGGTGCCCGGGGTACCCACTCAGCGATACTCACCTTTCGCAGCCACGCTCCCAGCCCGTCAACAGGGCTCCTGCACCCCTCCAAACGGGTTTCGAGCCTACACTCCCACCAACAGCAAAACGACTTCCATTTTTGTAAATTTGACTAACCCCCTAACTCACTCTACACTGACCCCGGGGTCCCTTGGGCGGGAGTCACTCCTCCCCCCAATCACTCATCGCACCATGCATTCCCCATTCGCTCCATTCACACAGACCCGCTGGCCTCACTCACTCATCATGTACTCACCTCCCAACTCACCAACTCTTGAACACACACACCGCTGAACTCTGCCATCCTTCTAACTACCTCCCCTAAATAACTCGTGCTCCCTCGTCGTCCCTTAAACTAGTAGCACGTTCCTTTTCACACTACGTAGCTGAGCTACGTCCCCACTACACATCCAAAGTCTGTCACTGTCTCCAAATCTCTAAAATAACTTTTATTTCCCCACCTAAAGCTCATCTAAATCCCTCTAACTAATCCATTCCACGGACTCCATGAGGACTTACCCCTGCCCCATGAAGTCGGTCTAGCTAAGCTAACCCTTCCCCCTAACTAGTTTCCATCCTGTGCCCTGGTCAAGGGGGTCTTCCACCCCTTGCCCAGGAATCCTGTGCACCCGAAAGTGAGGCTTGCTTTTTTTTTTTTCTTTACATGTGCAGCACCAGCGCGGTAACTCACAGCTCGCGCACTTTGCACCTGCCCGTGACGTCATGCAGCTGCACGTGTTCCTCGTCCCTCCTTGGACGGCACCATCCGACAGGGATACCCCTCCTGCCGGATTCCAATCCCACGTGCAGCCATGACGTCACCGTGCGCATAAAAAAAACACAAGCCCCACGTCTCGAGGGGTCCCCCACGCGAACACATGTGCTTTGTTCATTGGAGCTTAACACACACGATCGCGTGGAGAACCCGTCCGGTCAAAATCCATAATCCTGCCTAAACTTTGTCCGTCCGCGGGATCGGCAAATCCACCGCGTGCGTTTCCGGACCGGGACTTCACTCTCGCAAGCGAGCACGTGGGGGCCTCGTGCGTTGCACAGCACGGACCTCGTGCTCACTGCTGGGTGAACCCGGCACGGTCCCCGAAACAACTCCAGCCGCTACTCGGCTTTCTTTCTTCTGTCGCCGTCGTCGTCGCCATTCGACACACGCACTCCCGCGTGTTACGACGCTCACACACCTCACCATTAAACTCACACCGGGAGACGCGGCTGCATGTTCACACATGCCAACCGACATCTCCCTTACACACAGCGACCTTGCACACGCTGTCTCTCTCACACTCACGGTCTCCCTTACACTCGGCCGTTCACTCACGCATGCCATCTCCCTCGCACACGTGGCTCCACTCACTCGCGGCCTTTCACTCACTCGTGCCATTTCCCTCACACAAACCACACCACTCACACACGCGGGTGCACTCACCCGCAGTGCCTCATCCACACACCGTCCCTCACTCACACACGCGGGGGCACTCACCCGCGGTGCCTCACTCATACACTGTGCCTCACACACGCGGGGGCACTCATCCGCGGTGCCTCACTCATACTGGCCGTTTCACTCACACACACGGCCTCTTCCACTTGCGGTGCCCCTTTTACACACGGCGTGCTGGGAAGCACGTACTCCGGCACAATCGCCACCACACCACTCACACACGGGGTCGCTTCCACACACGGGGACGCACTCACACCTTGCACCACACACACAGGGACAACCATACT
>NC_140964.1:76653125-76669120 GCF_056783735.1 Eptatretus burgeri
CCTTGAGGGTGGTCCTTTTCTTTTGCTTTGGGTATATGTGTTGTCGGCGCCGTCTGTGAAGTAAAACTGAATAAGTGTTGCCGTGTGCTCGGTAGTCAGTTAGATCTGCAATGTTGCATTTGCTTTTTGTGCATTATTGTTGTGTTCCTTCTCCTTTTACATTTGCTTTTGGTGTAATTGTATATGTGTGCTTTCCATTCATCGCGAAATAAATGCGCTTTATGTTGAACTGTTTTCCCGCTTCGCTTCGTCTTTTCCTCTATTGAATCTCCATCTTACTTCACGTAAAGGGTTGGTCGTGGGCTAAAACGCCCGATAATTAATCGAACCGTCGAGGCCGACGATAACACCGCTCGGTTATCCCGATAGTACGGAACGGGTCGCTTAAAGTGGCCCGTGTCCGAAGTCGACCTGCGGCGAGGTGCGATCACCCGGTCTACCCTCCGTGTGGGTACTTAGGTAGGTCGAATTTGGCGAGCAACCCTATCCCACGCGGGGGGCCGATTGGCACGATCGTGGTGAGGCCGAAAGGTCCACCCGTGACTAGTTCCCAGCGTTAGTCCGAGAGGGTCACGACTGGATTGTCCGTCCGGTGGGCGACGTGCCGCGATTCGAGTTACGTGGCCGTTCGCACGCCGGCGGGCGCGAATCCGCAACAATATGATTGAGGAAAGTGGGGAAAAAAAACAAACTTTATCATTCAGGAATCGTTGTGGCCTGTTCCAAGTTGGGCCATGGTTGAGCAGGCCAAAAAACATGGTGGCTTCAGACTCCAGTTAGGTAACCCAGGATACACCTTAAGACCCCAGAGAGCAAGGTGGCTGAAGAGCTCCTGATAAAGATATAATTAAATAAGGCCGTTAATTATCTTCAAAAGGGGTGTTTTAATGAACCCAAACACACAATTTTCAGTCATGCACTTCCTTCAGTTTTCTTAATATGCATGCAAAGTTTCAGGCTGCTCGGTTTCATGACTTTGGAGTTATAGAGGACACACACACACACACACACACACACACACACACACACACACACACACACACACACACACACACACACACACACACACACACACACACACACACACACACACACACACACACACACACACACACACACACACACACACACAGACATTTATTGGTTTAGATATAAGCTATCTTCTGATTAATTGACTGAAGATTTTGTTACCTCAGGGGACTTTGGTATTCTTCTATAATTTGAGTGTTTCATAACACTGTGTTTTGAGTGTTTCTGCAGTGTTTGAGTGTTTCTGCAGTGGTATGTTTTCATTATAAACAAAGGTAAAACTTTTCATAAATTTATGAAAAGATTCATTTACATCTTGTTGATTATCAACATCAGACCAATCTGGTGATTTTAAACTTATTAATATTACCATTAGTCAATTTACATGTACAAACATTCAGGGTATAGTTATGGTGGTTACTTAAAATATGTGGTGTTTAAGCAAAAATATGAAAGTGATCTGTTTTATCTGACAGAACAATCCCTGATTCCAGGTATGGTTGAAAATTGGTAAAAACATTATCAACTGGAAGGGCACTCGGTGGAGCGCATACCTCCACCATGTAATGCCTGACCCACGAGAACATATTTGGCCCAATACATTTTTGAAATATCAGGCTATGCAGTACTATATCGTTTTTGGCCCTATCTCTCAATGGTGAAGAATCACTTGGAAAAATTAAATTATTCTCGTATCTGGATCGGATCTTCACCAAAACTGAATCAATTCATCCTTGCCACACACCCAACCTGTCCAGCATGTTTCATCCAAATCTGTCACAACTTTTTGAGATATTGTGCTATTTATCTGTTTCGCCCTTGCTCTGAATGGTGAAGAATCACTTAAATTGTCAGATCTGGATTCGGATCTTCACCAAAATCTAATCATTTCATCCTTGTCACACCCAACCTGTCCACAAAATTTCATCCGGATCCGTCCACAACTTTTTGAGATATCCTGTACGCAAACAGACCAACAGATGCAGACAGACAGACAGAAAGGGGTGAAAACATAACCTCCTTCACCTTCGGTGGTGGAGGTAACTCGAAGGGCACTCGGTGGAGCACATACCTCCACCTGCATCCCGGATTCGGATAGTCACCAAAATAGAATCGATTCTTCCTTGTCACATACGCAACGTGTCCACCAGGTTTTGTCCAAATTCATCCACAACTTTGAGATATCCTGCAGACAAACAGACATGGGTGAAAATATTACCTCCATCCACCTTTGGTGGGCAGAGGTGATAAGTGTGACAGAGTTATCAGCAATTTTTTTTGGTCTGGCTACGAGTGGGATATATGGATTTGAAAATGAATTACTAATTTGTAGGTGGAAGGAAGCAATCTGTAGACCATGTTATCTGGGTGGTTTGTTTTTCTCAGGGTTTGTCAACACCGTGAAAACAACAAGATGTCAGAAGAGAACCTGTCGATCTGCTTTTGGCCCACACTCATGAAGCCCAACCTTACAGATATGGCATCCATCACTGCTACATTGGTGAACCGCACGCCCATCCAGCCTTTCATCATGCACTGCCCAGCTCTCTTCTACAACAATGGAGAGATCCCTATGTCTGTAATGCGTCCTGCCGCATCCTCCACGGAGGATGATTTTGAAGATAAAGTGGTATTGCCTGCAACCATTTTGATTTGCCCCATGCCATCTCCACCTCCAGAGTCTTCCGTGTAAGTGCTTTGTGACAGCTCGGGCTATTTTTGAAGTTGCCTTTTGACTGCAAAAGAATCTGGATGGTGAAGACCTTGTACAATGAGCAGATTCGTTCTTTCATCTGTTCATGATGTTGGATGTGAACCTTGTTTTGAACATCTTCCTTTGACTTGACGTCGGCCCATTCATCCTGCAAGATTTTTTTTCCTATAAAACGTTTTGTCATGCCACTATGAACTTTTAAATCACTACAATAATTAATGGGGGTTTTAATCCCATTCCACAGATCCTCCCCCTGCCCCCTCTCCTCACCTACCCGCCCTTCACCCTGGTTTTGCCACAGCATGTCCAGCTGATGCATGTTTAACAAGTCCTTTGCACTGGATATTTTAAGAGTATTGCCTTGAGATTTATGCTGTGCAAGGTTTATGGTCTTTTAACCTGTCAATCTGAACATCCATCCTCTTAGCCATCACTGTGACAGTGATGGATTGTTATTCTGTGTACTATTTGAGATGAACTTTTAATTTTGAAATCTATTTTGGACATACAATGATCTCAGCTGGTTCACTCACATGGTGTGAGATTTGCACACGCTTTTATTTTTGTATTATTCTCCTTTTGCCAATTGCCTCTCCTTTGCCTTCCGCTGTTTGTGAAGTTTGTCTTACGTACTTGACACTTTTTTCCCCCTTCTCTTTTTTTTTTTTGTAGTACAAGTGAAAAGTAGAAACAAAAAGAAAAAAAAAATTGTACAATTACACTACTGATACAATAGTACTTGATTTTGAACTATCTTGACCAAACTACTGCTGTTGCATCTTATTTGCAATTATGTTTACTTTTTAACCGTTTTTCTATCGTCAATCGGTTTGTTCTTTTGACTTCCCTTTTGTAATGTTATTCGCAACAAGTGCAAATGCTGCTTTAACAACATTTGGCTTTCTGATATTAAAGATGCTGATCGTTTTTTTTTAATCTTATTTCATTATTAATAAAAAAAATTCTAAATGCCCTTGTAACCAAGTAAGCAGAGGTTTAGGGTTGTTGTTTTGCTGGTACTGTGTTTTTCCTTCCTTTTTTTTGTTTTTGTTTTAAAAACATGTAAAAAAAATAAACAGGAAAACATTTTTGCTTGGTACTCCTATAATGCATCGGAGATGTACGATTAAGTTATGGCATTGCTGTACCATGCTAATTTCTGCGTAGTGGAATGTTATTGTAGTTATGTAAATTGAATCTTGAGTGCATATGTTGTTGAGGGTAATTTGCCCCTCAACCATTGTTGACTTTGTACATGAGATCTCTGGCATGAATTGTAAAGTGCTGCCTGCTCCCAATACTCAGCCGGTTCGAGGTTTTGTGGGAATTTGCTTTTGCTGTACAAATAAAAGTCGTTTATTTAAATTGGGTTCCTCTCCTCTTTAAAATGAGGTGCACTTCACTGGGGTCTCGTTCAGACTGATTTGTTTGCCAGACCATTTCAAGTTGAAGAATATTAAGTTTGATGGGATGAATGTACTTTGTATTATAAAGCACTCTCACCAATTTGAATAAGAATGGATTGCATTTTTTTTGTGTACAAAGTTGAGGCTCATGGAGGAGCTAGAACATAGAATGGATCGGGACTTAACAGAACAAAACTAGAACGGCACTCGGTAAAACACATACCTCTGCCAGGCTGAACAGTTTTTGTATCCCACTCATAGCCTGGTTCTGAATCTGGACCTTAACCAAAATCAAATTGGCTTGTTCTCGTCACATAACCAACTCATCCACCAAGTTTTGTCATAACTCTTCCACTACTTTTTGAAATATAAAGCTATATTGTATATCATTTGTGGCCCTATCAATGGTGAAGAATCACTTTTTTTAAATAATAAAAAATTCTCATATCTGGATTTGTATTGGGCCTTCACTAAAATCGAATCGATTCATCCTTATCACGCACCTAACCAACTCGTCCACCAAATTTCGTCGGAATCTGTCCACATTTCTTTTTTTGAGATATCTTGCTCACAGACAGACGGGTGAAAACCTAACCTCTGTACACCTTTGGTGGCAGAGGTAATGAGCACTAAAAAGAGAGGTGGGAAATGCACCGACAGCAGCAGGGATGAGGAACAAAATAGAGAGCTTTTGTTCTTTCCTGTTAGTTGGAGCCATCACTTCTAAATTGTAGGGAGTATATGTCAATAAAAAACCCACAACCATTCACTTATGCAACCTTGCATTCAAATTTGCGAAAGTTCATTTGGAGCTTCAAATAACAATAGGAAGATGGCCATAAGGCAAAATTTAGCACATTAGTATAGTTGCAAAAAACGATGCCGATGGACATTTGGAGGGCCTGAGACACTAACTTCAATCCATTGACGAAGATTTGCCAAATTGCTTGCCCCCCCCCCCTTTTTTATTAAATTCTCGTGGGCCTTTTGGTTCATTGGACCAAATTTTTATTATTCTTCACAACCTTGTAGCAATCCTGTCTGCTGTACTGCTTGAGCATTAGCTTGCCTTTCACCAAGCCCAGATTTACTTGAGCCAGGGAGTGGATTGCCAAATGATACTACGATTATTATTGTTGTTAATATTATAAGCATTCATTAATATATGGTTTGTTGCAATGTTGTTCTTTTTGTTATTTATTTTGTAATTATAATGCCATGCCTTGGAAGGACCTATTAAGTTGCTATATACACCTTACTATGGCATGTGTTTTATAACATGGGAATTCTCTCACTCACTCACTCACTCACTCACTCACTCACTCACTCACTCACTCACTCACTCACACACACACAGCCATTTAATAGTAGACAAGATTGTGGCTTGTTGAAGAATGGAGTGGTAGAGTAGAAAGGCAATGAACTGACAGGAGGGCAGTGGGGCCACATTTTGACACAAACAAGGGAATGCATGAATAGAAAAGAGCAGGGAAAATAGCAACACTCAAGTAAGCAGGTTGGGTTAGGGTTTATCAGGATGGAAAGGATCGCAAGTAGTGATGGAGGCTCAGCATAACTTCCTTGCTTGACACTCAGCATTTATAAAGGATACAGCATGGACAAACAACCATGGTGCAGGCTTGTTGTGCCAAATGGTCTCCAATATTGAAGTTCCTTGAAAGAGAACTCATTACAAGGTAAAGATGGGGGAACTGGGTCGGTGTGATTGTGATGTCTGTGTAAGGATTGCATATAGAGGTGACTATGCGGTCGGTGTTTCTTCACTCCTCATCCGACAGAGCAGGCAGTGGTGAGGGGTTTGCGAGTACAGGCAATGGTGAGGGGGCAGTGAGAGCAGGCAGTGTTGAGGGTGAGGTATGAATGAGGCCAGAGACCATTTTTGTTGGGATGAAACTTAAATATGTTGATTCTCCATTCAGGAATGATCGTAGACATTGAGGTGTATACAGTTTCTTGGGAGGAGTTAGGGATATTGAAGGAATGCTAAATGACCGTATTGGGTCATAGTAAGAAGACTTTGGTTGTGGTACATTGAGAAGCAAATGATGTAGGGAAAGTTTAGTCGAAGGATGAAAAAAAGTAGGTGAATCGGGCTTTTAGAGTGTGTGGTCGGTGTTATATATTATTCAACAGCCTTCACCTACTCTCCCCTCCCTTTATCTCTGAAAAAAAAAAAATATATATATATATATAATCAGCCGAGTGCTGGAAGAATGGTGCAGGAAGGCCTAGTGCTGGCTTAACGATTAAGGTGCTTTGTTTAAGATCCTAGGGTCTTGAGTTCAAGCCCTTGTCGTTTCATTGAATTAACACTAGGTAGGGTTGACTCAGCCTATCATCCTTCTGATGTAATTGTGATTTGTAAGGCCAGGCAAGAAAATATAATTTCAGGAAGGGAAAAGTTAAACATATTCTATACCAATGCCAAAAGTTTAAATAATAAGATGGAAGAGCTTGAAGCCAAAGTGGATAACGAGGAGTATGATATAGTTGCAAGAAGTGAGATGGTTTAAGGACGAGAGTAACTGGAGGACTTCAAAAGGGCACGTGGTCAGGGAAGAGTATTGATTATGGGGGATTTTGACTTGCCAGGGATAGATTGGGTCCAGGAACAGGGAAAGGGCCGAGAAGATGAGGATTTCCTAGTTTTAGTCCAGGATTGCTTTTTAACCCAGTTTGTAGATAAGCCCACGAGGGGGAGTGCAGTGTTAGACCTCCTTTTAAGTAACGATCCCAATATGGTGGAGGAGGTGGAGGTAGGGTAGCATTTAGGAGTAAGTGGCCATAACATTGTGTGTGCAAAGATTCTGTTAAGGATTAGAGTTCTGGATAGTCGAGTAAGGTTATTAGATTTCAGGAAGGCAAACCTTGAGGGTATGAGGAGAGAGTTTGATGATGTAGATTGGGAGAAGCTAACAAGAGGACAATCAGCATCAGGGAAATGGGAAACCTTCAAGGAGCAAATGTACAGCATGCAGAGTAAGTACATTCCATTGAGGTGTAAAACTGGTGGTAGAAAGAGACCAGGGTGGTTGAGGAGTGAGATCTTCTTCTTGCATATGGTAGCTTGGCTGCCAGGTAGCGATCATTTTGTTGGGACACAACTAAAATAATTGGTTTGGTGTTGGTGTGGTGCAGGCATGATGGGCCGAATGGCCTCCTCATCCATCTACTTTCCAGGTGTGTTCTTGAGTATACGGAATAACAAGGAAATCCAACACAGGTGGAGGCCATTCAGCCCATCATGCCTACACGAACACCACACCAACCCATCCACACAAGATCCAAGGAAGAAAATGCAGAAGATGTTTTTAATAAATGAAAAAAATGTTTTTGTTTGTTTTTAGGGTTTTCTTTTTCTTTTTTGTAGGTTTTTTTGTCATTTCTGCAGGTTTTTTTCCTTTTCTTGCCCTCAAGAGAGGGGGCATGGACTTGGTTAAAAACACACAACATCAACCACACAACCCCCCTTGACAAGACCCCCACCAACAGCACTCCGTACACATGCACACAATCACCCATCAATGCTCAAACTACATAAAAGTCTTATCAACATCCCCATACCCCTCCATCTCCATAACTTCCAGGTACCTACCAAATTCTAATTTAAACTTATCTCCTGTTTCTGCTGCCACTATCTTGCCAGGGAGACCATTCCATGCATTAACTACTCTCTGAATGAAAGACCCCTGCCTTACTACCGTCTTAACTCTCTTTTTTACTCTCAGGCTATGGCCCCTGGTCCTATCACTGTCTACTCTGTTGAATAATTAATCTGCACTTATTTTATCTAAACCTTTCATTATCTTAAACATCTCTATCATATCTCCTCGTATCCGCTTCCTTTCTAGTGTATAAAGTCCTGTCTCCTTCAGCCGCTCCTCATAGCTGAGTCCAGCGAGGCCCGGAATCAATCTCGTGGCCCTGCACCGAACCCTCTCTATGGTATCTATGTCCTTCCGTAATTGTGGTGACCAAAACTGCACACAATATTCTACATGTGACCCTCACTAAATTCCTGTACAATGTTAACACCACCTCTTTTGATTTATGAATGATCCCCCTCTGAATACAACCTAAAACCCTGTTTGCTTTATCTATACCTGCCTGACATTGTGTTGCCTGCTCACCTCCTTCATCTATTACCACTCCCAGATCTCTCTCCTGTGTGACGCGCTCCAAAATTACCCCTTACATCCTGTAATCTATTTTCATCGTTCTTTCCCATCCCCAACACCTACACTTGCTCAGGTTAAATTCCATCTGCCAATCTTTTGCCCAATCTATACAAGTATCAATACTTTCCTGAATCTGATTACCACCCCCTCTGCAATCCACCTTACCTCCAAACTTTGTGTCATCTGCAAATTTGGAAAGCTTACTCTTCACCCCATTATCCAAATCGTTGATGTAAATCATGAATCTTAATGATCCAAGTACTGATCCCTGTGGTACCCCACAACTTGCATCCTCCCAACAAGACATCCTCCCACTCACAGCCACTCTGTGCTTCCTACCACAAAGCCAGTTTGCAATCCAATTAGCTACCTGACCAGCCACTCCACAAGCCCTCACTTTGGCTAAGAACCTCCGATGTGGTACCTTATCAAATGCCTTCTTAAAGTCTATATATATATATATATATATATATATATATATATATATATATATATATATATATATATATATATATATATATATATATATATATATATATATATATATATTATGTTTACTGCCTTTCCCTCATCCACCCAAGCAGACACTGCTTCATAGAACTCAAAGATTTAAAAGACAGGAACTACCTTTGGTAAACCCATGCTGACGACCTTTAACTAGTTTGTATTTGTTTAAATGATTCCTCATCTGGTCCTTAAGGTCTCCAACACCTTCCCCACGACTGAAGTCAAACCAACAGGTCTAGTTTCCCAATTCTTCTCTGGATCCTTTCTTAAATAATGGTGTTACATTTGCTACTCTCCAATCCTCCAGTGCCTGTCCTGACTCCAGAGAACTATTGAAAATATCCATCAACATCTCGCTCACCCGCTCAGCCACCTCCATCAATACTCTCGGGTGCATGTTATCTGGACCCGGAGCCTTATCGACTCTTAAATTACCTCGCTGTTCCTTTACTTCCTCCACTCCAACCTGGATCTTCTGTAAAAGCCCTTCCTCACTTCCTTGATAGATACTCTCAGCTATTGGCAATTCTCCTGACTGTTATTGTGTAAAAGTTGAAGGAAAATACCTGTTTAATAAGCCTGCCATCTCACTTTCCTCACTAACCACTCTCCCGGTGCTATTTCTCAATGGGCCCACACTGATCCTAACCTGTTCTTTTCCCCTGACATATTTAAAGAATGCCTTGGTGTTATGTTTAATATTCCTCGGCACATCCTTCTCATACTCTCTTTTGTCTTGCCAAGTTATTTTCTTCACTTGCCTCTGTTTACTCCGACAGTGATATAAATCTAACTCCAGTCCTGTTATTTTAAACATAAATTCCTTCTGCTTCTCCTTAATAGCATTCCTTAGCCCACTACTCAACCACCCTGGCTCTTTCTGCTTCTAGTTTTACACTTTTCATTGGAATGTACTTACTCTGCACTCTACACATTTGGTCCTTGAAGGTTTCCCATTTCTCTGATGCTGATTGTCCTGTTGTTAGAGTCTCCCAATCTACATCACCCAACTCTCTCCTCCTACCCTCAAGGTTTACCTTCCTGAAATCTAATGGCCTTACCCTACTATCCTGAACTCTAACCCTTAACAGAATCTTTGTACACACAATGTTATGGTCACTGGCTCCAAAATGCTCCCCTACCTCTACCTCCTCCACCATATTTGTATCATTATTTAAAAGGAGGTCCAACACTGCACTCCCCCTCGTGGGCTTATCTACAAACTGGGTCAAAAAACAATCCTGGACTAAAACTAGGAAATCCTCATCTGCTCTGCCCTTTCCCTGTTCCTGGACCCAATCTATCCCTGGCAAGTTAAAATTCCCCATCATCAATACTCTCCCCTGACCACATGCTCTTTTGAATTCTTCATGTATTCCTCCTTCCTCCTCTTCCTTCATACCCGCAGCCTTATAAAAGCATCCTACCAATATCTTACTGTTTTTACAATCTCTAATCTCTACCCAAACAGAATCCTCAACATTTATTCCTTCCTGAATGTCATCCCTTTCTCTTGATGCAATGCTGTACTTTACCCAGATTGCTCGTCCTCCTCGTCCTCCTCCTCCTCCTCCTGTCTATGGTTTCCTAATCTTGGGAGAATCCCAGAAAACATGACCTCACAACCCTTTGCTTTCAGCTACTTACTCAATATCCTGTATCTAATTTTTAAAACCTCTGAGTAAACTTTCCCTTCATCATTCGCTCCATGGTGGACCACAACCAACTTCTTCCTGCCGTGACCCTTCCTTCAATGTCCCCAACTCCCGCTCCTTCAAAACTGCACAGAATTCAATGTCGACGACCCTCCCTGCAGAATGAAGAATCGACAGATTTAATCGTCTCATCACCGACAAAAATTACCTCAGAAAATATTAACACGATGTTTATGTCCCAGCTGAACCAGCCCTGGTTTACTGCCCCCACCCCCTCCACCCTTCATCCCCCGCCCTTCACCCCTCCCGCCCTTCATCCCCGTGCCCTTCATCCCCCCTTCACCCCTCCACCACCCTTCACCCCACCCCCTTCACCCCCTTCACCCCCGCCCTTCACCCCCTTCACCCCCTGCCCTTCACCCCCTGCCCTTCACCCCCCGCCCTTCATCCCCCTGCCCTTCACCCCCTTCATTCCCCGCCCTTCATCCCCCGCCCTTCACCCTTCACCCCCTTCACCCTTCACCCCCCTCTTCACCCTTCACCTCACCCTTCACCCCCTTCACCCTTCACCCCCCTTCACCCCCTTCACCCTTCACCCCCTTCACCCTTCACCCTTCACCCCCTTCACTCCCCCTTCACCCCCTTCACCCCCCTTCACCCTTCACCCCCTTCACCCTTCACCCCCTTCACCCTTCACCCCCTTCACCCCCCTTCACCCCCCTTCACCCCCCTTCACCCCCTTCACTCCCCCTTCACCCCCTTCACCCCCCTTCACCCTTCACCCCCTTCACCCTTCACCCCCTTCACCCTTCACCCCCTTCACCCCCCTTCGCCCCCTTCACCCCCTTCACCCTTCACCCCCTTCATCCCCCTTCACCCTTCACCCACCCTTCACCCTTCACCCCCCCTTCACCCACCCTTCACCCTTCACCCCCCCTTCACCCTTCATCCTCCGCCATGATAAAGTCGACAAACTGAGACAATGCATTAAGGCGGTGTTGATATAGCGCAGGTACGATGGGCCAAACGGCCTTCACCTGCGTCCGTGTTCCTTGCAAAGTGCTGAACCGAAACATCAAGTGATTCGTGAACAAACACGTGCGCATGCGCAGAAATCTTCCAACGCCGCCTTTCTGCCGAAGGTCTATTCCACGCAGCTCATCCATTGGCCCAATGCTGGCCGGATATAAGCGAATGGGCGTGGCTAATTTGGCTCCGCCTCACAGTCGCTCGATCATGTCACGCTTGTGCTCCGAGCGACGAGAGTTTGTTGTTGGTTTATGAGTATCTTGGACTGGGTTCATTTGCTTGAATCACGGACACCCGTTACTCCGGCTACCCGTGAGTGTGCGTGTTTTTCTCTCACCTTCTTCACCCACACTTCCCGTAGTAACACGCGCTTCCACGAACCCGGCGGTAAAATGAATGATCGCCGTCGGTGTTTGTTTGACTCGCAAATTCGCTCCATAAATCGTCGTCACGTCGATTTTACCTTGGGTTCCGCAAAGGGGGCGAACGAATGGTTTTAGTGCGAGCTGGGGTTAATTTTCGTCCTGTTAGTCCGGGTTCATACCCACGACTCGTTGAGACCGCGAGACCAGGTAGCTGTACCTGGTACGAGTACATACACACGGCGTGAGCACGTGGGGGGCGGAGTGCCAAGGAATGGTGGGGGGGTGCCAAGGAATGGTGGGGGGGTGCCAAGGAATGGTGGGGGGTGCCAAGGAATGGAGGAGTGGGTGGCAAGGAATGATAGGGGGTGCCAAGGAATGATAGGGGTGCCAAGGAATGGTGGGGGGTGCCAAGGAATGATAGGGGGTGTCAAGGAATGGTGGGGGAGGGGTGCCAAGGAATGGTTGGGGGGGTGCCAAGGAATGGTTGGGGGGTGCCAAGGAATGGTTGGGGGGGTGCCATGGAATGATGGAGGTGAAATGGGAGAGTAGAGGAATTAAAAGATTTTTTTTTTGGAAGATATATGATGATGGCGGTGAAAAAAAAAAACACATGGTGCCAGGAACAGGTAGGTGATGGGGAAGTAGGGGTGGAACATAAATTTTTGCCTACCTGAAGGGGGTCGAACTTGTGTGCATGAGTTCCACCACCTTCACGGACGTAAAATGTAGATGGATAACCTATCGGGTAGGGGAAGTCGGTATGAGAAGGTTAACCTTGCTCACCGAGTTCCCAAACCCAAGAGGTTTGATTAATTACATGTCGGATGTCAATGATGTCCTCCTTCATGTTCCCATCAAGTGCGTGCAGAATGATCCGTGTGAGGCTGCTGGTAGTTTCACAAGTTGTGTACAAGTGTCACATGAAACATGAAATGGTAGTTATTTATCATATCTAATATCTTCCTGGTGGTTTATTGGTAACCCATCAGTGAATGAAGTGATCTAGTTACCATGCAACATGCTTTTGGTGGTGTATAGATTATGCCTGGTGTTCACTTAATGGTTAGGGTGATGTGCTTGGGATCCTAGGGTCCTGAGTTCAAATCTCACTTTGCTGTTGAATTAATACCAGGTGGGGTTGACTCTGCCTGTCATTGTTCCGAGGTCGGCAAAATGAGTGCCAGGTTCCTGGTATCCTGTGTCAGAGTGGCGACCCATCCAGGATTGTGCCCAATAGCCACGGAGACTACTTAGGCAGCAACAATGCTCTGCACAGAGCATGGTTTCGATGGATGGATGGATGGATGGATAGATAAACAGGTGTACAGATTGGCTTGTGTTATTCAAATGCTAACAGGCTGTGCTCGGAGTCGAGCCATCTCGGTCGATGTGCATCTGATAAACCTGTGAAAACTTTATTCCAAGGTCTTCACCATTGCACGGATGTGATGGACTCTACCAGTGGTGCTGGGAGGTTGACGGGCACCCAAGGAAAGAGTATGGACGAAGGTGTTGCAGGATGTGGAAGAGAGCAGCCATCTTTACTCCCAGGGTTGGACTGGCAAGCACTGCTGTCCCTCTATGACATGCAGGCCTGGTTGAGAAGTAGTGCTGATAACATGATGGAGCTGACTCGTGCAGTGCAGCGGGATTCCGAAGGACGGCGAGCTTCATTCCACCTTGAGCAGCTGCAGGCATGTTTTTTTTTGCTGTTTTAAAAAAAATAAACTAAGGTTACACTGATGGCAGTAACTTGCTGGAAAGGGTTAGCAAATGTGCGGGAGAATGGCACCGATCACAGTACATGTCAGATGTGATGTAAAATTGAATTGGCGTAACATGTGGAACAAGACAATGGCAAGGATAGTTAAACACAGGAGACCATTTGACCCATCACACCTATAATCCCAATCTTTGCATTTTTGACTGACTTGGAGAAGCTTGTGGCAAGGAGATATTGGGTGCAGGTGGGGCAAATATATTGTTGTGGAAATGGCTTCTAGGGGTTGAGATTGTACAGCTTAGCAATAGCTATTTCCATCATGCATGTTTCGTGTAAGCATGAGGAAATTTTGATTGTCATGTAGGGTCATGGGAGGGACATACTCCCCACTTTGTGGAGAAGGGGGTGGGGGGACAGTATCGATTGTATCCCCATGCCCTCTCCCAATATTTTGAACCGAAAAACAAAAAAAAGTGTATACTCACAAAGAATTACCAATCGGTTTTCCTTCCAGTTGATTTAATCCGGTTTGGCAAAAGTTTGAATCAGCGATTAATTAGAGTGCGGAATTTTAATGGATTCTATATTTTTTTTGGAAACATTATTTACCTGAATGCTGTACCACTCGAACATAATTATATTCGACCGCGACTGTTCCACAGCATGTGCATACCAGCATTTGAGAACGCTAGTTGGCAACACTTGAGGGCTTGACGAGTAGTGTCATCGTCATAAAATATGAAATTTGGTATCTCTTTGGTTGATGAATTTTGTTAGTTATGTAATCTCAACCAAACCTGCCAAGGGGACTAAGGGTCCATCATCTATACCTATTTAAGGCCTCTCTCTCTCTCTGTAAGTGTTCTATACACAGCCACATCTTTTAAGTTACAAACTCAGGGTACAAATACAACTTTGTGTGTGTGGGGGGGGGGGGGTAACATAGGTGATGTGGCTGTGGCCTCATGCAGGGGTGTGAGGGGCAGGGGGAGGGTGGGCATAAATTCTCTATGTAGATGTGTACCGTGTAGCGCCACCTGGTGGTGGTGGCAGCAGCGGGTATTGCAATTTTCAAATTTCCTCTGGAGACAAAGTGTTACTCATTAACGTTTCTCTTCCCGTGCAATTATGAGTAAATCTACCAGTAACTCATAAGGCCCACCTCCCTGGGGATTCCTGCTGGCAAAGCGTATTATGAGACCCTTAATTTTACATTTTTTATACGCCCGATATATATATATATATATATATATATATATATATATATATATATATATATATATATATATATATATATATATATATATATATATATATATATATATATATATATATATATATATATATATATATATATATATATATATATGTCGGGGCGTATTATGTGATACCGTCGTCCGTCCTTCTGTCTGTCTGTCCGTCCGTCCGTCCCTGTCCGCACTCTAGCTCCCAAAGTTTTCATCTTTCATGTTTCATATTTGGTACATAGGTACAGACTGTGGACACGGTGTGTCGCGACATACTTTCGTCATCTAAAGTGGTTGCCATGACAACCAGGATGCTGTTTTCCATGTCGTAGCACAATTCTGTATATACTTCTTGTTCTTCATAAATTGACGTGTTTGAATATACTAGTACATGCCCGTAAAAAATAATAATAATAATAAATAAATAAACCACACAGGCCGTTTCTTCGCTCTCATGTGCCCGTACGTGCGTGACCCGGACGTTCGATATTATTCGCAGTTACGATTATTCGCAATTTATTTTTAATACCCAATTATTCAATTAGCGCCAACGTATTTTACATTTTCGCAATGTCGTGGCAAGGAAAAACAAAAAGAGAAGAGAAGAGAGAGAAAAAATTTACTTCCTGGTTCGGAGCATACCAGCACTCTGATGTTCCCAAAATTTATACACCGTCTAATATGAAAACGATCATAACTTGGGCCATTGTGTTTATCTATAAATGCGCATAAGAAATCGAGAAATGATTAGACACTAAGTCATCACTCTCCGGAAGCCCGTACGTTGTAACCCGTAATGGCGAACGCGGCTGAGGTTCCCTTCCCCATCGGCCACGCCCAAGCAACAACGTGTCTTGCCATTGGTTTGGTAAATAAATGGCCATAACTTGGGAAGCACTTGTCCGATTAATATCAAACCTTGAAAAGGCACATCCTCAAGTCCCCAGCAATATATCTGGCAAGTTTCAATTAGATCGGACCAGAGGTTGTCAAGAAACAGCGGTCACACACGCACACACACACACACACACACACACACACACACACACACACACACACACACACACACACACACACACACACACACACACACACACACACACACATTGCTGGAATTATAG
>NC_140964.1:76669620-76704620 GCF_056783735.1 Eptatretus burgeri
AATTAACAAACTTATATCGCCTACGTGTCCCGAATATAGTTCTGAAATCTCCCCTTCAACCGACCAGCGCTTCTGGAGAAGAAGATGTTTGAAGGTTTTAGGGTTTTTTCAAGATGGCCGCCAAACCATGTGACCGATCAAGAACAAATTAACAAACTTGAGAAAGGACCACATGGGGAATATATGTGTGAAGTTTCGTCTTCATCTGTCTTGCCATTCTGGAGAAGAAGATTTTTAAAATTTATTCATTTTCAATCCAAGATGGCTGCCGAACCTTGTGACCTATGATATCATAAATTTAAATTCTGCTTTCCATCGTCGACCCGAACAAGTGTGTGAAGTTTCGTGTAAATCGGATAAAGTCTATTTTTCTATCCAAGATGGCCGCCAAACCATGTGACTTCTGAGGTAAAATTTTTTTACCATGTATGCAGACTTGAGGGAGGAAGGCACTTGCAAATTTTCGCTTCGATGGCTTTTGAAATTCCAGAGAAAACATTATTTAATATTTTTCTTAAATCCAACATGGCGGCCAAACCATGTGACCTATCACTTTGAAATTAACAAACTTGCATCGCATACATGTCACGAATATAGTTCTGAAATCTCGCCTTCATTGGACCAGCGCTTCTGGAGAAGAAGATGTTTGAAGGTTTTAGGGTTTTTTCAAGATGGCCGCCAAACCATGTGACGTATCAACAACAAATTAACAAACTTGAAAGAGGACGTCAGGGGGAATGTGCGTGTAAAGTTTCGCCTTAATCTGCCTAGCCCTTCTGGAGAAGAAGATTTTTTTAAAAAAACACTAAAAAACAAGATGGCGGCCAAATTACGTCATCGATGACGTCAAAAAAAACATTTTTGACGATGAATTTTGGTGTAGATGACGCTCAGAATTTTTCAGATTTTTCCTATATGGCGTTCTACTTGACGAATTTTCACCGGTATATCGCTTCACCTATGACGTCACGAAAAATCACACGTGTTCCCCATAGGGAGCTTAGTAAAATGTATCAAACGAAAAATTTTTCCATTGCACAGTTTCCGAGATACAGATGTCCAAAGTTTATCGCTTTTTTCAAGATGGCGACCGTACCACGTGACCAATGACGTCATAATTATAACGTGATTGTGCTATCAAAAAAGATACACACAATGGTGAAAATTTCCTGTCGATCGGACTTAGTATTCCAGAGAAAATGATTTTTAAAGCGAAAAAGGGTGCAAAATGCCGGCGGAAAAATAATAATAATAAAAATAACTAGAACTGCCACTTTATAACTGCTGGCAGTGATGACCGGGTACCCAGTCCGTCCGCCTTTGACACAACTGACACAACGTGAGACTTAAATCGTAGTCGCAAAGTTTCGCATTTATCGGATAAGCGGTGCCAGAGAAAACATTATTTAATGGTGATACAAACACAGGCCTGCTTCGAGACGGCGCGGAACAGACGAGTTACGAACCGGGCAGCACAAAGCGTTCAATTTCCTTATTACTGGCGACCAGATTCAAATAATTAAATAATTCTGGCTGCCAAACCACACGGCCGATCAGGTTGAAATTTTAAACTTTTGTTTCCCATGTAGCCTAAATTATAAATATGAAGTTTCGCATATATAGAAGTAGTGGTTCCAGAGTAAACATGAATTAATATTTATCCTTCAATCTAAGATGGCGGCCAAACCATGTGACTTGTGACCTCATAATTTTTACCATGTATGCAGATGTCATGGAGGATGACAGACGCATATTTTCGCTTCGATAGGTTAAGCAGTTCCAGAGAAAACATTATTTAATATTTTTCTTAAATTCAACATGGCTGCCAAACCATGTGACCTATCAATTAGAAATTAACAAACTTGTATTCCCTACTCATGTGCAATAGGGGTGTGAAGTTTCCCCTTGATCAGATCAGGTGTTCTGGAGAAGAAGATGTTTGAATGTTTTAAGGTAAATTCAAGATGGCCGCCAAACAATGTGACCAATCAAGAACAAATTAACAAACTTGAGAAAGGACCTCATGGGGAATATATGTGTGAAGTTTCGGCTTAATCTGTCTTGCCTTTCTAGAGAAGAAGATTTTTAAAATTTATTCATTTTCAATCCAAGATGGCTGACGAACCATGTGACCTATGACATCAGAAATTTATATTCTGCTTCCAACTGGGTATTGGAACACGTTTGTAAAGTTTCGTGTTAATCGGTAAAGGTGCGTTTTTCTATCCAAGATGGCCGCCAAACCATGTGACGTGTGATGTCATAATTTTTACCATGCGTGCATACACGATGGTCGATGATAATTACAAATTTTCGATTCGTTTGGTTCAGCGGTTCCAGAGAAAACATTATTTAATATTTTTCTTAAATCCAAGATGGCGGCCAAACCGTCTAACGTATCAATTCGAAATTAACAAACTTATATCGCCTACGTGTCCCGAATATAGTTCTGAAATCTCCCCTTCATCCGACCAGCGCTTCTGGAGAAGAAGATGTTTGAAGGTTTTAGGGTTTTTTCAAGATGGCCGCCGAACCATGTGACCGATCAAGAACAAATTAACAAACTTGAGAAAGGACCTCATGGGGAATATATGTGTGAAGTTTCGTCTTCATCTGTCTTGCCCTTCTGGAGAAGAAGATTTTTAAAATTTATTCATTTTCAATCCAAGATGGCTGCCGAACCTTGTGACCTATGATATCATAAATTTAAAATCTGCTTTCCATCGTCGACCTGAACAAGTGTGTGAAGTTTCGTGTAAATCGGATAAAGTCTATTTTTCTATCCAAGATGGCCGCCAAACCATGTGACTTCTGAGGTAAAAATTTTTTACCATGTATGCAGACTTGAGGGAGGAAGGCACTTGCAAATTTTCGCTTTGATGGCTTATGAAATGCCAGAGAAAACATTATTTAATATTTTTCTTAAATCCAACATGGCGGCCAAACCATGTGACCTATCACTTTGAAATTAACAAACTTGCATCGCATACATGTCACGAATATAGTTCTGAAATCTCGCCTTCATTGGACCAGCGCTTCTGGAGAAGAAGATGTTTGAAGGTTTTAAGGTTTTTCAAGATGGCCGCCAAACCATGTGACGTATCAACAACAAATTAACAAACTTGAAAGAGGACCTCAGGGGAATGTGCCTGTAAAGTTTCGCCTCAATCTGCACAGCCGTTCTGGAGAAGAAGATTTTTTTAAAAAACACAAAAAAAAAAGATGGCGGACGAATTACGTCACTGATGACGTTAAAATATTTTTTTTCTACCATGAATTTTTGTGTAGATGACGCTCAAGAAATTTCAAATTTTTGCCATGTGGCGTTCTACTTGACGAATTTTTACTGGGATACCTCTTCACTGATGACGTCACGAAAAATCACACGTATACCCGAGAGGGAGCTTGTTCAAATGTATCAAGCGAAATTTTTTTACACTAGAAGGTTTCCGAGATACAGAGGTCCAAAGTTGATCTGTTTTTTCAAGATGGCGCCCGTATCACGTGACCTATGACGTCATAATTATCAATTATGTATGCTATCAAAAAAGATACATATTTGGTGAAAATTTTGTGTCGATTGGTCTTACCATTTCTGAGAAAATGGCATTTAAAGCGAAAAAATTTGGAAATTTTGCAAATTTACGGCGGAAGAAAAATAATAATAAAAATAATAATAATAACTAGAACTGCCACTTTATAACTGCTGGCAGTGATGACCGGGTACCCAGTCCATCCGCCTTTGATACAACATGGGACTTAAATCAGAGTCGCAATTTTCGCATTAAAAGGATAAGCGGTGCCAGAGAAAACATAATTTAATGGTGATACAAACACAGGCCTGCTTCGAAACGGCGCGGAACAGACGAGTTACGAACCGGGCAGCACAAAGCGTTCAATTTCGTTATTCCTGGCTTCCAGATTCAAATAATTAAATAATTCTGGTTCCAAATCAGCATGACCGATCAGGTTGAAATTTTAAACTTTTGTTTCGCATGTCGCCTGAATTATAAATGTGAAGTTTCGCATGTATAGATGCAGTGGTTCCAGAGTAAACATTAATTAATATTTATCCTTCAATCCAAGATGGCGGCCAAACCATGTGACTTGTGATGTCATAATTTGCAACATGTATGCAGATATCATGGAGGATGACAGACGCAAATTTTCGCTTCGATAGGTTAAGCAGTTCCAGAGAAAACATTATTTAATATTTTTCTTAAATTCAATATGGCTGCCAAACCATGTGACCTATCAATTAGAAATTAACAAACTTGTATTCCCTACTCATGTGCAATAGGGGTGTGAAGTTTCCCCTTGATCAGATCAGGTGTTCTGGAGAAGAAGATGTTTGAAGGTTTTAAGGTAAATTCAAGATGGCCGCCAAACCATGTGACCAATCAAGAACAAATTAACAAACTTGAGAAAGGACCTCATGGGGAATATATGTGTGAAGTTTTGGCTTAATCTGTCTTGCCTTTCTGGAGAAGAAGATTTTTAAAATTTATTCATTTTCAATCCAAGATGGCTGACGAACCATGTGACCTATGACATCAGAAATTTATATTCTGCTTCCAACTGGGTATTGGAACACGTTTGTAAAGTTTCGTGTTAATCGGTAAAGGTGCGTTTTTCTATCCAAGATGGCCGCCAAACCATGTGACGTTTGATGTCATAATTTTTACCATGCGTGCATACACGATGGTAGATGATAATTACAAATTTTCGATTCGTTTGGTTCAGCGGTTCCAGAGAAAACATTATTTAATATTTTTCTTAAATCCAAGATGGCGGCCAAACCGTCTAACGTATCAATTCGAAATTAACAAACTTATATCGCCTACGTGTCCTGAATATAGTTCTGAAATCTCCGCTTCATCCGACCAGCGCTTCTGGAGAAGAAGATGTTTGAATGTTTTAGGGTTTTTTCAAGATGGCCGCCGAACCATGTGACCGATCAAGAACAAATTAACAAACTTGAGAAAGGACCTCATGGGGAATATATGTGTGAAGTTTCGTCTTCATCTGTCTTGCCCTTCTGGAGAAGAAGATTTTAAAAATTTATTCATTTTCAATCCAAGATGGCTGCCGAACCTTGTGACCTCTGATATCATAAATTTAAATTCTGCTTTCCATTGATGACCCGAACAAGTGTGTGAAGTTTCGTGTAAATCGGATAAAGTCTATTTTTCTATCCAAGATGGCCGCCAAACCATGTGACTTCTGAGGTAAAAATTTTTTACCATGTATGCAGACTTGAGGGAGGAAGGCACTTGCAAATTTTCGCTTTGATGGCTTATGAAATACCAGAGAAAACATTATTTAATATTTTTCTTAAATCCAACATGGCGGCCAAACCATGTGACCTATCACTTTGAAATTAACAAACTTGCATCGCATACATGTCACGAATATAGTTCTGAAATCTCGCCTTCATTGGACCAGCGCTTCTGGAGAAGAAGATGTTTGAAGGTTTTAAGGCTTTTTCAAGATGGCCGCCAAACCATGTGACGTATGAACAACAAATTAACAAACTTGAAAGAGGACCTCAGGGGGAATGTGCCTGTAAAGTTTCGCCTCAATCTGCACAGCCGTTCTGGAGAAGAAGATTTTTTTTAAAAAACACAAAAAAACAAGATGGCGGCCGAATTACGTCACTGATGACGTCAAAATATTTTTTTCTACGATGAATTTTTGTGTAGATGATGCTCAAGAAATTTCAAATTTTTGCCATGTGGCGTTCTACTTGACGAATTTTTACTGGGATACCTCTTCACTGATGACGTCACGAAAAATCACACGTATACCCGAGAGGGAGCTTGTTCAAATGTATCAAGCGAAATTTTTTTACACTAGAAGGTTTCCGAGATACAGAGGTCCAAAGTTGATCTGTTTTTTCAAGATGGCGCCCGTATCACGTGACCTATGACGTCATAATTATCAATTATGTATGCTATCAAAAAAGATACATATCTGGTGAAAATTTTGTGTCGATTGGTCTTACCATTTCTGAGAAAATGGCATTTAAAGCGAAAAAAACTGGAAATTTTGCAAATTTACGGCGGAAGAAAAATAATAATAAAAATAATAATAATAATAATAAACAGAAGAAAAACAATAGGTTATCCAGTCCATTTGACTGGATACCCTAATAATGCGTAATAATAAACAGAAGAAAAACAATAGGGTACCCTGTACTCACAGTGTACCCTAACTAGAACTGCCACTTTATAACTGCTGGCAGTGATGACCGGGTACCCAGACGTGTCGGCCTTTGATACAACATGGGACTTTCTGCAGATGACAGTCGCAAAGTTTTGCATTGAAAGGATAAGCGGTGCCAGAGAAAACATTATTTAATAGTGATACAAACACAGGCCTGCTTCGAGAGGGCGCGGAACAGACGAGTTACGAACCGGGCAGCACAAAGCATTCAATTTCGTTATTACTGGCTTCCAGATTCAAATAATTAAATAATTCTGGCTCCCAAACCGCGTGACCGATCAGGTTGAAATTTTAAACTTTTATTTCGCATGTCACCTGAATTATAAATCTGAAGTTTCGCATATATAGAGGCAGCGGTTCCAGAGTAAACATTAATTAATATTTATCCTTCAATCCAAGATGGCGGCCAAACCATGTGACTTGTGATGTCATAATTTGCACCACGTGTGCAAACACGATGGTGGATGATAACTGCAAATTTTCGCTTCTCCAGGTTAAGCAGTTCCAGAGAAAACATTATTTAATATTTTTCTTAAAACCAACATGGCTGCCAAACCCTGGGCCCGATCGCGTTGAAATTTCAAACCCTCATTCCGCATGAGCGTTCCACCATAAACTTGATGTTTCACATTTATTGATGCAGTAGTTCCAGAGTAAACATTAATTAATATTTTTCCTTCAATCCAATATGGCTGCCAAACGTTGCATCGTACCTCAAAAGGGGGTGGGAACTTTTTATTCGTCATGGAGAGGCGGTCATAGTGGTGGAGTTTCGCCTGGATCTGTTCAGCCGTTTCAGAGAAAAAGACGTTTGAAGATATTGTTTTTCAATCCAAGATGGCTGACGAACCATGTGACCTATGACATCAGAAATGTATATTCTGCTTCCAACTGGGTATTGGAACACGTACGTGAAGTTTCGTGTTAATCGGTAAAGGTGCGTTTTTCAATCCAAGATGGCCGCCAAACCATGTGACGTGTGACATCATAATTTTTACCAAGCGTGCATACTGCCTGCTAGATGATAATTACAAATTTTCGATTCGTTTGGTTAAGCGGTTCCAGAGAAAACATTATTTAATATTTTTCTGAAATCCAAGATGGCGGCCAAACCATGTGACTTATCAATTCGAAATTAACAAACTTATATCGCCTTCCTGTCCCGAATATAGTTCTGAAATCTCCCCTTCATTGGGCCAACGCTTCTGGAGAAGAAGATGTTTGAAGGTTTTCGGGTTTTTTCAAGATGGCCGCCAAACCATGTGACCGATCAAAAACAAATTAACAAACTTGAGAAAGGACCTCATGGGGAATATATGTGTGAAGTTTCGTCTTCATCTGTCTTGCCCTTCTGGAGAAGAAGATTTTTAAAATTTATTCATTTTCAATCCAAGATGGCTGCCGAACCTTGTGACCGAGGATATCATGAATTTAAATTCTGCTTTCCATCGTCGACCCGAACAAGTGTGTGAAGTTTTGTGTAAATCGGATAAAGTCTATTTTTCTATCCAAGATGGCCGCCAAACCATGTGACTTCTGAGGTAAAAATTTTTACCATGTATGCAGACTTGAGCGAGGAAGGCACTTGCAAATTTTCGCTTCGATGGCTTATGAAATACCAGAGAAAACATTATTTAATATTTTTCTTAAATCCAACATGGCGGCCAAACCATGTGACCTATCACTTTGCAATTAACAAACTTGCATCGCATACATATCCCGAATATAGTTGTGAAATCTCGCCTTCATGGGACCAGCGCTTCTGGAGAAGAAGATGTTTGAAGGTTTTAGGGTTTTTTCAAGATGGCCGCCAAACCATGTGACGTATCAACAACAAATTAACAAACTTGAAAGAGGACCTCAGGGGGAATGTGCGTGTAAAGTTTCGCCTTAATCTGCATAGCCGTTCTGGAGAAGAAGATTTAAAAAAAAAAAACACTAAAAACAAGATGGCGGCCGAATTACGTCATCGATGACGTCAAGAAAAACATTTTCGTCAGTGATTTTTGGCGTAGATGATGCTCAGAATTTTTCAGATTTTTCCCATATGGCGTTCTACTTGACGAATTTTCACCGGTATATCGCTTCACCTATGACGTCACGAAAAATCACACGTGTTCCCCATAGGGAGCTTAGTAAAATGTATCAAACGAAAATTTTTTCCATTGCACGGTTTCCGAGATACAGATGTCCAAAGTTTATCGCATTTTTCAAGATGGCGACCGTACCACGTGACCAATGACGTCATAATTATAACGTGATTGTGCTATCAAAAAAGATACATACTATGGTGAAAATTTCCTGTCGATCGGACTTAGTGTTCCAGAGAAAATGATTTTTAAAGCGAAAAAGGGTGCAAAATGCCGGCGGAAGAATAATAATAATAATGCGTAATAATAAACAGAAGAAAAACAATAGGGTACCCTGTACTCACAGGGTACCCTAATAACTAGAACTGCCACTTTATAACTGCTGGCAGTGATGACCGGGTACCCAGAAGTGTCCGCCTTTGACACAACTGATACAACATGAGACTTAAATCAGAGTCGCAAAGTTTTGCATTGACAGGATAAGCGGTGCCAGAGAAAACATTATTTAATGGTGATACAAACACAGGCCTGCTTCGAGAGGGCGCGGAACAGACGAGTTACGAACCGGGCAGCACAAAGCATTCAATTTCGTTAGAACTGGCTTCCAGATTCAAATAATTAAATAATTCTGGCTCCCAAACCGCGTGACCGATCAGGTTGAAATTTTAAACTTTTGTTTCGCATGTCACCTCAATTATAAATCTGAAGTTTCTCATATATAGAGGCAGCGGTTCCAGAGTAAACATTAATTAATATTTATCTTTCAATCCAAGATGGCGGCCAAACCATGTGACTTGTGATGTCATAATTTTCACCACATGTGCAAACACGATGGGAGACGATAACTGCAAATTTTCGCTTCGCAAGGTTAACCAGTTCCAGAGAAAACATTATTTAATATTTTTCTTAAAACCAACATGGCTGCCAAACCCTGGGCCCGATCGCGTTGAAATTTCAAACCCTCATTCCGCATGAGTTTTCCACCATAAAGGTGATGTTTCACATTTATTGATGCAGTATTTCCAGAGTAAACATTAATTAATATTTTTCCTTCAATCCACTATGGCTGCCAAACGTTGCATCGTACCTCAAAAGGGGTGAGAACTTTTTATTCGTCATGGAGAGGCGGTCATAGTGGTGGAGTTTCGCCTGGATCTGTTCAGTCCTTTCAGAGAAAAAGACGTTTAAAGATATTATTTTTTAATCCAAGATGGCTGACGAACCATGTGACCTATGACATCACAAATTTACATTCTGCTTCCAACTGGGTACTGGAACACGGTTGTGAAGTTTCGTGTTAATCGGTAAAGGTGCGTTTTTCTATCCAAGATGGCCGCCAAACCATGTAACGTGTGATGTCATAATTTTTACCATGCGTGCATACACGATGGTAGATGATAATTACAAATTTTCGATTCGTTTGGTTCAGTGGTTCCAGAGAAAACATTATTTAATATTTTCTTAAATCCAAGATGGCGGCCAAACCGTCTAACGTATCAATTCGAAATTAACAAACTTATATCGCCTACATGTCCCGAATATAGTTCTGAAATCTCCCCTTCATCCGACCAGCGCTTCTGGAGAAGAAGATGTTTGAAGGTTTTAGGGTTTTTTCAAGATGGCCGCCGAACCATGTGACCGATCAAGAACAAATTAACAAACTTGAGAAAGGACCTCATGGGGAATATATGTGTGAAGTTTCGTCTTCATCTGTCTTGCCCTTCTGGAGAAGAAGATTTTTAAAATTTATTCATTTTCAATCCAAGATGGCTGCCGAACCTTGTGACCTATGATATCATAAATTTAAATTCTGCTTTCCATCGTCGACCCGAACAAGTCTGTCGATTTTCGTGTAAATCGGATAAAGTCTATTTTTCTATCCAAGATGGCCGCCAAACCATGTGACTTCTGAGGTAAAAATTTTTTACCATGTATGCAGACTTGAGGCGAGAAGGCACTTGCAAATTTTCGCTTCGATAGCTTATGAAATTCCAGAGAAAACATTATTTAATATTTTTCTTAAATCCAACATGGCGGCCAAACCATGTGACCTATCACTTTGAAATTAACAAACTTGCATCGCATACATGTCCCGAATATAGTTGTGAAATCTCGCCTTCATGGGACCAGCGCTTCTGGAGAAGAAGATGTTTGAAGGTTTTAGGGTTTTTTCAAGATGGCCGCCAAACCATGTGACGTATCAACAACAAATTAACAAACTTGAAAGAGGACCTCAGGGGGAATGTACCTGTAAAGTTTCACCTTAATCTGCCTAGCCCTTCTGGAGAAGAAGATTTTTTTAAAAAAACACTAAAAAACAAGATGGCGGCCGAATTATGTCATCGATGACGTGAAAAATAACATTTTTGTCGATGAATTTTGTTGTAGATTACGCTCAAAATTTTTCAGATTTTTCCTATATGGCGTTCTACTTGACGAATTTTCACCGGTATATCGCTTCACCTATGACGTCACGAAAAATCACACGTGTTCCCCATAGGGAGCTTAGTAAAATGTATCAAACGAAAAATTTTTCCATTGCACGGTTTCCGAGATACAGATGTCCAAAGTTTATCGCTTTTTCAAGATGGCGCCCGTATCACGTGACGAATGACGTCATAATTATAACGTGATTGTGCTATCAAAAAAGATACACACAATGGTGAAAATTTCGTGTCGATCGGACTTAGTATTCCAGAGAAAATGATTTTTAAAGCGAAAAAGGGTGCAAAATGCCGGCGGAAAAATAATAATAATAAACAGAAGAAAAACAATAGGGTACCCTGTACTGACAGGGTACCCTAATAACTAGAACTGCCACTTTATAACTGCTGGCAGTGATGACCGGGTACCCAGTCCACGTCCGCCTTTGACACAACTGACACAACGTGAGACTTAAATAATAGTCGCAATTTTCGCATTGAAAGGATAAGCGTTGCCAGAGAAAACATTATTTAATAGTGATACAAACACAGGCCTGCTTCGAGAGGGAGCGGAACAGACGAGTTACGAACCGGGCAGCACAAAGCATTCAATTTCGTTATTACTGGCTTCCAGATTCAAATAATTAAATAATTCTGGCTGCCAAACCACACGACCGATCAGGTTGAAATTTTAAACTTTTGTTTCACATGTAGCCTAAATTATAAATATGAAGTTTCGCATATATAGAAGTAGTGGTTCCAGAGTAAACATGAATTAATATTTATCCTTCAATCTAAGATGGCGGCCAAACCATGTGACTTGTGACCTCATAATTTTTACCATGTATGCAGATATCATGGAGGATAACAGACGCAAATTTTCGCTTCGATAGGTTAAGCAGTTCCAGAGAAAACATTATTTAATATTTTTCTTAAATTCAACATGGCTGCCAAACCATGTGACCTATCAATTAGAAATTAACAAACTTGTATTCCCTACTCATGAGCGTTCCACCAATAGGGTTGTGAAGTTTCCCCTTGATCAGATCAGGTGTTCTGGAGAAGAAGATGTTTGAAGGTTTTAAGGTAAATTCAAGATGGCCGCCAAACCATGTGACCAATCAAGAACAAATTAACAAACTTGAGGAAGGACCTCATGGGGAATATATGTGTGAAGTTTCGGCTTAATCTGTCTTGCCTTTCTGGAGAAGAAGATTTTTAAAATTTATTCATTTTCAATCCAAGATGGCTGACGAACCATGTGACCTATGACATCAGAAATTTATATTCTGCTTCCAACTGGGTATTGGAACACGTTTGTAAAGTTTCGTGTTAATCGGTAAAGGTGCGTTTTTCTATCCAAGATGGCCGCCAAACCATGTGACGTGTGATGTCATAATTTTTACCATGCGTGCATACACGATGGTAGATGATAATTAGAAATTTTCGATTCGTTTGGTTCAGCGGTTCCAGAGAAAACATTATTTAATATTTTTCTTAAATCCAAGATGGCGGCCAAACCGTCTAACGTATCAATTCGAAATTAACAAACTTATATCGCCTACATGTCCCGAATATAGTTCTGAAATCTCCCCTTCATCCGACCAGCGCTTCTGGAGAAGAAGATGTTTGAAGGTTTTAGGGTTTTTTCAATATGGCCGCCGAACCATGTGACCGATCAAGAACAAATTAACAAACTTGAGAAAGGACCTCATGGGGAATATATGTGTGAAGTTTCGTCTTCATCTGTCTTGCCCTTCTGGAGAAGAAGATTTTTAAAATTTATTCATTTTCAATCCAAGATGGCTGCCGAACCTTGTGACCTATGATATCATAAATTTAAATTCTGCTTTCCATCGTCGACCCGAACAAGTGTGTGAAGTTTCGTGTAAATCGGATAAAGTCTATTTTTCTATCCAAGATGGCCGCCAAACCATGTGACTTCTGAGGTAAAAATTTTTACCATGTATGCAGACTTGAGGGAGGAAGGCACTTGCAAATTTTCGCTTTGATGGCTTATGAAATACCAGAGAAAACATTATTTAATATTTTTCTTAAATCCAACATGGCGGCCAAACCATGTGACCTATCACTTCGAAATTAACAAACTTGCATCGCATATATGTCACGAATGTAGTTCTGAAATCTCGCCTTCATTGGACCAGCGCTTCTGGAGAAGAAGATGTTTGAAGGTTTTAGGGTTTTTTCAAGATGGCCGCCAAACCATGTGACGTATCAACAACAAATTAACAAACTTGAAAGAGGACCTCAGGGGGAATGTGCCTGTAAAGTTTCGCCTCAATCTGCACAGCCGTTCTGGAGAAGAAGATTTTTTTTAAAAAAAACACTAAAAAACAAGATGGCGGCCGAATTACGTCATCGATGACGTCAAAAATAACATTTTTGACCATGAATTTTGTCCTAGATGACGCTCAAAATTTTTCAGATTTTTCCTATATGGCGTTCTACTTGACGAATTTTCACCGGTATATCGCTTCACCTATGACGTCACGAAAAATCACACGTATTCCCCACAGTGAGTTTAGTAAAATGTATTAAACGAAAATTTTTTCCATTGCACGGTTTCCGAGATACAGAGGTCCAAAGTTTATCGTTTTTTTCAAGATGGCGCCCGCACCACGTGACCAATGACGTCATAATTATAACGTGATTGTGCTATCAAAAAAGATACATACTACGGTGAAAATTTCGTGTCGATCGGACTTTGCGTTCCTGAGAAAATGATTTTTAAAGCGAAAACAGGCCGCAAAATGCCGGCGGAAAAATAATAATAATAAATAAACATAAGAAAAACAATAGGGTACCCTGTACTGACAGGGTACCCTAATAATAATGCGTAATAATAAACAGAAGAAAAACAATAGGTTATCCAGTCCATTTGACTGGATACCCTAATAAACAGAAGAAAAACAATAGGTTATCCAGTCCATTTGACTGGATACCCTAATAATAATGCGTAATAATAAACAGAAGAAAAACAATAGGGTACCCTGTACTGACAGGGTACCCTAATAATACGAACGAATTCAATAGGGCTTCAGCACTTGCTTGAAGCCCTAATAATAGTCTTCTGCAGTCTTACTTCTGTGGACAGGTGCCAGGACACACACACACACACACACACACACACACACACACACACACACACACACACACACACACACACACACACACACACACACACACACACACACACACACACACACACACACACACACACACACACACACACACACACACAGAGAAAACCCGATGCAGAGGAATTGAAGCGAGAAAGGAGAGGAGTTGAGGCTACAGTCTCTGTACCTTTGCTGCTTGCCTGAACGTGCCACCAATACGTTTGGGGGGATGCTCCGTGGTACGGTACCCCCCTGACCGCTGGCACTTCGTCTCTTGCTTTGTGGAAACTCGTGCAAAGCGTCCTCCAGAGAATGTAACGCGACCGTCGGCGTGAAGGAGGGCTTGAGTTGGGAGGGTGGAGACAGCGTCGTGTGGGCGGGGAAGAGGCGATGACGACAGGAGGCGGAGTCGAAGTCCAGCTTGAGCTGGAGGCAAGGCACAGCAGAGAGGTCGAAGGCTCCGATCGGACCTTTATAGGCCCCGCGGGGCGGGGGGGGCACACCGAAGGGCTGTGTCGTCACGCGAATCGAGCGCTCTGATTAGTCCCGACCTCCTGCGCGGCCCGACTGCGATGGCCAGAAACCGCAACATTCCATTTCCGGCAAGACGACCCCGCGCCGCGGATCTGTCTCGCTCCGACCCCACAACATGACATGAATCGCCCACACCGAACTCCGCGTCATGAATTGCCTTGCAAAAACTCCCGGGCCGTGCTCTGATGACCGGCCGAGGGCGGCATCGGTCCCGCACGCCTGCTCGGGCGCCCCGACCAGCGCTGGTCAATGTGCCTGCTCCATGTGCATCAACGTGGCCCGGGCTGCACAACATGCCTCCGCCCGATCGCAGCTTCGCTGGCCGTAGAGGCGAGTAGGTAAGATGTTATGGCAAACGCATGCACAGACAGTAAGATGTGTCCATTCGTGCCCCGCTCTGTACGATAACAGAGTCGCGAGCGGCGCACGGGTCTGCCTTCGAGCACGTTCCGTTCAGGGCGCTTCGAGCACATTCCCCTGGCCCACGTGTTTAGCGCATGCATTCACCTCATTCTGCGATCGTGTGCGCTGGGCCAACACCGATATGTGTCAGAAATTGAGGGGAAACGATCGGTTTTATAATTATATGGAGGTTTGGAATGAAAAGGATGTAGATATATGTTAGATGGAGAAATGGAGGGAAAAGAGAATGCCGAGAATAATGAGTCCAGAAATGGGTTGAAAGGAACACGCCGCTTGCACACTCGCACCCCGCCAAACGTGGCGTCGGGTTGCCTTTCTATTATCGGCCTCGGTACGTGTTCCGTGCAGTGTGGGCGTCGTGCTGGGTGTGTTTCCTGTCCATTCGGTGGAAATTACCGCTGCGAGTGCGTTTGGCAGGCTGTGTTTTCTACGGAGGGGTGTCCAGCGTAGTGCCTGCTTAACCTTTGCTGAGGACCCATCTCACAGCGAAAGGCGCACCTGGCTCAAATTTACCTCAGGAATAATCAGAAAAGAAGAGTAGAAATGACGCAAGAAATGAAATGATGTAAGCAAACCTAACTATGAGATCCTCGCAATGCACGCCCCCGTTGTCCCGCTAGACGAAAGAGAAGGGACTATCTACACGTATATTAATGGAATA
The DNA here is from genome assembly GCF_056783735.1 of Eptatretus burgeri. Lineage (NCBI taxonomy): Eukaryota > Metazoa > Chordata > Myxini > Myxiniformes > Myxinidae > Eptatretus > Eptatretus burgeri. Next base: position 76,685,117 of record NC_140964.1, read on the forward strand.
ACTGTCTTGGGACCACTGTATGTTGGATGCATGTGGTTCCAAGAACCATAGCACTATATATATATATATATATATATATATATATATATATATATATATATATATATATATATATATATATATATATATATATATATTAGATATCGTTTTGGTCCTATCTCTTAATGGTGAAGAATCACTTTAAAGATTTGTGTACCCTGATCCAGATCTTCACCAAAATATATTCAATTTGTCCTTGTCACACACCCAACCTGTCCACCAAGTTTCGTCACAATCCGTCAACAACTTTTTGTTATCCTGCTCACAGATAGACAAACTGACAAGCCGGTAGGCGGCGATGGGTCGCCGAGCATGGAAACTATAAGATATAGAGCAAAATGGATGTCATATAGCAGATAGGGAATCACCTTAAGATTATGCATATCAAATCTCATCCAGTTCCATCTACTGATAACTACTCAGTATCCATCTGAATGAAAAGTACTGAAAATGCGGTTTGAAATCGGAAATCCCCAAAGTTCGAGGGGGTGCTGTGGGTGAACAAAGATCTAAATCGAAAATCTGGCTCGATCGTTTGTGCACAATGTATTCCAGACGATTAGGCCAAAAAAAAAATGTTGCATTGGCGTAACCCGCCCGACCCTAAAAATTCCGCCGACCCTACGTTTTTTTTTGTTTTTTTGCTATCGAAAAATTTTGCCGACCCTATTTTATTGCTATTTTTGTTGTTTTGCTATCGTTTTCAAGTATCTTGTTGATTGCGATCGCGATCGCAAAAACCCGGAAGTGTTTCGGACAGAACCCGCCGACAAAAAGGGTGGTACTCGAGCCGGGGGAGATTTTGGGAGGGATTTATTAGGAAAAAAAAAAAAAAAAAAGTTCCCGACCGACCTACCCTATTTTTCAGTGACCCGTTACGCCAATGCAACATTTTTTTTTTTTTGGCCTTAGTGTGAATTTTCATGACCATCCCCGACCATAACTCTCGGAGGAGTAGCATTTGGCGCAAAGGCACCTCCAGCTCTCGCATATTATCGATTTTTGCACTAATTGACCTTTGACCCCTGACCTAAGCGAAATCGGTCAATATGCCCTGAGGCAAGGTTGTAGTACTCATTGAGTACTATGAACCTGCAAAGTTTCATTCGTATCGATGCACTCACCTGGTCGCTAGGGGGCCTTCAATTTTCGCCAATTTTCGCGCATACCCTAATTGTAGGGGGCGCTGTGGGTAAAGTATTCCATATATCACAAAAACCTGAATATATTTGATAGAGCATCACCAAATTCATTCGTGCCAAATTTCATAACCCTACGTGGGATAATGGCTTTCGGAATTCATTTCGCATGAACGGTACCGATTTTGAAGGTTTTTCGGTTGTTGCTAGGGAACCAAAGCATCCCTAGCAACCATCACAATTTCCAAAGCACTAGGTCATAAGAAGTACCTACCACCCGAGTTTGGTCAAAATCCGCCCACGTTTACTACCAATTATGCTGATGACAAACGAACAAACATCCAAACAAACATCCAAACAAACAGACAGAATTACTGACAATAAGGGTCACCTATTTCGGCGACCCAACATACATACATCCAGGAGTGAAATCATAACCTCTGTCCACCTTTGGTAGCAGAGGTAATAAATAAACAAGCTACATGTAAATAAATAAATGTAAGCTACCTTCTCATCAAGTACCTGCGTCAGGAGGGTCTGGAGTACTTGGAGACGTCCATTACGTGCCGCCTCATGCAATGGTGTCCACTCACCCAAAGAACCTGTTCAACCACACCAGAAAGAACGAGCATAAAGCGTTCCACCTGCTCCTTGTTCTCTAACACTGATGGTAAGTCATTGAAGACTGCACAGTACTGTATAGACCTGGGATTCCTAAACCATGGCCACGGGCCAAACGTGGGTTGCACTTGGCCCTCAGAAGAGGAAGCACGCTGGATATTAAAAAATATCTACATAATGATTGTTAGAAAGTCTTTGAAACTATGCTTATGTACGTGAACATTTTACTGCTTTGCTTGTGAATGTTTCTTGCAATCTGTTGATGCCATGTTGGTGTGGGGCGAGCCTGTAATTCTTACCTTTCTCTTATAATGTTCGACCGGAAAGGGAGGGCACTTCCGGATTCTTGCTGGTGGCTCGTAAATGCAGTCGTAAATTGACAGCTAAATGTCAATTTCAAGAAAAATGAATTGAACATTACTTTTTCATGGATGTGAAAGACAAAGCAGGATGTCTTATCTGCCAGGACTCTGTTGTGCGGTCATGAAAGAGTGCAATGTGAGACGCCATGATGAAACGAAACGTGCAATCTCGTACTGTAAGTACACAGGTGATGCACAGAAAGAAAAGGCCAAATAACTTAAACCAAAGCTCTGTGCGCAGCAAGGAGCACTTGGAAGAACCTCGACTGTTCAAGAAAGTGTCACAAGAGTGAATTACGAGTGGAAAACCGTTTGCCACCGGTGAACTTGTGGAAAAGTGCTTGACAATGGCTGCCGGAAATTTGTGCGTCATAAAGAAGGCTCTGTTCTCCACTCTCCAGCATCACTCTCTCGAAATACAATAACATGTCGGATTGAAGACATGTCTCGGGACATTTCTGAGTGGATGTGTACAAAAATTAAACATATTTCTGCCTATTTTGTTGCGGTAGATGAGAGTACAGATATATCAGATTCTGCACACCTTTTGATTTTCCTAATGGGGCTGAGTCAGAATTTTGAAGTGACACAATAATTGGCTGGCTTGCAGATGTTTCATGTAAAACCGTAAATTTTATTCGATCAAATGCACTTAATCATGGGCAGTTCAGATCCTTGTTGGAAAAAACCCCCCAAAAAACCAGAATATGGGGACGTGTTGTTCCACAAGGAAGTTTGTTGGCCGAGTCAAGCCAAAATGCTCAAATATTCTTTTTTCTCTTTTTTTTAAAACAAAATCTCCGAGAGGAGATAAACATTTCCGAGCAAGCAAAGGGGGCACGTGCAACTTCTTTTGAATGAAAAATGTCTGTCTGACCTAGCTTTTCTTGTTCACATTACTAATCAGCTCGATAATCTAAATGTGGAACTGCAAGGAAAATTGCATCTCCTCAATGAGCTGTATGACAGCGTCAAGGCATTTCAGCTACTAAACCGTCACATAATAGAAAGTAACCTGAGTGCACTTCCCCAGCCTAAAATAAGTGAACTGCGCAGAGAGCACTGCCACTAAGAAAGCAACTGAGTATGGCAAATTCATCACAGATCTACTGCAACAGTTCAAATAAACTTTTTTTGAAGATTTTTGGGCCAGCGGAAATGAACTCTTTGTTTGCATACCCATTTTCTTTTAATGTAGATACTGCACCTGAGGAGTTGCAGATGCAGCTCATTTATTGAATTTCAGTGCGACCCCACGTTGAAAGAAAAGGTCGGACACAGTTCCCCTCCAGGAGTTCTACAAATGTGTCCGAGCAGAAAAATACCCAGGGATCAGGAAACACGCCAGAGGATGCTCTCCCTCTTTGGAAGCACCTACGTCTGTGAACAGACCTTCAGTGTGATGCACTTGAACGAAAGATTCTGAGGAAACTTCAGTAACCCCCACTTGCAAGACGTGTAGTACCTCTCAGTGAGTCAGCTGCAGCTTGATGTGAACAAACTCTTGCAATGTAAGGATCAGTTTCACATCCTATTGACAGGTGTTTCAGACTTTGTTCATTTTACTGGAGCAGATCGCACGTGTTCCCCAAATGTCGCTTTGACCGTCTGTACAAATGTTGCCTAAAGTATACATATTGATTGTTCACTAAAGATGTGGGTAAAGGCAAATGGAAACAAAAAAGTTTTTTTTAGATTTGAATATGGCCCTCCAAGCTCAAATGTTTGGACACCCCTGGTATAGACAAAATAGACCATCACAACACCTTTGTGACACCTCTCACTCAGGCCCAGAAGGTACCACCCGCTACTACTTATTTTAACAGCACCAATTATTTCCATCTTCTTGTGGAGTCGGCCGGGGAAGTTTTTTCCCAATGCCCGAATCTTACATGAACCGGCTGTCCAGGCATGATGCATTTGTCTGAATCAGATTTTGGCAGGAATTTGTAATTTGGCCGTGGTGCTGGAGATTCCTCGCTTAGCCTTCGAGGAAAACACCGTCGGACCTTTAACGTCTCCAACTAATGCCAGCAGATGGGATGTCCAGTTTGATATCCATCTGAGGGACACTACAATGATGCAATGCCCTGCTTGGGGAGTATCAATCTGACGGTGTGTAGTTGGTTTATTTTGTTGTTTAAATATGGTTGGGAGATGTGCTCTGGTGTCTTGTTCACGTTCTGAAATCCCCCCCACGAAAAAATTCTGCTTTTGTTCTGTAGGGGCATGACAGGGTTGATGACATGGCAAAGGGCATCATGAGCATGTTTCTATTGTGCTCAAAAGGCCAATGCAGTAATTCTCCAAGTAGTGGGGCAACTTAGCTAAATATAGCATAACAATTGTGCATTTTGTGAGGAAAGCACCAAATTTGGCACACGAGTAGCCTAACATATATTATGAACAGATTTGGATATTGGGCCATCTCAAATTCAGCCGCTGATGGCTGTGGCAGCCATTTTCCACTGCCATCAAAAATTTTGAGATGGCCCAATATCCAAATCTGTTCATAATATGATGGGCTACTAGTGTGCCAAATTTGGTGCTTTCCTCACAAAATGCACAATTGTTATGCTAAGTTGTCCCACTACAGGTGTTTATATATACTCCGTACTTATCTCTCTCGAGCGGCTGACCCAGCACAAACTGGCCACTGTTCACAAGGCCTCGGCCAAAGAATGACCAAACTAGACTTACGGAACTGACATCATTATGTTTTCACACTTGTCATGATGTTAAACTTTAAACAACAAAGCGAAGATGGCAAACGCAAGTGAGGATAGCCTCTCGCTTGGCCTAGTTCTGCTCGGTTGAGCGGAGCTTTATTGAATTATCCTTTTGTTTAATTCTGTATTCTTTATGTTGACCTGCAAATGAATGTTTCCCAACACCTTGAAAAAACTTTTTTTCCCCTTTTCCTCAAACTACCACTGATCCAGGTATAGACTCGTCAAGTTTTCTGAATATAACAACCCGAGAGGCATTTTTGAGGAAAAACTGGCAGACACTTTACCTCACCTAATTTTGGTATGCTGATTTCAATTTTGCTGTCTGCCAAGCTGTATCTTGACCAGTTGACCCTCAAAATGACGTAATAAGCCACGCCCCTTTTTGCATATTCCACAATACGGTTTACTGTAAAAGTTCATGTAAATATATCATTTGTGGTATCATATGAAAGGTAATAACATGAACATTGCAAAAACATGATCAATAAATAAATATTACATCATGTGGGGTCATTTAGAGGTCATTTTGGGTCAAATGAGGTCATGATATCATGTTGTTGATTGCCATCTGTTGATTTAGTGTACTAGTCTTTTTGTAATTCTTGTTGTGATATTGGTTCTATCATTCCTTCTGTGATTGCAGCTGGTATAAGCTCGTCCATTACTTCAGGTACTTGGAGAGTTGTTGATTTTGATGGTGTTAGGTCTTTAAAACCCATGTCTGTGGCCGGGCCTTGTTGCCATGCTGCTTCCTGAGTAGCATGGAAGCTATTCTTTCCATCAAGGTTGGCATCATTGATATCTATGTTGTCGCAAGTGAAGTGCACAAATCTCTCTGGGACTAAATTTGGAGATGTTACAGCACCTATTGTGGTGTCCATGGACGTCAAAGTGCTTTCTGCCAAAGATGTGTCAACTTGTAAAAGGCTACTATAACTGATTATGTGCCCAGCATTATGAACAAGCTGAACAAGCTCCTTTTATCTTGTGGTCTGGTGCAGAGTACTTTGCCATGCCTACATGTTTGGGAGTCCAGTGCTTCCCACCGCTAACATTGTACACCAAATCTAGTGCCATGCTCATGACCAGCTCTTGAACTTTGGATTCTTTTTGGGTTACATCCTGTTCTCTTTCTTCCGGATAATCTTCCAGCAGATTCTGCCCTCCCATAATAAGGCGAACAAACGTATAGACACTGTCTGGAATACAACATATTGCTTCTTCTTGTGTAATATTAAACCCCAAATAGGCAGGTTGGGCCAGTATATCAGCTCTCAGCTTTAGGGCAACATGAACCATGTCGAGAAAGCTATCCTCTGTTGGCTGATAAACAGGCATTGGGAATGATTCATCATTTTCATCTGCTAGCTTTCCAATTAAATAGGAATATGTCCAAATTTCGCTGGCACCATTAATGTTATTCTGTCATCAATTGGTTTGTTGCTCATAAATATGAACTCATAGATATCACTCGTATGTGGTTCCAGTTTCTCTTTGAATGAAGCTCTCCTGCTTATGAAGCTTTGAGGGACTTCTACCCCTGCTTTCTCTGAAAGAACACAGTATCTGTTCCATACTTCTGACATTTCTAAAACGTGCGATTTGTCAGCTGCGAATTTCAATTCATCAATTAACCACTGCATCACCAAATCTGTTTGCTGGGATTTTTCTTTGGTACTGGAGGTAATTCTGAGGAACTTTTTGTAGCAGTTCGGGTGATATTTGCCTTCAGATTCTATCAAGTCACTTACTCCAGCCATCCTTACATGTAGACATTGGTCAATCTTTGCAGCTTCAAGGATCCTTTGGCTCATCTTCATTGTAGTCATTGATGACAACTTTGTATTGGCTACAACATTCTGGCAAAACATGCATGCCTCCCAATTCATTGGAGATGATGAGCTTCTTAGTCTGGAGGCTGGTGTGGTCAGTAGTTCTGCTGCACTGGTGCTTGGATGACTCGATTTTTCATGGTCAGATAGCCCTTGCTCTGATTTCTTGAGTCGAGAGATCCTTTCTTTGCTTGTGTAGCTTGAGTAGCATGATTTATGCCATATGAGCAAATGTGTTTGCTCTGAGGTAAACACGGAAACAATTCTATCTGTGGCTGTTCTGTTTTTGGGGTCTCTAAGTTTCTGTCTTTGGCATACGCATTTATTCAAAGTAGAAAGTCCTTGTTCTTTGGCGGCAAGTATTTTTTCGCTTGCATCTTCTTGGCAAAAGATGCATTGGGTAAGTTCAGTTGGACGTTCTCTTTTGAGGCTTAGCAAGGGCTCCATGGCAGGTCACATGCTCTTGATAACCCTGAAAATATAATAATTGAACATGCTTGAGAATGTTTCTTATATTGTTATTTAAAATGTTGTGAGAATCGTTTTATAAGGCCTTCTATACATTTGTGAGTTTACATAATCATTAGGACCGGGATTTAAACTGTCGTGAGATTTGTCTCTTAAGGCCTTCCGTACTTTTTTAATTTGACGTAACCATTACAACTGATATTAAAAATGTCATCACATTTGTTTTACAAGGCCTTCTGTACTTTTAAAATTTGACATAACCAGTCTATCTTTTATCCTCGAGCTACTATTTTTTTTTACATTATTATACACTCTGATATAATTATTTGGGTATTAGATTTTGTCATTAATTATGAACACACCACAACAAATCTCAACTTAGTGTGGTGTTTGGTGCAACTGTTATTTTATTACATGATACAAGGGAAGGACTCAAATTCATGAAATATGCAAATAATTACATTCACAGATGCCTTGTTTCACAGATACAAAATATCACACTGGTGCTCAAAATATTAAAAACTTTCCAGAATAGTGTATAATTGACAAGGTTGTTGACATAACAATGGAGTAACTTTTGTCCAATTACATGTGCTGATGTGTGCAGTCGAGACAGCCTGTAGCCACAATATGATGACTTGGCACCCTCCAGAGAAGCTATTTTTTTTCAGAGACCAAGATGGGTCACACTTACAAACAACATGAAATGCATATTAATCCTTTTTTTTTTTAATCAAAACCTGACCAACTTTTAATTAAAGTAGAAGTTGACTTTCCTCTCCTTTTCATTACAGGACCATAAATGTATGTATAATTTTGATTGTGTATTTCACACAAATCATGACCTTTTGACATTTCATTGACCAAAGATCACACAAAACTAATTCATTGACAGTATGAATGCAATGTACATGTCATTAGCTTTAATTTGATACCACACATGATAGTTTGATGCCATTTTTAAGAAGAATTATATTTCGCATTCGGCAAAAAAGGGGCGTGGCTTATTACGTCATTTTGAGGGTCAAGCGGTCAAGATACAGCTTGGTAGACAGCAAATTAGGTAATATAAACTGGTTGCCAACTTTTCCTCAAAAATGCCTCTAGCATGTTATTTAGCTGCATCTCATTTTTTTGACTAGACTAGTATGAGTTCAATGTGAGATTATAGCATCATTCCCTGTGTATTAAAGTTTAAAATGAAAATACAGGTCAGCAGGTTATCACCAATTTACCATCCTCATGCTTTTGTGAAAAAACTTACCATAATCATAAAATTCCTTTGCAATACGGGCAGCTTCCTTTCGGTTTCCACGGACGATGTAGTAATGGCTGAGAAGAGCCAAGCAAAGCTGAGGTTTTCACACAGAGAACGTGTTAATTGTGACCATTACAAAAGTAGAAGAAACATGGTTGATATTACATTCATTCATTCATTCATTTATAATGTTCACTGTGGGCAGTGATCTTGAAGCTTTCAATTTTTTTTGGTCCAGTAGGGATCTTGGTGGTGGTATTTTCCAGGCAGTATTTTAGTTCCTATCCCAAGTTGCCTTATGGGCATAAACCAACCGCATAATGTGGACTTGGCACCGTATGATTACGAAATGGATCAGATTAGTTGAGAAGTTGAAGGACTCACTCAAGGTCATTAACTAACCCACATTAACCAATCAATTAATGAGAGTTTCCTTCATATTATGGTCTGGCTCAATCCATAACTGTGTGAGAATCTCCTTTGATTGCATCACTTTGGCAGGGATGTGGATGGGTTGCCCTTAACGGATGATCCAGATCCTCCAACACACAATGGCTTTCAAAAGATACTGCAGCAGTGTAGTGGATCTTTGTGGTCAAACCCTCGTAAAACCCCTGCCAACACGGTAACTACCATTGCATGACCTTTCTGAAAGCTTTCCTGGTTAACTTTCATGCACAATTACATTACCTTTTGTATTGTTTACAAGTCTGTATCACAATATAACATTTAGTTTTATAGAAACTCAAAAAAATTCTCATATATTTATTATTTGGAAAGAAAATGTGAGATGCACACAACATTAATGTTTTCATCCATACTAATAACTCGGTGGGCGTTCTTCTCCATAACTCCAAAACCATGAAATCTCGCTGCCTGAGACTACATGCAAACTAAGAAAATGCCAGGGAAGTGCATGAGTGAAAATTGGGAGTTTAGGTTAATTAAAACACCCCTTTTGAAGATAATTAAAGGCCTTATTTAATTATATCCTTTATCAGGCACCAACCTCGGCCACGTCGCTCTTTGGGGTCTTAAGGCTTATCCTGGGTTACCTCACTGGGGTCTGAAGCCACCATGTTTTTTGGCCTGCTCAACCATGCCTTGACTTAGAACAGACCACAACGATTTCTTCACGTTAAAGTTTTTGTTTCACTTTCCTCACTCATATTATCAAATACTTGTTCATCATAGCTACGAATCGCTGAATACATCACTTTTGTATGTGCTATAGTTTTCAAATTAGGAGCTTGGAGTGATTTCATGCTTTGTATGATGCAATTCTCCACGACCTACTCTCATGGACGAATCAAAATATATCATCGAAATATGATTTCGGCTTTGAGAATCGGATATCGTCTTGCCTAAATAAGTGTTGAAATCTGGAGTGAAATCTGATAATTTTAAGAAATAACGAGTCTTATAACTAAGCATATTTACCTATTTACTTTAAGCAAGCAAGGCATATATTCCTTCCTTCTCCATATATGCGCAATAAATGTGAAATTTCCAAAGCATTAAACTTATCTTTTTCTACTGCTTGGAGAATTATATTGAGTGAACAAAAAATTTCAGAATGTGCCCAAATTAAGTAGCTTCATTGAGCTGTATGATTTAATGCATTCACTGCTCGACTTCACACCCTGTCCCCCAGAGGGACTGCTTATCCATAGTGTCTGCCAGATGTGTGTCTATATTTTAGGAGGTTTTGTGAGGTGCTTTACAGGGAATCAAAGCAAATCTGGTGAAAAACAGACATTTTAAAATAAAGTTATAAAATTTGTGCAGACCCTGAACCGATGTACCACATGACATGTGCACAAACGAGCAGGCAATGTGGTGAATTATCTACAATGTTTATTTCATGGGTGATTAAACATTGCGGTCTCCAGGGTTGTTCTACGTTAAACAGCAACTCTTTTGTGGGTAAAGTCATGATTTGAAAGAATTCATTTAATTTCTTTAACTTCTGCGGGCACGGTGAAGACCTGCTTTAAAGTTAAAGGGATCCTATATGGTATGCAGCCAGTTGCATACCGAGAGTATTTGGCACCCCCCACCCCCAACCCCCGAGATGAATAATTGAAAAGAATAAATACACAGAAAACTCATATCATGTTTGCAAGTAAAATTTCAAGTGGATTATAATAGTGTTACGAATTTGCACCTGCCGGTGTGCGAACTGCCGCTTTCCACTAATAGTAGTAGCTCGCCCACCGGACGGACAATTCAGTCGTGACCTTCCGGAGCAATGCCGGAACCCTGTCACGGGTGGGTCTTCAACCCCACCACGGCCTAGCCAATTTTCTACCCGCGCAGGATAGGGTCAATCGCCGAATCTCGATATACCGATATATTTAAAACCCAACTAACATTCTGAGCTGTAATATGGTGTTCCAATGGGGGAAAAGAAAACACGACGAACGGGTAACATTCACATAAACACATTTATTTCAAAACACATATACAGTCAATCATGCAGGTATGGAAGCAAATAAAGCGAAAGCACTACAACCAACTATAAGCAATTTATGTACAACCACTTAACAGTTTTACTTATGGACACGGCGCCACCAACATTCATTCGAAAGCAAAAGAAAAGGAAAAGACCACCCCATAGACAGGGAGGTCAGACTGGGCCCGTGGGCCTTTATGGCGTGGGACTTGGCAGATCGAATGAAAGCCACGAGACCGTTGCCGATTACCTGCACCCTCGTGGTGCGATGGTGGGCGAGCTCTCTCCGGCCGCTCTCCACACGGATGCGCAGGTTTGCGCGACAGAGCTTGCAAAGCGGCGCCTCCCCTCCTTGTCCCTGGTCCATGTGCCACGAAGAAGTCGAGCAGACACGATGAAGTCGAGCAGCCATCACAAAAAAAACCAAGCGCTTGAAGAAAACCACACGAGCTGCCGAGCTGCCACCACAAAGAAAAAAACCACGAGCTCTCGAACTCCAAGCCGACCAGAAAAACACATGAGCTCACGAGCTGCCACCTTGAATAAAACCACGCACGAAGAAAACCACACGAGCTACCATACCTGGCGTCCTGCATGCCCTTATATTGCTCACACCACACCCCTCTGCTCTCGCCCCGCCCTCCTTCCAGAACCTGCGGGAACCTTCCAGGAAAGGGGCGTGCCCTCTCGCCCCCCTCCCCGCGCGCCTCACGGGGGCCGAGAGAATCAGAATTGGCATAGGTCCAGGGAGAATCAGGCGGGAAAATCCGTGTGCCATCGGAACTCCTCTGGTTCCCTTCGCTTCGTCGAGACGGTTCACATTAACGGAGAGGGCCGTGGTTTGGCATGTGGAGACCGCCGCGAAGCTGTGGTCGAGAGCAACGTTGGTGGTGGTGGTGACTTGGTTGTGGTGATGGTGGTGTGGTTGGCGTTGTGGTTTGAGGTTGAAGTGTGGTTGGTCCAAAATAACAATAGGAAAAGAAAAACACTATCTCAAAGGATCACAGCCCTGTGACACGAATAATACCCATTAAACAACAGTGGGGAAATCTAACTGAACACGGACTTATTGGCATAACTAACTAAGAACCTTTATGGTGTTCTGCGAATTTCCACAGCCGTAACAATAGTTTACCTGCAGTAAGCAAATTGGAAATAAGAAAAATGCAGGATATCAAAAATTCAGCAAGCAGGTAATACTGCGTTGCATTGATATAACAAAAACACATCTTCAACCACAGAGGAAAACATCACCGTAAGAATTTTCAAAAAGGTAACAGAAAATCCAGCATCAAGGAATGCCCGGCAATTGCACAACGTCATTTCCGTGATGATGTTTTTCCTGCCCATTCACTATTTAATGGAGGAGATTAACTTTTCAGAAGGCCTGCGAATACAGGACAGTAATGTAATTAACTTTTCGGAATGAAAGGGTAAAACCCATAAAGTGCGTCGAGCCGAGACGAACTTGATGAGCCGAACCATCAAGGCCGAGACGTGTTGGCAAATGAGTTTAAACTGACGTCAACCCAAAGAACGAATCATGACCTTTCGGCTTTCCTGCAATGTATAATGCCCTGGCAACTTATGAAAGCTTGCTTCTAATTGGTGAAGAAAGCTGATGACAAAAATGCATTTCTGGGATTGTGCTATCGTGCTTTGTATGAAGACTCTTCAGGAGAAATAAAAAAACTGTCAACAGTCTACTCTCAGCAGTTAATTCAAGCCATCAACATGTGCTTCATCTACCGATGAACCCATGCCAAGCACATATCAGCTCTGCCTCCTCCTACCTCCTCACACTTCCTCTCATTAACCACCACTTCCACAACCTACCGCCCTGTAATGTAATGCTGTGTTCCTGCTCCGTGTTTATGTTCGGTTCCGTGTACGATGATTTTATGATGGATTTCGTTCCGAGTTACTGTCTTTATTATTAGGTATATAATAATATTAATATGACCCAAGACCGGCAAAGCCTGCGAATTATCACACATGAGAAAAGAGTTTCGGCCAGTCGAAAACTCTCCACAAACTTGAGGAATTCAAGTTTTGAACTTCGAGGAATTGCAACTTTGACAAGGTCTTCACCATGACCATAAAGGTCGTCAAGGTCACCAAACTTAGTATCATTTGATTTCTCTCACCGGGTACGATAAGCCTACTTAAGATCGGAGAAAAAAATTGGTAAGATTTGGCACGTCATCACTACCAGAAATCATGCGATTGAAAAGCTACAAAATCAGCAAAAATCAGATGTGATGTCATCGCTACCAAAAATTGGATACCGTCAAAATATCGAAAATTGGAAACCATCAATCGATGCGGAATTGTTCGAAAAAATGTCCCTGCCAAGTTTCATCTCGATCCAACTCGAACTCGAAATGACGGAGCTGGAGGCTTTTTTCAAAGTCGATCCCAAGAACAAGAAGACGATTATGACCAGCGATACGGGACCAATTCCTGGTCCTACAAACGCGACACTCCCCCCCTACCCCCCGACCTCCGTTTCTAAAGAACACGGCTTTTGGAAGATGCTTTTCACGATTCAAGAAAATATTGTAGGTGGCCCTGAAAAAGGGCCAGGCCGAAGGACTGTTGCACAGAAATGTATCGCAACTAAAAGCGTTTGGGATGGTTGTGAAAACTCGCTTCACAAATAGTATCAATTGCGTACAAATTACTTGAATTTACAATATTCATAAAAATATTACATGTAACAATACTTAGTCCAAATTGTGAACAAAACAATATTTAGTTGCCCCGGACTGTCTGTGCATAGTATTGTTGTGAATTCGCGCCCGCCAGCGTGCGACGGCCACGTAACTCGAACCGCGGCACGTTGCCCACCGGACGGACAATTCTGTCATGACCCTCTCGGAACAACGCCGGGAGCTAGTCACGGGTGGGGGTTTAACCTCACCACGATCGTGCCAATTGCCCACCTGCGCAGGATAGGGTTGCTCGCCAAATTTGATCGACCAAAGTACCCGCGCGAATGGTCGACCGGGCGATCGTACCACGCCACAGGCCGACTCCGGACACGAACTGCTTAAGCGGTCCGTTCCATGCTGCAGTGATAACCGAGCGGTGTGATCGTCGGCCTTGACGGTTCCGATTAATTACTGGGATGTTGCACCCACTACGAACCCCTTACGCGATGCAAGATGGAGGGTCAATAAAAAGGAAAAGAGACGAAGCAGAGCGGGAACAGTTCAACAAGCAAGCATTTTATTCACACACAGACAAGCACGTATATACAGCCATACAGTCAAAAATGCACATATAACAGTTAAAACAGTCATGCAACAAAAGCAAATGCAGAGCTACAACCGACTACGACTGACACACGGCAACACTTACGCAGTTCTACTTCACAGACGGCGCCAACACACACATTTATACAAAAAGCAAAGGAAGGAAAAGAAAGAAAGAAGTCGCGACTTCCCTTTTATGGCTGGTGAGTCCCTCTCACACGACCGTCAGCGTGGTCGCGCCTGGCCCCGACCTCTCTCGCGGCCGGCGAACCCTCTCCGGCACTCCCCGTCCGGACGCGCAGGTCCACCTCACAACGGGCGCTGCCACGTCTCCCGTCCGTGCCTTCGTGACAGGGCCGCTCGCCAAGCCGCGGGTGCAGGACCTCTTCCCTCGAGAACCAGACTCTCGTACCAACTCGACCAACCCTCGACCAACTGAAGACCAGACCAGACCACCAGCCAAGACGACAAGAAGACGAAGAGGAAGAGGCGGAAGAGGAAGAGGCCGAAGAGGAAGAGGTGCCCGAGCGCCCCGCCCGTGTCCGTCTTTTATAGCGTGGGGCTCCGCCCTTCGCCCCGCCCCGTTCTCGGCTCCACCTTCCTTCGAGAGGGTTCCCGAAAAGGGCATTCCCTCACGCTCTCCCTCCACCCTGCCCCGTGCGGGGGCTGGGGAAGTCAGTTTTTGGGTCTGGGCCAGAGAATTATTCCCCCAAAAGAGACCCCTCCCTTACATGACCTCTGACCTTTGACGTGCATCGCCCCTCCTCCACTCCAAAGCGTGGGGAAGATCAGGCGGGAGAAACAGGCGGAGAAACCCGCGCATCCTCGCAGTTCCCTCCTTGGCGCCTTTGTTTGCCATTCAGAAGCGGACATAGTGGCGAAGATGTGGTAGCGTAGATGGTGGAGGTTGCGTGGTTGTAGTGTGGTTGGCGCTGTGATGGGGATGACGTGGTTGTTGAGATGCTGTTTGTTTGAAATAAAAGATTATATTTCTTTTATGAAATAAAAGAAAAAAAAACGACTAACTCAAAGCGTCGCAGCCCGGATGGATCACATAAATTCCCTCTATACAACGGGTTTGGGCTAACTACACATGTACCTATGGAGATATCTCACCTGAGGGCCCTTTATGGTGTAATGTGAATTTCCACAGCCGTAACAGTATGAATGGACACATTTCGTAATGTACAGACCGGCTGTCCATAGTATGAACGGGCATATTTCTAGGCTTTGTTGTAAAGACCGACTGTCCATCTATGATGAGGCAACAGTTTATTCCTCACTTTGACTAGACAGCTCAATTTCAGGAAAGGCCTTGCAAAGAATTTGCATGAAAAACACTTCATTATGGAGATGTGTGTAGCGCTCTTCAGTTTTTATAAGCATTGGTGTAGCTGATACACCTCTTCGCAAATAAATATGAGTGAGAGGAGAGGAAGCATCTCCTGTGCAATTCAAATTAGGTTCAAATATCATCATATTATCTCAAGCGATTCTGATTGAAAGTTATAGCGCACAATAATGACTGACTGTGACAGTGGGATATACGTACATGTAACCACACTTGCGGCAGGTCAGTTAACTTCCATATTTATGCCTTAATGGTGAAAAGAAAGCTGATTTTTGTAAGAAGTTGATCTTAGCCATTATTAGCCTAGCCCTAGCGACCATCAGCACCATCAAAATTTGGAGGGAACTAACCACAAAAGTTGGAGACATCTGATGGCAAATGCAGAAATCGATAAACGAAAAAGGTTCACAGTGCCTGATACTCACCCTGTATCGAAACGCGTGCAAAGTAATCAAATAAGTGTCTATTAGTTCAGACTTTTTACTGGCAGAGAACTGACTGAGAATTGAAAAAAAAATGATCGATTTGTTTGCCGTTGCTAGGGTGTTGCTCGGGAGAATTTTTTGAGAAAAATGCTCAAAAAAGCTCTATTTACGGGGAAAACTGCCCGCACGCATATGATATTGTTAAAACATCCTATGAACAATATTGTTGCGGATTCGCGCCTGCCGGCGTGCGGACGGCCACGTAACTCGAATCGCGGCACGTCGCCCACCGGACGGACAATCCCGTCGTGACCCTCTCGGAACAACGCCGGGAGCTAGTCACGGGTGGGCCTTTCGGCCTCACCACGATCGTGCCAATCGGCTCCCCGCGTGGGATAGGGTTGCTCGCCAAATTCGACCTACCTAAGTACCCACACGGAGGGTAGACCGGGCGATCGCACCTCACCGCAGGTCGACTTCGGACACGGGCCACTTTAAGCGACCCGTTCCGTACTATCGGGATAACCGAGCGGTGTTATCGTCAACCTCGACGGTTCGATTAATTATTGGGCATATTTAGCCCACGACCAACCCTTTATGTGAAGTAAAATGGAGATTCAATAAAAGAAAAGACGAAGCGAAACGGGAAAAACAGTTCAACATAAAGCACATTTATTCCGCGGCAAACGGAAAGCACACATATACAATTACCACAATTATGCACCAAAAGCAAATGTAACAAAAGAAGAAACACAACAATTATGCACCAAAAGCAATTGCAACAAAAGAAATACAATGCAGATCTACTACTGACTACCGAGCACACGGCAACACTTATACAGTTTTACTTCACAGACGGTGCCGACAACACATATACTCCAAAGCAAAAGAAAAAGGGGCCACCCTCATCGACAAGGGGGCAAACGGGCCTGGGGCCGAGACCGCGTCGAGCCTACCCGTCTGGTGATGAGCCGCAAAATGGCGGCGGCGCCCCGACTCCGCGGGCCTCGCTGGCACTGCCTGGAATGGGGTGGGAACGGGGCCCCTTCTCACTCTATCTCAGCGAGGGGGGAAACAGGGGGGGGTTGTTGATGCTCGGGGGAAAGAGGATATCTGGCTGGCTTGGGTCCCACGACGAGCGACTCCACTGCGACCTCGACCGCGTTACCGGCCTCCCCTCTCCGCAGCTCCCCGACTCTGACACGAGCGCCGACCTCCACAAAGATTCTTGGCTTCTCCAGCCTCTCCGGACCCCGACAGACACTCTCTCGACTGATTTCGCCGCCGCCACAACTCTCCAACTCTTTCCTCTTCTTAACAACTCTCCAACTGCTCAACTCTTCAACTCTTCCCAACTGCTCGACTCTTCAATTCTTCCCAACTGCCTCCTCTTCTCAACTCCCTCCAACTGCCCTGATTCGCTCGGCGCTTTATAGTGCGACAGGAGAAATCATATGCAGATTTTTGGATCAGGAATGGCTCGGGAGCGGAGCCACGCTCCCCATTGGACAGAGGAAAAGTGGGCGTGAATCATTCTTGATCCGCGAATCTGCATATAGCGATTATACTCCGACGCACCTGGAGGCGGGGCCAAATCGCCCCACGCTCGCTGATAGGACGGAACAGAAGTGGGCGTGAATCATTCTTGATCCGATTTCTTGGAAAGGCTGGTGTTTTTGCACCCGCTGCTCGGTGCGCGCCCTGTACGAGTCCAGGATCGGTGCCCACAAGCGGCGCGGGAATGGCGGTGATGCGATGGTTGCGAGGGCGAGTCGTGACGGTAAAGGTCGTGGCTGTTGGCGTTGCCGTTGTTGTGAAGCGGCGTTGCGGTTGGTGGTTGTTGTGGTGGTAGTAATGGCGGTTGGTCCAAAATAAAGATAGTAAAAGAAAAACGGCTATCTAAAAGGGTCGCAGCCCAAATGAATGACATTTATTCCCTCTAAACAACGGGTTTGGGCTAACTACTCATATACTTACAGAGATATCTCACCTACGGGACCTGAATGGTGGTTTGCGAATTTCGTCAACCACAACAATATTTATATCGACTGCGATTTTAATTTTGCCCTACCACCATAAATGTCAACAAGCTTTTTCAATAAATTCCATTTTGCCAAGTAACAAAATGGCGAACGTTCATCTATTGCTTAGCCACCGAGGTCGGATACCAAAAATTTGATTTCAAATTTGACGACAAATTTGAAATCAAATTTGAGGTCACCTCCTGAAATGATCGACCAGCATTACAATCTGGGTCTCACTCTACAGTTTTATCTTTGATATTTAGCCATAACACCAGCTTCGCCGGTTATAATGCCACTTGCTACTAAAACCATTGTTATATCATTCTATTGGTATCTCAACTCTCCCAATGTCACCCCCCCCTCCCCGAGCTGACACCCCGGGGGATCGCTCTCGCCGCACCTCCCTTAATACGCCAGTGTGAGCCATTCCTTATCAACCATTTAATTGGAGTGCTTGCTTGAGTGCTTAAGCCACTTACCAAGTGCCCTACTGTCGATAGCGGTTCAGTTCATGTCCCGATGGGGATGTACAGTCGGCAATTGTTACAAGGTAGAGGTGCATGATTTACAAAGGTTAAATGGTTTCTCTTTGTGAGTTTCAAAACAAAATACAGGGTGTCCCAAAATTCACCTAGGGATTTCGAAATTAAATAACATTTCTGTTTTTAACCTCCGCCATCGAAGATCGGAGGTTACTGTTTTCACCCCTTTGTTTGTTTGTTTGTTTGTGAACAGTATTACGGAAAAACTCCTTGACGAATTTCGACGAAACTTGGTGGCGGGATAAGGTATGGTCCAAGGATCATGCCATTAGATTTTGGACTTGGTCCAAAATCCAATATGGCCGCTATGGCGGCCATTTTAAAAAAATATTTGAATATTTTTTTTTTTTGCATTTCTACATGTTTTAAGTGATTTCCACCCCGCCCCCAAAAAATTGTTAGAGAAAAAAAATTTTTGCAACTTTTTTTCAACAAAATTTCGATTTTTTTTTTTTTTTGCATTTCTACATGTTATAAGTGATTTCCAACAAAAAACATGCCAAAATTATAATTGCGGCTGATTTTGGAACTTCAGGTGGATATACCCACGTAAAATTAATTTCTGTCTCAAGGAATTTAGTTATGAAGAATGAATTGAGTATGTAAAAGTTAAAAGTAAAAGGGAAAGTTGCAAACGATAACTCTGTGAGCACTGTTGACGTCAAATTGAATGAATAGGATATCAGGTTCACTTGAGTGACCTCGCAGTATTGGCGGCGGAGGTTTTGCACTCTTCCGAGTGCTCCCCCTCTAGTTTAATCATCCCTTTTTCTTTTATTTTCAGAATTTAGATTAACATTTGGAAATTACCCATGGAAAAATTCACAACTGAACAAAGAACCAAAGTCGTGGAATTTTATTTTAAATTTCATCGATCAATTATTCCCACCCAAAGAGCATGGACACCGAATAATTTCGCAAAATTCAGAAATTTCTTGGCCATCACGTTCTCCTGATTTGAGGCCTCCCGATTATTTTTTTTTGCTGTTACCTAAAGGA